>NC_141024.2:23475000-24202500 GCF_052040795.2 Danio rerio | reverse complement strand
TAACAGAAGGGTATTTGGTATGAAAAGGAAAAAAAAAAATAACACGATTGTATGTAAAAGAATGTCAAACATACTATCAAACCAGAGAGATATGTAAACCGAAAGTGATTTGTATGTTTTAATTTTTAGTTTTTCATTATGTCTTCTATTTGTAATTCTTTAAATGATTACAATATAGCTTAGGCTATTCTATCTAACAGTATTGAGTTGAGCCCACAAAAGTGGAAATGGAATTTGTCAAATTTTATGTTGTATTCATTCTTAAAGAGCCCATATTATGGGTTTTTGAAAATTCCCCTCCATGTAGTGTGTAACACAGCTCTAAGTGAAGTGAAGTATCCAGCTAAGGCTTAAATCTGTTAGTGTACAGTCTTTAAAACTGTTGATTCATCTATAAAAGAGTCGACTCATAGTGCTTCAACTGAGTCGCCTTGATACCGAGTCATTAGGTGTTTCGCCATGACGTACGAATGAAACCAAGTTATTCACGTGCACGCGCAAACCCGGGAGATTTCAAACCTGAGGCCCCGCCCTCTGACGCAGAAACCCAGACACACACACACACACACCCACAAACACACACACACACACACACAAACATGCCGGTTGATTGAAGTCACACTGCAGATGGATATATTGAGTCTCTACCCAAAGATGAAACCTCATGCTTTAGATGGAACTAGAAAATATGACGCCATTTAAGCTGAATAGCTGTATCAAAGTAAGGTATATGAAAAAATTATGTGATTTTCTACAAATGAAGCATGAGCACATATTGCTTTGCACCCCATAAAACAACCTAGCCTTAATATTCATTTATTTATTATAAAGATGTAACTTGTTAATGTACCACTTAGGGTGGGTTGTTTGATTTAGGGGCATTCACACAATGGAAAAGCAATTCTTATTGTGCAACCTGGTGGATATTGTGTAAAGTTGTGCAAAATGTTTTGTTTTTTAGTGAACTAGTTTTTTAGTTTTTTAGTTTTTTAGTCCAGTGACTACGCTTGACAAATTGCAGCATTACACATGAAGAAACATTCTCATTGTCAGTGGCCACATTTGTATGTGTAAACACAATAAAATAAAATACAAGTTAACTAACCCAACTCCCCTAAAAAAACAATTCAAACTGTTATGAAATGAAATTTCATCATATCCCCTACTTCTCTTAAAATTTGTAAAAACAAAGTATATACGATATATACAAAATTTCAAGATGTATATTCAGAAATCACAAAGCTAAAATGTTTCTTTAAACAGTCAATGGTCAATAATGTGAGGAAATCAGAACAATAACAAACAATAATCAAAAGAACTTTCTCTTTGATCTGAAACACACTTTCTTAAACAACAAGCAATCAATCAAGCGAACGAACGAACGAGCAAACAAACGAACGAACGAATGAATGAATGAATGGATGAATTAATATACAAACGAACAAACAAAAGACAGTGAATAGTACAAATGAATGACGTAAAGTCAGGCAACGACAAACACACAAAAGTGGCATCAGGTAAAGGCTGACCAATCACCAAAGGCTGATCAATCACTACATCCATTTGATTATAATTGGCCATGCTCATCTGGAGCAGACAGGAACAGATAGACAAAGAAACACAAAATGCCACAGAGATCATAAAAAACCCACAGGTCATATAGGCGTCAGTTGAGCAGTTGTGTTTTGGCGTTTTACAGCAACGAATTTGAACTTTATGCATTTATTAGCACAGTTATTGATGCATTTGCCTCATCTTCCTCTACCTCCAGCATAATGATCTGTGTGTTGAGTGGATTAATGATGCCTGAGATTGTGTTTCTTGAGAACTGCAGGCTTGTTTGTTGTCATCTTTAAACTTACAGCAATTCATTTATACTTGTACTTTGGAATTTAATGAGGCATGGTGAAAAAAAGTTATATATACACAGTATATTTATTTACAATTTAGAATTTGTTTAGACAGAATGGTGTGCAGGTATAGTGTTTCCACATTCATACTGGAGTGATAAAAACATAATAAGTCTCTTTTTTTATTTCCTGATTTTAAAATAGGAGTGCAATTTTCTCCACCTACCGAATTGATTGGCAGCCCCGTAACATGTCTCTGTAGTAACTCATATAATCATATCCACAAGACAGGATGTGTGAAAAGCAACTGGGATCAGCTCTCTGTGATAATCGGCACCTCAAAAATTAGTTTTACAAGTTTAAAATGTTTTTAAAACAGTGCATGTTTGTAATATAAAGAGACAGTAACAACACAATGTAATTCACCACCATAGCACCACAACAGATCAAATTTCCCAAATTCAAAAAAAGCTATGGTAAATAATCTGATGGGTATTTTGAGCTAAAACTTTACAGACACATTCTGGGGACACATATGACTTATATTAAATATTGAAAAAGGGGTAAAATATGTGCCCTTTAAATAAATATACAGTATTCTAAACATTGCAAGCCAAACAAAGATGCTAAATGTTTAGATGGTAGTTGTGAATTTTAACTATAGTCAATTCTAAATTAATGAAGAATATACAGTTATTGATGTAGTTAAAATGTTATCTGTTTGTCCAGTTGTTTATATATCCATCAATCCAGAGGCATAGACATCAATTCAAAAGTGAAACGGATGGAATATCAAAGATTACACCTGTTTTCTGTTTAGCTTGTTCTTAGCTATTTGGTACATGGGGTTTATTTTACACCATATCTTTATGCTTAATATGCTTTTCAGAAGTATAAACAGAAGAAAAGAAGAAAGAATTGAATATTCTGTACTGTTTTACATTTTAAATTTAAAAAAAAAAGGTTTACAGAAGTACTTTGATGTAATCAATTGTATTCTTTAAGGTACTTTTTCTTTTTTTTTTACTTTTATTTAGAAAATAAGAAATGTGCAATATAAATCAGGGGGTAATCTGTAGGAGACTGGAATACAAGTACATACAAAGTGATAAGAACAATAAGTAACAAATAAGAAATAGAAAAGAAAAAAAGAAAAGAAAAGAGAACAAAATGAAGAAAGGGGAAGTACAAAATAAAACAAAAACACAGAAAGCATCAAAGACTAACTTACTGTAAGCATTATATTGTCATAATTTTCAATTAACTTGCAGATTTGTTGTTGTTGTTGGATAATTGTGTAGCTTTAAGCAAGGAATACATTTCAATTAAAAAATGGGCAAATGAGGGAGAGGATTTAAGAATTTATTGTTTGTGAATTATTAGCCCCCAGTTTATTTTTTTTTGTCCAATTTCTGTTTAATGGCGAGAAGATTTTTTCAACACATTTCTAAAAAAAAAAAAAAGCTTAAAGGGGCTAATAAATTTGCCCTTAAAATGACTTTTTAAAAAATTAAAAACTGCTTTTATTCATGCCAAAATAAAACAAATAAGACTTTCCCCAGAAGAAAAAAATATGATCAGACACACTGTGAAAATGCCCTTGCTCTGTTAAGCATCATTTGGGAGATATTAAAAAAAAAAAAAAAAAATTAAAGGGGGGCTAATAATTCTGACTTCAACTGTATAATAAAAAAGTTATATATTTATATATTCTTCATTCTTCATTATTTTCAGGACTAGAAAAATAACAAATAAGATCTTTCTATTTGAAGAGTTGTTTTGTTGATTGTGATTTATTTAAATGATTATGTAAATTACTTTAAGGTACTACTGTGCGCTTCTTAAAGTTATACAATGTCATTTTAAGGTGACGAGATGTTGCACCCCTAAATGTACAATTTAGTTTCACTATTATATTTTGTAGAGTGTTGTTTATATTTTCGTAATTTACACAGTACAAGGCACATCCATCCATCCAGCCAATCAACCATCTATCCAGCCAACCATCTATCAAACAAATTCATCACAAAAAAAAAACAACCAATTGGATATTATATTACCAAAACTGCTAAAACAAAAGGATCTTGTAATCTGATTGTCTGAAAGCATCATGTTTGATTCACAACACCGTGTTTAATATCAGCCGATATTAAATCCTCTGGTTTAGTGTCAGTCAGTTTTTATTTATCTTATCATTAAAATGACAAATGTTCCGCTAATATCTAATCAACATTCAGCACCACCATACTACATGTGCTCATTAGATATTCATGAAATTACTCACCCAGATCAAAAAGCATGTTTACAGCATTTAATGGGCAAAATGATGGTTTTAGCAGTAGAATACTAATGCCTCAACACACAAATGTAGGTTTTCAGTTAAAACATCAGCTTATAACTGCATGAATGTCAGGCAAGCTGCTAAACTACTCTTGTACACAACAAATTAATAATAAACTAGTAGCTAGACTTTCTAACATGGATCAATATTAACTAAAGTTCAATCAGACAGATGTAGAAAAGATTATGTAAAGTATCTGTGAAGTATCTCTCATATACAGACATGTATAGCATAATAACTCAACAGGTTGTTTGCTTCAGGTCAAGAGCTCATCGTGGTGTTCTGAATGTCAACTAAAGCTTCATCAAAAAGAGCTTATTATCAATGTTGAGCAGCGGCTCGTGGAGAATCTGTCTATTACAGTTCAATTAACCCCATTTAAGTCTCTGTCACGCTGCCGTCAACAAAAGCAAACAAACAAACAGATGAAGCAGTCGACACTGGAGTCAGCGAACAATCTCCACAACGGCTGATTAATGAAGCGCCTCTTGATCGTCAACTTGAGCGCTTTGTCTAATTACAGGTTGTTTTAAAATCACATTGATTTGATCGAGCTTCCAATCATTTCCTCTGCTCTAAGTGCCAGCCATTCATCTTTACATCAGACATGGAGCTGATCGATACGCCAGCAACATGTGCGGTAAACAACACACAATTCAATGCGCATTGCTGCCAGGCTGTAAAACAAAGGCTTTCCTTCTGCTTGTTTTGCAGGCTGACTCTGTTAGTGTAGGAGGACATTCATTCAGACTAGATGGATGCCCGTTCAGAAAGCTGCACCGTTCAGAAAGCCTTCGGCTAAAAGAGTCCAAGATCATTTTCACAGGGGGAATACATTTCCCAGTGAGCCACACCTCACACACTTCCTCTTTCACACTCGTTTTCTCACCTTTCTCACTTCCTCTCTCACACACATTTAATTATTTACTGCTGACACAGAATGAAAGATCTCTGTTGAATTCTAATATTAATCTAACATTTCAGATTTCTACTTAATTTACTGTAAATGCATATTTACAATTGAAATAAGACATATTATAGTTGTAAATGGCATTTTTCAACAGCTGAAGTTTAATAGCATTGAGTTTTATAAAAGTGCACAAGAGCTGATTATCTATTTCCCCCCAGTAATTTTTTATATGCCAAAGGTTTTAAAGCAGTAATCAGTATAGGTCACTGAATTCCATGAAACCAAGCCAACCAGCTTGAAGACATGAAAAAAAACATTTTATTGAGAAACCTTAAAATATATAAGCAGTATCTGAATACTATAGATGAATAATAACATATAAAGTATCTTGATGGTTTTGGGGACAATAAGACTGAAATCTGCTAAAGCATTTTTAAAAATGAAATGCACATATGTGCAAGACTTCAATATCATTGAGATCCACGGGTCGAAGGTAAATATACCAAACTATAATACATTAAAGTTGCCACGGATAATTTGGAAATAAATTAAATTAAATGGAAACTTATTGCAATAAAACATAAACAATCACATTTTCTATACATTGGTGTTCAATACTGAATACACTAGTCAAGCAGAATCTGCCTTTGGCTTTATTTGCTCACCAAACTCTCTGCATTGTCAGGTGACAGTATGTACATTTGAACAAAATCTGATTCATTTACATTATTTAATTGAAGCATTTAATAGCAGCTTTTAACAATAAAACAAACAAACAAACGGTTGCATTGCATTGGAATAGACAATCTCGAAATCATGCCCATCATTCTCATCAATCTTCTCAGATTGGATGGCGGGCCAAATCAAAGGTTACTATGGGCCAACTTTGGCATGAGCTCCCTAGTTTGGGTATCTCTGATAAAACATAAAACACATTCTGTGAATTTGATGACTACATGTCATTTTTACGCATTAAATCAGTATAAAGTTTTTATATGATTTGCGAAGGATAAGACACAGATGAGTGGAGTAATAATGGTAAAAATCACATAAATAAGTTGCAAATAAATAAATAAACAATAAAATAAATATAGAGAACAGGCTTCAGTTCCACTGGTAAAAGCAACTTTTCTGGTGAATCTTTTTTTTTAAGATTTATGGGTAGCAGTTTTTCATAATTCAATAATAACATTGCAATCATGGTTGCCCTGCTTAAAAAAAAAGGTTCTTGGGTGAAAATGATTGATTTTTAATTTTGTGGCACTCTAGTTTTTAATGTTTTGCATAATAGATGGCGGATGCACTTGAAAGATGAATGAAATATTCAGCCAGATGAAGGCGTTTGGTAGATAAATTCACCATGGCTTATTCTACAATTCTCATCAAGGGAGCTGAACAAGAGTTCATTCTGACTTCTGTTCTCTGTTGTGTTGTTGTTGTAGATTCGGCTGTACGCCAGACCTGATGCCATCCAGAGCGGATCGGGTGACTACGCTCTGCGCATCACCAAGAGACTCCTGCAGTTTTACCAGGATTACTTCAAAGTCAAATATTCCCTCCCCAAATTAGGTAAGCCGGCCGGTGAAATGTCTTCATCTTTATCTGGCTTCAGTGACGCTGCTAAAACTGGTGATAAATGTTCTTCTCATCAGATTTTTCATTGTTCCTGCTGTCGGTTCTGTGTGACTTCATGTTTCGTTTTGGTGTAAAGAAGTGAAGAGTGTCGATATCAACACAGTTCTTGTGTTATTGATCCTCAAAGTGCTGCAGGCGCGTGCGTCTGTGTTTGGTCTTGGCACCTTGGCACGCACCTTGCGTGTGTTGTGAAAGTGTGTGTTTGTGGCTGTATTGACTTGTGTGTGTGCTGTATGTAGTTGTAAGTGTGAGTGTGTTTGTTCTGGACGACTCGTTTCGCTCCATTGGGTTCCTGTCAGCTCTCTGTATTCATTTGAATGTAGGCATCAATCTCTCTGGGCTTCTGTCTGTCGCTCTCCTGCCGTCTGCTCACTCATCTCCAAATGTGTGTGTGTGTGTGTGTTTCAGCAGGCATGTAATATTAATCATGTGCTTTACTCTGTAAACGCTCTCTGGGAAGCAGTTGCTCAGTTTGCTAATAAGGTTAAGACCCTCATCATTTTCACACACACACAAACATTTCGGTGCTTTTCTTTCTGCATTTCTTTCTCATCTTTGCCTCCTGGAAAAGCCGGCTTTAGTTGTGTTATGTACAAGACTGTCATTCTGCTTCTCTGTAACATATTAGCCAGCTAGCATCTTCAAAAACACAGCTAACTGCTTAAGCTGGATTATCTACTGTAGCAGGTTTTTAAGAGACTTTATAGTTATAACATTACCTGTAATTACATTTGAAATGTTCAGTGCTAATGAGGAAAATGTAGCAGTCTAGCTGATATGTTTCCCTTGTGAATGAAGTGTAATGCTTTGTATTTACTGTAATTAAAATGACTATCCTAAACTGTACATTTCAATTTTAATGTAAAAAAGCATGTGCTTATGCAGTATGTCAGAAAATAACACAAATATATTCTTTTTAAAGTAGACGTGCTAAAGTGTGCTTGTTTCTCACAAGAGTTAGCACATGATGTTCTGTCTCAAAATCTTTTCCTTGCGCTTCATAAAGCTTTCAGTTGTTTACAGGACACGCGATGATCAATTGCTTGTTGACAGTCTTGTGATTTACAGTACAACAGGATTGGCATCTTTTGAAAGCTCTACACATGCTCTCGTGTCACTAATGAGCCTTTTTCATTACTGCTGCTCTATTGATTGACGTCCTGCAGGATCCTTTGACTGAACCTTTTGAAACATGCCGAACCCTTTAATGAGGCTCCAGATTTTCACGACCTTTATTTTGTCGCCCGCTATAAAGAGAGTCCCGTCTGACTGTTCAAATGTCACGTCAGAGATGCTGCCTGTACAAAAGATGGAGGTTGTTTTGTTTGGTGACCTTAAGACACTTCTGACATGTTGCATGTGATTTCTAAACTGAAGGACGAGATGATTTCAGCGTGAGATTTGAGAAATGATGTGGATGTAATGAATGCGTCCGTTATGTAAAGGCACCATCTGTGTGTGGAGTGTTGGAGCAGTTGCAGAGCCTCTGGCCTTCAAACAGAGACATTCTGTCTTTCTGCTCATGCAAAGCACAAAAACACAGAGAAATCAACTCAGAGCTTACAGGTTAAGCAGAAAATCACATCTCAAGTGCCTGAAACACCTCAATGACGTCTTTTAGTTTGTAACAAAGCACTTCTGAGCGCTTGAGTTTATGTGTTCTGAGAGAGTTTTTAGTTATTTGGTTTGTTCTTTGACTTAAAGGATAAAGTTCTTTGTATCTACGCCTCTTGGCATGTGATTCGGTGCTAATGGCACAGCGATTTCTCTCAGTTTGTGAAACGACAGCACAAACCGCAGCACGAGCCGTTCATTAAAGTGTCTCATTGTTCACCCGTCGATTCTGAAGCAAAGTCCAATTAGAGCAACTTAATCAGAGCCCAGATCAGCTTGACTGACAGAGGAGACAAAGAGCCACCAAACACTTTCTCCTTTAGTCTCTCTCTCAAAGAGGGAGAAATCAGCAGGAAAGAGATTCAAACAATGATGTAAAGCAGAGTAGAGAATGGACTTTGTTGTCGGGCTGCATTTAATAGCTCAGTAATCAGTTTCATGCTTTAAGAGCAAAAGCCTCCAGAAGCTTCATCAGCAGTGAAGAGTCGCATGCAGAATGACAATCAGATGAAGAATCAGAGCATCCACAACACCATTCTGCCACTTAGCTTTCATTATATCAGTAAATATCCTCAATCTGCTAGAATTCAACCGCTGATGCTTTTAGAAGGGTCTTGATGAAGGCAGTAAATAAAAAAAAAAACAAGTCCAACGTTTGCAAGCACTTTCATTTAGATATTTCTCACCCACAGATCTGTATGCCAAAACACACACAATGGCTAATTCTCAGATTTTATTGACAGTGTTTTGTCACCGTCTGTCTCTCAATCTGTAAATCAAATACGATGCTGAAGCTTTAAGCGGTTAATAAAGCATTAAATATAAATTTAACAATATAAATTATTTAAATGTAAGCTTTTAAAATGAATGGCATCTAGTCAAATAAATATAATTTGACAATACAGAAATTATCATTGACATATGTGCGTTTTTAATTCTTTAAAAATGCTTAATAAAAATATTCATTCATTCATTTTCTTGTTGGTTTAGTCCCTTTATAAATCCGGGGTCGCCACAGCGGAATGAACCGCTGCTTAATAAAAATAAATATTTATTAAAAGATTAAATTAATAATTCAGTTCTATTCATTTTTATTTCTATAGCACTTTTACAATGCAGGTTGTGTCAAAGCAGCTTTGCATAGACGTTCTAATAAACTGAAATTGTTTGAGTCCAGTTTTCAGAGTTGAAATTCAGTTTAGTTCTGTTCAGTGTGGTTTAATTTTTACTGCAGAAAGTCCAAACACTGAAGAGCAAATCCATTGATGTGCAGCTGCACAAGTCTTAAATTAATCTAGCTAGTGGTGACAGTGGCAAGGAACAAACTTCACCAATTGTTAAAAGTAAAAGAAAGAATCTTAATAAATACATGTATACAGAAATACACTAACATTAAAAAATTAAAAAATCAATAAGATATTTTATGTTGTAAAACAAGACAATTCTGCTCAGCAAGGCTGTATTTATTTGATCAAAAATACAGTTAAAAAGCTGTTAAATTGTGAAAAATTATTACAATTTAAAGATTTTTTTTTTCAAATTTTTGAAAAAAAATTTTGGTTTCAAATTCAATGTATTCCTGTGATTTAAAGCCTGATTCCTGTGATTTAAAGATTCAGAAAGTATTATGTTATGAAGATTTGCTGTTCTACTATGATCAGTTATTATTTGTGCGAAATCACTAATAAAGATTCTTACAATCACTACAGAATTTTTTTTTACTACGTTGAATTTTTTTTGGCTAGTATCATGGAAACTGACACATTTTTATTTGCTAAAATTTTTTCATAAAAATAATCGTTTCGAAAGTTCACAGAAACAAAATTTTAAAATAATGACTTTTATTTACAATCTTTTTTTTTTTCTTAGTTTGTTTTTTTACCTTTTAAACTCACTCTTGAACAATTTCTCATAATAAAAAAGCACTTTTAGGTAAAATGGTACTTGGACATTGAATGGTATTCTACCAGTTTCCCAAATAACAATGGTATGGTATGGTATTTTATATTAAATAAATGCAGTCTTCGTGAGCAGAATACGTTTATTATATTATTCATTATTCCAAATTTGACTGGTAGTGTACAAATATACAGCATTCAGCATAATTAAGTACACCAATTATCCAATTCTCAGTGACTATAGGCAATGCATTTTGTTGCACTTGAACAAAACAGACGTATTAAACAGATGTATTTATTAAATTAATACTTTAGTCACCAAACATACATTGAAATTAAAAGATTATGCAATTAAACTTAAGCAAAAACGAAATTACAACATACAAAATTTCAACTAAATTTTTTCATATTTTTTTTCATTGATTTTTTCTCTTATTTAAATTAGTATTTAATATTTGTCTATAACTTATAAATTAGGGTGTATTAGTTTTTGGACCGTTGTGGTAAGTTTTGCTTTGTTAGATAAGCTCCAGATTTGGCTTCAGTACTAATGTATATTCACAAATATAATACTGTATAGCTTCCTATTTAAAATATGAATTTAAAAGAGAGATTTGTGAGGGGTGTACTTATATAATCTGAGCGTAATGCAAATATACACAAATACCATTGTGTGTGAATTATGTTTATTTATATTAAAAGCATTATTGATATAAAACTTCTGGTTCATTTTACACAGTGGAAATGGAAGGTCAAGTGCATTACATTTTGTGAAACAGTGTTTGATTATTTAGTTAGTATGTCACATATAATCTCTTAAGGCCCAAGGTGTTTTTTTACATGCATTTTTTATTTCTCTTTGATATTTGGGATAATTAGAACCTAATCAAAATAAAATCTAAGTATAATCTTTTGATATGATGTACTTTTAGAGAAAAATGATGTCCATATATGTAGACTCGTGGTCCGAATTTACATAAAACACTTTTTCCTGATTGTTTTTAATGCATATATAACATTTACATTTTTTTTTTACTTGCTTTAACTATCAGAGAGTAAATACTATTTTTTCCTCATTTTAGACAGTTAAACATAGTGTTTGGGACGTTTCCTATACTGCAAAACAGTTGCAGGATGACACTGTCTGTAACAAAATATAAAACATTCATAGTATTTTAAATAGCCACTTAAGAGCTAAAATGTGCTGTCCACATATGTGGACGCTCAAGCCCTAGGAGGTTAAGTAAAATGTAATCTGAATATTCTATACACTCAAAACATGCAGATGTATTAAATGGTTCAATTTGAAACAACATCCCGATCAACCAATCAGATTCAAGGGACATGTTTAGGTTAATGCCAAGTAAACAAACTCGTTTCTACACCATTCTTGATCACCTATCCATTCCATTTGATTTTAGGGGTGAGTAAGATTAGTTTCAGAGGTCAGAATGGTTTTAAACAGGAACACTGTTTCGGGATCAACAAAAGATCACTACTCAATACTGTAAAATTGACCAAATCACATCAACCCTATTGAAAAGTAAGATCAATATGTGTTTGTATTATTTCCAATTACATCCTAATTCAATTTCACTTAATAAAAACAGGCTTTACTGATAAATGCATTTCAAATTTGACATGACAGCTGGTCTTTCGGTGTCCTCTGTCAATATAATCAGCTTGTATGACGGCTGTAATGGAGCACATCATCTGTTTGTCAAGAGAAATAGACATTGTGAGCGTTTGAAGAAGCATTTAGTGTGTCCTTTGAGAGGGACGTGATCTTTCTTAGATATTGATCTACTGTAAGTGCTTCTCAGACGGAGATCAATGATCTATCAAAAAGAGGCCGAGTCGACAGCAGAATGAGACTGACAGATACAGAGCAATGCAGAAGGAAATCCAATACGTGACAAATGTGGACGGGTTAATCTTCCATTGCTGTTAAAACAAAGCATAGGTGTGAAGTGTGGTGGACAGTGGGAAAAGAACCAGTCCAGACCAATCATATCAAGTCCCAGTGTCTTTCAGCACAAGACACTGCAGCTGAATAAGGTTAAACAAAATACTAGTTGGGCATATTACTTTAAAAAAGTAATTCATTATCTTTATGAGTATGATTAGGAAAGCACCAATAGGGAATGTTTGACCAATATCAATAACTGGAAACCGATGGCTAACATATTAGTCAATAAATATGTACAGTATTTGTCATTTTATTTTCCTGCGTGACTGAAAAAACAAAAGGCTTTAAAACTTCAGAAAAGTTTCAACTGATCTCAGAACTTTATTAATCAACTATTCTTTTTATGGCCAACTTTCTTTTAATTAAATAAAATCTACTGAAAATAAAAAAAGCACAAATTAAGCAACAAATCACTGAATATATATCAAAATCGAAACAATAGGTTTGTAATTTAACAAAGGTACAATGGGTAACCTAACAAAGGTTTAGTTAAAACACAGGGAAAAGGTCTGGCTAGGTGACAAAGAATCAGTAGCAACACGAGAACCAAGACCCGTAAAAATGCTTCATAATGTTTAATAAAGAAAACAGACTCGTATATAAGTGACTTGTATATATATAGTCCATCTAATCAGTCCATGTAATCAGTGAGAACAAGCTACAGCTGTGTCTGTGTTTGAATGTCCAGATTATTGTCAGCTGCTGTAAGGTAATAGGTGCAAAGAGTTCTGGGAGTTGTATTTCAGTAAGAATACCGGAAGTAATCTCCAGCGGAGAAAACACAGCTGCAAATCACAACAGATACCAATATGCAAGTATAATGTGCAAGTTACTATTTACTTTTCACAAATAGTAAGAGTTAGAAACATTATTAAAAAAGTAACTAATTACCAGTGAAAGTAACTATTGTGTAAGGAGCCGATCACACCGAACACGTGTTTTGCTTTGAAAGGCACAACTGTTGAATGGTTTACGGTTTGAATGTTTTAACAGCCACAAAGTGGCCATCTTTAAACGTCTCTCAAGCAGTATGCTCGGGCATTCTGTCTAAATGGTCAAACACCAAATTCTCCAAAATTGCTTTCGAAGCGTATGATTAAATTTCATATTAAGAATCAGCAATACAACTAAATAACAACTGTGTCTTTCATTTCTAAACATTCGAATCACACAAAATCTGCAGAAACTCAAAGCTGGTCCAAGCCCCTCTCTTGGAGAGTCGTCAGTCTGAAGCGATCATTGATTGGCTCCAGTACTAGTAGGCGGGGCTTCGTTCGCCATGTTGACCGCTTTACCCCATTAAAACTGTATGAGTGACATGTCTTGTGTATCCTACAGTCTTTGCGGTAGTGAGCATTTTGTGCGCTGCTTATGTGTCCCGCCCGCCTCATGTTTTTGTCGTTGCATGTTCTGGGCATGCAGTTGAAAAAAGTCAACTCTGAGTGGAAAAAGCGTGCTTCGTCAAATGCGTCTAATTTTATTGTCCCATCAAATAAAAGCAGAGGCGGGTTTTCCATTGAGTTGACAGTAGTGTTTTTATTAAGATTTTATTGATGGGGGTAAGACTAGTGGTTGCAATACCAATATCATTAACGCTCGGGCATAATGCACAGCTGATTCAGTGGTTGCCTACAGAATAAAAAGCGCACCACACTTCTTTTTTCCCTTGTCAACAAAAAAGGCAGTGTGGTGCACCTAACATTTTTAGAACATTTTTGTTCGGTATGATCAGCCCCTAACTCTTTAAAAAGGAAAACAATGTTGAAATACTTGAATGTAATGAATTAATGAAACGGACACTAAATAAAGTAAATTATTTTTATAAAACATTGTAAACTATTCTAGAGATCAAATTTAACACCTGAGTGTAAATATTATGATTACTATAGTAGAACAATAAACCATAATGGTCAATAATGCCTAACGACTATTGCACAGACTACAACTGTCCAAAAATGAGATAAGAATTGCAGCTTCTTAATAAATACTAGATAGAAATCTAGATACAAATCAAGATAGATGTATAAATGGGACATTATGTTTAAGTATGCAAATTATGCATTGCTTAATGGCAGAATGGTGGCTCAGTGGTTAGCACTGTCGCCTCACAGCAAGAAGGCCCAGCTAAGCCAGTTGGCATTTCTGTGTGGAGTTTGCATGCTTTCCCTGTGTTGGCGTGGGTTTTCTCTGGGTGCTCCGGTTTCCCCTACAGATATGCTCTATAGGTGAATTGAATAAGCTTAAATTGGCCTTAGTTTATGAATGAGTGTGTGAATGCGAAAGTGTAAGAGGCCGGTCAGAAAAAAGGAGCGCGGTGCACTTTTTTATGTCACTAGGCTGTTGATATTAATATAATTTTATAATTAATATTATTGTGATATTCTTGATTTGTAAAGTCATACAGCTCTGGATAGCCCAAAGCAGCAACCACAAGTGTCTCCCCTTGACAACACAAACACTGCAGGCAGCTCAATGAAAACTCCGCCTCTGCTATTCCTCAGAGTTAACTTTTTTTTTTAACTGAGCACTCACGGCGCGCAGCTTCAATACTCATGCACGTGAGTGACAATCACACAGTATGAACTGTCAAAGACACGATCTGAGAGAATCGCAGATGAGTCGCCGATGCCTGTGAGATATTTGGCGTTCTAAATATCTGGAGCTGTCGGCGATTCAAATCATGCCGTGTGAAATGAGTTTTGACTGAAAATAACATCGGCAATCGCCTACAGCCAATAAGAGAGCGACATTTACTTGTGTGTGTGTGTGTATTTGCAGGCCAGCAGGAGGTTGGGGGAAAAGTTAAAAGCGATCATTTTCGGTTTATTTAGACGCAAGAAATGGAGGAAAAATTAGTGGAGGTTTGACAGGAGCACCCGTGTCTGTTTGACGTTTTATACAGAAAGTTAAAAAAGAAAGTTGAGGAGAAATTGCTAATTCCCTTCAAACCCAGGTGAGCAAATATAAACATTTTCCACCCCATTAAAGGCTTCTTTTTCGTTGAGTAGTTAATAACAAAAGATTTGCTACGTGTTTTTGGCTGTGAGACGTAGTGTGGACGAAGTTGTCGGTGATTCTTCCAATTGTATAGTCATGCAATGTTAAAGCCCCTGTCGCCGATCCATCTTGCAGTGTAAACAAATCAGCAACAAAACGCCAGTCCAGATAGTCATGCAGTGTGAAAAACATCTGACACAACTTTGAAAATCGTGCAATGTGAACTCGGCATGCGGGTGTTTTCCAGTTTTGGTTAAATGGAATAGCATCCGCTGGATAAACCGCTGGAATAGTTGGCGATTCATTTAGCTGTGGCGAGCTCTGAAATAGAGACTTAGCCGAAAGAAATTGAAGGAATATGTATTCATTTCTAGCACAAATATCTGAACACCGGGTGAGGTCAAGGTGTTTTTTTGTTGTATATAATCAGGCAACTTATGTATGAAAAAAATCCTTCAGAATATGAATAAATCTTTGTCAGTTGGTGTATGTAAGTGCGGCTGAATTGGATATGAATGGCTTTTTTGTTGTTGAGAAAACAGACTTTACAAATTTGTATTGCAATTGAAATTTTACAGCCAGAAACTGCTACAAAAGAAACACTTAAATGTATTCTGTGTTTCCTTCCTTACACTTTATGAAAAGCCAACTGTCTCAAAATTGATAGGTGCATGAAAAACATGTCTCGTCTTAACTACATATTGATCCAGGAACAAGTTCCTCATGTCTGAAGGATGTAAAGCTCATGTTTCTCAGTGATCACAATCACACACACATGACCTTCACATTTATTTGATCCCAGATGCATGATGGGAATGATGATATTTATCACAGTCAACTCCTGGCTGCCATAGCTTTATGAGATTACAGAGGGCATTCTGGGTAATTTCTTCAGTCTTGTGGAAAACACAGAGCTGGAGATCAAACTGTGTGTATTAATCTGAGAGAATGAGATATTAAACAGCCGAGGAGATTTGATGTTCACATACAGCAGACGCTCTCAGGTGTCACAGATGCAATATTTTCTGAGGTGAAGGATTGATTTTGAGGAAGATGGGGTTGTTTTCTATTTTCGAGTTCACTTATTGGCTGATTTTTGCAGTTCATGTGCTCTGCAAGGTCATGTTTCTGTGTAGCCTTCCTGCTCTCCATGTCATTATTATTTATTATAAACACAACCATCACATTTTCTTCTCTTTATTTCTTTCTCATTCTCTTATTTGTTCTCTGTTCTCCGTGAACCCATCAAAATAAATAAATAAATAACTAAATTACCCATCATCCCTCACGTCTTCAAGAACTGAAGCATAAGCTTCTCCTCTAAATACCTCATTTTTGTGTCTCGATCACTATCTCTGTGAATGTTCTGGGTCGGGCCCTTAATACAAAAAAATCCCAAGGATAATGGTAATCTCTTCCAGAATTCATTAAAACTAATCATCAAGGTCGAGCGAGGGGCGTTTTGAAAGCGTCTCACCATCGCTGGAAAAGTGACGGTCATAAAACTGAAGGGTGTTTCACTAGAGATGAAAAATGAGCACATTATAAAAGAATCACAAAGCCGCTGTATGTCTGATGAATGTTAACAGAGCGACGCTCTTCGCCTCTCGTCTTTTACTCTTAAAGTGTTTCTCAAACAGACCTCTGACCCTTCAAGCTCTGCTAAGGGTTAAGATTGAGACTCTTTCCTCTGAATAATAATATTATGCTGTTAACACAATGAATTTTAGTATACACTGCTTACTACATACAGTACTACAAGTACTATTTATTATATGTATTATTTGCACTTTATGCTAATTGTAAATATTCAGAATATCCCATAGATACAAAAACAGCTATATTTGTACTGCACAGTGCAAAAATGGTATAAGTACCATAGTATCCAAGAGGAGAAAAGCATGCTATATTTAAAATCATTATTTCTAACACATAATGTGCCATTAAATATGATTGATGAGTTAATTTCCCTATTAGATAATTTTTTTATTGGAGTACAAGGACATCATTATAGTCACAAAAAATATTAATTTCTTTATTCATCTGATGAAAAAATGTAATATAAAAAGAAAATCCACCATTACTTCCTTTCCTTCATATTTGAACGTAACATTTCCAAGCTCTGACTGAAAGCTTTACAGTATATTGTTTTCCATTAGCAGGCTTGCAAAGCCAGAACTCTTTTACAATGTACTAATACTTTAAGTGTGTGTTTTCCTGTGTGTGTGTGTCTGCTGTGGTTTATGATATGAGTATGAAGTCACATGATTAAAGGGACCTAGCTTGTTTGTGCTTCTCTTCAGATATCTTCAAGTGTCACTTTCACCGCTCTATTAATATTACATGAGCTCTGCTTTGCATTGCAATACAAGTTCGAAGACTTCATCATCCAGATATAACAGCGAGAGCAGTCGTTATTCACAAACACGCTTGTGAAAGTATTTCAATAAATTTGATTCAAGCATTTTAGTAATATTCATAAAATTTCCATTTGTTTTTTTTAATAAGTCTTTATACATTTTTATTGTTCATTTATTTCTATTTCAGTTTTGTTGAAATGGTGCCTTTTAAAATACTTTATACAATTCAGTTCAATTCAATACTTAATTAAGTACTGATTAAATTCAGATCTGTTCAATACAAGTTTAATTTCATTTTATGGTATAGGCCAACAAAAGGAAATTCTTTTTTCAATTACTCTTTCTCTACTTCCGTTCTTCCAGCCTAATCTCATGAGGAAACGTGGGTATTTTACGTTTTGTCAGTTTAGAGTTCAATCATACGAAAATGTACGATTTTAAAAAGGAGGCGTCGCACCTAAGCCCACCCCTAACCCCAACCGTCATTGGGTGATAAGCAAATCATACTAAACTGTACAAATTAGATTGTACAAATTCATACGAATTAGCCACTAAATCAAAAAGTTTCAAATTGCCATGAGATTGCATTGGTTCTTCAGTTCATAAAAGAAGATATTTTGCACAGTAGATGTTATTTTTTTTTGTGGTTTATTTTCTTTAAACTAACTGCAAATACATTTTAAAGTATTACCCTGTTTAGAGACCAAATTAAAAGAAACTTTAGATGTTATGCTAATTAGTATAATTAAAATGAGTGCTGATCAGTATTTTAGTATGCCATGCTTAAAATTGTATTAAGGACATTAGCTTGTGTTTTTCCTGTGGTTCTTATGAATACAGCAGAGAATGAAATGTGATCCAGCATCTCCAGAAATCTGCAATAAGCTCACGTTTCTCTCACTTGTCATTTTTTTGTGGTTCTTCAGTCTACATTTTCAGCTTTCAGAGCTCTGGCACCAGCAGTGAAGCTTTTTTCCAAGAAACACATTGACCTTTAGTATGTTTAATCACAGCTCTCTCTGTGTGTGTGTTTTTTTGTTTGTGTGTGTGTATTTTGTTTGGAGATGAAGCATGATGAAAGCTGGAAGCGTTGTTTTTTTTCTGCTGAGTTCAGGTCTTGCTGAAGGCGAAGTCGTGGCCCTCGTGTCTCTTCATCCATCATCTGCTTCTGAACTCTCCAGCCTCTGCTCTCTATCGATTGTGTCCATCATTTCTGTCCTCCTCCTGCTGAGACTCAAACCTGAAGCTGAAGCAGAATCTCCTGCTGCTGTTTCCTTTACACAGATTAAAAGCAGCTTTGCTGAAGGTTGAGGGATCCAGACATCAGATTACACTCGAATACAGCAGGAAACACAGCTCTGATGTTTCTGCCAGTTCAGTTCACTGTCCTGTGTAATCTTTTCCCTGCTGTGTGTGGTTCCCAAAATCCTTAGCTTTGACTAGAGCTGATATATTCAGCAGGTGAGCAGGAGCTGCTGGTCAAGTGTAGAACCTCGTTTTCAAGCTCAAATCAAAATAAGAAGGAGTTTTAGATTATAATAAATCATTCAATTCAAGGCCGAAAGCTGCAAAGCAGTCATCAGTGACTAAAAAGAAAAATAATATTCACCTCAAGAAAGAATGGACAAAAGGAAGAAAAGTCTCACTTTTATCACTCTTTAAAAGTTTTGGTCTGGGTTTGTGTCATTTTAAATGACTCGTTATGTGCTGATTTACATTTTCCTGTGATGTGGAAAAAAAGCAGGTGAGTTAGCTGACTGGGGCAGAGCAGGATTCTCACGAAGACCTTTGGCGCAATACGGCTCTTTGTTATGACCCGTAGATTCAGTTTAAACTCAGTAAAGGCAAGCTTCTTTGGCGATGATGTGTGCAGTGTTAGATTATACATTTAGCGGACATTTGCACTGAACATGCAGTGAATGCAACGCATCGAGATTTGGGCACCTTCTCCGAAAACACTCAATTGATCTTGGCTGGCGGATCAACATTTACCAGATAATCACTGTCATAAAGGTACTTTTCACTCTTCCCCCGTTTGCATTTCCCATGATCGCTAAAGCTCCCTGTCATCTGACACCGGAGGGCCTCGAGTGACTGACAGCTGATATGAACCAAAATAGCGGCAATATAATCGTCTTCTTGCAGACGTGGCTATAAGCATCGGAACTGTTGCCAACTACAGGCCTAGGCCAGTCTTTAAATCCTCCAGCCAGAGGTCTGAAAACTTACATTTCCCCATGTTTTAATTTAATTAATGAATCAAAGCGAGCTCCCCTATATGGTTGGCAGCAAGCCAGACGGGTACCCGGGTTGTTTTAGCACATGTGCAAACTTTTTAATACTTTTAATGCCCTTAATTTTGGCTAATTTCATTTACTACTTTTTACAACCCCGCAGACAACCTGTATAATAGGTGAGTAAGGCCTACAAACCAGTCAAAAGGGTAATTTTAGAGTAAGATTCTATCCAACATCAAACATTACATTTACATATTTTTATAGTAGGACTTGATTTTTGCTTAATATTGCAATTATTTGTGACATATCTTTGCTACGATGACAATTAATTATATTTTACTAGGTATTTTTTAAGACACTTCTATACAGCCTAAAGTGACATTTAAAGGCTTAACTAGGCTAATTAGGTTAACTAGGTAGGTTAGGGCAATTAGGCAAGTTATTTTATAATGATGGTTTGTTCTGTAGACTATCGAAAAAAATATAGCTTAAAGGCGCTAATAATTTTGTCCCTAAAATGTTTTTTAAAAAATTTAAAACTGCTTTTATTCTAGCTGATTTTTTTTTTTTTTTTTACCAGCCAGTGTGGCTAGTGGTTTTTCAACATTGCTAGCCAATCTGCATTTTCATGAGCCACAATTTTTTTGTTGGGAAAATAATTATAAAATATTTTGTTATATACATAAATATGACTCTGACATGCTAAAATACTTAATTTAGATTTTGTGTTTTGTCCACATCTCTCCTCATTCATTTCACTGTTTGTGTGCCGTGTATGAACAAATAGGTCATGGTTTCATAGTGTTATATTGCAATTAGTTATTATCTCACATGACTTTTCAGAACTCAAAATTAAGGATTTACCAAATTTATCTCTGACCACACCAAACAACAATTATTTCTTAGCAACAAATTTTAAATGTGTCAAAACAAGCTAAATGTAGCTGTATGCTACACATAAATGAAGAGTTAATCTCATATTAAAGCAATGTTGTTGTAAAAAAAAACCATAATTAAACCATATAAACAAAAATAATCGTAAGCAAAAGAAAACATGTGAAAAACATACCATGTGTGATAATGAAAGGATGATCACACGGTTAAGGCCAATTAATAACCTGTTCAAAGCGAAAGCAACCAGTGCTGCTTACAAAAAGACATATTTGGAGTTCTTGAAACCAGCAAGACTGTGGGTTCTTATGCATAATTTTTGTCTGGTCTATTTGAAAGAGAACCGATCACAGTTGCGTTCCAGGCACGGTTGCTTCACACAAGTAAATAGGAGTGCGCATGTGCTTAAAACAGTCGTGCGCATCACGACTTTCTTTTGCTCGCGCGGACACAATTATTTTTGTTAGTCGTGCTCTCGATTTTAAGGTCACATTTGCACACATATTGGGTCATTCTTATAGTCGAACCCTGCTTTTAAGAAAACTACAATTTAAAAATTATTTTTAACCAGCCAAAGTGGCTAAAGTGGGAGTGACTGTCTAAGCCGCCAAAGCTGAAATCTACCATTTCTATCTACCGGCACGACTGCAGAATCTTTTTAAGAAAAGAAGTAAAAATAAAGAGATGTATTGAGCGCACACTAAAGAGCAAGCACCCTACTGAGTGTGTGTTAATGATATTGACCTCAGTGGAGGCTCATGCTGTCAGGACTCGTGCTTCAGTCGCCTCTCCAGATTTCTGCCAATGGAAGCAGTTTTATGTTGTGTTAGAGTGCTGGTCAATGAGTTCACTGTTCAGTTCCGCTCACGCTTGAGTTTGATTGCAAGATCTCAGTTTGTGCTGTAGATCAGAGTCATTTGTCATTGGTTTACTCAGAGCTGAAACATCATTCATCTCCTGTCAGTCTGATTGGACATTCAGGATCAACAGTAAAGAGAAAAGTAAAATATATGTCCTTTATAAAGCCTTGACGTATCCGTTAAGTTCATAGAGAGAAGCTGCTGTCTGTCTGTTTATGCTGATCTATGAATCTCTCTGGAAATGATGGAGGATGATGGTATTTAAGTATTTATGCTCTCTTTAAATGGCTTTAGGGATAAAACCCTCAGATGCTGCTGAAGAGAGATTTGAGGAGCTTCAGCGAGCAGAGCAAAGTAAAAAAAGTCAAGAATTCGCCCTCTCAAATAGCAGAGAGGGGCTGATTTTATAATGCGGATTAGATCTGGACAAAATGCCTCCAGAGGACTGTTCAATAAAGTGTGATGTAAGCCTATAATTGGATTGATTATGACAGAAAGGAGAGAAGAGAAAAGAGCATCAGGCCCAATGGCACGCTGGACATCAGCGCACTGTAGGAGCACGCAAATACATATAGTGTACAGTAAGAGGTTTCTTAAACATAAAAATACAAAAAAGAATTCACCACTTACATCAATCAGAATCAAATGACGGTATTGTATTTCATTTTGTTAGAAATTTTATTAGTCTGTTATTTTATTTGTTACTACAAAAATGTCATGCTTTTTTTACTAAGTAATATTCACATTTTACTAGTCTTAAATGCATATATTACTTTATTATTAATGTGAAAATATAAAAAGTGCTTTTTAAAGATAATTGTGAGTTATATACAAAATTAAAAGTTTGTATTTGCATAATACATTCATACATAGTCAAACCTGAAATTATTCATACCACTGGCAAATTCTGATCTAAAGATACTTTGCCTCTTGTACATCTCATTATCTTTTGGTATGTCATTTCAAGTAAAAAAACAAACAAAAAAAACAACAACAACTAAAACTTGCTGTTTGAATAAAAGTAATTTTAGGTCAGAATTCGCCAGGGGTTTGAATAATTTCAGGCTTGACTGTATATATGGAAAAATATACATAGTCCATGCACATTTTTTTGTAAACTGAACATTTCTTTTGAATGCGATGTCACAATCTTTTAACAGCATTAATTATAAGGTTCTGTTAAAATGTAGTTATTCACATATGGATGGATGGATGTATGTATGGATGGATGGATGGATGGTCCTGTGACAACTTATTTACATATTATTTTTTGAAGTTGTGCAGAGTGTAAACATAAATGGATGAATGGATGAATAAACGAATGAATGAATGAATGAATGAATAAGATAAGGTTCTGTCAAAATGTAGTTATTCACATATGGATGGATGTATGAATGAAAGGGTGGAGGGATGGTGCTTTGACAACTTATTTACATATATATTTTTTTTAAGTTGTGCAATTTAGTGTAAACATGGATGGATGGAGTAATTCTACTGATATGTTGCTGAGGTGCTAAAGACAATAAAATCGCTGTAATTCATTACAAACATGCATTGTTTTAAAAGTTTGAAACTTGAAAAACTCATTCTTGATCACATTTGATGATGACTGATCACAGAGAGCTGAACAGATTGTTTAATCCTGGTTGCTTTGTGCATGTCCTGTCTTGTTGTTATGATTATATCTGTTACTATAAAGACATGTTAATACGCGGCTGTCAATCAATTCAGTGGGTGGGGAAACTGCACTCATATGCCACATTGCGGTCGGCCTTAAAATTAGAGGGATTTCGATCCTATTTTAATGTCAGGAAATTTTAAAAAGTGACTAATTGTGTTTATATCCCCCCAATATGACTGTGAACACACTATACCTACACACAGTTCTTTCCAAACGGCTTACAAAAGATGATTTTCATCATAGGTGCCCTTTAAAGAGGAAACATAAAACTACTTCCGACTAAAAATGGGTGAAAATGGTGAGAAAATGGTGTTTTTAAATTTGAACACTTTGGAAAGCGTTTTTAAAAAAGTTTAAAAGCACAATCTCACAAAACAGAAGAAAATAAAGTGCATAAGTGTGGACCTTTAAGGCTTTAAAACAAAAAAAACAAAAAAAATTGTGCCATTGAAAGTTAGCATGTATGTTTTTCCAGTTTTAAGGAACATGCAAATAAAGCATTTTAAGAGTGCATGTAGACGTGAGTTGTATGCTTGGCAATGAAGCAAATCAGCTGCCACTCTTCATTAGAGTGGATTTGAGAGTAATTATCACCCTCTTCTTAATCTCTGTTCATTGTCTAGAGTGTTTATTTTACATCTGAGGAGGATTGGAGTCTCTTTGGATTTGTAGTGAAGTTTCTGATCTCAATTACACCTGTTTCACTGCAAATCTGTCGTGAAATGAGAGTCTGAGCAAAAACATAATCAGCTCTTCTGTCTCGTCTGGCCTCTGTGTATTTGCCTACTGATTAAAACTTCATGAAAGCTCACATTCTTCAAACAAGGTGGACATTTTCAGCTGGGAAAGCGTTTAGTAAGAGGTTTCTTCTGAGCAAAGCACTTTCTGTGTTTAAACAAGCCTCTTCCCCGCAGAGTTTGTTCCTTGGGCTTTTTTTCCTCAGGGTGTGCTGCTCAATTCTGTTATTAACTGACTAAAATTCTGCAGTTTAGCTTTACAGGTTCTCTTAATACAGTGTCTTAGTGTTTCTGAAAGTCACGTCCACTTTTATTGATTGTATATTTTCTGCTCGGTTTGTGAGTGTATTCATAAATATTAGTTAAAAGGAGAGTATTTGTAGACTCTCAGTCGAATGTTGCTCCTTGCACTGGCTACCTGCCAGTTATAGAATTGACTTAAAAAATTTACTATTTGTCCTTGCTATTTGTAAAGAAACTATCATTTTGTTTCAGAAAAGAAAACAAAGCTGCTAGAATGACCCAGCCAATTACCTGATTTGAGTCCAATAGAAAATAAAAACTAAATCAGAGCTGATAAATTTCCTTTCTATGTTTGAATTGCTTGGGTTTTTAAACAAGCAAACAAACAAATTAAAGGTCGCCAACGTAAAGAAGAGTGTGTGTGTGTGTGTGTGTGTGTGTGTGTGTGTGTGTGTGTGTGCGCTGTATTTAAAGTAGGGCTGGGCAATGAAATCGGTATCAGTATTTACTGACCGAACACCATTGTCAGAATCGATAAAAAAAAAAAAGATTTGGTATGTAGTTTCATTATGAAGTGCTATAGTTTTTTTTTTTTTTAAATGTCTGCTAAGCGCATGCCTTAGAAGCAATGCTAATAAGCTTAGACCGTGAGTTTCTCAATTCCAGTGAAGGCGCATGATGCACATATGGAAATGACGCACCACATGCATTTTTTCAGCTGCACCTAGTTGAAAACATCTGATCTTTGCAGCAAGCACATCATGTAAGTACAATTTACCAATCCGCTTCACACTTTGTATGATATATTTCAGTAATAACGGCAGACTAATTACCTCAGACAAACACAGTGCACCCAAACACTGCAGCGCTTTTTACTTTGCTCTCTAAACTTCTCATCCTCTGAGAAAATGGTTAATGGCCACCTTGTTACGAGAGATACTAAGTAAGTGCGAGCACAAGGTCCGTTGTAAATAATCAAGGAATCCACGCGTACACGCTTGTCACTTCAGGTCAAACAACACATGCGAAAATGAGTACCATATAGAAGCAGTGAGGAGATTGTAAAAAAAAAGGATGTAAAGATGTTGCCAGAGTGGCTTTTTGGTTTCTTTTCTTGCGTATCACAGTCACTAGCACCCCATCTGAAAAAGTTTTTAGCCTTGTGGGTAATACAGTCATTCAACTTCACAATTTGTAATGTTCAGTATTGAATAATGATGGCTGGTTCCTTTATTTGAAAGCTCATTTTTGATTATCATAATGTGTTTTGTTTATAGAGTTTAAGGGTTAATGTATCATTATTTTTGACATATTACAGATGTTGATCTACCTTAAAGTTTGCTTTGATAGTTCACAGCATTTACACTTCACCATTGCACACACTTTGTAACATTTTACACCCAGTGCAATAAGGCAAAATGTGTTTCTATGATACGTTGCTAGTTTCAGACCATAATTTTCCCGTTTTTCGCCACGCTGTTTAACTAGCAAATCCATTTGGGCCACTTTGTGGACTCATGGGTGTTTCAGTCTTGATAAAGAGCGTGTTACGGCGCATTACAATTTTGAGGAACTAAAATAGACAGCACAACAGATCAGCTGAGAGGAGATCTAAAGTCCAGCGTAGAGCCCAGTAGTTGTGCGCTTCGCAAACACACAGCTTAATATACAGGATGTACAGCAATATGCAAATATCTTTACAAATGAAAAATAATTAAAGGAATAAAATATTACAATTTGTTTTATTTTCTACATGAATATAAAAACCACTACCTCCATAACTTCTTCATCTTATGGCTTTTTCAGCTTATTTATGACAATTAGCTTTTGTATAATGTTATTATTATCATAAGTAATATTTATTATATGCAAATTTATATTTGTTTTATTGAAAAACAAGCTTAGATTTGCCCACCTGTCAGATTTTGGACCATATGGGCATAGCAAGTGTATTTGGATATAACTTCGTTATTATTGCTCATTTATTCGTTTGCTGGAAATTAGAACAGAATTTAGAAATAGTTTTGAAACAAACCTTTGCACTTAAAAAACTAAATTATGCAGATGCTCTGTTAAGTTGTTTTCTCTCTAGTGAAGCATTTAGTTTTTTTCACTTACAAATTCCGCTATGTAAACAGCAAATGCGCCATGGCGTGATGCAACTGACTCTCAACGTGAATGGGAGATGAGACTCTGATTGGTTTATTCTCAAAACACACCTATAACTCATTAAGAGAATCAGCTCAACCCTGTTAGGCCATGTGCCGTGGCGCAGAGTGGATTTTTCCATCCTTAAAATAGCAAAAGTGGATTCGGACACGTCCCTAATGCTTTTGCACCCTGAGCTTTAGACTTTGCGGCTAGATTGTTAAAATAGAGCCATAAGAGTCTCTTTACCATTTATGTTTATTTTATTATAAAGAGATCAAATATTTTTGATTTTGACTATAAAACTATTTGCCTTTGTAATGTCGGTAAATTAAAATAAATTGAATAAATAAATAAAAAATCTTAATATTCATAAATGTATTGTTGTTATTGTTAAAATGTATATTAATACCAAATTATATGAAACATGATATTGTGATGTATATACATAGACCTTAAGTTGTGTCCTTATCATTCCTGTGTGTGTGTGTTTTCAGCAAAAAATGCTGTATGCATTTAAAAGTGTTTATTCAGTGTGTGTGTACATGATTATGCATGAGTATGTGCAGTAAGACTATGTGTGTGTTTGTGTGTGCACATGATTATGCATGAGTTAGCGCAGTATGTGTGTGCGTGTATCTGTTTGTCTACTTGTTTGACTATACTTGTGAGGGCCAAATGCCCTTTCTGGTGTGGTGAAATATCATAAAAACTGACTGGTAAAGATATTTTACTGGTCCACGTCCATAAAAAAGATATATAATGCGGCCTAAACATATTTTTATTTGATCTAAGTTACTCACTAAGATCAGACAAATGTGTGTGTGTGCATATGTGTATTTATGAATATGCATGAGTATGAGTATGTGTGTGTACATGTATCTGTAATGTATGCATTTGTGTGTTTTGTGTGTTGTGTTGTGTATGCATGTGTGTGTATGTGGTTATATGCATAAGCTTGAGCAGGGAATGTATGTATATATGTGTGCGTGTGTTTGCGTGTGTGCATGTGTACTGTCTGTGCCTTGTGTATGTTGTGTCTATACATGAATATGCATGAGATTGAGCAGCAAGAGGGTGTGCATGTTCACGTGTCGCTGATTAGTGTATGTGTGCAAAAGTGTGTATGTGCATACATGTACACACTCAAACACACTAACTTATCCGCACACACACTAACCACCGAAAATTGAACACGCACACGAACTTGCTGCTCAAGTGTAGGTGGTTAGTATGTTTGAGAATGTACATGTGTGTGTGTGCGCATAAGTGTTTGTTTGAGTGCCATGGGATTGTGAGTGTTTATATGTTTGTGCGTGTGCTCATAATTGTGTATATTTGAGGTACATCTGAGTATGCGCATGTTTGTGTTGAATGCATGTGTATGTGTTGTGTGTGACTTTTTCTGTGCATGTGTGTGTGTCATGTTTGTGAGAGTGTGTTCGTAGGATCAGAATCGATGAGCTTCACTCCCTCATCAGCATCAGTCAGTCAGTCGGGCCTCTGCTGCTGTGATGATGATGATGTAACAGAGTTGAGGAGACACACACATACACGCAGAGAGTGAGCAGTGCAGATGATGAATGACGGAGGGGAAAGAGCAGGAGTGTGTAGAGTGATGGGTGAACGAGGTGAAAGAGCTCTACTCCAGTAAGCGAGGAACATTGTCTTTATGCTTTTAATTGTCTCGACCCCGAGAGGGCAAAACGTCCAGCCGACCAAAGAACTTGACCAATCACAGAGCAGATCTGCCGGCCTGCGGCTACAGCAGCCAAATCTATAACACTCTGCTATAAAAAGCACATCTCACACACACTGAACCCTGACGAAACACGAGAGAGCAAACACACACACACACACACTCCTCATCCTCTAAAAAGAGCAGGAGTGATGAGACGAGCTCCAGCAAACTCAACTGCTGAAATATAAAAGTGTGACCTCTCAGATTAAACTTTGATTGAGTGAAATGCTTTGACATGTTAACAAGCACCTGAGAGGAGGATTAAAAGGGGAATTCATGTGTCTGATTGGTTGTGGTTAGACCAAATTAGCCAGTTAGCAAGCAATGTGTCATTTGTCCATATACAGTGTGTAAGAAGTAATTCCAGACTCCAGTCTGTTGATTTATTTGAGGGAAAAAAGCACATGCTAGGTGGTGATGTGACAACAAGGACTATAAAATACACAAGACGCGTCACTCATTTAGTTTTGAATGGGGAACAGTATAACAGTCAATATAGTGAACGAAGCCCCGCCTACTAGTATAAGAGCCAATTAGCGGTTGCTAAAGACTGACGTTTCTCCGGGAGAGAAGCTTGGACCAGACGTGTGCTTTTACAACAGGTTTTGTGGTCAACAAACACACTGGAATATCAGCAAATACTTGCTTCACAGACATAAGAAATATATCCACATAAAGTTTGAAATCTGTACTTGTAAACGAACCAACTACAGTTATTTGGTTTTGTAATCCGTATGAAATGAACGTGATGTACAGTCCGTCCTGTCAAATACACACCACATGACGGCAACTACTCAAACGCCCACAAACTAGTAAACAAAGAGTCTCTTTTTTTTTTTTTTTTGAGAATATTCGCCATCAACGCCAAGCTGTGAATTACTTCAGAAGAGCAGTGCGATCTGATGAAGCATTATTCAGAGCATAATAACATGTAGAATGGCCATACATGAGGTTGGTGCCGTGATCTCGTTTATTTCAAGTCCAATTACCTTGGGCAACCGGAAAAAATGCTGATGCAATACCAAATATGTAATGTAATTGTAAGCTTGGCTAACAGTTTTGGAGAATTTGATGTTCGCATTCAGACAGAATGCCCGAGCATACTGCCCGAGAGGTTTTTCAAAGATGGCTACCGAGTGATATGACATGCCTTAAAGGGACTAAGTGTGACAACAATGTGATTAAAATGGTGATTCGACAACAATTTGGTTAAAATGGTGAGTTGACAACAATGCGGTTAAAAACCGTAGACTGTAGCCCTTGTCACACAGTGATACCGAAAAATATGCGAAAATATACGGAATGACTTAACCGGTGAACTCAAATAAGCAACGTTCGCACAGACGAGAATGTTACGGAATTTTTCCAGAAACAGTTTTTTCCGTTCTCACACTCATAGAATAATACCAGTATATTTTCATTGTCATTAACCAGAAATGACCACTAGACGGCTGTGCTTGTATTTGTAAACATTTGATTACATTACAAACTCATTTAATTACAATACCATTTGTTTCATTTGTTTACATTTACATTGTAAACAACTTTGATGAAAACATATAGAGAAACACTTTCGCATGTCGAGATGTACAGAATATGTGTGTGTGCTGGCGCTCACCGGCAGCTTTACAGGCACACGAGACAAGTCAAGCAACTAATAGGAGCAAAGCTTGAATGTAAACAAACAATGGCTTATTTTAAGCACCTTATCGATAATTATTTACTCAGTTGACATTAAGAAGGATTATAGAAACATTATCTGACTAACATCCAGCAGCTAATGTGTCTGGAAAAATATTCAAAGGCTTTCATTTTCATAAACTGCATGGACGTGAATGCGATTTTAAAGGTGAAAAAAAAATGAATTGAAAAAAAATGTTTTGATTGTACTTTAGATGTGCATTTATCTGAAAATAATTGCAAATGAACAATGCAGTCTGAATCCTTAATTTATTCATTTTAATTTTGCAAATTGTCTGTTAATATTGTAAACAAATATTTATACATATACAGTAAACTGCTTTTGAAAATGTATGTAACACTAATAATGGGTAGAAAAAAAGAAACTTAATACCAAGTAAAAATACTAAATAATATTTAATGTTTATATTTAATTAAATGTTTCTTTCTTCTGTTAAACATGGAAGGTATTTCTGGTGCTGGTAAAATGCTGGTTGCTGGGACCCATTGACTTTCATAGTATTTTTTCTCCTACTATGGAAGTCGATGGCTCCCAGCAACTAGAATTGTTCAAAATATTTTCTTTGTGTTCAACAGAGGAAAGAAACTCGTAAAGGTTTAAAACCACATGAGGAAGAGTATGATAAGGCATTTTTAATTTTTGGGTGAACTATCCATTTAAATATTTAAATATTACTCAGTATTATGACAAAATAAGGAATAAGTTATATTTTCTTCTATAATATATTATGCTTATAATTTTCCCAAACAAAACTGTCTAAACATATTTGGCTCAGTAAATATGATAAAACAACTTTAAAATATATTGCATTCTAAATATCTTATTTTAAAAATATTCTAAAATCTTTAATGATCATAAGTGCTTGATTTTAGGGTATTTCTGAGATCAAAATCCTCACGTATTGCTCTTTTCCAAACTTTTTTTGAAAATTCAGAGATAATAAAACTAGGATCAGTAGTGTTTTATCTATGATTTATACAAATCTGTCACGGCAGCTCTGGCACAACAGATTAAACTCTTAACAGCCTATGAATAATTAGCTCTTTAGCTTGTGTTTTCCAATTTATACACCAAACAGCTCATTGATTTCACTCATCAAGAAACAATCACAGCCAATCTGAGCGTAAAATGAAAAATCTGAGCTTAATAACGGACAGAATCTCAAGCCAGAAGTCAATTATTATATGATGGTCTTCACAATATTGACACCGCAGGATAATCTGCAATTGTTTGAAACCCACCGAGCTCAAATTGTTCTGCTGATGTTTTTACACTTAAGGACAGAAGCGTCAACACTTATTTGTTGAAAGCACCGCAGCAAGTAATTGAATCGCTCAGTAAGTTGAAGCAAATAATGAGGCTGGTTATATTTGAGACTAATTGCATTAATAATTTCATGTGTCGTGTGTTATTAAAGTCACTGCACTGCTGGGAGTGAAAATAAACTGGTGTGTTGCTGTATGAACTAAGTAAATTGAAAGTTGTGATTTTATAACAGCTCAAAAATACCTCAGAAACTGTGATAAATATAGACGTAATTGAACACTTCTGCAGTTCAAAGCACAAACTAAACTGACAATTCAGTTACGAGTGTGTGAGGGTGGAAAATAACATACTGAAGGGGGTTGAGAAGCTCAACATGTTTCAAATAGTGTAATATTAGTCTCTTACCTTGTCATTCTTTCTCTTTATCTTCTAAATCAGTCATTGTACGATTACAATTATTTAGTCTAATGAAGCAGAAATTGAGTTTGAATCTTATCATTGGCTTCAATTCTAAGAATACACAAACACACAAACAGAAAGTGTCTGAAAGGAATAATAATTGAGTGTGGAAATGGTTTCTCAAATAATTTTTGACTAAAATAATCATCTTTAATATTGTTTCATCCAACCCAAGCTCATTGTGGAAACGTAGCCCCGCGGACGTTTCTGGAGACCGCGATTTACGTGGCCGGGGGTACGTAAGGCCGCATTTAGTTTTTTTCGAGTGAACGCTGCGGGGTGGTGTGGCGCCGCTCCGCCCCTCCTTTTCGTGCTTGCCGGCCGACGGCTCAACTTCGAGTGGACGGCTTTCCCGATGCAACTAGTTTGTCCGCTTAGCTCACAGCGTTGCGTCGGCAGAGCGGAGGCCCCGGAGGAGGAGCCTGCCACGGGGACAACGACCGGGATCGAGTTCGGGGAACAGCAGTTCCGGAAATCAGGTAAGACGAAAAACGGAATCCGAAAAATAAGGGCGAGGACGCGGCGGGATCCGAAAACGCGGTCGAAAACGAGGGCTTTTGCTTTTTTTTTTTTTCTGGACGTCTTTTGCGAACCGTCGCTCGGGTTTAGGGAAGGAGGAGGAGGAGGAGGAGGAAGAGGAGGGCGGCCGAGTCGGTCGATCCAGCGGCTTTTCGCGCGAGAACGGCGCACGCTCCCGAGAGCGCACACAGCGCACACAGTGGCCTCTCGCGGATCCGCGAAAACAAAAAAACGCTTGAATACGTACCTCCCGGGACGTAAATCGCGGTCCGCAGAAACGTCCGCGGGGCTACGTTTCCACAATGAGCCCGGGTTGGTTTCATAATTGCCGGTTGAGATTAAATCTCAGATGTAAAAGCAGCTCCAGTTTTAAACACTCATAAAGTGCTTCATTTCCTATGAAGATCATCATTAAGAGATAAAGAGACATTGTCTTCTCTTAGATTAACCCAAATAACACTTGACCTCTGCAGTTTGTTGTTGTGTGGCTCGTTCTCCTTGAGGGTCTTTGCTTGAGCTGTAATTAACCATTTCATACTTGCTTAGCTTGACTGTTGCCTTGGGCTACAAATATCCCTGTTATCGTCCGCTTGGAGATCATATTAAGTGCAGAGCTTTATAATTCTTTCCAACAGGGCTTTATATCTGCCGCGTCCCTCTTTTTTTCTGTCCATCTCATAAATTGACACTGGACAATGTCAGACTCAGTGTAACATTATTCTTGGAGTAAGTTGTTGGTTTTGTGTAAATTCCACTGTCTCAGTTTCTCTGTCTGCGTCCTCGCTGACCTTTTCCCTTTAAAATCAAATCTTGACATGTCAATTAGCAGCCGTCAGATTCGCACGACTTTCTGCCAGTCAGATTGAATGATGAATGATCTGAGCTGCATTGAAGCAAGATGATGGAAAGAGAATTTGTAATCGGTGGCTGTTAAGGCTTCTGGAACAACACTTAAAGGCCCGGTTATACTTCATATGAAGATCTTTTTAAGTCTTCGTTTGAGGGCAAAAATAAACTCTGAACACTTCAACAATCTTGCCCAGTTGTAGGTGAGGTTTTAAATGTGTGATGTTGCTCAAATGTACCCTTGAACCCATTGAGGTGGCAGACATAATTGCTCTGGACCAATGATAGCTCAAAGGTGTTTAAGAGCCAAACCTCACTCCCCAAAGGTGTGCTGATTTGAACTGCTGAAGCATCTCAAAAATAATTTGGTTTAGGATGGATTTTGAATTTTCAATATTACGCCATTTCAGTTCGTTCTTCGATTTCTTATTAAGCATGCCAGTGCCTTAAGGGTACAATACCCACTGAGCTCAAATTATTCTGCTGAAAGACTTTTTTTTTACGCTAAGGGACTGAAGTATCAACACTTATTTGTTAACACACACAAGACATTTATTAGACTGGTTATACTTGAGACTAACTGCATTAATAATTTCACGTGTCGTGTGTTATTAAAGTAACTGCACTGCTGGGAGTGAAAATAAACTGGTGTGTTGCTGTATGAGCTGAATTTATGAAGAGTTGTGATTTTATAACAGCTCAAAATTACCTCAGAAACTGTGATAAATATAGACGTAATTGAACACTTCTGCAGTTCAAAGCACAAACTAAACTGACAATTCAGTTACGATTGTGTGAGGGTAGAAAATAACATACTTAAGGGGGTTGAGAAGCCCAACATGGATTCAAATAGAGAAATTTGTCTTTATTAGTCTGTTTACTTAGATTTTTTCTCTTTTTCTTCCAAATCTGTCATCGTACGATTACAATTATTAATCTAATGACGCAGAAATTGAATATAAATCTTACCATTGGCTTCAACTCTATGAATACTGCTGCTCAGAACTGCCAAAACAAACTCCAACGGATGGGTTTTGTTCAAAAATGACAATTTCCGTTCATTCTTTGATTTCTTTTAAAGAATACCAGGGCCTTAAGGGTAAAATACAACTTCAAAGAAGTCAAGTTTGTCCTTAGTGTATTTGCAAAATGGCACAAACAAACAACAATGTTGTTAAAGTGATACCAATTAACATAGATCCATAAAGAAATACTAAACGCGATCTACACTACACAGAAAAACACTTTAAAATTGAACTTTCTTTACTTAGTTGTTACTTTTTACTTTAAAAGACTAGTTTCAGAGCAACAATCGATGTAGCTATTCATAATTAAAACATTTGTATAAATGAACTGTGAATAAAATTACTTTGAATTTCAACTAGTATTCATTTCAAACTAATTCACTCGTTTGAAAATGAATGAAAGGGATAGTTCACCTCTAAATAAAAAAAATGTACTCTCTATTTACTCACCCTCAAGTGGTTAAAAACATTTATGAGGTTCTTTATTCTGTTGAACAATAAAAAAATCATATTTAGAAAAGAAAGCCAAAAACCGGTAACCCTTGACATGCACGGTAAAAAAACAAATATTATGAAAGTCAATGGTTACAAGTTTTTCACATTTTTCGAAATATCTTCTACTCAACAAATATCTGTGTTCAACAGAAGAAAAAAAAAAGTTGTTTTTTTTTTTTTACAAGTGATGGGTGAGTAAAAGCGTATGCTAAATGAATAAATGTAAATGTAAATTATGACAGTTTAATTTAATGCAAGTTGAATTTTTGATTTGGTCTATTTCAAAGATAGGTAATCAACTACATTTTTAAACAATTTCCCCAAAACAATTGTTCTAATATTCCCTAGTCGATCATTGATTAAAAACTGATTTATTTAAAACACATTTTCCCTGAGGGATGGTAATGTTTTGCTTCGACTTTGTCAAAAAAAAACATCTAAATAACTTGAATTATAATGTCATTCTAACTACTAGCATCCTTAATCACACAATCAATGCTTTTGGACTCTCAAGATTTTTTTGAATGAGTGAGTGATACTTGATAACGCAAGCTTGCACATTGTTCAAACAACAGTTACGATATTATCCTAGATAATTATTGTCCACCTTTAACAAAAAAACACTCACACAAGCAAACCCAACTGACTTCTTTCTTCATCCTTAAATATCTCCACCATCTTCGAGACTCTTGTTCATATGTTATCCTGCCTTACTTATTTCTCCATGTCCTCTCCTCTTCATTTGCATGTTTCTCTCAAGCGCTCTTGTCCTTTCTTTTTCGAGTGTTGCTCTTCCCTCTCCTCTTAGTCTGAATCAGTTTTTTTCTGTTTTCATCTTCAAGTGGAGTCCTCTTGTGTTTGCGAGTGATGTGACCTGGCCTGTGTTCTCAGAGGAGAGCGGCTGTTGAGCTACACAGCACAAAAGTTTGCTGGAGTTTGTCAGTTTTCACGCTCTGGGCTGCTGAGGGTCTCCAGGGGTCTTCAAGGGTCAAATCTCTGTCTCGGTCTTGTGGCTTTTGGCAGCTCCGCTGTCTCTTATGCACATAAACACTCTGGTTCAGCATGTTTAGACATGTCGCTCGTACTCACTTGAAGACAAAGACACAGATTCAAGGGAAACTTTTGTTTCTGTGTATTTGTGTGTGTGTAAATGTGTTTATGTGGTTTAGGAGGACGATAAATTATGTTGTGCTCTATTAATGTGGTTTACGAGGACATGCCTTGTGTCCTCATGAAACAAAAATGCTTGAAAAATAAAACTTATCAAGGTCTTTTGACATTGAAATTTTGGTTTAGCGGTAGGGGTAGATTAAGGCCGTATGTATAAGTAAATAAACAAGCAGATTTTACAATCCAAAATGCATTATGCCAATGGAGAGTCCTCGTAAACCATATCTACAAGTATGTATATATGTATGTGTGTGTGATCAGACATCTTTCATGGCTGAAGTGTTGTTCGTGTTTTTCCGCTCCTCTTCAACAATAATAGACCTCTCCAGATCGCTCTTCACTCAGGGGACTGTCAAATACGTGTGCTGAAAACAGGCTTTTGTTTCAACCTGGTCATGACTCTCGTCTCTGTGGGTTCTACTCTCTCCTCGCTCAGTGTTTGTCTCAAGAGCTTCTGCAAACATTTTATTTCTGTCTTTTATGAGCTGTCATGTTTACTCAACTAATAAGACACAATTTCGCATTCTGGTTTTTAGGTCATATTGTTATTATTAGCAGACATTTTGTTGTTCAGGGGAAAAGCTGCTCTAGTTTGTGTTTTTGCAGATCTGTGTGAATAGGAATTGACAAAATCAGACACAAATGGAGGCTGTTTAAAAGCACAAAGGAAGAATGTACTTGGAGTAATTGTTGTTGTTGTTTAAATGTACTGTTAAATTTTTAAATCTACAACTACAGTATTTTGAACTTGTTTGTGTGAATCAGTTTGTTTAGATTGACTGCATTATACAAAATTATCAATAACTTCAGGTCAAGTTGAATAACTTCAAGTCCCAATGCAGCAAAATAGCTGTTTTATTCTTCAAAATAAGTTAAACACCTCAGTTATACATGTGTTTTGCTTGATATAAATAGTTGAATGAAATAAATAAATAATTTTAGCTTTATTAGATGTGTATTCGGATTAGAACTGTGATCCAAATACTGACTTTAAGATTAGGCAAAATATTTTTTGCATTTTGTATTTTAATCTAATCTGCTTGCATTTGCATCTGTTTTTGTATTTATTGCTGTAGACATTTTAATTAGGTGTGGGAATCTTTAGGCACCTCGTGATTTGATTTAATTCTATTCGATTCGAGGGATGTGATGAGATTATAGAACAATTATCAATGCATCTTTTGTTTTTTATTCCCCATCATTAAATATTAAGGTTCATAATTTGGTTTGGAGAGTCCCCAACAACAGGCTGATATGCATGCAAAGTTAAAAAATAAAAATCATTTTATTATCTTATAATATGCATTTGTTTTTTATCTAATTATCACAACGACTCTCATATGATTTGTTTACACTTGTGTCATATTCCTTTGCATGACACTAAGACCCAATTCTAATTCAGTTTTTTTTTTTACCTCTACCCCTTACCCTTGGCCCTTGAAACAGTGTGAAGGGGAAGGCCTTCAAATTTTACTCCAAAGAAATGGGGCAGCACTACAACACCTGCACACATCATGTTGTCGCAATTTCTTACTTCAAATGGGATCGATAATGGCAACTGCTGTAGTTATTCCAGTTGTGTTACTTTTTTGGTATTTATCATTAGGAAATCACTAAAGCCAACAACATTATTATCATAATTATGATAATCATAACCATATAATGTGGCAATAAACTCATAATTGTACTGTGCATTTACACTCTGGCCATATTCATCTATGTAATCACACAAAATCAACATTATCATAATACTAGACACTGTAAAAAGCTTATTCCCAGCCACTAGACTTTTCTGACAGGGTATTGGAGTGTCAGAATAGTATTATGGATTATAGCGAAATTTAGCGTTTTGTAAATTGTATAAAACAAAAACGCCATTGTAAATGTATTACAACATATGCTTGTTTGTTGTAAAAATTTCGTAGTAAAGTAGAAATACTAATTTGTGCATCTCGTGACTTCCGTGAACTGCCATGCTGCTGATATAATGTATTCTGGGAAATTTTCATACCCCTTGGTTTCGAGTGTGGGCCTGGCAAATCACACTCCTACCCCTTCATGTGAATACATAAAATGAGGGGTAGGGGTAAGGGGAAGAGCTAAGAGGTAGAATTGGGATTGGGCTCAATCTTTTGTGTTTGGTCTATCGACTCAGTCTGTTGTGATTTGTACAGAATATATGTGTGAGACCAATTCAGGAATTTATTGACAAAGCAGTGCAGTTAGTACAACAGGATAATGCTCTATTCTTCATCACAACTCCAACATTGACAAACAACTATACATGTGAAATTCGTCAGCGCTGTATGCTGCTGCTTGTGCGGGCTCTGGTTGGTGCAATGGCTTAAGCCATTGAAATTAATGGGTTTCATAGCACAGCACTTGCCATGTCCAGTGTGAAAGCCGCCTTAGTTGCTTAACCAGAGATCCACATATTAAACAGGGTACTGGCAAAGTCCTCTTTGCATCTATAGTTTTAGTTGATCCTTCCTTTAATAACAACCTGATGCTGTAGCAATTATCACTAAAATGACGGTAACGCAGAACACAAGGTTGAGGCTGTACTGTGGTATCTAATAATATGGACTGTGGTATATGGTAATGTGAATGGGTATATATATATATATATATATATATATATATATACACTGTAAATGCGAATAGTATTCCTTACTATCAAAATTCTAGTGTGTTTACTTAATTTTAAGCTAATTGTTGAGTTTACTAGAAATGCATTAGTGTTGCTGACATAGTAAGGTATAAAGTTCCCATAACTAATGTAATTTGAGTAAAATTGCTTATAAGGGCTAAGCCATGCTGTTACGCATGCGTACTGGGTGGTGATTTCCCATCCCCCATCCCGAGTCACAACCAACCGCCACCCTGCACCGCCATTGAAGGACAGGATTTCATATTGAGAAGATGTACTGCTGTAAATCAAGGTAAACTTTTCGTTTTAATTACTACTTTGATTTTATTTGTATAGTATCAGTAATCTGTTTATTTCCTGCACTTTGTGAAATTGTTTGCTGTTTTGTGAACTAATTAATAGCCCATGATGTTGTGACTAAACGTTTTGACCACTGCACGTTATTTGCAATACTGTCTACTTTACTAGATAAGCTATTTTTAGCTGCTTAGTCCTTTTTAATAACTATTAATAATTTGTAAAGTTAGTAGTAATTTGTAAAGTGGGCGTTATGCTCTAAAAGAGCGGGCCGCGCCATTTTAAATGATGCACTGAGAGAGCAAGAGCGCGCGCAATGATCCGTTCAAATAGATGTAAAGTTAACACATAGCTGTAGGTCTACATTTTTAAAAAAGAAAACGAAACCTATTTATCCGCATTACAAATACAGTAACGTTAGTTATCGCTGAACTTTAGTGGCGCTTGTTGTGACGAAAATATGCGTGTTTTTTTTTAAGATTTACTTTTATGAGATCACCTGCAGGAAGCAGGTGAGGAGATCAGCTGTGATTCGGTCCGGCGTCAGCGAGCGGCTCATGACCAGACCAGTCGTTTTTTTCTCCATGATCGCCGGGGCAGCAGCAGTTTTAACCCGCCGAGGCTTTTAGAACATTATAAAGCAGTTTCAGCTCAAAATGGACCCGTGAGTGTCGTAGGTAATTTAGGATTTCGATGCGATTACGATTCGTGTCACTGTATGAGGCAGATACATATTTACACATGATGCTAAAGTGTGCTTATGCTAACAATCCCTATGAAACTTAAAGTTAAACTTATGAAAATGCGAGAGATATTTAATTAACTCATTTATTTGTTTTATATGCTATTTGTCTTTTCTTTATGCCGTTTTGAAGGTTTATTCCAGTGTTGCCGTTACGTTATTGAGTGTTTTGTATTGCTGTAATGACAAATAAATCTGACCAGACGCGACTGAATATGTGTGATGGATAACGTTAATGATGAAGTGGTATAACTCGTACAACCAAGCACAGAAACATCCCTTTGTTTGCTCAATATCACACAAAGGCATCAGCAAGCCTTTGTTATAAGCAAACTTTCTGTAAAGAAACAGGCTTTGTTAAACCTGTTAGTTTGCATTTTTAAAGAAGGTTTCACTAATTTTTAACAATTTAGGGCAAATAAATTTGAACAATTACAAGGTTGTTTAAATGTAGCACACCATTAGAGTATTGTGAGTGGCATATTTGGTTTGTAATATCATTATACCCTTTATTTATTTTTTTATTTCAGACTACCAGTTTGTGAGCTGATATGCAGTGGAAATGTAAGTTTTGCACTTACACATCAAAGAAAACTTTTTGAACAATACCGCACAAGCCATAGAACATATTCATGAATTGTTCTATTAACGTTACCTTGTCTCCATACTGAGTATCAGGGTAATTTTAAATCATTTAATGCATTAAAAGTACATTTAACAAAATTCTCAGCAAAGAACTGCATGATCAAGAATAGTCCGAATATTTTGTCCATTTGAATAATCATCTGAGGACTAGTTAGAAATAGGGTTGTTGTGTTGTGAAACCATTAATTTATGTTACAATACTATACCAGCTGATGTATGGTGATACCAAGTAGTATTGCAATACTGTAATTGATAACTTAAATCCATGAAATAAAGAAAAATGTCAGAAATAATATATTGTATATGTTATTATAGGCCTACTTGAATTTAAATAATTCCCTTATTGTTGAAAAAAGTATTTGCACATCTCTTCACCTAAAATGTATTCATTCCAGCAAAAAAAATAAATTAAAATAAAGATACATAAAGAAAAGAGCATTTTTCCAACAAAAAAATGTCAAAAATTGTTTCCTGTTGCTATTTTGGGTTTTTCATCTATCATACTTTTTTCACACTTATTATCGGATAAGAATCCAAAGTAATTCAAAATTTCACTTTATGAGTCATTCTTTTTAATAGATTGTCACGGTTGTTGTAGCTATTATATCATATTGACAGGAACAGAAATAAACGAATTCCGATTCAAAATGAACCATCACAAAATATGCAATAGGCTACTATAAAAGGCGCAAATTCTACAGTTTTACAACCTTAGAAGGCTCCATAGACTATTAAAATGCAATGATCTATTGTTGCTGAATCGTGTAAGTATTTTAGTGACTTTTTCACATGCAGCATTATGTATTGTAGGCAGACTGTTAATGACAATACTACCGTTTACAAACTACAGTGGCACCGCCAGTATCTTGGAGCCATAGTATCACGATACTACCATAGTACCGGTAAACCGTGCAACCCTAGTCAGAAAGTTCAGTGTCCTTTTAAAGACATCAATTGAGACAAATATTTATTCCACTTTTAATGCGCATAAAAGTAAGGCACACCAGCAACAATGCCATGATTATATTTAATCGGGGGTTGTGTTTATTACTGTTTGGTGACAAGTATAGCTCATGCTTTTGATGACAGGCGCCGGGAGTATTTGGCAGCTTTTATTATTCAAGAACATTTAACTATGTCATGTTAAAGTGTAACATCTGTTGCTAAATGGCATTGCATTGTATCATTGCATGTGTTTCTGATTTCTGTTTTTTGTTTTAGAATTTCGCTTAGCCATGTCAATAACACTTTACGTTTTTGTGCACAACAGTGACATCCAGAAGGAAGTCATAGAGGAAACACCAGCTGATGCAAGTGCTGCAGAAGGTTTGTTTTCTTTTCAAAACTTTGTGTGATTTTGTGAATTTGTGTTTTTGAATGTTATTAATGACTAATAATGTTTTGATTGGATCTTTCAGAATTCAATCGAATATCAGTAAGAAATGTGAGATCCAAGTTCTACGCTGCATTGGACACACACTGCTCGTTTGATTGAAATAAATAAAAAAAAAACAGGAGAAAATTGCAGAGGAAAACTAGAAGAAATTTTCAACATGTTAATTCAAAGGTATTTTTGTGACATCATCTTTGAATCATAATTTGCATTTGATTGCAATAAATTGCATTTGATGTTTTCATTGGGCTATAATGCATGTCTACCTGTCTTTACTTTTTCAAGGTCATCTGGCAGCAGTTCTCCGGGGTCTTTCAGTCCTTTAGAGGGATGAGTCTAAAGAAATTTTCAGGATGTGTTTTGTAAGTAGTATTATTGTTTCTGCTTTCTTAGACTGGAAATAAAGCAGTCATTCCAGTTTACTTCACTTATTAATAAAAATTTTCAATTTTATAAAAATAAAACAAATGCATTTAATGTAAGTATTTGAAAGTAAGAGGGATGTTATATTATGGCCTTTGGAGCAAGAGCATTGCTATGCTGCAAATACAGCAGCTTGTGCCGTCACAGGGTCAGTTAGCTTCATAGGCCAGTGAAGTAATGAATGCATTTCTTTAATTTTTAAACACACTTGTTTTGAAAAGGAGGAAGATTAGCTTGAAAAAAAATCTTAATAAGTGTAATACCTATGTAATATGTTGAGAGAAATATAATTTCAGTTGAAAGAACCTGCTGGATTAAGATGTAAAAAGATAGTGTTAAAAGCCACAAAGTCAAAGATGCTCCGTATTATAACCAACCCTGTGAAGTCACCTGCTGTGGGATTGTAGATGGCTGCACCCTTGTTCTAAAAGCCATACTAAAACATCAATTTTCTTAGTAAAAAAAAGTTATTAATACATTTTTAAAAAGTGTGCTAAATAATGCAAACTTGACTCACTGCTTTAATCTAGCAAAACCAAATGCATTCATGAATCGGTTCCCAATTTATTAAGTTTTCCCTACAAAATATTTATATTGATTATGTAGCACCAATTGGTCTCTCACACATTTGCATTTAATTTCTTGAAAATGTTTTAAAAGTACTTTTACTGCAGTTTGTTTTATTACATTACAGTGTTTCTTTAATTAAAAAAATGTATTGTTCCTTTAGAATAGTATCATGTTCAAGATACTGGAATTTAGTACCAATCTCTGCTGCAATTTTAAGCAGCAAATTTCCTGCTAACATTTTAAGCACTTTTGAGCACATTTTTAAACAGCACTGTTTTGCCATTCTGTTCACATGCTTAACAGAAATGACACTCAACAATGCTCAAATGTTAGCAGGAAATGGATGTTTTTAAAATTACTATATGGATTGGTAATAAATTCCACTATCATGACAAGCCTAGTAGAAGCAGTACAGGCATTGAAGAAGGAGCACCATAGCTAGGCCTTCTTATAAGAAGCATTTGAATGTAAAATGTACTATAAACACAAATAGTCATGCTAATAAGCAACTAGTTAATAGGGTAATTGGTTCCTACTAAAGTGTTACTAAATTAAGCACAAGGAATTGTATTTTTTTCACCTCTGCTTTTGGTCTCCTGGCCACTACAGGCTTTATTAGTGCCATTTAGAATATCAAACTTTACTTATTTTTCTTTCTCTATTCATAGGATGTAATTGTAGAGTCGGACTTCAGTGCAGAAGATGTTGGCCTGCTGACTGTCGTCTGTGAAGATGTCTAAAGAACCTCATTATGGATGCAATGTGGGCCTTTATACTGGAAGGAAAAGTGGTTATGGACTGCCACATGCAGTATGTCTCTTTTTTTGCTTTGATTTACACACTGAATTCGGACTACCCAAAGACTTTGAGCAATGCATTTGAATTTGTTCAACGTGTGTTGCTTTTGCTGGGAGGGAAGCGTAATGTGTTTTATTCGGCGAGTGCCTATATACTGCTGTGCTTTATGTTTAAAGGTTCAGGTATAATGGCATGTTTAATTACAAAGTGTTGCTTTTTAACATGTTGCTGTTTGCAGTGTTACATTTAGGACTGCAGCATTTTGGTGTTTAAAACACTTTCTTTTTTTTTTTTTACCAAAAAAGTGTATTGTGATTTATAGGGTTGTCAAAAGTATTGAGTTTGGTACCAATCGGTACTGAAATAAAATAAAAAAAGTCCATCCATTTCCCACTAACATTGCAAGAACTGATTGGCCATTGTGTTCACATGCTCAGTAGATATGACTGATTGGCTTTGAAGGTCATTATTTTTACCACACTTCACCACTGTTCACCAGGTGCAAAGATACAAAGACACTGGATAACTTCAAAGCACTGTCGATCAGTCGATTCATCACCAGATAGCTTATATGTTAGCTTCTAAACAAATCAGCTATCGACATGGCTTTGAAACACTTCAGTGTCTGTGTAACTTTGTTTGGACTCAGTGAAAAATGGTAAACCTATGACAGTCACAGCCAATCACAGTCATTTCTGTTGAGCATGTGAACACAGTGGCCAATCAATGGTGTTTAAGAACGAGCTCAGTAGCACTCAAATGCTGGTGGAAAATGGATATTTTTAATATTTCAGTATTGATTGATACCAAACTCAATACTTTTGACCACACTAATGTGATATTTTCTGTAGGAAAATCTAAACTACACAGTCTAACAAATTAGCTTTAAAGCTTAATATCTGTTCCTCTGTAAGTGTCTATATGCTGCCATGTTTAAGGTGCTGGTGCAATGGCATGTTTAATTACACTAATTCAAGTATCTTTTTTCCAAGTGTCAAGTATTTAAAGTTTTTTTGATAGATTTTCAAACCTTTTCGAAAAACTTGTGCATGTTTTAGGGTTGAACATGTTTATTATATTTTTTGTCTGTATTGCTGTTTACAGTATATTACAGCACTTTACAACAGGTTTTTACAAAACTGTATTGTGTACAAGTGTATTGTGATACTAAAATATCACAAGTGTATTGTGAAATTCTGCTAATTTTGTCAAATAAAATGTTTACATTTAAGACCTGTATAATGTCATTACTTGTAGGTTGAACTACATATTTTATGTTCAGTTTAATTGAAGAAAATGTGGAAACCGATTGCACGTAGTTTCTTTAGTTGACATTACTTAAAATGGTGGATTAAAACAATGTTGAGACTACTAGCATTCAAGATGTTAACTGAACATGGTAGAACAGTATTAGTTAAATAGAGTTATTAAAGTAATCTTACTATAAAACCCTAAGTAAGATTACTAAATAATGACAAGTATGTTAACTAGAATTTTCTATTAAACTTACTTAATTTTTAACAGTTAGTTTACTTTATAAGTTTTAGTTTTCTTACTTCAAGGCAATATTTAAACTTAACTTAAGATTTCCTTGTAAGTTTATATTGCAAAAATAAGGCAATCGGTTTCCAAACTTTTTTTAAGTAAACTGAACATGTTAGAATTTACAGTGTATATATATATATATATATATATATATATATATATATATATATATATATATCAGCGTAGAGCAGAGTGTCTTCAGGATTCCGATTCCGAGCGTTTTAGGGTTGAGGGGGTTCAAGTTTTCCAGGATCTCCGTACACAACAGGTGGGTGGGCACTAGGGCTGTAACGATACATGATATAAAATCGAAATCGCGACACTCAGATCTACGACCCTGTGTGTGATAAGGGAGAATCGCGACACACCCCGTGACTACCTTTCCAATAACGTCACGCGTGCCTGCAAAAGAAGAACGTGAGGAAACACTTTTTTTCCGCTCGACATTACGAGCACTGCTCCGTTTAAGCCCTCGCAATTAGCGTTTAACCGGGAGAGCTCGCACGGAGCTCTTAGTAAGGGACTGTCTGAATGTGTCAGGAATATCAAAAACAAAACCAACTTAACCCCTCTTGACAACCGACAATGGCAGAAACATTGCCAGTGCTGTCAAAGCAATTTTGTTAATGTGGCTGCGCAGAGAGGGATGGGCGTTCACCAGATGCCCCGACTCCTCTGCAGAGGAAACTTTTCTGTAACCTTGCTCTGCGCTTTCTGTTTAACCCTTTGGGAGTTAACGTTACGTGCTGACTGACAGCGCGATGCGTGAGGCCAGGAAACAGGACGAAGCTTTCAGTTAAGATGAACACAGTTTCTATAGTTATACTTTATTTATAGATAAAGGTATATGACTCTGTATATAATCACTCTATCTTGCTGGAAATTTATAGCCGTTTCGCTTTACTTCAGGACGCATGCCGCTCTGAAGGTCTAATCGCTGTTTTAAGTTATCCAGAGCTGTATGAATGTACAAATCTTGAATATAACAATAGCATTAAATATTACAATTGTAACAACACAGACAGCAACACTTATGCACAATCGATACCCAGCTGATTCAGTCGTTTCATAAGAGGACCGCGCTTCTTCTCTTCTTTTTTCCTTGTCAACATAAAGGCAGTGAGATGCGCCTTGTTTTCGGCTTATAAAGCATGTATGCACATTAATGCAATAGCATATTTAAACAACAATACTGTTTACAAAAAGTCTACATATGCGCGCGTTGTTGTTGTTGTCTTTTCATCACTCAGCGCGCGCACTTGAACCGCGAGGGAGAAAGAGGAAACCATCAGGACTTATTCTTTAAAATAATGATTTCTATTAAAATGTAAAAGTTTTTGTTATTATAATAATAACAGCGGGGCATTAAATAAATGCATATTTTCCGTGGAGCGGGCAATTTGAGGAAGTCTGCGATTTTTATTTGACGGAAAAAACATGATTGGAAAAAAACAGCCTATGCCGGTTGTTAAAAAGAATCAGTCAGTATTTTCGTTTTGTAATATAAATTAATTATTTAAATGAAAATAATTTAGGGCAGTCCTATTTATTTTATTCATTTTATTTAGATTATTCTGCTCTTCTGTGCTAAAGACTGCAGGTGCGTGAAGATGCTCTGTTGTTCTGTTCTGTTATTAATATGCTAGCATTTAAAAATAAATCAATAGCCTATTTTAAAATGCAAAATTTAATGTGTCAGACACAAAATAGACACGTCTATTTGTTTAATATAAAATATTAAACAAAGCGGTTGTCTGTTAGAAAAATTAACCGAAATGAGCATCCCTAGTAGCCATTTAATTTTTTCTATGTAAGAGAACTTGATTGAAAAAGAATTTTTAACATGCTTGAACCATCTACACAATAGAGTTTAGTTCTGTTTGGTTTTACAAAAGTATTTTGTTACAAAGAAAACAAAAATGATATAATTTTATTTAATAAAAAATAGTTTTAAAGGGGTGGTCCACTACGATATTATATTTTAAACTTCAGTTGATGTGTAATGTATCTGTGTGAACATAAACAGCATCTCTGAATGTAAAATATTCAAAGTTTAATGCAAAGGGAGACCTTGATTTGTACAGAGTTAGCTTAGCAACGCCTACAATTAACGAATTTTGGGGACTACAAAAAATACTTCCGCCCCCTGTGAGATCACAAAAGTTCGTTATTGCGCATCCCACACTGCGCAGGTAAAGGCCGTGGCCAGAGGCGCTGTAACGTTACTGCAGAGAGAGAAATGCCATCCTGCTGTTTCCACAGAGCTGTTCTGTTTCTGTTGTTGGGCTTCCAAATGACACGACCCAAACACAGAAGTGCTTACAGTTCAATATTAATTATGTTCCAGAGAACTATAAAATACATAGCAAGCATGATTTGACAAAACACAGCTTCCAGAATCTCTCCCAGTTCAGTGCTGGATTCAGTTAAAATCTTCTCAAAGATGGAGCAAGGAGACGCTGTGAACTCTGAGTCATGACCTGTAAGTGTTTTTATTTGTTAAAATTGATCATGACATGTACAGTGTCTAACTTTAACGGTGTGTTGTAGCAAAGATGTAAACAACGGGAAATTATGGTAACCGCTAACGACTTAGCTAACGTTACAAATCCATATTTATCAAACGGCTGTAAACGCACACACACACATACACATACACGCACTCTTGGCCAGCACCTGCGTCTATCTGTGTGAGACGGCAGAATTTCTCTCTATAGGCAGCTATGGTATGCGTTTTACAACTCGGACAATAAAGTCGCAAAAGATATGTGAACGATTCATGTTACTTACACAGGCATATTCCGCATATGCATGAAAGACGTCCTGTAACGCATTGATTTAAAAAAAATACAGCAATGATTTCCCAACTGGAGTGTAACATCAAAAACAAATCAATCCAGGCTCACAAAGGTCTCATCTCACATCTTGTGCTTTATTCTGTCACCACAGAAAATAACTTAATCCGAGCATGAGAGAAAAAGAACAATAAAAATCTCTCCCGCGCACATGCGCTTCTCGTGTTACAAATACTTCATCGTATACACGCATAAACACACTAAAAGGCACAGAAACAGTTAAAGGAGCCGCATCCCATTTTCACTCGTTACAGACACGTGTTGACTGACTGACTGACTGACTGACTGTTTACACAAAACGCGCGTGCTTGTCAGGGCGTGACGTGAAGCCGATCGGCGTATCACAGCATATTATGATGATGACCAATCAGAGTCACTTGAGGGTGGGCCTTTTAGAGGAACTAGGAAATATGACAGTCGTTTTCATGTTAGCTGAGTAGCTGTGTATAATCAAAGTGAGATTTATGAAAAAATAACACGATTTCCTTCAAGTTAAACATGAGCACACATTGCTTTGCATCTTATTAACACAACCAAGCCTTAAAAATAACATTCTGGACCACCCCTTTAAAAATCTTTTTTTCCCCACCCCACACGAAGAAAAAAATCGTGATACGAATCGAATCGTGGGTCAAAAATCGTGATACGAATCGAATCGTGGGTTTGGTGTATTGTTACAGCCCTAGTGGGCACTGTTTGAATGAGATGTCACAACAAAACAGCTACAGATCCATTCGAAGATTGACTCATTTGCTCAACTCTTGCTTAGCTTTAAACACATGTACTTTCAGCTTGGAAACTCAGCTGGATGTTTAATTCCATTAGAGCTCCATTACACACTGATGGAAGTGAAAGTGATTTGGCAAGCCAAAAACAAGGTTACAAAGAATCAACAACAAAAGGAAAAATGTGCCTGCATACTTGTAGCAAATTTAAGCATTTTCTAACAAAATTACCACAGACAAAATCATCCAACTAACATCATCCTGTTCTGTACATAATAAGCAATATAATTAGGAATGCACCTAAAGGAAAATTCTGAGATAAAAGCAATAATTGTGGTTGCACTTGGCCAAAAATTATTATTATAATTAATTATTGATTATAAGAATAATCCAAAAACTTTAGATAATTATTTATTATTTTATTAAATAATTCATTTTTCTAAGACTTTTATAAATGTAACTAAATAACATAACAATTATGCTGATTTTAAAAAGTCAATACAATAACCTAATTTTATTCCCAGCAAAGAGGGAGAGACAACATTTTTCCAGCAAACAGCTAGTGCACTAATGCTAACAGCAGGAACAAGTATACTCCAATGTGGAATCAACACAATTAACAATGATTGTTGACATTTATGAATTGACACAGAATCATCCACATCTGCATAATGTTGCATCTAAGAATTAAATTTACTCTAATTAATAAACTCTAATTAATGTGTATAGATTGTCATTTGTGATTATGACACACAAGCTTGAAACAAATCTGACTTTTTTTCTGCTAGTAAAAGAGAGCAGCTTGCAAAGTGTAGTTTGTAGACTCCCAAACCATAACACACAAACACACATACTGTATGAACACAGTAATGGTGCCATCCATCAGAGTCCATTGCCTTATGGGAAAGTGTTCTGACAGATGGTGAATGCCTGCACTTTGGATGACCTGGGTTCGGGGTCCAGTTTGAAGTTTCTTTCCCTGTCCAATTCCCTTCTGTCCTCTTTGATTTTCCGTCTCTCTTCCTACTGGTCTAACTATATAAAGGTAAAAAAGACGCAAGCCTTAAAAACACACCCTTAGCACTCTTATAAAGATGAACCACAGGCTTTTTTGTTCTGAATTTGGTGTTTCAGACAAAACAGCAGGTCGATGTCAAAGTCATTCAGTGAGAACCGTGACATTGAAGTCACTCTTGAAGTCAAACAGCTAAAACAGCTTCTTTCCCTCAAAACTCTCATACATATTTAACAAAGAGCCTGAATTTCACCCGCAGGTTTATGTTGTTTTCCCTTTTCCTCATTTCTTTCTTGCTCCATTTCACACTTGTTTCTCGGTTTGCTAGCAGCCTTCTGGACCCACAATCCCTCACGGCCTGAAAGTGCTCAAGCATGATGGGAGCACAGGTGTTCTGTGGTGTAGCCATCCATCCATCCATGCCACTTTTTCCTTTTTTCTTAACATTTATTTAGTTTTTCAGTCCTGTCTTATCTTAATCACTTAGCATTCGCTCTGCTTTATATGTTTAAATATGCTCTTGCATGCATTTCTCATTCCTGGACATGTGGTTGACGTGTTTTTAGCCCCAAGTCTAGGACCCTTAAGATAAGTGTATTTTTTTGGTGACTCTGCACAGCTGAAGTTTGGTGGTGATAGTTTGTCTTTGTCAAAGCATCGGTGGGTTTGTCGCAGCGCAGTGGATTGATCCTCCTCCTGTCAATGTGAAGTCAGTGAGGAGCTTTAGAAATGTGCTGCTAAAAGCAAACAGATTTCTGCCGATGACAGAATGACACATCCAAACAAGAGACGTGAAAAGTGTCTCACACCCAGCACTCGAGACTGGCTGAGATAGAAACGGGGTTTGTTTATTCTGTCAAATACACAGTAGTGAATGTATATGTGTGGCAGTTTTCACACTATTTTAGACATCTTCTGCCTCTTTTCACATTTTATTACTCGAATTTAACTGCAACGTGTTTGCGTCAGGAATGAAGTGCTAGCATTAGCTGTTTAGGATACGATGCCATAACAGGAAATTGTTGCACTTCAGCTTTTACTAAGGATTCTGCCCTGTTTTTTACTTTTGTTTTACTACCAAAACGTAACCCACAAACACACAGAATGACAATTGCATCAGCCTCCCGCAGAGGTTTTAAGAGATGTGAAGAATGTGAGCTTCTGGCCAAGGGCAATTTCTGCAGAGACAAGCAGCAATGAATTCATCTACATTTGCATTTCTTTAAGGAAAGGAAGGATTTGTAAAGCACTAAAAAATGGTGTTAACATTTTTAGGTAAGTTTAGGTTTAAGGCATTTAATTCAGAGTAGAGGACACTTGGCACATTCTTGCGTAATGGTTGGTCAAAGCTTCAGACAGCAGATTCACAATGGTAGGTATCCATTAGTCTTTTTTTAATAGTTTAAAAAGAAAGTAGCACTTTTTAAAGGTGTCCTTACAGCACTTATTCTATCTACTTTCTAAAGTAATTACAAATAATTATACACAATTACACTACCTGACAAAAATCTTGTTGCCTGTCAAAGTTTTAGGAACAACAAATAATAATTGGATTTCTAGTTGATCTAGTTCTTGCAGGACTCCCAGAGTTCATCAAGAGACTTTGAATTCAAATTTAATGCCTCCTTCGTCTAACGCCCAAAAAGACTGGGCTGCCCAATCCTGGAGCACCTTGACTTTCTTTGCTTTCAGGAACTTTGATGTGGAGGCTGAAGTATGAGTGCTAATTTGCCTTCTCCTGTGGTTTGTAATGCAATGAGCAGCACAAATGTCTTGATACCTCAGGCTGTTGATTCTGCAGATCTCTCACATGCCCCATACTTGATGCAACCCCAAACCATTTTCCTTCACCAAACTTGGCTGATTTCTGTAAGAATCTTAGGTCCATGCAGGTTCCAATTGGTCTTCTGCAGTATTTGTGATGATTGCAAAGCAGTTCAACAAATGATTTATCAGAAAAGCCACTTTTCCAAATGATCAACTAGAAGTTATTATTTGTTGCTCTTATGACTAGGATCAAGACAAGACTTTTGCCCGCTAGTGTACTGTACATGCAACTAACCCTAAACCTAACTCACATTCTAGCCCTAAGCTTATAATAAAGTGCATATATTTAATTGACACCTAAAAATAAAGTGTTCCCAGAAAATAATTCTGACACTTACTGGTGAAACAAAGAAAAATACAAAATGCCAAACCAAAACACTTCGTCCTCCACCATCTGCACACACTTTGGATTCAGTGTTGCCAAATTGGCAACTTCATAACTAGATTTATCATTGTTTAAGACCCCTTTAGCAATTTTAATTCCAAATAGCAAATATATAGCGACAAATGTAGCAACTTTTGGGCAAAAGTCCTGCGAGCACAATGTATTGCTATACAATTACATCAGGACTGACAGCCGCACGTTCTGAGCTGTACATGAATGAGCCTTTAGATATAAGTAGGACGCAACACTGTCAGTAATATGCAAATATTGTGATTTTTTTAAGGTGAGCTTAGCTATGTCTATTGAAAATAGTTTGCAACACTGTTTAGGCTCAGTCTTTCCTCAGTCTGATGACAAACAAAATGTTCTCCATTTGGACCTAATATAATTAAACTTGCTTTTATCACTAAATTGAACTTTGGACCAGTTTTCTGTCCAAACAACATGCTCCTCTGCCAAAGTTGGTCTAGTCTTTTGATTCTTGTTGTTGATAAGAGGTTTGGCCACTGCAAATTCTCTTTAACATTGAGACACAAGCTGGGTTTCCATGCTAATGTGATGTGAATAAGTTCCAAGAAACACAAATAAGGTGTGTTTGGAATACTTAGTATTGGTAACCAACAGTAAACAACGCAAACCTAATAGAGACAGCCGATTAGTCATGTGAATGTAATGTTCGCTGTGCTAGCTTATTTGATAAATGCACTTTCATATCCCACTATTCACACTAACACTTTTTTTTTTTTGCACAAGTCCAAATACCCATCATGGTACCGTAAAAGCTTTTATGCCCTATTTTTCTTTTATTTTAGTGTTTCCATTACTTGTTTTTCATGTGACACACATTAGCAGCTACAATTCCATTCCAGCTGCAGTTTTGAACTGATTATATTGAACTGAAATATAGGGTAGTATATTGTTGACTACTGGCTGTTCATTTGGCTAAACATAAGAATCAACATAAGAACTGTGGATTTAAAATATCACTAAGAATATGTGGCCCAAAAAAGTATAGGACTATGTCAACTAATATAAGATAGTAATGCTCATTGCAATTTAGTGTGTATACTTTATACTGAAGTTACATCTTTGTTTCCAGCTGAGCATTTCCAAATAAGCATAAAAACTACACAAAAAACAGCAAAGTAAAAAGCTATGCGCACAGTGTGAGAGCAGCAGGTAGCCACCAAATCCTGCACACATCCCATTCAATTAGCCCAGATCCGACCAGATCAAAGAGTCATAGGGGTTACCATGGCGCTCAGAGAGAAACCACCAATCAGAGAGAGAGCCATACGAATCAGACTCAACCCAACTATCATCCAGGATTCACAGATTCAATTCAAGCTGTGAGAATCTCTCTGTGAAACAAACCCCAGTTTCCTATTTCCATTTCCAGCAAAAGCAACTGATCTGAGAGCAGCACTGATGAGGAGGGCTGATCAGTATTCACTTCACTCTCACAATACTGCAGATCCTCTGCTGACTGTGTCTTCTCTGTCCAAATGAATGTGCTTTTGTTTTGGGAACTGAGTCACAAAGGGCATGGTGCAAATTATCAGTTCTGATCAGTGGATTTAGAGACAAATTACAAGAGCTAATTTTGTTTGTTTTTAAAAATTATAATTACTCATGTCACAAAATCTTAATAACTTATAATAACTTTTGTGCTGATAAAAAACTAAATAACTAAACAAACCTCAGTTTGTTCACATAAACACAGACAGTTATGTCTCAAGTAAAAGTAAACTTGGAAAATATCAGATTTGTGTCAGTATTATTCATGTATTTGGTCAAAAATTTTTTTTTTTTGCAAAAAAAATCTCGAGTACGATTCATATTAATTCATTCATTCAAAGAAACGCTAAACATTTCAGAGTCAATTCAAGTATTGATACTTTTTTGTCCTCTCTGCACGGTGTTTGTCATAAAGTTATCTATGGCTCAAGTGAAATTTTTCTATTTTGCTTTTCACTTTTACAGTGGCTCTCAACTTTTAAAACACTTCTCAAAGCCCTTTATCCAATGCAAAAAACTGAAAAAAAAATAAATAAATAAGAACCCGGTTGAAATATTTTATAACAAACAAAAGATTTAGAGGCAGTGTGTCAATACGATTCACACAATGTGAGGTCTATTTTTTTTTTAAATGTGAAAATTACATACGAAAATTGCAGATTCAGTGTCCAATAACCCCTTAAAGGGCCATGAAACACCAAAACGCATTTTTTTGTGATGCTGACAGTCATATATATGTCCTACATTGCTAAAAACACAATTAGAACACATCTATTTAGCTAACATATGAAAATTGGTTGTTTTTGTGTTTTGAAATTTTGAAGCATCGTCACGGCAATGAGATCATTGTGTAAAAATCAGCATGGTGATTGAATGTGTGTACTGGCCGGTACAAAGTGATGTCATTGAGTTTTCAGCCCATCTATTCATTAACTCAGACTTAGTTCGAACCAATCAGCTTGCTCTATTGTAAATGAGATGCACCTTTTTTAATATGCATGATATGTCTTCAAAGAATTTTTTTACCTGTTTCAGTGTTCAGAGAGACGCCACTTTGTGCTGCCAAGTGTAATTCAAACAAGAAGTAGAATAACTGATCAGAGACATGAGTCATTAGTGTTGCATTTTTTAAATGTGCTAAAACAAAATTTTTGTTTCCATTTATCCCTGATGATAGCAAAGCTCACATGTGGATTCAAGCAGTTGGATTAAAGTGGTCTGCTAACGCGCGACAAAAATATGTTTTTAAAAAACATTTTTTACCCGAGAGCTTTTCAGATATGAAAATAGTAAAATCCGGATTTGCTACTTTTTTTTTTTTTTTTTTTTTTTTTAATAAGACGCGATTCCAGTTTGTGTTGATTGTCCTGACTCTATGAATTTGGTAAGTGTGATCAATGTTCTTTGTTTATGTTTATTCAGATGGCAAAGTTAGTATCGTCAGCAATACTATTTCAGTTAGAGTCAAATTGATTTAGTTACTATGTTTACATTAATATCACTACAATATTAAGGACTGAAAATCCTCCACTTCAACAAAGCTCTTAGATCCCCTGCATCTGCGTTTGTGTTTCCAGTGTGAAAATCAGCTATTGTGCAAGTAATGAAACTCCCTTTTTCATGCAAACTCTTCCCTCTATTGCCACTCGACACTCCCACCTAAATAAAGCTGGATTTCCCCATTTCACTTATTTTTTTTCAAACTAGAGTTGTGAAACTGCTGAGACAGAGGGGTTTCATGGCCCTAGAAAAGTTTTTCTCCAGTAGTATATATATTATATATATATATATATATATATATATATATATATATATATATATATATATATATATATATATATATATATATATATATATGTATGTATGTATGTATATATAAATATATAGGGCTGGACGATTTTTCCGATTTTTTCGATTAATTCGAATTTACGTTTTAAGACGATTTAATTTTGAATCAAATCAAGAAATCGCGATTTAAAAAAAAAAAAAAAAAAAAAAAAAAAAAATATATATATATATATATATATATATATATATATATATATATATATATATATATATATATATATATATATATAATACATTATAATGGCATCAACACGCTTGGGTTCACTCTCTGTATGAAGAAGGAAGCACACCAGAAGCGCCTCTTGGCGACGCGCTGCGCAGCACCATGCCATGGATTTCAGAATTCTAAACAGGTTTCTATACACACACCGGCACCGCCCAGCCACGATTCACGAAGCAGTTCATATTTCAGCCGGCCCACAGAGCCTCAGTATTATGCGAATGTGTGATAGTTTAAACTTTCATGTCCGCGCGGTGTCGCAGCGCTTCTGTTGTGCGACCTGCTTGACTGCCTGTTAAAGCGTGAAGTCATGTAGGATTTTACTTGTTGCACGTCTGTGTGGATTGTCAAGACATATTCCCTCAACAAGTCGATAAACTCGATCTCAACATGTATGAAGGACGTAAAAGCCTGCCATGTGAAAAACCGCGCTGATCTTTTGGTTTGAACATGAGCAGAGGTGAGGGACTGTAGCAGTGAAAATGAAAGTACCCGCCTATATTACGCCATTTAGCGTACCTGGTTGAAAACCAGACAGATCAGGCAGCATAATACAGAGAATGGAGCAAAGCACGTCAAATGATCGGTATTTAAAAGGGAGGAAAAGAAAAATAGATTAAATATATTATTTTATATTAGACGCACATCTGGTGCTTGTATTTGCTCCTACTATACGTCCACAACTTCACACATTGGGTTAAATTAGGCTTTACAGTTTCCATGTTCAGTCCTTTTCTTCCACTGTATCTTTTTAAGAAAAAGGCAGCAGCATTACAACCTGTCATTCAATCAGAAGACAAAGTCAAAGCCGAGAGGACAGCCAATCTTTCATAGGCTCAAGCAAGTGCAATATTTACACAAATATTTCTTATTTAAAACATCAGCAACACTATTTAACTCATGAATTTGTTTTATATTTATTTACAGCTTGACCGATTTTTGTATGACATGGCCAATAAAAATACAATGTTCCTTAACCAGATGATTTTTCAAGTTACTTTTAAAGAGAATGTTACTTCAGTCATGTTGTTGTAATGTTTTGAGAAGACTAGTAACACAATAAAATTTTTTTTTTTTAAAATCGAAATCGGAATCGTGAATCGGTCAAACTTTATAAAAAACCTAGATTGGAGAAATTGGAGAACCATTAAAAGAAGACTTAATTTTTAAGAGTGAAGATCTACAGACTTAATGATACAAAAAAACAATTCCCACTACAGAACCTGTTGAATGAATGAATTTGCACAATACATTACAATAACACTCAAACTCTTCTGTAAAAAAAAATCGCCTGTAGATTAACTAGACAAAAATCTTACATTTGAGTGACAAAAAAAGACTAAAAGATAATTTAGATGACTACTGTATGCCTAAAACTTTCCAGAATTTAACAAAAGACTATAACTAAAAAAAACGTAATAAAGTCAAAAGTCAAAATTAACAAGTCCTTAAGACAAGCAACACTAAAGAAAATAGAAACAACCTGGTACTGCTACGGTATTTAACTGAAACATTAAACAGTCACTGTGTGCACTTGAATGCGTCTTTATCCTAATGCCACTCATCAGGTTGAAGAATTCAACAATAAGGTGTTTATTCACTTCTGAAACGCCTTTCGCTCGACCCGCATGAACAAATTAGAGCATCTGCCAATACCATCGACCGTCTGAAGCGTCTGCCATGTGAACGCTGTAAACAAAAGACAGATTGCCGTATTGAGCGCGAGGATACGACAAAAAGAAAAGAATGTGTCATAAACAGAGGATATTGATTGGTTGGTTTGTTTACCAAGCATTTGTTCTGTGCAGAGAGTATAATTCTAATGTTCCTCAATGTGTGTCTATGTCTAGAGTTGTGTGTTTTTGTGTGTGTGAGAAAGTCCTCAGAGCGTCTCAAAGGGAAAATGTCTGTCACATTACTGCACTGGCGTCCACCTCTGAAACTTTTTCCACACTTTCTACACTTCTGAATGGAATTCAAAAGTCCCTGTTTGGCCAAAGTCTTTATTCTCTCTGATAATGTGAGTGTGTTTGCGTTTCAGCCTTTATCTATTGCTAGCCGTTTCTTTTTATGTGCTTTTGAATGTCGCCCAACAGAACTGAACAAAGGCTCCAAAGCCTGAAACCCGCCATTAGAAATTAGCCAAGAAACTTTAATGAAAGAGCTGAACAAAAACAGCTCAAGACCTTTTACTTTGAATCTTGCTTTAAATTCAGCTATAATGGCCTTTTTGTGCACTGGAATGTACAGTAAAATGCTTCTCTAATTGTTATTTTGTCTGTCATCCGGACTTAAACTGTACAACATGAGGTTACTGTTGATATATTGTTCATTTAGTTTTCTTGTGCCGCTAAATATATAATTCCGTCCAGAATAATTGCATTTACTAGGAACTCTGCAGGTTCTATTGTGAATAAAAACACTTTATCAAGCTTGTTTTCTTCAGATATTACACTGTGGCTCTCAGTAGGAATTAGATTATCAAATGCAATTTGCACAAGGTTTGCAAATATAATAAAAAGTGGGTGGATGAGATCTTAAATTTAAGCCATTAAATTCCCTATATGAAGACTGGGAGACTTGTCAACATTAGCTGAAATAAATTGCTTTAAATTGCACACTGCTTTTATAAGAATGCACTCGAAAAATGTTTTTACTATTTACAATGAGCTGAATCAACAAAATTATTGAGTGTGAACTTTTTTTTGTTCAATCCACTTAAATTTGTAACTTAATTCCTTCATGTTGTACCAACACAAATCGATTGTGTGGAACGCAACACTGTACAGTGTACTGCTGGATTTTACATTAATAAATACAGATAGTCTGCTATAGTTTGGAGATTTAAGTATTTACTTGTTCATGTTTTGTAAACATGTTGTTATGCTTAGTGTATTTAGGGTGCTTTCAGACTACCACTGTTGGTCTGCACCTGGGGGTTCATTTGACGTCATAGTATGGTACGTTTAGCTAGTGTGAATGTGTCTTCTGAACTCGGGTACGCACCTGTGTACCGTATCCGAGTCCGCACATACAAAGTGATGTCTGCTTGTCTCCTCTAAACACAGCTTCTGCAGACACTGTGTGATGTACTGAAAGTTTATAATATTTTTGCGGCAGATCTGTATGTCCAAAACCAAAAGCTTAAGTAAAAGCAGAATGTGCGCATGTCTTTCCATCTTGGCATTTGCTTTTGTGATCGTCACCTAGCAATGGCCGTGAACAAAACAGCAGCTCGATGACGCAAGCATCCATGGGTTCAGAAGGAAAAAAGACAGTGTGAACACAAACCAACCGAGGAAGTAGCAAGGGGGTACAATTGAACTTGGGTACAATCCAGGCAATTAAACCTAGCGTGAAAGCACCCTTAGTGTTGCTGACACAACAACAGTGTGTTGACTGTACTTTTAGGCCATTTGATCATTATGTTATACAATGTTGAAATATGTCTGTCTGAAGTGTATTGTAAATCAGCCTACTGTAGTATTTCTGCTATCTAGAATTTCTGAAAGCAACTGAATTGATTAAATCGGGATGCTGCTGAGTTTGCATGCAGTTCAAATACAGTTTAAAGCAGTGCAGTTTTCTCTCTGCTTTCTCTCAGCCTTCACTGAGCGTGTCTGTTTGGCAGCGTCTGTCAAGAAAAGTGTCGCTGCGCTGCATTTTTCCCTTCTATTTTTAACAATGTGACATTTCTGATCAACGTGACACAAAACAGAAAACAAAAGCCCACAGACTGACCATCCAAAATCTGCTGGACAATGGCAAACAGAGGTCAGATCACAACTTCCCCTGAGACTGAAGATCAGCAGAAGTAAACAGAACAACACTGGCTGTATGCAAGGAGAAAGAGAGCTGGATTTAAAGGGATAGCTCACTCAAAAGAGAAACTTTCTTCACCATTTACCCACACTGAAGTGGTTCTAAAACCCCAGTCAGATCACATGAATTTGTCACGATTTTGGCATGATTTTCTGGAAGTAGGGTGTCATGGGGATTCGTAAACGACAAATGGAAGTCCTGACACAAGATTCAATTGTTTCTTCTTGTGTAATGTGGCATAGTTCACAACAACCAATACCATGCCTGTGACACCTCACGACACCATCGCAGAAAGTCTAGCATGCTTAATTTTTTTTCTCTTTGTTCACAACAAGTTCCATCATGTTGGTGACACTGTGCAATAGGAGCACACAATTTCTCAGTTATATCAGCAGGGGCTGCCGTAATGCAATTTTATCTGACAGACTGGTACAAATATGCAGATATCATCATTCTCACGAGTTTCTGACCTCTTTCATCCTTCCAACAGTTTGAGCTAATCTGGGAACATGTTCAGTGCCGGGAATACATTGCAAAAGCATTGCAAAAGTATATTCAAATTTGTCATTAAAAGTGAAAAATATAGTTTAATATAGGCTTCTTTGAAACTGTAAATATTTCACTTATATTGTATTTAGGCTAAGTTATTATTATATTAAACAAACCAACACCATCTTATGGCAATTTGTGTTTTGGCCCATATTGCGGACTTGTTTAAGCGTATAACCTCAAAAGTCATTCGTTAATCTGGTTTAAGATAACTGACCAACAAAAGATACATTCAAATTAAGAAAAAAATTATAGCAAACAAAATTAGTTTCAAAAAGATATTCTATGAAAAACAAACAAATTATATGTTCGTTATTCAATAAAATGGGTGGATGATTTGTTTCGCTCTGTGGAAAATAAGGATTTAATGAATGCTTCACTGTGATTGTATTACATATCTCAGTTATATATTTGCTAATTTTTTAATATGTCATTAAAAGATATGTCTGAGCATCTGATTTTTCTGGGCTGCTGCTGATGTGCTTTTATTTTCTTGTCTCACTTATGGTCAGTTTAGGTGAAGTGTTTAAAAAGAAACCCATGACAGGAAAATATACATTTAGATTCTAAAGAAATTATCTTTATATTAAAAGGAATCATAAGTTTGATCCTATCCATGTCGTAAGGAATGCCCTTAAATAATGTAGTTATTAGTTGTCAGTAAGCATCAGTGTTTATTGAGATTGAAATAAGATAATTAATATTTTAATTGAGATAAGAAATATTGTTATAGCAACACTTGTGACTGATTTGGGAAATAACAGTCGTCATAGACATCACACGATGACAGATCTTGAAGGAACTTAGTCTGGCATATTTGTTACCCACGACAAGTCAAATCACATAATCCCACATAGTGACTTTCGTAACCGACAATAAAAATCGTTTGATCTGACCGAGGCTTAAACTTAATTTCTATCTTCTGTTGAACACAAAACAAGATTTTCTGAATAATGTTGGAAATCAGCAGCCATTCCCATAGCAGACTAGACTGGAAGTCAATGACATAAAGACAGAATATCTTCCTTTGTTAAAAAAAAAAAAAAAAAAACATTATAAAACATAATTTTCATATTCCAGTTTTGGGTGAACCATTCCTTTAATGAAGATAAATCACATTTGACCTCATGTACCATCAAAACACATGATTCTGCAGGTAATTTCCTCACACTTCCTTATTTCCAGTTTTAGAAAAGGAAGGAAAGAGATAAAGAAAATATATAGGACAATTTCTTTAGGAAAGTGTTTGCTCTTTTCTTTTCTATGTGACACAAAAAAGTGAGAGTGACAGTTTAAGTTCACGATCAGACAGTGTCAGGAAATGGAGGAAAACTTTGTTGAGGAGAAAAGAGGGTCTTCTGTACTCATGATGTCAACACACACGCACACACACACACACACACACACACACACACACACACACACACACACACACACACACACACACACACACACACAAACGTGGAAACCATGTGTATTTCAAGAGAGTATAGAAGCATATACTTCATGTTCCGGAGTTTTCCCCATGATCAAATGTATTGAATAAGCTTCCACATGTGCAAAATTGAAACAAGGAAAATATTTCAGCATCTCAGATAAGGAGAGAATCTCCAGAGTTGTACATTTTGACATTCTAAACACCTGACAACTAAACTCTACAAAAAAAATCTGTTTTGTGTATCAAGAACATCCTCAGATCATTAAAAGCATCTGAAAATGAACAGAAAATGTGTGTTCTGAAATCATTGCCATGACAATAATCATTAGAATTTTCTGACAGGGCATTCCAGTGTCATCGAATGCCAGAATGTTGTGGGACTGCTGTACAGGAGTCATTATTATGGATTATAGATAGTGAAATTTATCTTCTTTTAATTTAGCGTTTTTTAAAGCAATGCAGTAAAACACGAATGCGGTTGTGAATGTATTAAAACATATGCTTGTTTATTGTAAAAATTCATAATAATGACAAAAAATACTCATTTGTGGATCTCCTTACTTGTCAGATCCTTACTGGACCTGCATTATGCCTCTATCACAGACCTGAGCATTTCACGGCCCCCGGGCCACATGCAGTCCGCTGGACTTTCTTGATTAGCCCACGTGAAGTATTTATTTATTTGAAATTCAACCACAAACAGGGCCTTGCAATGAACAAGACCGAAATCCCAAGTCAAGAAAAGGCGACTTTAACATAATGTATAGCATCTTTAGCGAGCTCAGTTTCATTATTTCAAATGGAGACAGGATGCACATACTGTATGTCACGCTCACGTTTTCCAGACGCAGTGAGTTGAACAAGTTGTAACATTTGCCTCATTATATGTACATATACTTTGTGTAGCACTACTGGAGTCACAATCTTCCGCAATCTAACCCTCATAGAATGCTGGAGAACCTTCACTTTCACAAGGACTTCACTTCTACCACCAAAAAGAACTACAAATCCCCTCAAGCACCACACACTCACCAGTTCCTGTTTTCTGTTCATTACACACATGCTGCTTTGGAAGCTGCTCATGATTAGATGGAATATTTATTCTGCACACAAACACACAGACTTTGCTGAGTCTTATTTTCTTGTTTTTGACATAACAACCTGTTTTCCATTGTCTAGCCAAGCCTTGTTTTGACCCTTTGCCTTATTCGCTTGTTTTGATTCCTTGCTGCCTGTACCGACCATTCGCCGTTTATTGACCATAGCCCCTTTCACACAGTAAATCTGGAAAATATCTGGAAAATTACCGAAACGACTTTACCGGTAGACTCAAAAAATGCTGTTCACACAGGCGTAGACAGTATGGAACCGGTAAATTCTGACATCATTAACCAGAAATGACCTCTAAACGGATGCGCTTGCATTTATAAAGATTTGACTACATTATAAACTTTGTGGATGGGTAAGTATTGTGAACAACTTTGATGAATACATATGGAGGAACACTTTTGCATGTCGAGATGTTCACAATATGTGTGTGTGTGTGCTGGAGCTCACTGGCTGGCTTATGTGCATACGCATCAGAGCTTGAAAGTAAACAAACAATGGATTATCATAAGTAATTTATTGATAATTACTTTCAAAGTTGGCACTAAAAAGGAAGATAGAAACTTTATTTGGCTAACATCTACCAGCTAAATGTCTGGGGAAAACATTTACAGATTTTTATTCCCACAAACCGCACGGACATGAATGCGTCTAAGTGTTCTTATTGGCTAAAGTACACATCTTACGTCAGCGCATTCTAGACGTGAACACGCTCTTTTCAGCAATCTTCCTCATGTGTTTACCCAGTCCTTCATTCTGGCAAATTACCGCTTATGTTACAATTTTAATTACCGGTATTTTAAAAAAGGGCCTGTTTACACATACAGACCTTTCCGAAAAATTGGCAGTAATTTTCTGGAAAGGTCTGTATGTGTAAAAGGGGCTCATGACTATGGATTCCCTGCATGCATCTGTTTGCCCCTGTTTTGACTATTGCTTGCCTGAACATTCTCATAATAAACCTGCATTTGGATCCTCAAGTCAGTGGTAAAAAAATTTAATATAAATAAATAAATTGTCTTGCCTACTGTAACTTGAGACTAACTATCCTGCATATAACAAATAATAATAGATGTTTTTCTCCTTTATTACATTTTTTATGAAAGTTGACTGATAGACGAAGCCACATTCACAGATACTGGAATATATAAATTTTTGAAAGCAATGCATCAACATAATTTTTTTTTCCACATTTCAAATTCATTACCGTGCAGACTAATTCTAACTCTTTTACACAGTGACAATTATTCATATATTTTAAATTTACATATGTGTACAGCTCCATTTTTAATAACAGTATAATTACTTGATTTCAGAAAGAAAACATCTGCGTATCAGTATGTTGAGTCTGTAGTGTTAATGTGTTTACTACAGTAAGTTATTTTACATTCAATAACTGTTTTCACCTTTACTTTAATCTTTGTTCATTTGTATTTATTTGTATGATTGCAAATTTGTCTGTCCTTATTTAGGGGCAGCAAGGTGGCTCAGTGATTAGCATTGTTGACTTAAAGCAAGAATGCTGCTGGTTTGAGTCCCGGCTGGGTCAGTTGGTGTTTCTGTGTGGAGTTTGCATGTGTTCCCCACATTTCACATAGGTTTCCTCTGGGTCCTCCGGTTTCCCCCACAGTCCAAAGACATGCAGTACAGGTGAATTGGGTAAAAGAAATTGAGTGCATGTATGAATGTGAGAGTGCATGTGTCTTTCCCAGTATTTGGTTGTGGCTAGAAGTGCATCCGCTGTGTAAAATGTGCTGAACTATTTGGAGGTTCATTCTGCTATGGCGACCACTGATGAACAAGGGTCTAAGCTGAAGAAAAATAAATGAAAGAAAAAATTAATGCTCTTATTTAATAATTTAAAAAATTATATGTTTTAGCTGTTTTTTATTATAAAAAGTAATGTTTGTTTGTTTTTCTTGCATTGGTTTTAGAATTAATTTATGTCCATAATCTGATCCATGTCAGCAATGTTTTGTAGTCCATAGCAGATCCGCTGTTAGATTGAATGGATACATACATACAAAAACAATGTGCATCATATTGCACAGTTGTAGCCGATACACATCCCAAGTAAACAATGATAGTATTTAGAGACTAGTCCATCACAACACTGGTTATTTATAAGTCTTAAAGGTTAAGTTCCTAGAGTCAGACACATAAGCATAAAATTGCAACATAAATTCAAATTAAAACAATATATGGTTTTATGCAAAGCAAAGTTTTATGTGATTTTAAGTTCTGTATATTGGATTGTTGATATACAAGCAACATCTTTATCCTACAATTTATATATTCATTGATTTATATATTTAAGATATTGTTCAGTCTCTGGAAATGCAGACACTTTAATGTCTATAATTCAGCTCCCTGGTGAAGTGTTCATCTGTATTGAAGTGCTGTGGGTTTGAGAGTCTCTATAATGATGGATCTGATCTCAGACCTGCTCTTGAGCGAAGAAGCACCAGCACACATTAGACTTAATAGCAGTTGACACACTCACTCTGTGTAGGTTACATGGCCAACGTCTCACTTGACTTTCAGCTGGATGCAGTGTGAAGTTGAATCAGCATTATCTCCCAGAAACAAGTCTGACCTGGTTTCTCCTGAATAAATAAGCTGTATGATATGCGAGTGTAGCTGCTGATTCCTCTAATATCAACACTGACATTTAGCCAAAGGTCAATGGAGAGGTTAGCATGGAAACTGTAGAGATTCGTTAGTTACCCACCGAGTGCTAATGAGGTGTTAGTTTTGGCAGAGTGACAAATAATTTAAGCTGTTGAAATCCCTGAAAACATCCACTCACCTTCAAAAAAAAATGTTAAAATGCTGTTTACCAAGTTATTAGCAATATGCTACTTTGTTAACAAACAGATAGCACAATTCTAGCATGTCAGCAAGTGGTTAGATCACCTAGCGAGTTTTAAGGCTGAATTATGCCTTGCACATATCCATTTTTGTTGCTCTGACAATACCACTACGAATGCAAAATAAGAGTTAGAAACTCTGTGTTAAGTTTCTTCACAAGTGTTTTGTTTACACCAGAAATACCTGTAGTGCTAACTTACTTTAGAAGTAGCTCAAACTTGCTCATTCAGAGTCATGAAATGGTGGACGGTCAACATCTTTTAACATAAAGTAAAAACAAAGCAGAGGTATCCATCTGGGGCTCCTCCACCAGACTTGACACTTGTTAAACACTCGCACCACTAGGCTAGCTCCTCTCCTAAGGCACTTAGCTCCACCCATACTCATCACTGATATCAAGCCCACCAATCACAGCTCTTGTGCTATGTGTCGGCATGACATTTTTTGAGAGGTGCACATCAGTCACAGTAACGGGTATGCTACATTTTAAAGACCTGACCATTCTCATGCAATCAATGCAGAAGTGTACAGTAAAGCAGGCTTTAGATAAACTCACTCTTTATCAGAGGTCACTACAGCAGAATGAACTGCAGAGGGGCTGTTCACATATCACATCTAAATCTGTGAAAAGTACCACTTTTTTCATCAATTTCTGAATGTGCATGTCCGTGCCATCGGTCATTGCTAAGCAATCATCAGCCGCGCTCTCACTGTTACAGAACTGTTACAGACAAAGCATTGCTGCAGCTCTGATACAAGTTTTATTTTTAGAGAAAATTAAAAAGTGCCTCAGTAATTGGGTGACATGCATATATCTGTGGTAATTAGTCTACCATTATTACTGAAATGTGTACAATCCAGGGCTTCTCAAAGTCCAGAATACAGTCCGGATCCTGGCATCGAGCGTATTCAATCAGGACCCGACTCGATGTTGTATGGCAAAATCATAAGTAAAGGATTCAAATTGCAGATTTCCTTCATTGATAAATGCATAAACCTTGTAAATCAACTGTTCAGTTGTCTGTATTTTTGTATTGAGTATGCGCCTGCTTTAACACACCACAGCAAAACAATCATTTGAAAGGATGAAGATGTTGGTCTCAAAACAAAACTTGATGAATAGAATAGACAGTTCAAAGTTCAATAGACAGATAACTCGTGAACAGCTCCTTACACCGGATTTACCTTGTGTGTGGCACTTTATGGCTTCAAAAAAGTTGTGTTCCATCTTGTGTACAGTGCCAAACCTCACGAGTGGCATTTTAGAAGCAAACTGACCCTTCGCAGCAGTTTATTGACAGTGGCAATCGTCAGTTGGCAATTAACATGACAAAATGGTAAAGCTGTGCTCATTTTGGACTTACAACAGACAGCAAGTAGCCAGAAAAGCTGGGCAATATACAGTTTCATGCTTATATATATATATATATATATATATATATATATATATATATATATATATATATATATATATATATATATATATATATATATATATATATATATATATATATGACCTATCCCTTGCTTAATCAGGGGTCATAACAGTGGAGTGAACCACCAATTAGTCTGGCAATTGTTTGACACAGCAGAGAGAGTACAACCCTAGAGCAGTGAGTTAAACAGATACCTCTTTGTGGATGGCCTCAACATTGACTGTGAAGAAAAGGGTCAATCAACAGGGGTTGCAAAACTATGTGATTGTTCAAACCTTATTTGCTTGTTCATTTGCCAAATTTTTTTGAGGATCTACCACAGAAAAATTGGCTAAATGTTAACTGGTTTGTGCAAACTAATTTTGTTTCTTGCTACGTCCTACTCTGATTTCTTGTAGCCTACACAGCTAATAAGTTTTAATACAATTTTCCATTTATGAATAAAATGATAAAATATTTGCTGTGTTTTATTAATTTAAAATACATCCTTGACTTATAATATATTGAATATTATCAAACTATATGGCATCCTATGTTTCATTTGGTTTTACCCTTTAACTATACCCCACCAAGAAAAAAAATGTTTGGATTGCATTTCTAAACCCCTAATGTCGCTAGTTAACACACTTCAATGCATTTTTATTTTCAACACCTCCCATAATTTATAAAATAGTAGCCTCTACCAAATGGTTATGTCGGTTTATGGTAAAAGTACCGGAATTAATGCATATACAGTACTATGAAAAATAAAAACTAAATATGAAGTGTAAGAATAGTTTATTTAAATAATATATTTAAAATAAAACATTATTGACCACCAAGTCATCTTTATTTTTTTTGAGGTATGCCATAAAATATTTCAGATTCTCATTTAACATGTTTTCTTGTTTTTTTCTTCTTTTTACAATAAAAATAAAATCAAGTGTAGTAATGCAACAGGATTATTGATTTGATTTTTTTGGAAATCAACAATGTTGTGTGTGTAAACCATTATTTAAAACAGTCACTCTTTAAATGACTTTAACAGTCATTATTTAAAACAGTCTAAACATGGTCAACCATTTGGCAGAGCGGGCAGTCAAAAGAGTTAGATTTGTATTTTTATTATACCTGTAAAGCTAGGATGTAACATCTTTCACACACACACAAATTGCTTCCTTAGGTATAGTAGAAAGAGTAGCTTCTGACACAAGCAGGGCTTGACATTAACTTTTTTGATCACCAGCCACAGTGGCTAGTAGTTTTCCAACGTTACTAGCCACTCTGCATTTTTTCACTAGCCACAATTTTGTTGTTGGGAAAATATTTTTATATGCATAAACATGACTTTGACATGCTAAAATTACTTGATTTAGATTTTGTGTTTTGTCCATATGCCTTAACATTCATTTCATGTTTTGTGTGTCAAGTATGAGTAAATGGGTCATGGTTTCATAGTGTTGTACTGCAAACAGTTTTTATTTCACATGACTTTTTCAAAGCCACCCCAAACAATAATTATTTATTAGCCACAAATTTTAAATGTGTCAAAACAAGCTATATATAGCTGTATACTATACTTTTTATTTAACAAAACATTACTTTAAAAAAAAACAAAGAAAAACAATTGACTTTTAAAAATAATTATTGTCATGTATCAAAAATATGCACAGTAATCTGTCCTCGCTAAAGGTCTCTCAGATCACCAGTTAATTACACATAAAGGAGAGCTAATCTCATATTAAAGCAATGTTGTTGTAAAAAAAAAGATAATTAAACCATTTAAACAAAACTATCCATAGGCAAAAGAAAGCAGGTGAAAAACATACTGTCTGATAATGGAAGGATGATCACACGGTTAAGGCCAATTTATAATCTGTTCAAACCGAAAGCAACTGGTGCTGCTTACAAAAAGACATATTTGGAGCTCTTGAAAACAGCAAGACTGTGGGTGCAACAGAATAACTTTATGTCTGATTTACATGAAAGAAAATCGAACACAGTTGCATTCCAGGCAAGGTTGCTTCAATCAAGGAAACAGGAGCGCGCACGCGCTTTAACCAGTCGCGCGCATCACATTAGCGTGAGTGATCATCCTCTCATTCTGTGTTCATCTGTTCGGGCGAACGTAATTTTTTTGTTAGTCGTGCTGTTTCTCGATTCTAAGATCACATTTGCACGCATAGTGGGTCATTCTTATAGTCAAACCCTGCTCTTAAGAAAACTACAATTTAAAATTTATTTTCAACCAGCCAAAGTGGCTAGTGGGAGTGACTGTCTAACCTGCCAAAGCTGAAATCTACCCGCATTTGGCAGGTGTTAATGTTAAGCCCTGGACACATGTAAACACAAACAATGACTAGAGTGGTCATGATCAGTTTTGGTGGTCGTGTCAGAGCTGCAGACATTTCTATCTTAAATCCAAGATTAGAAAACAGATTGCAACTTTTACCAATTCCTAACACTGTACACAATACACATTACCTTCATAGTAGCTAATTAGACAAACATCACTCATTTTTCTTGACTTAAAATCTAGCTGTCTTTTCTCTCATTGGTGCAATTATTTGGCTCCGTTTTGAGATTTTAAATGAATTTTCCAAATAACGCAGACACTCCCTGGGTTCCTCTACTCATTTCATTTAGGGAATGTGTTGAGTTTATGAATGTTTTGGGCTCAATTAGGCTCGAGCCCAAGCTTGGCAGGAATTAAAGAAGAAAGGAACACTCTGCCATGAGGAAGAGAAAAATGAAGCAGCCAAACGAACAATGATGTTGCTTCAACTTGCATTTTTAAACTAACATGGTTTCCATCCTATTATCAGGTTTGAAAAAAAGGCACATTGTTTTCTTGGACATCTGCAGGAAGTTCCAAAAGAAAAGCAACCATTTATTATGGCTACAATAGATTTCCTGTGTCATTTAGAGTGTTTTCGACTAAACACGTCACTGAAGAAGCACCTGACGATGCAGTTTAATAGTTTACTCCAGGAAGACACTGAACTCTTTTTTTTTTCATGTCCCTGGGTGCTTTGGTAAATATACTGTGTCTTCCCAGTAGTCACTGCTGATAATTTCACAGTCACACATATTAAAGTGCAAGTTCATGGCTTTGAATATTTTTCTCTTTCTGCCGTTCACATTCCATCCCGGCGTCAGCGTAGCTCCCAGTGTCAGCAGAGAGACAAAAAGTCGAATAACAAGCAGCTTCGCCTTTCCTCCTCTTCCAATTACTGTTAAAGATGAATAGCAAATGGAGAGCAGAAAACTGCTGGAGTGTTTCAGGACAGTGTCTGAGGCTCACTGATCTGTGTCCTAATAATTCCACCCGGCCGTTGCTCGGGTCCAGAAACGCTCACAGGATAAAGAATAAAAAAATGTTTGTGTCCCTTCGTTCTGCTCGGGCGGCGCTCTGATTTGTAGTGAGCACCTGAATTTGACCACTTCTCACTGTTATTGCCTCTCGCCTCTAAAGACTTCTCTCCATTTCAGCAGCGGTGATTTGTGGAAGAGCAGAACGGGCCGCAGATATCATTAGAGAGAGCTGATACTAGCGGGACGCTCCAGCTGGAGCCGTAATAGCGCTTATAGTGGCTCACACTGGCTGAAATTGCGATTGATTGTGTTAGCAGGATGAGCTCGGGAATTTGATGGGAGCTGAGCGCAGAGAGACCGGGAATGTGTCAATGTGAGGAATGCTCACAGGTGCTGAGTCTGGAAATGATGTGGCCGCTAAATAATAAAAAAAAATAAATTATGAAGTGCACAACATATTACTTTAGATGAGTAACACACACCTGTTACTGTGAGAAGACAAATCCTTATAGAAAACTAAAAGCCAAAATGAAAAGATTTCAGACTCTAAAAATGGCTGTGGGAAAATTTCATGCAGAACTCAATGACATAAAATCATCGAAACCATTTAAAAAAAGCTTCCAATGCGATTCCAAAAAATCCCATAAAGCATTTGAATGTTTCTAAAAGTTTCTTAAATGTTTCTATTCAAGAAACAGCAAACAAGACCCCTTTAATTTCATGATTTTATATAACTTTTGTCTGAGCAATGATTGAGTGTAAAGGGAAAAATTAATTAAATTACAAGCACTACTTAAAGTGTTAGTTATATTAAAGTTATGTTATTGATTACGCATGTTGTTCCAAACCCTCGAGATGAACTGAAGAGATTTCCCAAATCCTCCAAAACAGTGATGATCTGAGCAATTTAAATTGGAAATATTCCACAAAACACAGATTTTCATAGTAGTCGTGTCACAGATGTTTTCAACAGCATGACTATATGGGCTAGTGTTTCGTTGCTGCTTTGTTTACAGTGCAAGATAGATCAGCAACAGGAGTTTCACACTTTATAGGTGATAATGGTTTATTATTTCCATAATAAAAATATATTTGTAGAGTAACCCATGTTCTGTTGTCAGTAATATTTTAATCATCTTTAATAGGTAGAACTGTCCGGGATATGAACAAAGGCAAGTGATGCGTCAAAGTTTGAATAAAAAAATTATTTAATGGGTATAAAATATCTTTAAATCATTAAAGTAATTTATAAAAAAAATTTGTTAAAAAATCTTGACTGATATTATTGATATGAAACGTCCTACTTCTCGGTTTATCCATCTGATTTTACAGTGGGTTTCTTTTAACCGCCCCCTGTCATCGCGTCAAGTATAAAAGCCTCGTTTTGTGAGGTGCTCGTGCAGTCAGTAGAGATGCGCGATCCAGCATCACGCGAAAGTATGAATTAGACTTAAAGAGTGTCAGAGAGCTCTCAGATTTCATCCAAAACATCTTAATTTGTGTTCCCAAGATGAATGAATGTCTCACTGGTTTGGAACGACATGAGGGTGAGCAGTTAATAAAATAATTTTCATTGTTGGGTGAACTAATCCGTTCCTGCTTCTCATATAAGTCTCTTATAGTAAATCCCCAGAAATCAAATCTCTACTCAAGTTTCAGATTTGAACTTTTTCTTCTGTTATCAGACTTTGCTTGGATTTGACCATAAATAGTACCAAGAATTGTCATCAAACAGGACCAAATGATCAGAGCTTCCTATGACATTTTATAGCTCGTTGTGTTTTATTTTTAGTCTCCAAATTCCAAAGACTAGCATAATTGCAACAGCTACAGTACAGTATGTGCTCTATTAAGACTCCAGAGCAATGAGAGAGCAAGTCTGAAGTCTGAATTCGCCAGTTCTACTGCTAATGATTGGAAACAAAGCCTTTTAGAAACGTAACCTTCACTATTAAAGTTGTCAATTGCTTATAAACATCATTATCAATAATATTACAGTAACAGTTGTTTTGACGAGAGGAGCAAATGCAGAAATGCAGAAAGTTTGAAATAATGCAGGGAAAAAGCGCTGTGTGAGAGCGTCATGGAGAGGTGGAGTGAAGTGTGTGATAATGAGAGGAGCTGAGAGCATCTGTTTGACCCTCTCTGGAGGCTTTTCTCCTCAGGCTCCACTGCGGCTTCATGAAGGACCGCTCTCTTCTGCCCCGCTGCCTGTGTTAAGAGCTCAGATGTGAGAGTCGACCGCAGGGCGTAAGGGGTGCTGTGGACCGAGAACGAGTCTCTCCACTTTACCGTGAACACACACACATAGACACACACACACATACAAACCCAAATACAGCCTCTCGCCTCATATTCAGCCCCATACTCTCCTGAGGTTTTAATGAGGTCAGTGTTAAATAAGGGTTCATATTCTGCTGTTCATTATCTCAGGACATTTCACAAGATGATTTTGTTGGTAGATTTAGTGTGTTTTTTAAGACTAAATAACTGCAAAACAGAAGTCGTGACCTTGTATTGACTTCTCTATGCTGCATTGGGAGTTAAATACAGTGCTGTCTGAACCCAGTGCAGCAAGAAGTAAAGAAAAGTGATATTGCAAGAGTTTTAAAAGTCAAGAGTATGTGAGTAATATGAGGTCCAGGTGGACGCATGCAGCACAAACTGAAATCCACACAACAAACCCAGCTACAGCTAATCACCATTTCTACTCACAGCATGTCATTAATGCAAGACAACGTCTCAAGAGCACATATTTCGTTTGTTTCAAATAAAAATGTTAATTTGAGGTGTTTTGCAATTCATTCCAACAGTGTGATTCAGATTTCATGCTGAAGTGAAATTTGTAGCCCAATTATCCAACAAAACTGCATCAATTAGGACAAACTGCAAACTGAGTCTCCACATGAAGAAATGTCTATTAAAAGAATAATACAGAAAGCAAAGTGGGTAGATAAATCTGATTAATAATCTCCAGGGGAGAGACTTTAAAGTCTGGAAATATTTCATCATTCTTCATGATTTACCTCAGCAGAAACCGCTAGAAACAAAAAAAAAAATCCACATGAAAAAAGCAGATGAAACTCTCTAAACCTGCTATAAACTCAGACAAGATCAAATGATCAAAATCCAACATCAAATTTTGTCTTAACAAGGTGTGGTAGCAATTTAGAGCATATGTTCATGAATCAGTGACATCATAGACAAATAGGAGCATGTAGCCACATAGCCACAGCCACAGCCACATAGCCACAGCCATGTCACCCTGCAGCCCAAGACCGGTTACTCACTGAAGCTAAGCAGGGGTGAGCCTGGTCAGTACCTGGATGGGAGACCACTAGGGAACACTAGGTTGCTGTTGGAAGTGGTGTTAGTGAGGCCAGCAGGGGGCACTCAACCTGTGGTCTGTGTGAGTCCTAATGCCCCAGTAAAAGTGAAGGGGACACTATACTGTCACTGGGCGCCGTCTTTCGGATGAGACGTTAAACCGAGGTCCTGACTCTCTGTGGTCATTAAAAATCCCATGGCACTTCTCGTGAAAGAGCAGGGGTGTAACCCCGGTGTCCTGGCCAAAGTCCCTCTATCGGCCCTTAAGATCATGGCTTCCCAATCATCCCCTTCCACCGAATTGGCTCTAACACTGTCTCTCCACTCCACCAATAGCTGGTGTGTGGTGAGCGCACTGGCGCCGTTGTCCTGTGGCTGCCGTCGCATCATCCAAGTAGATGCTACACACTGGTGGTGGTGTGGAGAGACCCCCCCTCATGATTGTGAAGCGCTTTGGGTGTATGGCCATACACAATAAATGCGCTATATAAATACACATTACATTACATTTTACATTACATGTAAACTTGCCTCTTAAAAATAATCATTCAGTGGAAAACTACTCTAAATAGGCACTTTTTGTGAGATTACAGAGAAACCACTTTCAATGTAATGCCTGAATTAGAAATGAATTAACAGTTTATTAAAAGTTTAAGTTAAAACAAATAACATTACAAGTTTAACATTATCAGTCCATAGTTGTTTTGTTCTCAGAAGTTCAATCTTGAAATTGGCACACCTTGTGAGTTGTTGATGTTCTGCTAGTGAGCACATACTATTGGAATTGACACGCGGATGACTGAACTGCTCATTGATTCCAGAAAAGAGAAGAGACTGACCTGCATTGTTCACACAAGCTATGTTTCCATCCAACAATGTGAATTAAGTTTATGCGCAAAAGTGGAATATCGTGTAAATAAAGCAGCGTTTACATTCAGTGAGTTAACAAAATCATCACTACCTGATTAACTAGCACCAAATATCAACAATAAAAACAGAATTTGCTTAGGTAGGAGAATTTGCAAGTATCTTTTACTTATTAAATAAATAATTTGCACCACAGGAGACAATGATGACATGCATTGAATGTGTGGTGGCGTTTGAAGACGTGAGACACGGAGCACAGACGCTCTTGACAGTTCTGGAGGTAATTAATAATATAACAACACTAATACTGAAAAGTTTAAGGAGTTTTAGAATCACCAAAACATAATTTCAGATGTTTTACAATGTGCTCAGCCTGCTGGTTTGTCTATTCACACACATTTTGACCATCACATGATCTCTTATAACAAAATCACATGACTTTTTTTTTAATGCGCATACTGGGATTTTTTTCGGTAAAAGTGTTTCCATTGTAGTTTATGCTCATTTTTTCTTATCATATATAAAATGTATCCTACTCACTTATGCGCATCCATTTTTTTATGTGCATTTTCAAAATTTATGTGCATCTTGGTGTTTCCATCAACTGATTTTTTATGCACATCTCCAAAATGAACATACAAATAGGTGGAAGGAAACAGAGCTAATGACTGCAACAAATCACCAGCAGTTACAACAGTGGTGACCAGGGCAAAGTGTCACACAGTTCATCACAGACTTCAGAGTAAAAGCCTCTGCAACTGTTGGCTCAAGCTTGAAGTAGCTATCATCACCAACAATAACTAGAAACGACCTAACATCAAGACTGGTCTGTGGATGACTAGAAGTGGCCTGTTATCATAAATCAAGATGGATGTTGTATCTCATCAGTGATCACTTGTGGATATGTTGATAGATGCTATGGCAACTGATGTACTATTGGGGGGACATAACCAGTGGTGGTGGTGTTATGCTGTAGGCAGTGCTTTCTTGGGACAATTTGGAGCCCATTTTCCCAACAGTTATTAGATCAGAACATCATTGCTGCTTGTTTATAGCTACTGTGTTCCATTGATAGCCATGCCAGACAGCCAGAATCACAATGGGTGGTTCAAGGAACTTGTGAATTTTGCCTAATTCCTTGACCTCCAAATTCACTTGTCATAAACTCAGTTGAATATTTGTGGTTTGACTGGGAAAAGTGATTTCACAGTGAATCACCACAAATGTATTTCAGAAAACTCATTTGAACTGGCAGCTTTTCCCATTTTGACACTGAACCCTTTACTGGCCAAAGCCAGACCTTAAGAATTGTATGTTCTCCTATGTAAGCTGCACTTGTGGCACCATTTTTGTTAGTCATTTTCACTGCTTTTATAATTAATCACACTTTTCAGACACACAATCAAATACAAGTGTAGGCCAAATATACTTTCTGTATCATGTACACTACCTGAAAAAAGTCTAGTCACCAATCCACCAACAACAAATAATAACTTGACTTTTAGTTGATCATTTGCTATCAGAAGTGGTTTATATGAAAGACAACGGCCTCTAGATTACGCTTATTTTATCAAAATAAAATATGATCATGCCTTGATTTTTAATTATTTAATTAGGACAGTAAGGTCTGACTTTGCTAAGACCAAAATCTTGTCCCTTAACAGAAATAATGTACAATATAGAATATAAAGTCAGGCTCTCATAAGCTTGGCCAACTGCATCCATACATCTCTGCAATGACTCAAATAACTTCTTAATAAAGTCATCTGGAATGGCAAAGAAAGCGTTCTTGCAGGAATCCCAAAATTCATCTTACCTTCATCCTACCCCTGACAAGCTTAATAATGTTCATGTCTGGTAACTGGGCTAGTCAATCCTGGAGCACCTTGACCTTCTTTGCTATCAGGAACTTTGATATGGGGGCTGAAGTATGAGGAGGAGCGCTATCCTGCTGAAGAATTTGCCCTCTCCTGTGGTTTGTAATGTAATGGGCAGCACAAATGTCTTGATACCTCAGGCTGTTGAAGTTGCCATCCACTCTGCAGATCTCTTGCATGCCCCTTATACTAAATGTAACCCCAAACCATGATTTTTCCTTCACCAAACTTGACTGATTTCTTTCAGAATCTTGGGTTTATGTGGGTTCCAATAGGTCTTCTGCAGAATTTGTGATGATTGGGATGCAGTTCAACAAATTATTTATCTGAAAAATCGACATTCTGCCACTTTCCAAATGATCAACTAAAAGTTATTTTTTGTTGCCCTTACAACTGGGATGACTAAACTTTTGTCAGGTAGTGTGTATATGCTAATAAGCCAAGTATGTATATATTTGAACTAAATGTTTTTTAAATGATGCAAATAATCAAAAAACAATCATTCCAATAAGAGAAATGTAACCAAAATAGTTTCTGATTAAGCACAGACTTAAAAACAACAACTAAAGCAGGCTAGAACACTCTGGAATATCAAAAGAAAGATTATTGGGAATTGCACTACAAGAAAGGATTGAAACATCTAAATGTCAAGTAGGAAGAGAAGCACACTTCACACACTCAGATACTCTGTTGAGTGTACTTTCATGTATTTCTTATTGTGTTTAATCCATTGATAAATGTTCTGTCAATACTGTAATCCTGTAGAGCTGTTAAAGGTGAAACAGCACGTATATGAGGGTAGAGTTTGTGAAAGTGAACAGCTGCTCTGACAGTCGTCCCTACAGACCTTTATCACGTCACATCACTTCAACAGACTCATGCTAAAAGAGCCCAGCACTGCATTCAGGCCAGTTTAACTCTTATCTGAGCTATAAAACAGAGATAGAAGATGGAGCTTATAGCATTAACAGCTAAAGTGTTTAAAGCCTGAAGTTCTGACCTTGCTAATGTTTGACTGCAAGTGTATTGTTGCTTTATCTGTGCTAGTGGGAACTATTTAGCTTCTTTGAGAGAAGACTATTTCTATCGACTATTTCTGTTTCCGTAAGCTATACTATTACATTATTAGTATTATATTGCTCTAAAATAGTCAGATGTTGAATCTAGATTCATGAATGTTTCTAACGATGCAGATTTTGTAAAGATACTATGATTATATAGAGAACTTTAAATGCTGGTATAAAGTTAACTGACATCATATGCAATGGTATGTACAGTAATGATTCGTGTCTTTGTACAGCAATAGCTCTTTCAGATAAAGAAATTTAGGGTAAATAGTGTAAGTTCATGTGTCGTTTCATTCCTCACTGCATATTTTCAGTGTACTAAGGGTGAATAAGCAGGTTGCTAATGAACAGGGTTTACACACAGAGCATCAAAAGAACTAGGGCTGCTCATATTCATGGACAACTACTTCAAACGCAGACTCCTTGATGGTCATTAAGAGTAGTAATTCAATGAGGAAACTTCATTAAGTCTTTCCAGTGGTTTGAGGTTTAGCGTTGGTTCCTCTCAGAGCGCTGGTTCCTCTGAGACCAATACAGTGTAATTGTGGAGTTATTAATAGGCTGATAGTAATGTGTGTCCAGTAACTACAGTATATTATAAATGGGAATGTCTATGCCAGTGGGGAGGAACATGCTCTAGTTTCAAGGTGATATTTGCTAACAACGTGTTGTGCTAACAGAGATTAAGCCAAATATGTTCATACAGTATGTTCTGCACTTAAGCAAACAACAGCCTCACAGTTATTGATCTGAACAAACTCTTAAGTAATAAATCAAATCGTGTACATATATTTGCACATATAAGATGGCTTAAATTAGGCCTTTGTAAGAAGACATGTGTGATTACTTTCAAAGCTATCTCACTATTTGTACTTGGTGAAAAGAAAACACGGACCTACAGTACACCAAATAAAGGAGAAAACAGCCATACAGACTTTAGAGTATATACAGACTTGAATGGTCTGACCAGTGTTGCCAGATATAGCAGATGTTTTCTAGTCCAAAAGCTGTCAAAAATGCACAAAAAAGCCGCAAATATTGTTTTAACATTTTTGCTTAATTAAAATTATTTAAATTGAAATTAACCTGGTAACTTTAACTGTCATAATTTTTAACCATACAGCAACCAACAGAACCACGGCATAACCGGATCACATCTATAACACTGCCCCCTCTCACCCACACACTGTACAAATTGTTGTGTTGCTTACACTACCTATTAGAGTGTGTTTTACTTTCGAAATGGGGTAAGAATTCAGCACATTTGGCATTTAAATTATTTTGAACATATTTAGGTGCTGCTTGTCAATCAGACAACGCTTTTATATTTGTTCTTGCTGTTAATTGCGGGAAAAATTGATAATAGTGTCATGATAAACTGCTGTGAGTTTGACTGCAGTGATGCGTGTGCACACGAAGGGGAGTCAGATTTGTCCAGAGTCAGATTTTAATACAACTTTCCCTCACCTCCTCTTGCAGGTGGGGCCACGTAGTTTACGATATGCACTGGTCACTACTATCTAAATGGAGTAGGAGCACAGTTTTGTTTTGTTAACTAATTTGCACAAAACATTTACTTTTCAAAACTGCCCAAATTTTGTCAACCTGCCTATGCCATTTCTTACCCGCACAATCAAATTTAAAACAGCCCAATCTGGCACCACTGGGTCTAATAAATAGATACACTATTGGGCATCAGCCTTTACATGCACATTAGTTTTTAAGGCATTCCATTCTTAATCCATAAGGTTTAAAATAGAGTTGGTTAACCTTTTGCATCTAGAACAGCTTCATCTCCTCTGAGAAAGTTTTCCACAAGGTTTATAAGTGTGTTTTTGGGAACTTTTGACCATTCTTCTAGAAGAGCATTTGTAAGATCACCTACTGATGTTGTTTGAAAAGCCCTGGCTCACAGTCTCTGCTCTAATTCCTCCCAAAGGTGTTTTTTGAGATTAAGGTCAGGACTTTGTACAGGCCAGTCAAGTTCATCCACACCAAACTCATTCATCCACGTCTTTATGGACCTTTTGATACTGGTGAACATGTCATGCAGAGATGGCAAAAGTACACAAATCCTTTACTCAAGTAGAAGTACAGATACTCATGTTTGTGTTTATATATGTATTTGAAAGCACCCTGCATGTCCAGCTGTTTGATATTTCCCAAAATAATGCTAATATAGTTTAGACGAATATGCATATTTATAACTGAACATCGTTCTTGTTGTTTAACGGCTTTGATGATGATGATGATGATGATGATAATAATAATAATAATAATAAATTAACTAAAAGCAGTAGGAAAGTAAACTATGAAGAAGTTTTCCTTTTTTTTATTCTTCCTATCTTTATACAAACATTGTCTAGCTAAACCTTTTAAAGTAAAAATGTGTCTGTGTTGAATGGGAGCAGGTGTGTTCTGACAGACGGAGCCCTGCTGTGAGCAAAACCTCATGTTCACTTCTTCCTGCCTCCCTCTGTCTCACTTCCTGTCTTACCTAAGATGACTCGTCCTAAAACAGCCTCAAAGAGCGGCTCAGGTATTAATACAGACCCTCAGATACACCTGAATGTTCGGAACTAAACCTCAGGCTGTGTGTGTGTGAAACAGACGGAGGTGTGAGAAACGTGATGAATAATTGCTTTAGTAAAGCTAGTGGAGGTTCTGCTCCCCGGAAAAACAAGCTGTTTGTTTATTTTGATCTCACTGTTTTCCAGACACTCATATTTCTGTGTCTCCCACCGTTTACTGTGTCCCGGTCTGCACTCCCCCTCTGTTTGGTCCCTTTATCTTCCTTTCAGCATCTTTTAATAGCAGACACATGGCAGTGAATGACAGGAAGGATTGAATTAATCTAACTTTGCATCATCATAAAGATTTCTGCAATGTTGCATCTCAGTTCAAGATACCAAGAACCTGATCAGTTCAAGATAGTGGAGCTTTTATACAGTATATCAACTACAGGTCACCTATCAAGGTATAATGACTTACATGAACAGCACAAAAAGATTATCTCAATTTTGCAGAAAAATCAGGTCTGTGAGAATATCAGTTTAAAATTACCGCAACCATTATAAAAGAGGTACTTAAAACAGCTGATTTTTTCCACAAAAATGCAACCATGAGACTCCTGCAGGTTACATTATTAACCCTGTAGGGTAATATGTTTTTAAGAGTGATCCATTAGCCCCTTTTACATAATAAGGGTAAATTGCTATAAAATTACTGTAACGGCATTACTGGTAAATTTCTATTCACAAAGGCAACAACATTACATAATTCTCCCATAAAAGCATCATTCACATATCCATTCCAAGAGTAATTTGAGCATATATGACCTCTAAAAGACTGCTCTTATATTTGTGAAAAGAAGAAGGTTGATGGTTGGTTGGTCACACAGCAGAATGCAGTGCTTGCAGTTAAACTCACAGTGGTTTATCTAAGTATTTTATCAATGTTTCCACAGATGGCACTAAGAAACAACATAACAGTGCTTAGCATATATACGTTCACCCCTCACAAATCTCTCTTTTAAATTCATATTATTAATAGGAAGCTATACAATATTATATTTGTGCATATGCATTGGATTAGTCAGTACTGAAGCCAAATCGGGAGCTAATCTAACAAAATATCTTACATAACGGTCCAAAAACTAGTAAACTCAAATTTTATGTTACAGAAATAATATTAATTACACATTTTAAAAAGAGGAAAACATTTAGAGGAAATTTTTTTGTTTGTAATTTGTTTTGCCATATTTTGCTTGAATTTAATTGCATTTTCTTTCATTTTCTAAATATGTTTGGTGACTAAAATGCAATTTAAATAAATATATCTGTTTAGGAAATCTGTTTTGTTTAAATGCACCAAAATACATTGCCTACATTCACTGAGAAATGGATAAAAATATTCAATTTCAAAATGGGGTGTACTCAGTTGGGGTGTAAACTAAAAAACAGATTTAAAGGCTTTTATTTTCATAAACAGGACAGAGCGAATGCATCATCAGCATCAGAGTGTTCTATTTGGCCCACATGTCTGTATATTCTGAACGTATACATCTTCATACCACTAATTTTCCTTTTGCAATCCAGCACAGCAGAGTTCCGTCAATAGGCTGGTAATGTAACTTGTCTTTCTGGAAAATTGCAGGAACAAGCTGCAAGTTCACACGTGATCTCTTTACAGCTATTTGCAGCGATTTACACAAAGTCATTGGGCCCTATCATACACCCGTCGCAATGTGGCGCAAGGCACGACGCAATTATTGTTTGCTGGTTTCAGATGGACGCAAGAATCATTTTGAGGTTTTGCAGCAAGCTGTTTGAATAGCAAATGCATTTGTGCTCATAATTGCGCCCATAGGCATTCTGCTCTAAAAAAGGAGGTGTGTTAAGGTGCATTGCTGGTGCGTTGCTATTTTGAAGAACAAAAACAGACTGCACAAAAGCCCAGCTCAGAGCAAGTTTAAAGTCTAGTGCAGAGCACGTTAGTTGTGCGCATCACTTACACATTGCTTAATACACACAGGATGTAAAGCAATATGCAAATATCTTTACAAATGAAAAAGAATTAAAGAATTACAATAATACAAAAATTATTATTTTCTACATAAATATAAAAACCCCTGCTTTCATGCCTTCTTCATCTCATGGGGCTTTTTCAGTTTATTCATGACAATTTGCTTTTTTTATAATGTTATTATTATTACCAGTATTATTTATTATATGTATATTTATATTTTATTAGTTTTATTGAAAACAAACTAAGATTTGTCCACTTGTCAGGTTTTAGACCATAGGGGCTTTGCATATGTGTTTGGATATAACTTGACCACACTTCGTTATTACTGTTCATTTATTCGTTTGCTGGAAATTAGAACAGAATTTAGAAATAGTTTTGAAACAAATCTTTGCGCTTAACAAACCAATTTAATTATCTAGGCTACTGGATGTCTGTGCGTACAACACATTTCCTTATCCACGAAAGAGTGAAACTGAAAGTAAAGAATAAGGAGGCACATTCTCTCATTCTCGCGCTGCAGATGGTCTGTTTAACTGTTTTCCCACTAGTAAAGCGTTCCGTTTTTCTACTTACAAAGTCCGCCATGTAAATAGCACATGTGCCATGGCACAACACAACTGACACTTAAAGGGATTGGAAGATGAGACTCTGATTGGTTTTATTCGCAAAACACACCTATAATTTACTGAGAGAATAAGCTCAACCCTGCTAGACCATGCGCTGTGGCGCAAAGTATATTTTTCTGTCCTTAATATCCTTAATATAATAGCAAAAGAGGATTCTGACACATCCTTAATGCTTTTGCGCCCTGAGCTTTGGACTTTGCACCTAGATCGTCAAAATAGAGCCCTTTATTTCTATTGAATGATTTACTTGATTGTTAAACAAACTGATCCATGTTCTTTAGTTCAACTTGTCTGGTGGAGAATTTTGGAAACAGTTGACGTATGGATGTGGAATACTAGTACATCACACCACTTTGTTATTCTTGGAGATACATGAGTGGTACCCTATATAGCCGAAATTACTAGGGTACACTTACATGGACACTTTTTGTTTCTGTAAGAATTAAATCAAACAAAGTGTTCACATAAAAGCCAAAAAAGTGACCTGAGCAAATTGCGCGATACAGAGTTGCACACTCTTTCAAACATATGCATACTATCTAGTGCTCTTGCTTTGTTTTAAATAGCAGACTTATGGCAATACCAAAATATTGTGGATGTCAATGGGATTCAAGAACTTTTATACATCTTTTGTATATCCGGTGCTACAAAACAAGGCAGCTCATTATGTGTATTAGACATTTTGCCAGTTCTACTTAATTGCACATGTACTCAACTTTATAGTTTCAGTTCTCAACTTTTTTCAAATGCCATAAGCACACCACGTCGCATGACAAGAATCAACCAATCAGCTTCATACGTTAAATCGATCATACACAATTTAGTAATAATTATGAGTAAGTCATTGAATTATTTAATCAACCAATTCATTTAAAACAACTGTGTGTGTTACTCTGCTATGGCTTTTTCTGTTGTTTATTTATTTACTTTATTTTAATTTTTTTAGTTAAGCAATCACATGCCATTAAGTACTTTATACACAAATCCTGCGATATTTCGGTAATATTTGTTAAATATCATCTTAATGACTGTAGGTAACTCATTTGTTCAGACTTTCTGTTTTACTCACCCAAAATTTTACATTATTTACTAATAGATAATCATATTAACTTACCCATACAACTGGATGTGGCCAATGAGGTGTCAAGATCCTTTGGTTCATGCTTGGTAAACATCTCAATCCATGGTACTGTACTTCTGTCTTTCTCTAATAGCAGCAAGAGTCTGTATAAAAGCCCAATTAAAAGAGCATCAAGTTTCTCATCCATAAAGCGCATTAAAAATGGCCAATTAAACCTGCACTGGCTGATTCTGATTTACTCGCTAAAGTAATTTATTAGAGCAGCTCTTTCAGTCTCTCACCTTTGCGTTGCTTTTTTCATTGTTCTTTGTCTCTTGAATGAGCTCGTCACTCCATCTTCATCTCTGTAAAGGTAAAACATTAATCGTGTGTGAATGTACAATCCTAATGGGGATTTCTCATTATCAGTGAAGCGTCTGACTTTCTGTTCATCATTAAAGCATATTCTTCCACCACGTCCCTGCAGATGTAATATTAGTGGCCACAAAGATCGCAGCTTCCCTCTTAAACTCTAAGACTGCTTTCAGACACATTCACCAAACATGCAAATAAGACACACAGCAGCCCGCCGGATAATCATGTTACAGCTTTCAACAGTTCCTCTTCCTCCGACTGAGTATAAGATGTGGATTTAACAGCGCCAGAGGTTGAGCTGCTTCTGTTCTCATTGGCATATGAAAGCTTTCAGAGTCGAACTGTTGGAGGAGGAGGCGTTTAAACAGCTGATCTGCGTCTGCTGTGTCACTGATACACTGACTTCAAGAAAACAGACATTTGGGGGGAAATATGATTAACAAGTGTCTTGTGTCTTGCTGTTCTGCTATATCTGATTTTGGCTCAAAATGCAATCAATGCATTTTAGATACAGTAAGGACAACTCTACATCATGTGATATCTAGGATTTGATTGAGCTCCCATTAATAATGGATTAACATTAAAACAATTTGTCTATTTCAAATAAAAACTAATTATGAATGAGCAAGGTATGAGATTAAGTGTCATATTACTATTGGTTGCAAATTAAATGTTCAGTTCCTTTCATTTAGAAGTTTTTCATCAGGAGATACATGTAGAGGGGGTATTTGGGATTTAATACACTATCACTCTGTTCACTCCCTTCACCTAAATATATTATGATATTTATTATACATGAAAAAACATTAGATTTTTAATCCTATTTAATTTTCTGATTGTGCTGGTTGAACTTGTTAGGTTCTCCCGTGGTGTAAGGTGTGTGACGAGTGATCAAATCTGCTCAGTAGAATATCAGAGGCCCTTCAATCGTGAATAGCAAATAATCAACATGTTGATCTTAATCTTCCTCCATGGTCATCCTAAGGTCTAGTTGAAAATCTGATAGTGTGTGTGATCTAGTGTGTGCTGTGTTATCTCTGTCACATTGTGGAACACAACACACTATAGGAGTAAAACTGTGATATCTTGTATTATATTATTATTATTATTTTATTAATATTATTTAGTATTATTTACATTATTTTTTTGTCCTCATGCTTGTGGTTATAATATTTATATAAGCTTTAAAGATTTCACATGGTTAATCAGCTATAGATCACATATGACTGTGGCTGAAAGTTAGTGAGAATTATTTATATTATTTACTAAATTTCCTATTAATTGTGTTAAATTAACATCTACCCCAACTCCAAACCCTAAACCCAACCGTCACAGTAATGTAAAACAGATCTGGATCTGAAGTCTTCTCTATTAGTATAGCTGATTGACCATGTGGATAGCTGATAAAAGCTGGCCTATATCTATCAGTTGATAACCACTTATAACGCCCATTCAATCGAGTGATAACATCCAAAGCGGATGACTCAGCTTGAACTAAATGACTAATTAATTTAAGGTGTATGTTGCCATCTAATGGTTAAAAAAAATGTAACATCAACCACCAATCACACTTTTATATCAAATGTCATTATTGAGCAATTATATTTAACAAACAACAATATAAAGATGCAAAGTAGTAAAAGTTTTCTTCCAGCATTATTTATACAAACCTAAAGTTAACATTGCAGTCAAATTTATTTGCTCTTAACAGATGACTGCGACCAAATATTTCTTTTCAGTATAGCCTGAACAAATTACATTTCACAATAGACTACTCTAAAGGCATGCATCAGTGTCCTAAATAAGTGTCTGCCAATTCCAATGGTATATGGATGCAGCCTTTATGATGCAAGCTGAGATTGCCTCTCTCAGTGATTCAATGTCAGACACAATGCACTCAATGGAGCTAGTAACGTCACGGTGAGGGGTAGGGTTGGGGTTAGGTGAGCCCATTAAATAGCATTGCAGATCTGCATCCAGACCCCTCTCGTCAATACAGCTATAAGCCAATCAGTTTGTAGAATTAGAAAAAACTGTTTTATAAATAGCTATATTTAGAAATATAATACTATATCCGGTCATGAAAAAAAAGAGTATTAAATATAATAATGTTGAAAAATGGATAAGTTGGCGGTTCATTCCGCTTTGGAGACCCCTGATTAATAAAAGGACTAAGCCAAAAAGAAAATGAATGAATGATGTTTTGTCAGTACTTTTTATAATATTAAGAGAATGTTCAAGAATTTTCAAAAAAAAAGATGTGAATGCAAACTTAAAGCGGAGTAACTGCTACCTGCATTACTAAGCCATCCATTTAAACGAGAGTAAACGATAACAGTGTGCAAAAACTGCTGTCATTATTTACACTTTTGTAAAATGACCAGCTGCTGTTTGCGAAATATTTTTCCAAATGCTTACTTGCTGTTTACTTTGTTTCCCAATTGTGGTTCCCCATCATTGATCTTGGCTTTTGGTCTCTGTGTGTGCGTGTAGATCTGCTGGCAGTGCCAAAACATCCGTATGCAGCCATGGAGAACTGGGGCCTCAGTGTGTTTGTGGAGCAGAAGATCTTACTGGATCCTGACGTCTCCTCCTTCTCCTATCAGATGGAGCTCACCATGGTTGTAGTGCACGAGATCTGCCATCAGGTAAAACACAGTTACTTTTGGAACACAGCTGCTGTGTGGTCATCAATTTATCTTGCTGGTTTGAAGAGGTTAAAGACTTTGATAATAATATCAGGTGTGTTAATAATAAATCATAATGCTTTCATTTAGTCCAATTATTTCAGTGGACCAGCCAAGGTCACTCTCTTGGCATCTTGTGTTGTTTATTTCATGGCCACTGAAGTGTTGCATATTAATTTGAGATAAGCAACTCAAATCGGTCCAGTTATTTTTGTGTGGTATTTCAATTGTTTCATGGCATTAAAATAAAAAAATTTAAGTTATATTTAACAGCTTCAACCGCTTAAAAATTAAACTTTAAAGAAATGTAAATTACTTGCGATAAATATTTGATTATCCCCTTATCTATCCATCTATCTATCTATCTATCTATCTATCTATCTATCTATCTATCTATCTATATCTATCTATCTATCTATCTATCTATCTATCTATCTATCTTTACACAGGAAAATGATAACTGAAACAGTAATCAAAACTGAAACATTCTGACTGACAAGTTTGGGTGTAGCCTACAGTAACTAAAATGGGTCTTATGTTTATACTTTTAGAACTGTTCATTTTGTATGGACTTCATTATTCGAGGCACTTTTGCAAATATAATAGTGCAGCTTCACTCATTTAACTGATTATATGTTTATATTGGTGTACTTAAATCCACACATGATAGGATGTTTGTTTGGAATTGCGTTATGACTTATGACAACATTGACAATTACGGGCAAAGCAATCACACGTGCTGTTTAGACGTGTTATAAAAGTACACACGGACAGTATTAATTAGATTTAAAGTGAATAGGCAGCATGTTACAACCTTGAAGATGTCTGTTTTGATAGCGTTCACGTTCAGGTTCAGTCCTTCACGGAAAAATATAAACGCGTGACCAGGTAATCAGTGTATCAATCAGCCCCCTCTATTGGCGAAAATGATTACACCATACCTTTGGCTTTTGAGGTTTCAAACGTGCTATAACTCTTAATAGTCTATAACTATAACACAGGGACAGGACAGGACAGAAAAAAAAAAACTGGAACTATCCGTGAAAAATGTTGACATAATGATTATTAACTAATTGCAAACATTTATAATAATTGATTTTAAAAGCAACAGGAAAATAATAAACATTTATTTATAAAAAACTTTGTTACAACTTGAGTGTTTATGTCTATTTTGAAAATAGTTTCAAACAAATCAATAGCAGTTTGTTTTGTGTTTATGGCAGACTTAGTGATTTGGGGGCCCTAAGCAATTCCAAGTATGGGGCCCTAGCATTGACACTCAAATTGTTCTCTTTTGTATGTATGTATATATATATATATATATATATATATATATATATATATATATATATATATATATATATATATATATGTTTTTTTCTTTTTTTTCTGTAGATTAGTTTTATTTTAATTTTTCTTTAAATAAAATGCATGTTAAAAAGCATTTAAATGAATAAATATAAAAAAGTATATATAATATTTAAAGTATATTAAATATTTTAATATTTAGAAGTTATATGCAATAAAAAAATCACAAATAAAAAACAGTTTCACAAACTATGTATGGTTAATTGGCCATTTTTGTGATTAGATTTTAATATAAATAATCAAAAAATGTAAACAAATTTAATTTACAATCAATCAAACTTGTCACCATTTTTCATATGAATTGAATAATTGCTGTTTGTAAATTGGCCATCGTTATTTTTCAATAGGATATTTTATATTATTTGATCGATTTTTGATCACTTTACAAACACACAGCGGTCATCATCTGACAGGTGTTTCAGCCAGAGAGCAGAATCGCGGTGTCACAGTGCTCAGCATAACCGAGTGATCCCAATTTTGAAAATAAATGTTTTTATCCATTTCTCAGTGACTTTAGGCAATGTATTTTGATACATTGCAATGAAACAAATATATTAAACATATATATTTATTAAAATAATATTTAGTCACTAAACACATTTAGAAATTAAAAAGAATATAATCAAATTTAATAAAAAAAACTTAAACCTAAACATTTTCAATTAAATATTTAAAAAAAAATAGCTTCTCTTAATTTTCAAATGTGTATTTAATATTTTTCTATAACATATATTTGGGTGTACTAGTTTTTGGACCGTTATCATAAGTTATTTTCTTAGATAAGCTCCAGATTTGGCTTCAGTACTGACTAATCTAATGTACGATATATAATATTGTATATGCACAAATATAATATTGTATAGCTTCCCATTAAAAATATGAATTTAAAAGAGAGAATTGTGAGGGGTGTACCTATTCTTACTCTTTTTATTTCTACTTTTTTCCCAAAATGTTCTTAAAATTCTCACTCCTGCACACTCTACCTACCTCTACCTCTGCTCTACTCTGATTACTGGCAACAGACTGGCACTGGTAGCATCTTAGAAGCGCTCACACCTCACGCATGTCCAGTATGGGAGGAATTTTCCATTATTCATGGCCCCCTGGTTTTGAAAAGAATTAATAAAGTTAAAATCTGAACAGTTAAAGACACATTTTACAACATATTATAAGTTTAATATAAGCTTCATGGCATTGGTCGGGGCCCCCTTATTCCCCGGGACCCTACACAACAAAATCCTGAGTAAAATTTACTCAGTTCACAGAGTATTTGGTCCCTCTTTAAATAAGGGCAAACAGGCTAGTAACAAGTAAATCTGCTGTTTGTGGAGTTGCTTATTGATCGACTTGATCCTCTGCTGAGATTTTGAGAGATTCAAAGTAAAATATTTCAGCTGATTTCATCTAAGTCTGTGACTGAGGTTATATGTAGTTTTGTGTTTCTCTTCTGTGTTTCTACTTAACAACAGCAGGTGTTCATCATAAAGCAGCGGTCACACTGGACTTTTCTCCCCATAGACTTCCATTCATACGCACGTGAATGCGTAAGATAGGAAATGCAAGCTTGTGCGATAAGTTTCACAGTTCGCTATTTTGCAAAAAAAAAAAAAAAAATGCATCACTTGACTGCGTGAGACCAATCGAGGATTAAAATATGACCTCTTTGGACAGAAACTTAAAATATGGACCAATCGCTTGCTTTTTTAATGTATAACTATCGTTTAATCCCGCCCCTTTTCGCAGCACCATACAACAGAATTTCGCAAGCTCAAATTCTATTGTGACTGCAGCTTCAGTCCTCAATCATCACCTAGTTTATACTTTCATTGTCTCATTAACCTGAGTAGTAATAACTTAATTTAGTTATTGTTATTAATTAATGAACCAAATGTAATTTATTAAATTACTCAGATGATTTTGATCTGTAGTGGCTGTTTACCTCGCTTATTGGTTAAATCCCCCCTGGTTTGAGCACACATAGCAGTGTTAAGTAACTGAATATTGAGTGTGTGTGTGTGTGTGTGTGTGTGTGTGTGTGTGTGTGTGTGTGTGTGTGTACGTCATTTATACCACCGATTTATTCCTATTCAAATTTAAAACATCAAATAAAGAGAAAAACCCACGAGTCAGAGAGTAACAGAGTGTGAAGATGGTCAGCTGTTGAGTAAAAGGGCAGAACAACAGCAGATGTAATTGGACATCTTGAGAATTTAAAGCACGGCTCATATAAAAAGAGCTTCACACATTACATCCACTGGGATGATGAAAGTAGAGACTTATTTTTCTTCACCCTACTTTTTTTTCTCCAGAGTGTTTCCTTCATACACATCGTTGTATTAAATAACCTATTTTTTTCCATGTCTTTGCATCATGGCAGCCTATCAGACACAGATCAAACAAGAAGTCTGTGTTAACTTTTTTCAGGAATGAAATCTTCATTAAGGGAATTAAACCTACAAAAATTTCGGCATGAATTGTGGAACGATGGAATTATTCATCGCAAGTGCTCATTTTTCATCAGGCAGGCTTTGTCTGCAGTTGTGTTTTTAGAACCATGGATTTTAGAGTCTTTTGTTATGGTGGGATTATTTATGAGTATATTGGAGATGTTCTATGCTTTCCAGGATTGTTCTGGATTCATCTCTTGAATAGTCTGCATTGTATGCTTTTTGATTAAAGCTCATTGAGCCGGATGAAACATAATTTCTTCAGCTCCCTTTCCCTTCAAGTGTTTTTTTTTTTTTCTTTTGTATTTTATAAAAATGGAAGTAAAATAAAACAATCCCCTCATCTCTCATTTCAGAACAGATAATACAGCTCTGTCTGAACTCATGCCGAACCTTATACAGTAAAACACTCTCTCAGGGAGCATGAAATCACGGTATTATTTCAGAAACAGCAATAACGTGAATATTTGATATTTTTAGAGCTGAGGGTGGCCCAGGTCATACTGTTCTCCACATATAAAGTCCTGTTTTATGATCAAGAACAAATTGAAATGGAGCCGCAAAAAAGCCTGGAACTATAATATTGATCAGAGTCAATGTCTACAGGCAGAAAACTGAAATACGTTCAATATTGTTCTGCTATAACATCCCCATTGAATTCACATTTATGCATGTGTACAACAAAGTAAGAGTAGTAGGCATGCACACGCACACAGTTACAGTTACTTGCAATACTGTAGCAGTTCTATTTAAATTAATTCAGAGAAACACAGTAATAGAGTAATATATATTACTCCACAATCCAAAGACATGCGGTATCGGTGAATTGGGTAAACAAAATTGGCCGTAGTGTATGAGTGCATGTGAATTTAAGAGTGTATGGATGTTTCCCAGTACTGGATTTCGGCTGGAAGGGCATCCGACGCGTAAAACATATGCTGGAATAGTTAATGATTCATTCTGCTGTGGTGACCCGTGATAACTAAGGGACTAAGCTGAAAAAAATTAATGAATGCATATATAATTTAGATATTTTGCATATTAACAAAACTTTTCAACTTTAAAAAAGAAGATTCGACAAATGAACATGCTTTTAAACAATAGAAATTCAATTTATGCCAATATGACATGTAAAAATATGGTGTTATTCCTTTTAAACATATATATTTATTTATGATACATTCATTCATTCATTTTCTTGTTGGCTTAGTCCCTTTATTAATTCGGGGTCACCACAGCGGAATGAACCGCCAACTTGTCCAGCAAGTTTTTACGTTTACATTTTACATTTCTATTGAGATTTATTGCATATTGATTTTTAATATTTAGTTAACTAATTACTTTACTGGTTATGATATGAAGTTTATGAAGTTACTTTTTAGATGAAGCAATTAAAAACGTAATTTAATGTAATGATGTAATTAGTAATTATTTACTATTTTGAGGTCACTTTAGTCACTTATCACATATTGTACACATTTGATCAGCATATAATGCAGTGTGTGTTAGCTTTGAATTTCATATGTGTTTATAATGGTTTAATAGAATATATTTTTTACCGATTTTTATATGTTATAAATAATTCAGACTCAAAACAACCTTTAGCATTTCATATTGTCAGAGTGTTTTTAATTTAAAAAAAAAATAATTATTTAACGGAGGCTGGTTTACCCGTTTGTGCTGCATGTTTAATTAAGATGACATTTTCTAATCAAACCACTTCACAGTTTAAGTCTCATGACCATCATTTTCATGTAGAGTTAAATAACACATTGCTAATTGTTTTCAAGTTAAGCTGAGCTCAGAGTGCACCAGTGGGAGGAGCTTATTCTCAGCTGACATACCAATTGACAGTTTTATTTTAAAAATGCATTGGATTAGTCCACGTCCAGCACTTATTCTGTCATGTATTAAAAGGTCTGTCTGTGCGCTAATAACTTGAGCTGCTGGTAAAGTGCCGGCGCCTGATAAATCACATTTGTATCTCCACTCTTTTTTCTTTCTCTGACTGCCTGCAGAGAATTGATTAGTGGACGGCAGGCGCAGTTTGCTATTGTTTAGGTTTGTCCCGTGGGCTCTTTGGGTCACAGGATCACCTTTCACTATCATTTACTGTAGCTCTGAATTGTTAGTAGATTTGCCCCCAGCCAGTGATGGAGTTTTTATGTCACAGCCATTCAATCACTGTAAATTTCTCATCTCATTTCAGCCTCTCAGAATTAAATGATGCTGCCACAGTCCTTCATATGCAGTTATTCAGCCAATAACACAAGCCCATTAGAGGCCAATACAACTGATGTTGAGCTTTCTTATTTTCCCACAGATTGAAGAGGGGACTTTCTGACCTTTGGTTATGAATATATTGAGAATGTGAGAGGCGTCAGCTCTTATATGTTGCTTTTAAAACAGTTAGATGTTAAATATGAGTTATGAAATATGAGGATAAATGGCTGTCAGTGGAATAGAGTCTTGTGTAAATGACTCACGTCTGTTGGCTGCTGTTTTATTCTCTGCTTGTTTATAAAATACAGCGTCTGAAAACACATGAAATCTGGGATTTCACACCCGCACTCTGAATACAGACTAATAAATGAATTTTGTCAGTCAAAACAGAGGATTTCAATTTCTTTTATGGTAATTTGCAGCAGCTTGCAGTTCTAGTTCATCTATTGCAGGTTTAGTGAGATTTAAACATGAAGAGGATAAACAATCGCATTTGTTTTATTACTGCAAGCAGAAAGTGTGATGATGTCTCTGTTACAAAACCTAGTGAGCTGCATATATAAACAGCTGCTTTCTATGGAAGCATTACCATTGAGTTTCAAATTTAGCTAATAAGAGCCAGGGTTTTTTCTGTATAGAGAATTATGGGTTGGTCACCTTTATCTTTTTTTTTTTCCACCTCAACATTGTGACATAAATCAGGCAGGGAGTCAGGGCTACCAACAGACCACAAGTAATGCACAAGCACTGGTCATTTATCACAATTAATGTTAGCATTTTTAATCGAGATCAGTTTTAACTTTAGATTACACAAATAATGCTAAATTTTTCAAACATTTCACCTATAGCACCTGTGACTCAAAATAAAGATTATGCTATTTGCTATAGTAGTTACTTCCAATGGAGTTTGATGCTAGCATGTTGATTAGCTGAGCAACAAGGCCAAAAATGCTTAAATATGTGAAATACATTTGTTTCACAAAATTAGGCTGTAGATGCAAAAAATTGTGGGAAGTGCTATATTTATTTCAAGTTATTATATTGAAACATGTTTCCTAGAAATGAAAATCTTTTGTTTAAAGAAACAGTATGTCACGCTAAAAGCAGTGCTTAATTTGAGCCGGATCCTGCCGGATCCTGTTCCACAAAATGTCAGATATTTGTGTTTTGCATTCCAGTATTTATTTTAATGGATCCGGTATTAACTTGTGTGTGGTCACTACCTATGTATGTGTGTCAGAGTGAGAGAGAGAAAGAGAGAATGTAAATGAGTGCAAGCGAAAGTTGAGTGGATTGTCGGTAGGTGCGCACACACACACATTACGGTAGTTAAATGCCCAAGTTAAAGCAGTCAAGTTCAACAACAATATTTTCAGCCAATCGGCTGTCTTATGATCACAATCACTCTCATTGGTTGGTGATTATTGTTTTGCATGCAGTGAGCAGCAAAATAAAGAATGGCATAGTGGCAAACCTATTTGAAACTTGTAGTTTCGAATTGGCAAAGAGGCCGTCACGCATATTTTCATTTAAATCTGATAATGAGGCTGATTAAAAGACTGATTAAAAAAACTGCGCAAATGGATCAGGATAGCGGGAGACAGAAGCAAAGCGATCTTAAGTCAGCCAGAAAACATGACAGAAAAGGTAACCGTGGGCTCTTCTTGAACATTAGACGGAGTGAGTCATTTCTTTATTTTTCTTTTCACTTAGTAGTGAAGTGCACGTAATAGTAAAGTGGACTGAATAGTGATTGTTCATATGATTTATGTTTGTAGCTACATGTTTTTATTATTCATGAATGACCTATAAAGTTATATGGCACAAAAAAAGACCATTTAGAAATGTGATGCTCTTTTTTTGCGCTATCACAAATTAATGGCGTCATGTTCCGGGAAAACTGAAATTGTTTGGTGGACGTCAGTCACGGTAACTTTTATTTCCTGGTTTTGTAAAGTGAATTATTCATTTACAAATTAAGCACTGGCTAAAAGTAAACAAAAACAAAGAAGAATCCAGACACAAGTGTATTTATTACAACCAAAGGTCATAGATCAAAAGGTGTGTAAACAAACCAAAAAAAAGATATCAAACAACCCAAAAACAGCAGAACAGCTCAGGATTATCCAGCGAAATGCCAACAAGAGTCCTGACAAGACACAGAGACACCTTGAACAAACAATATTGAACTGAAAACAAAGCAAAGAAATGCCGCTCAGATATAGGCGTGGAAATAAATCACACCTGAAGCGGCTGATTAGAACACCTGATCGGCGTTAAGCAATGAAAACACGTGACCACAACACAGACACGCAACAAACAAACGTGGAGTAAAGCAAAACAAAACATGACAACAACACAATCACAGAAAGAGCGCACATACCCACAATCATGACACAATATGTATGATTATTTTCTTTAAAATATCCAAAAACCACTAGAACTGTGTTATATATTTTGCTGACTTGTGTATTTACATCAATTCAAATGGTTTGTAGAAGGCTAAAATCCATGATATTACCATGATAAGATTTAAATATTTTACCTCATCCATGAACAACAACTCACATGATTCCACACTCAGTCACAACGTCATCAAACTATGCCTTTGTTTGTTGCGAATACGGGCCCTCTAGTGGCAAAAATTATTTATTGTGACTTTAAACAATGAATAATCTGTTTTTTTTTAACAGATTTTAATTTCTTTAACATGATGGATCCACATTTGAATGAGTAACTGATTCAGTGGTGTCAAATCTAAGTGCACAGAATTTCAATGAATAAATAAATACATACTTTTTAAAAGCGTTTTAAAGTGTGTTTGAGTGTTAAATTTTAACCTTTTAATTATTCAAACTGTATAAGGTAGTTTTTATTGATGGATTGAAACAAATCATTTAAAAGTTGCATCCAAATATTTAAGTAATGCTTGCGTCTACAACATACACTATATGCAATATTGTATACCTGCAAAATAACTTTTAATTTAAAGAATATTTTTTGTAAGGTATTTTGTTCGGGGAGTCTTGCTTGTACTTGTGAATGATGCAGGTTTGAACATTTGACCTTGTACTCAAGACGTCTTTCTTGTGGTTTTCTTTTTATAAATATTATTTCAGAAAGCAGTGAGTCACAAACAGTGAGTAGACAGACCTTGTTTAAACCTTCTCATTAAATGTCAATGAAGGACATTTGCACTCAGTTATTCAGGGCTTTTCTATAAGTGAAGACTGACAGTTTGGTTGAAGGCTTCATGTCAGTTTTATCTCCAGAGATTCTCGTCTGCTTCGGAGAGATTCATGTCTTAAGGTTGTTTTAATGATGGTTTTGAAGGTTTTCTCCTGCCTCATATGTCCGGTGTTAGATGCAATATAAAGTAGAGGAATAGACTGAACTCTTGCAGTGGAATTGTTAATGAAGCAGAAGAACTGTAGAATCCATCTTTTCAGCTTTCGTCTCTCTGACGTTCTTGAAGTAACTGAGCAATATTCTCCCATTTTAGTTTTTATTGACTAGTATTTTTATTTTAATTAGTAAAATAAAAACATAATTATCCCTAATTTTCCCCCAAATACAACATCATACATGCCACATGTGTATTATTGTTGCACATTTTGTGTTAAATACAGTTCCATCAGCCTTTAATATATTTATAAGAAACAGAAAAAAAGCACAAATGCCAACACTTCTCCATTTGTTAATTATGCAGTTCTTTACTGTACACACATCTACTTTAAGAGTCTGTGATATACACACTCTGCAAGTCAGTGGGGATAAAATACCTGGCTCAAAGGAAAAGTCTCTGCAAATATCACACCATTTTAAACTAGATAAGTGCCTTGAGAAAAGATTTTAGAGAGTATTTTTGGGTTTTACAAAAACATCTGATAAGATTCTATGAATCATTTCCCCAAAATAGAATAAAATATGTGTAATGCATACATTCACAGTCACATCTGAATGTATGGTGCAGTAGAAAGGTGTCAAACATAAAGATGTGAGCAGTAAAAATGATATATTCTGAAGTTTCTTCCAAACTTTAAAGAGATCATTTACACAAAGATGAAGATTCATAGTGTATACTTGTTTGGGTTTCCAGCCATCCATCATTTTGTTTATTAGTCAAAGTCCTGTTCAGACTGCACAACTTTTACTGTCAGATTATGCTATTTTTTCTAGATAAAATAATTATGTGTCATTGTTGGTACCAAATATGCAAGACTACACGTTCCTTCACAATCAGTTATCGCTTGACATTGACACTACAATGCAAATTCTGTCATCATGAAGAAAGATAAATAACAAATGTCTCTGTAATTGTCTTAAGTGCTTCCCTGCAGACAGCAGTTTCCCCAATATAAGTTGTTTGTCATTTTTTACTGAATGACAACAGTAGGTACACAGTGTGCCAGCAAGAATTAATTTTTGGTAAACAAGCAATGGCTGTAAATAAAGCAGTAGACAGCTGATTACATTCAAAGATTCATTCAAAAATGACCTGCAAGATGTAAACAATAACAATTTCCTGTTTTATATTTTTAATTGCCATACCGTTCAAGAATCCGAAAAGGTCCACATATTGATAAAAAATCCTATGGCAGGTGTGTAAAGTTATCATTGAAGTGCCCCTTGTTACAGTTATGAAATTGTTTGACAACAGGCAGGACATTTTTATGGGCCAATGACATCACCACATTGAAATGGTATATATTCGGTCATGGTACAGGCCCGTAGTGAGCCTGATTATTATTATTTTTTCTTTCAAAAAGTGGACCTCTTGCAGTTATTCACCCATTTTAGTGACATTTTAAGGACTTTTTTTTTCTATTGCTGAATTAGCTTATCAGATGATTATCATAACCACACTTTTTGATATACCAAAAATATTTCCAAAAATTATTTTAAAAAGGTAAACAAATACTTATTTTTAAAATACATATTTATAACATCATATATCACTAGAAAAAAAATAGGAATCTGTTAACGTTTTAAATTTAAAATTGTAGTTTATTGTCATTTATTAGGCAAATAACAAACTGGCCAGCACATTCAACTTTCCTCAGTCAGAATTTAACTTTAATTATGAAAAAATAATTAAAACATAATAATAGTAGTAGTAATTATAATAACAATAATAATAATGATGATGATGATGATGATGATGATAATAATAATAATAATAATAATGTAGAGCTTCACAATTATTCTAGCCTCTCTAGTAAAAACTTACATTTGAAAATTCATGGATATCAACAGTAGCCAAAAAATTATTCAAATCAATTTTAATATGGTCCGCTTTTGGTCTGGCTTCGGTCAGGAGCAAAACAGCAGTGTCTGTTCGTTTAGCCTGGCCTCACGGAAATCTTGAACATCTCTTAACTAGCAAGCAACTATTAAATTAAACAATAGTCAGTAATGTGTAATGATTTTTTAATGATTAGTTATCAATAAATGGTAAAAAGGGGGAAATTGTGGAGGAAAAATTAATCTTAATTTTTACTAAACAATGATTTCTTGAAAACTTTTATTTCCTACTAGAAACATTATATACTAAGAAACATATGCCTTCCTAAAGATTATACAAAAACAAATATTAGCAGGAACATTCAGAAAGTGGGTATTTGCTTTAAAAAACAATCAATAAATAAATCTAATGCTCTAAAGATAACTGAGTGTCATCTGTGACGAAGTGGGCCTTTAAGCAGTGCAAAGAAGATAAAACCTGGTTTCTGACTAGCCTGTGGGTCACACTCTGCAGCAATCGGTGTTGCTGTATGACTGTCGGACCTGGTCTTTGCAAGGAATAAAATCTTTTTGGAAGTAAACCTTTTAAGACTTTGTCTCTTGATCAGTAAGAGTCTCTTTATTTGAAATTACCATGACATGCTTTACACCATTGTATTGCTCATTTTTTGTTTTAAGCATAAGGTCCAAGATTTAGAATGAAAGTTACCTGTAAAATGCTTTCTCTGTTTAAAAACCATGCAGACTTCTCTTATGTCAGATTGTAAAATTAAAATAAGTGTTTACATTGGCCAAAACTGATTAGCTGAAGTCACACCAAAGTGACAGCCAACAGAGAATTCCAGTTGGTCTTAAAGCCTTTTTAATGGGTTATTTTTACTATTTATGATGGCATAGCAGTCATAATAGGACAAATAAGCTCATGTATGAGGCAAATTCTGGACCTTTGTTAGTGAGGGGTGGGTCTTCTGAACAGCTTCCAGCTGGCTACAGGCCTGTGGTAGTCTCATAGTGACATCATATCAGCGAACTTTTGCCATAATTCCACAAAGTTTTCCTCCATTTCATGGAAGCAGTCCTCTCTCTTTCATTTTGCCATAGTAAAAGCAGTGTACAGAATCAGAAGAGGGCACAAAAAGTGACTAAACCTTTATGAAGCCACTGGAAGGTTCCTCTGAGAGAAAGACAGCAGCCCAGAGTCAGAAATAAACGTCCCATCAGTAGCTTTAAAGAGCCTTTGAGCTTCTGTAATCATGTCATGTTCAGATGAAAGAGGTTCGACTCCTACAGAGGTTTTCAGATGCAGCATTCAGTAGCACATCTGCTTGATGGCACCCGAGTCTCTGGAAAACATCCAGGCCATTCAGAAGTGCATATTTTCCAGTCAATAGCTCTGTTTTGCGCACTGTCATCCGCACACAATGCCAGGGGTCATTTGGATACTCTCTACCTTCCAGATGGAGAGTTTCATAATCAAATCCTTATTTTTTCTCTGTCCTGTTTATTTTACGGTGTCCTTGGCGAAGTGCCCAGGTATGAATGCTGTGAAACTGAAAAATGTGCTTTAATTGTGCGAGCGTAGGTAATTGATTGTTTAGGCTACTATTAGTCAGAGTTCAAAAGCTCTGAATGTTCTGTAAAGCTGTTTGTGAATAACTTTTCTGTTGAACCCGAGAGCAGTGGGTTATTAGAAGTGCTCACTTGTATTTACTTCTGAAAGGAAAAGTTATTTTTCTGCTGTATTGGACTTTTCTAATATAAATGTGTTTGGCAGTGGATGTAATATGCTTTTCCGAGGTATTGGATGAATTGAAGAGTGTATATTTTCCTGATGAAGAAAGTTTGGTTTTCAGCTCACCCATAAACACTTTTCTTTGTAGAAAACAACAGAAGTTTGTCGTAATTCTTTGCCGGTGAGCATGAAATCGATCTTTGTAATGGTCGCTCTGTTTCTGTGTGGATGATTGATTGTTCATTTCTCCTTTTCTAGTGGTTCGGGGATCTGGTCACACCGGTTTGGTGGGAGGACGTTTGGCTGAAAGAGGGATTCGCTCATTACTTTGAGTACATTGGGACTGATTTCCTCTTTCCAAAGTGGAACATGGTGAGTTGGTTCTCAGAAGTCTGAAACTCTTTTGATTAGATGTAATAGATCAGTCATAACTTTGATTGGAAAAAAGACGTTATGTGTAACACAATTGATTTGTGTCATAATATACATTCATCAAAGTCCTACAGCGTAAAAAAGTGATTTGTTTCTTAAAATGAATTAAACTCGTAGTCTTAAAAAGTCAAGTTGACTTTACTTAAGAAAGTGAGTTGGAACTGTTACAGTAAGTTAACTTAAATTAATTTTATGATTATGGACAGTTTATTTGCTTACTAATTTTAAGGCAATTGGTTTACTCGCCTTTTTAAAGTCAACTGATCACTTTAAAAGCACCAGATTTATATGATTTAAGTAAACTAATTGGTTTAAAAGCAACAGGTTTACTAATTTTTTTTAAAGTAAAGTCAACATTTTTTAAAGCAACTTTTTTTATGCACTTTTTAAAAATAAATTCAACAAATCAATTTAAAAGCAATAGGCTTCCAATTGTTTTTAAGTCAACTAGTTGCTTTAAAACCAATGGGTTTACTCATTTAAAAAAAGTAAATTAAACTAATCCATTTAAAAGCAATGCGCCTACTAATATTTTAGGTCAACTATTCACTTTAAAAGCAACACGTTTAGTCACATTTTTAACCAAAGCCAACTAATCACTTTTAAAGCAACAGGCTTACTCACTTTTTAATATAAAATATAAAATTGTATGAAGTATATGGTCTTGCTATACATAAGTGCACACTTTATATTGTACACTACCCGACAAAAGTTGTCACCTTTCCAAGTTTTAAGACCAGCAAATAATATCTTGACTTTTATTAGATCATTTGGTATCAGAAGTGGCTTATTTGAAAGGCAAAGGCTACTAGATTATGCTTCTTTACCAAAATAAAATATGATCATGCCTTGATTTTTAAATATTTATTTAGGACAGTAAGTTCTGACTTTGTTTAGGCAAAAAGTTTTGACATTTAACAAAAGAAATGTACAGTATAGAATATAAAATCGTGGTGCATTGGAAAAAAAATATATTGTGTATAAGATTCTTTAGATTCGTCTTCAATGCCTCCTCCTTTATCTTACCCTAGACATGCTCAATAATGTTTATTGTCTGGCGACTGAGCTGGCCAATCCTGGAGCACCTTGACCTTCTTTGCTTTCAGGAACTTTGATGTGGAGGCATATAAGAAGTAGTGCTATCCTGCTGTATAATTTTTTGTGGTTTGTAATGTAATGGGCAGCACAAATGTCTTGAAACCTCAGGCTGTTGCTGTTGCCATTCACTCTGCAGATCTCTTGCATGCCCCCATACTTAATGTAACCTCAAATCATAATTTTTCTTATACCAAACTTGACTGATTTCTGTGAGAATCTTGGCTCCATGCGGGTTTCAATAAGTCTTCTGTAGTTATTGTGATGATTGGGATGCAGTTCAACAGATGATTCATCTGAAAAATTTACCTTCTGTCACTTTTCCAAATGATCAACCAGAAGTCAAGTTATTATTTTTTGCTCTTACAACTGGGATCGATGACAAGACTTTTGTCAGGTATTGTAGAGACCATATATTTACTTTTCTTTTTAAGTAAATTCAACTAATCACTTTAAAAGCAACTTATATACTAACTTTTAAAGCAAAGTCATTCAATCTTTTTTAATAGTGTATTGTGTACATGGTCTTGCTATATAAGTGCATACTTTATGCTGTAGAGTAGTGGTTCTTGAACTTTTTTCACCAAGTACCACCTCAGAAAAGAATCGTCTCTCTAAGTACCACCAAAATGAGCAGTATTGAATACAGTAGTAGGCCCAGTAAAGTAGCTACAACTCTGCACAGTTAAAAAAGTGGCAGATTACCTCAGAAATATAGGCTATATGTCATATATGGCATATTATACACACTATTTTTGATACATTTTGAAATGTGTGTAGCAAGTACATGACATATTTCATTCCTCCACGTACCACTAGAAGGAAGCCTGCATACCACTAGTGGTACACGTACTACAGTTTGAGAAACACTGCTGTAGAAACAGTTCTGGTGGCTATTCAAACAGTTCAGATGTCTGAATTCCTCAAATTCAGAGTAATTCTTCTATGCTGTTTCTACAGACGCAATCTTGAGCTTTTATTCTTGTGCCAAGATTCAATTGAGCATGAAACAACAGTCTTATCACGGTGTATTTGATGGCCTTAGATACTTTGATTGCTAAAGTCTCCCTGTTAAATGTAGATAACAATCTCACAAAACCAATTGATTTCATTTTATCCTTTTAAACAAAAGAACAGAATGCGATATCATTTGTTCAGCTTTTGCTAATCAAGCACAGATTGGCTTTATTGCTTCTATCTGTGTGTTGAGCTCACCGTCCAGTGATTTCTCAGTGTTGGGTCAGTCAACTGTCACAATATAACTGCATCTCAGTGTGCCAGGCGCTGCTGGCTGGTCAGTGGCACTCAGCATGACTCGTATTTTCCTTCCTTTTGAAATCATCCAAGAAAGATGTCACAGCGTATAGTCACTCTTCTCAACAGGACAATGCTTTAGTAGTTGAACCTGTATTCATATACTTCAGCACACTGAAGCATGGTCGTCAAATGGAGAACTAGAGCGCGGTCTTATTTCTACCTGTCATTTCTTGCAGGATCTTTGACATTTTGTGAATGCCAAAAGCAGTAAATAAAGGGAAAACTGAATTAAATCTTTTAACAAAAACAAGAAGAATGCATACAAGAAGAAATAATGTTAATCAAATATATCATGTATATTTGTAGTCTATTTGCAATGTTTTAATCATTCTCTCTGGGCAGTGTGAATATAATTATGTTAATGACAAGTGTGCGTTTGATCTCTCTTGATCTTAATGAATAAGTGTGCTAAATGGAGACATGCATGGACTGGTTCATTATGAGCTTGTAAAGAACAAATTGTTCCAACTGTTTTAATGGTTATTATGAGCGCAGTTGGAGTTTGACTTCATGTTCATATCTAATGGTGTTGAACTCTGTTATCAACACGCTTCTGTTTCATTCCCCCTTCATTGCCACAGCAACCAGTGCTTATATAATGTTTTATTGTCTTGTAATGACATTCTAGTCTATATGGTGTCGACTCTGAACGTTGAATTAATTATGACAAATGAGCTTTGAAATATTACGTTAGATTGCAGTCACCAACACGTTCAAATACTCCTACCTGCTCTTGTCTAAAAATTAGCAAGAAATATATATTCAACTACATTAAAAGTGTTAGAACTCTGTGACAGTCTGATTCATTCAGAGCTGCAATCTCTGCTAAAGCTGAAATTGAAAAAGGCTAGAATTCAAGGATAACACACTGAGACAAAGTAGAGCCCAAAATCACCCACATCAATGAGTTCCATCACGTTTCCAGAAGGACAAAGCAAAGCTTCATTTTGAAATGCTCAGCCGTCTCACTGGAGTCAAACAGGTTCAGTGATGCTCTGAACGCTTGTAAACCGGCCAAGAGTTATGAGCCTGTTTTGGCAGACCAGGTGCAAACACCATCATCTCACAATATTTCTGGGTTAAAGGGAATGCATTTTTTTATGTGCAGGGGACAAAAAGCCATTTGATTGTGCTAAACGAGAAATAAGTTATCATCTAATTTGTAATATTTTGGAATGATGTTTAATAACGTATTCTTTACATTGTTTTATTCTACAGTAATATTATGAACTCATCGTCTGACTGGAGTCAAACAGGTTCAGTGATGCTTGTAAACTTGCTAAGAATTTTGAGAGTATTTTAGAGAAAAGGTGCATGTGTCCAAAAACCATCATCTCACAATATGAAGAAGGTCCTTGTTGCAGACCTGCTGCATGTGCAACCTCAGACACTGTTAGCTTTTAACATCTACACCCATCCCACCCCCATCTCTCACAGTGATGTCACTTGCTCTATTGAGTGCGTGAGCCTGAGAGTACATGCCTGAGACTTCATGTGTAAGTCTGCAGCTACAGTAGACTCTATTGCAAAATTTCTGTGCTATATTTCTGGCTATATCTGAAATCCCCCCTACACTTTACATTATTACAGTGCTGTGCAGTGACCTTTTGAGGGGCATGTGCACAAAGTGATGGTGGACGATCACAAACTTCAGGGGGGGGGGCGCGGTTTGAGGTGGATGGGGATGATAGCAAAATGTAGTGGCAGGTGGGTGATAAAGAGAAAGGGGGGGACACTTTTATTCATTTTTGTGTGCAAGGATGCCTTTTTTTTCCAGACAAATAAATCCCTTAGGCAGATTGGATTTTCAACTTCTCGGTCAGATCCTGTGACAGTAATTTAACACTTGTAATGAAATGTAACACTTGTAATGAAATGCTGTAATGAAAACAAAGTAATGAAACAAAGTAATTTCACGTATACAAATGTTAATTCAATAATTTAAGAACAATTTATTTGCAAACTTTCAGCTATCATCATCATCATCATCATTCTTAGCGCGACAATCCATTCCATTCCATTCCATCCAATCCATTACTGAATCCTGGCTGCCTCAAGTAATTTCCACCAATGTTCTCTGTCCCTGGCAACTGCCCACCAATTCCTTATTCCTAAAACATTGGCGTCACTGCTAATGCAGTCTCGCCATCTTGGTTTAGGCCTTCCTACTTTTTTTTTGCCTACCGGGTCAGTGCTGAAGATTTTTTTCTTTCAGCTATACACAAATAAATACAAAAGTCACATTTTAAAGTCTCTTAAATATTTTCAAGATATCCTAAATGAACTAAAAGAGCCATTTTAAGCATATTACGAGTTACATTTACAGTTGATTGAGACTGTTCTCAGAACTATTTTTAGGACAGTTAAAACTCAGTGAGCAAAGCAATAAACTGCATTTTTGCTAATTAAGCTGCCAACACCCACAGCATGGATGCTTCTGCAAGGTGGAACTCTCAAAACTCAAAGCCTTACATGAAAATCTTCTAAATCTTCAAAATGAAGCAAAAATTAAACTAACAAGTCTTTCTATTACCTGTAAACACCTAAGATTACTTTTATTGTCAACATTTCTTTCTCTAAATTCAATCCTACGCGAAGCATGCTGAAAACTACAAATTTTATAACCAGGTAGTTGGACCAACACAACTCCTTTGTGTTGTCCTAACACAAAATGCTTAAGTTAAATTAATGGTTAACACATTTAGGTGGACTGAATATGAAACAAATATATTGGTCAAAGAAATTACAAAAAATGTGTTGTTTCAGCTCATTTAAACAGGTAGTTTAAACAAGGAGCAGTAATCAATTTTTTGAGTGTAGGATTTGGACAGAGCATTTTAAGTATTTTCTAACCATTCAGTGTACACCGGGCAACGTGGTGGCGCAGTAGGTAGTGCTGTCGCCTCACAGCAAAAAGGTCACTGGTTCGAGCTTCTGCTGGGTCAGTTGCCATTTCTGTGTGGGGTTTGCATGTTCTCCCCGCATTCGCGTGGGTTTCCTCTGGGTGCTTCGGTTTCCCCCAAAGTCAAAAGACATGCAGCACAGGTGAATTGTGTAAGCTAAATTGTCCCGTAGTGTATGAGTGTGAATGAGTTTGTATGGATGTTTCCCAGAGATGGGTTGCAGCTGGAAGGGCATCAGCTGCATAGAACGTGTGCTACATAAGTTGGCGGCTCATTCTGCTGTGGCGACCCCAGATTAATAAAGGGACTAAGCCGATAAGAAAATGAATGAGTGTACATCGGTTGTACACTCTTAATTGCTGTGCATTGTGGGACTGATTAAGTTCATTAGAACATCCACTATGGTTTCAAACAGCAATACAAATGGCAGCTCTGTAAAATACTGGACTAATTAACGCTCATTTTTATTTTTGATTTTTTTTGCTGCTGGTTTAAACTACTTATTTAAAATGAGCTGAAACAAAAAAAAAAAATTCTCGAGATTTTTTTTGGACAACTTAATTGTTTTATGTTCGCTCCACTTAAATTAGTTAAAATAACTTAACTGAATTGTGTTGGGACATGTGAAACCATGCACTGAAAAAAATGTTGTGTGCAAAATTGTTGCAAACAATTTATTTGTGTTGAATTTAAGCAAACAAATTAAATTTAGTAATGTTTAACTTAATTTGTTTGTCTAAATCCAGCCCAAACAAATTGTTCACAACCACTTAACTTCAAAAATGTAAGTAAATTCAAGGAATCATCTTTGAATAATTTTTCTGAGTGCAATTTTTACAGTGAAGGGGGATTCAGATACAGCCTATATGTGAACATTATTAATATTTTATGAGACTTTCTGGAGTCATTGAGCAAGAAAAGGACTTCAACCTTGTTCTTTAAAACCTCATTTTGAAGGGTGATGCAATAAACATAGCCACCAGCTGTTCCTCTGAAGGCCCTTCTCATAATTAGAATGTGGGTATTATATTTTAAGTGTATTTTGACCATGAGTTTAATTCATGAATAGCTTACTGTATGCAGCATTCGTTTTGATTAGGCACACTCACTGTTTATTAACTGTTCAACATTAAAGAATCAATTACATTTCATAATTAAAATCCACATTTAGGTTTGCTATTAAAACGCAACCTGATGAAAATATCTGCTTTTCTTTGAACCTAATGCTAGAAATTAGCATAATTATATTCATGTCCTGATTTAGTGGCCTGCAATTCTGCTATTAAAGCTTCACTCGTTCAATGACAAAAAAGGAATGGAAAATAATGGAGATAGTTTTCCAGTGTTTATGACACTCTCTGCTGTGAATCAGTAGTCATGATGAAATCTGTATTTCCTGCTTATTATGAGTTAGTGTGTTCATTTTATCATGAGCTACAGTAGTGTGAAGATCATCATAAGCCAGACAACTTATACTTAACTTAAGTTAACTTATTGGTCAGATGGTCTTACCAGAGTTTATTGCTCTTGTTATATTTGTCGAGTTAAACAAGCACATAACTGTTTTACTACTGACACATGGATTTCTTAGTATTTCATATTGGTAGGTTTATTATTTCATATTTTTGGCTGTAGTGTTTTGCAGCAATCTCTACCCGTTCTGTGGCACATTATTTAAATAGCAAATGCATTTGTGCCCTGGTCTGAAAATAAGGTGTGTTAAGACGCATTGTTGGCATATAACAATAGTCAGGCGATTAAAATTGGATTGTACTTGTCGTAACCCTTTATAGAACGCTAGAGATCACTTACTTTCACTCGGACTATAATTCTACCCCAAAATGAACTGCAACTCCCTTCAGCCACCACATACACACACCTGTTCCAGTTCCAGTTATACTTGTAACATTATGAACCATTCTTCTAGTCTAGTTTTTCCATGTCTGACCATTGCCTTGTTCTTTCATTTACGTTATCTGCTATATTGACCATTTGCCTGTGTCCTGACTACGCTTCTGGATTTGCCTGAATATACACGTTTACCTGTGCTTGACCACTGCCTGTACGACTACTCTTTAATTAAGCTGCATGTGGATCCTCTACCCCGTTGTCACCATCCTTCCGTAACAGTATACCAATGACCAACTAAAAATTGTGTAAAGTCAGTTATCCATTTTTTTGAGTGTTTTAGTGATATGCGATTATAGGCAGTCCATAACGCATATAACATTGCCTATTACACAAACATGGATGCCCAGCAACACACAAAAATCTTTAAATATAAAAAAAAATAATAATTCAAATGAAAAATATTGATACTGTCTACATAAATATAAAATCCGATACCTCCTCCCCCACCTTTTTCACTTCAGGGGGCTATTTCTGATCTGCTTATGTGCAAAATTAAAGCTGTTTTCTTGCTAGTGAAGCATTCAGTTTTTCTGCGTTATTTTTTCCATATAAGTAGCAAATGCGACATGGCTTGACCAAAACAACTACAAGAAATTATTGGTTTAATGCCCCAACACACCCATAACTCATTAAGCGAATAAGGACTATATTTTTAGACCATGCACCAAGTCGCTTTTCTCATTCTTTAAATAACAAAATTGGATTTGGACATGCCCTTAGTGCATAGGGACTGTACACTTGCATGCACTTCATTAAAGATAATTAAAAATGATTTCCTTACAGAGTATACAAGTTTCAGCAATAAAGCAATCTAAAGCATTTTATTATATTTTTAAATGTAAAAAAATATATATTCTAATAAATATATTGTCTTTATTATGACTAAAATGCCATATGTATATCAATATGGTGTCCTTGTTTAATGCATGAGAGATTTCTGCTCACATAATGACCTTCTATCCGGTCTGCCCCTGTATTTTACAGCTCTCTGCTTTAGAGCACCTTAGTTATGGAGCATCAGCCGGGCAGAAAGACCATTTAGGGGATGTCATTTCAGTGAGCAATTGGGTTTCACGTTCGATAGAGTTTGATGGAAACACTTCATTGCGCTTATAGGATGACTGCAAGCATTTCCCTTCCTAAATATGGCTAATATTGCTCATTTCAGGAGGAAAGAGTCTAAACCAGAAGTGAAAACTCTCAAATGCACTGAGAAATGTTGTGAACGGATTTGACAATAGACTGTAATAGGTCATTAAATCAGCCTCCAGGTCCCTTCACCTGCTCAAAACTGCTGGACTGTTTGTTTTCTGCCTCATTCACATATCTATCATGCTAGAGGTGCTCTCAGAGAGGTTTAGCTTTCCCATCAGACTTTGCTCCCATGCTGCTGACCTTAAAGTGGTCGATCAGTGTGGAAGTTTGAGTGCTTTTACAACAGGTGATGATGTTGAGACGTTAATAAGCAGGATCTAAATGAAGCATCATTGGACGTAAACACCTTGTTGGGAGCACATATGGGCCAGATGGAAGCTCTTCTCATTGCACACGTTTTAAAAGTGCACATTACGTGACTTGCATAAAATCAGCTCTAAACCACCAGCTGTTTTCTTTCCGTCCGTCTGTCTGTCTGTCTATCTGTGTTTATAGTCACTATACTGCTTGTTTTAAATTAACATGAATGCTTTTCTTTGTTTATATGTACAGTATACATGCACATTCTGACTGTCTGTCAGAAAACATTAAAGAGACAGATGTCACATACTGTTCTCTTCTACAAGATCACTTAAAGTAAGTAATGATATAAATAGTCTCAGAAATCAGGACACTGGTGGTTTCAAAAAGCACTACTTTTTTAAGATCTTCCCTCTGAAGTTGAAAATGAGGGATAAATTATTGCAGCAGTCCATTAGTCGCAGCATATTTCAGTTTTTTTAAATATTTTAGACATATCTTAAGATAATTATACCTCAGGTTTGATTCTACTGAATAAAATGTTGCCTTTATAACCTCAAAAAGAAGTAGCTCATGTCTGTCACCAACAGACACTTTTATCTACACTTTCATCTGTTGATGAGGTAAAAACTCACGCAACATTTTCAGCTCAATATTCCCTGTATTGATTTGTATTCTCACTTTCATGTGAGTCTATTTTATGTCTCATGTCAATTCATTAATTTGCTTTGAGCAGAATCTCTCACACACGTGAACAGGATTTACTGGGTTAATAAAAGACGCTGCATTATACTGACATAAAGCCATGAGCGCTTTTGATGAACATTTGTTTCTTGATTCATTTCCGTACGTTGTTTGTTTGAGCTCAAATCCCTTGATTAAAATATCCTGCTCTCTTGGATTAATGTCTTCAGTGGGATTTTTAATCAAGCTGCCAAAAGCTTTAATGGCCAAGAATTATTCATAATGATGGAGGAATAAAGGTGTAATAAAACATTTGGAGCATCAAACTGAGACATGTTTATAACAGCTGAGAATCTGGCTGGCTTTCTCTTGGTCAAACAATACATACGTAGATGTGAAAATACTAATAACATAAAGAGTCGTTCTGAATCTGATCAGTCAGCAGAGATTTTGCCAGAGGCTCCATTATGAAGATGTGCAGAAGATGAACCTGCAGTGTAATGCTTTCATATATAATTCATGTTATTCATATTTAATCTGTTTTCATATACGGCAACTGGCAAAAAGCCACCTTTAAATGACTAACTGGAAGACAGTGTCACGTTTTACTGAAATACTTGAGATTGTGGTGTTACATTGATGGTGTTTTTGATTTTAAATGCAGAACAAAACTAAGGTTAAAAATTATCAGCATATTAAGCATTTAATATTAACAGTGACTTTCAGTTATTATTATTTTATAATCTTCTGTGTTTGTTATTTGTGCAGATAATTCAAAGAAAAAAAACGGTAGTACCGTGGTATTTTGTTTATTTAAATAGCCTCAATGTGGTGAAGTTTCACATTATAATATAATTTTATCAGTTCTAATCTATTCAGACTTTATTTAAACGGGAAATAACCGGGTACAGTCAGTATTTCCTCATGTGACTGTATTAGATATGGAGAATCTTTGATCCACAGACACAGTTAATGATGAAGGTCTTTTTCTTTGACCCAAAACTACCTGTCTTCATAGCCAATCCTACAGGGAGAGATTTGATGCAGCAGCAGAGTTTCTCTCAGGGGTGAATCCAGTTGATTCTCAACAGCAGTCAATGTTACTTCATATCAATGGATAACAAAAGCTTCACTAGTGAGAAATATGAGCTGGATTTCCAAGAAACACTTTCTAATTTCATTTATAAAGCCGATCAAAGTTTTGTTCACTTTTGAAAGTAAAACAGAAGCTTGTGTGAGAACGTTTTATGCATTTGATGCTGTAAAATAACCCAATAAGATGTCTCTCTGTCTCTAATCCACAGGAGAAGCAGAGGTTTCTGACTGATGTCCTTCATGAGGTGATGTTGCTGGACGGTTTGGCCAGTTCTCACCCAATCTCTCAGCAAGTGTTTGAAGCCACAGACATTGACAGAGTCTTTGACTGGATCGCCTATAAGAAGGCAAGAGAATCTCTCATAGGCTCCTACAGGCTTTATCTGCATGATGGAAATGACTGTAAACCAGGGGTATCCAAACTACGGCCCGCGGGCCGTCTGCGGCCCGCAATCAGTTTTGTGGCGGCCCGCGAGGCTTTTTAGAAATATCAATAGAATCTTGCCCACTATACAAAAAAATAACGTAATTCAATAAATAACCACCGGGTTTCGCTATTACATGCATTCAATTAAGCAAGATCGATCGATCGATCGATCGATCGATCGATCGATCTATCTATCTATCTATCTATCTATCTATCTATCTATCTATCTATCTATCTATCTATCTATCTATCTATCTATCTATCTATCTATCTATCTATCTATCTATCTATCTATCTATCTATCTATCTATCTATCTATCTATCTATCTATCTATCTATCTATCTATAAATATATATATGATTTATTTCTTCTTTTTTAAATATTTCCCAAATGATGTTTAACAGAGCAAGGACATTTTCACAATATGTCTGATAATACTTTTTCTTCTGGAGAAAGACTTATTTGTTTTATTTCGGCTAGAATAAAAGCAGTTTTGAATTTTTTATGAACCATTTTAAGGTCAAAATTATTAGCCCCTTAAGTCTTCAGAACAAACCATTGTTATAAAATAACTTGCCTAAGTACCTTAACTTGACTAGTTAACCTAATTAACCCAGTTAAGCCTTTAAATGTCACTTTAAGCTGTATAGAAGTGTCTTGAAAAATATCTAGTCAAATATTATTTACTGTCATCATGGCAAAGATAAAATAAATCAGTTATTAGAAATGAGGTACTAAAACTATTATGTTTAGAAATGTGTGGAAAAAAAAATCTTCCCTCCGTTAAACAGAAATTGGGGAAAAAATAAACAGTGGGGCTAATAATTTAGGGGGGCTAATTCTGACTTCAATTTTATATATATATATATATATATATATATATATATATATATATATATGCGTGTCTGTGTGATGTATGTAAAATTTGGCCCGGGACAATGTTTTTTTTTTGCATCTGGCCCTCGGTCCAATAAGTTTGGACACCCCTGCTGTAAACCTTTAATATTTATCTGAACAAGTTTATGCTAAAAACTGTAGTAAAAGTAAAGTGAAATTCCATGTTTTACTTTCCTTTTTATGAGTTGAAGAGGTTGAAGAGAAACAATGACTTTGCAAAACAGTAGTATCGCTGGTCTAAATCAGCCTTTTATTAAGTGTGAGGCCTTTACCACACTGATAAAACTTGATCTTTTATTAAGTCCAGTAAACACCTCAGTTTGCTTGTTATTTTCTCCTGCTAAAATGTTCCCAGTTTATCTTTGTGAATAGTAAATGGAGTGGCGCTGTTATAAGCCTCTTCACATAGGCATGAAAAGCAGTTTAATTAAAAGCTTGTTTTTAAGTAAGTCGAAGACAGAAGCCGTTACATTGTAAGAGATAGTGAGGTTTCGTTACTCTGGGGACTTTAGTGGCACAAAAAAAAACAGACGACATCTATTTAATTACCTCTTTCTCACTGGAACACTTTTTACTGTTAATAACTCCAGCACCCAAATAAATCCTCTCATCTCCGACATCTAAAGGCCATTAAAGGCACAGGAAGCACTTAAGAGAAAATCTGGTCCTCTGTCAGAGATCAGACGCAGAAAAAAGCCACTCAGAAATCAACTCTCCTTCCAGCTGTCAATCAACTCAAGGCGAGTTTGTGATTGGCTGTTGCTCTTCTTCAAGCCCCTCCCCGTTTCCCCTCAGGTCCTGAGGCATTATGAACTCTGTCAGTCAAACTACAGTGATCGTGACATTGAGCCTCATCGCTTCCTCCCACAAAACATCCCATGAGCCCTTGAGCTAACAGGAAGTGACACGCATCACACAGACGGATGGGAATAAGATTCTGTCAAATAAGCATGTCAAAGTCACCCAGAGTAAAAAGAAAAATACAGATTTATAAGATAGCAGAAAGCAGCAGGACAAGTGTCATAAAGTCCTATCTTAAATGAACCATAGCTAACACAAATTATTTTTAAATTATTTTTTAAAAATGTTATGTTGTTGTGATGCACAATATAAAATTTAGATTTAATTTAAATTAATAAAATGTAATTAAAACATTTGAAATTAATGCATTAATATTTTTTTACATAAAATGTCGAAGTTAAATTTAAGCTGCAAGCAGCAATGAAAGGGACCTTGCACCCAAACATTTTGGCACACCCACTTTAGAAACCCATAACAAGTGTACATTTTTGTCACACGAGCAAAATTGACTCCGTTTTTAAGCATGTTTGGACCCTAAAAAATGTGATTTATTCTTGATAATAATAATAATAATAATAATAATAATAATAATAATAATAATAATAATAATAATAAATGGAGGAATTCCAATAGGGCCTAGGCATCAAACTAAATCTTATCTATGAAGTGCTTTGTTTTCTTTGTTTGCTCATTACTACACCTGTACACAGCACTAAAGTCCAGCATCTTCACGTTGGCTTTCACATAGTCTTGACTAAGTGCTGTTGAATGACTTTTGTCCTGTGAGCACTGTACAAATGTGGTGGCTGTATTGACTCATGCTCAGGGCCCGTATGCGATATCTAGTGCATAAATATGAGTTTGAACAAGCAGCAAAAGCAATGTTTTGAAAGCAGTAGCATTATGTGGATTATTTGTGATTTTAAATGAGTTTCTCTGGTTATCAACATCATTTGAGATTGTTATTCTGTTCATAAAGCTTCAAACTATTTTGTTGATATCTGTATATATGTGGACAGCAGATGTAAATGTGAATCTATGACTGAAGGCGTTTTTACTGTGCTTCTTCAGGGAGCTGCTCTGATCCGAATGCTGGCAAACGTCATGGGACAAACACTATTCCAGAGAGCCCTCAATGTAAGTCAAGAGTTTCTTTCATCTTTTCTCTTTGTGGTCACAGAAGATTTCACACGCATGTGTGTGTTTCTACTGCTAATGTGTCTTACAAATATGCTTACAAGGCTTTATGTTATACAGTAAATTCTGCTGAAAAAAAAATCAACAAATGTGTCTCAATTTATTTTTTATTTCAAAAGTTCAGTCCTTGTTAAATCTATGAAATGTTATTTTTAGGGAATCTAAATGTGCTAAAAACAATTCTCACCATTCTCAGCATGAATATTGTGACAAATATTGTTCTGAAAGTCACGTAGGTTTCTGCCGTGAGCGTTTGTGTGATTATAGGAGCGTGTCTGTTTACATGCTCTTCCTATCTTCAGAGCTACAACAGCTTGTGACGCGCTGCCATCAGCTTGAGGTGAAAGCCACACAATCAGACAAGCTATTAAACGTGTTCACAAACTAATTGAATGTCTGAAGCATTCACAATCAGAAGATAAACCTGTGTCTTCATTCTTTATATCTGAGGAAACACATCAGTAAAGCTCTGGTCTGACATTGTGTTGAAACTACAGATGAAAGACCAAGGCTGGGGTTTCACTGTGAGGCTTTATACAGTATTTTGAGGTTTTTCCTCAAGCTCTTTCCTTGTCCATCTCAGTCCAGACACCCTGGAGAGTGAACAGCAGATCTGTGCTATATTATTAGAGGCTGTTAATGCTTTTCTGGACACCATATGGCTGCTGTATCAGACTGCATGCTGAAATGTGGTTAAAGGACCTGAGCTGTGAACAAACTGGCTGCAGGTTAGGAGTAAATCTGTAATAAATGCAAATTAGTTAAAGGTATAAATTACTCATGTTTTGACATGGGTTCACACGGTTGTGCCGTTTCAGAGGTGTAAAACTCACATACAGATTCCTCACCTTGTAGATCCAGATAAAACAGTTTTCAAAACATGAGTAACTTCCCGCTTTATTTCTTTATGACTGCGCTGCTGTCAAAAATCTGTCAGTTTCACAGCATATTTCTGGGTTATTTTTGACGTTGTGGTGTAGTGTTGCTATTAGTGGCACAATCAGGTCATGTTTTCTGCAGAAAAACACATTTAATGCTTCATTTATAGATAGTTGAACACAGATAGGCCTTTATGAATATTAGTAATGATAAATCTTTAACCAGCAGACATGGGTTTAATGTAATTGCTTTGAATTATCTAAAATTCTCAAAAAAAACATTGCATGAATTAGATGCTTTGTTTCCAGGGAGGACTTAAAGTAACTTGTTCATGCTTTTATCAGCAGCAGCGTGGATTACTGTAACAGACTCCCCATTGGCCTTACCAAAAAGAGAGTCAGTCAGTCAGTTGCAGCTCATCCAGAATGCTGTTGTCAGGATTCTGACCAGAACCAGAAAATTAGAGCACATCACCTGAGGACAGTCTTTACACTGGCTACCAGTTATATTCAGAACAGAATTTAAAGTATTACTACTTGTCTATCATTTACTAAATGGCCTTGGACCTCAATACATTACAGATATGCTGACTGAATACAAACCCAACAGATCCCTCAGATCATTAGGATCAAGTAAATTAACAATTCCAAGAGTTCAGTCAAAGCAGGGGGATTCTGCCTTCAGGTACAACTCCCCCTGCTGCTGGAATCAGCTTCCAGAAATGTGCTACAACTTTAGGCACATTCAAATCAAGACTGAAAACACATCTGTTTAGCTGGGCCTTTACTGTATGAGCACTATGCTACGTCCGACATATCGCACTATTACAGTATGTCTTTCTTTTCTTTTTCATTCCTTTAAAACTTTTAACACATTTTAAACTTTTTTTTTATCTGTTTTTAATCATTTTTATTCTTTGTTGTTTTTATTTTCTTGTTTCTTTTATTCTTGTTTAAGTAAAGCACTTAGAATTACCACTGTGTGTGAAATGTGCTATCTAAATAAACTTGCCTTTGTTTAAAATTATTTTGGTTAATTTTGTTCACTTTTAGTTAGCATAATAAATAAGTCATGACAGAATGATATCTGAAAAATAATCTGATTTACAATAGTTTAATCGGTCACACTTTATATTGGGTTGTAACTATAGATTGATGTATTGTCATTTCATTTAAAGTACTTGCATTTACCATGGCATTACTAAATGCATCCATAAACGTCTTCTTAAAATCTAAACCCTAATCACGCCCCTACACAGAACTCATTAATGGTTAGGGCTGGGAAGGTTATTATTTATACAATGTATTTCAATACCGATTACAAAATACTTGTTTTAAAAACACAAACCCCATGCTGTATCAAAATGAATATAAACTCGTCAAACAAATCCAAAACAACTGATACAGTTCTCCATATTATATAATAGATTAGTTCAACAAGTGGACCTAACTTAATCACTAATAATTCTCTCTATAGAGAAGCAAATGACACAAAAGAATCACTGAGCCAAAATTGACAGGCAAAGCAACAATGGTCACAAGTAATATTGTTACATTTTAGTGTAATTTAACAAGCACAATTTGCTAACAATGCTTTAAGTAAACACACTCCGATCTATCCAGTTTGTGATTCATTCAAGTTGGTTTTGTTAAACAAAATAAATTATTAATTTAAAATTGATTCACTCAAAAGAATCATTTGTTCACAACAAATTAGATTATGAACTCACATTACTGCACCAATATTTTTAATGAATGAAATACTAAGTTCATCTGTAAATCACAGAAAGCTATTATTTGACTTTATAAATAATTATACCATGCATGATTCACGTGGAACAGTTAAATGAAAGCAAAGTAAATTCTATGACAATTCAGTTTCATTTTTTATTGAAATTATTTCAAACAACCACAACATTAACAAATCTACATTAAAGTATGAGGGAATTGAAAAAAAGATTTACTGGATAACATATGTCAAAGACCATGAAGTATTTCATGCTTTTTTTTAGATTGAACATTACATCCTTTGATGCAGATACAAATTTAGTTGCAGCCAGGTAGGCATAGAGTGGGTAGTGTCCTTTTTCAGATTTAAAAGCAAAATACTGTTCGTAATTCCAGCAGAGAATGCAGCAAAAGCATGGCTTTTTGTGTTGAACATTATTATACCATGACCATCAGTACTACTATGAATTGCCATATTGGTTTAAATCTCCATGTTTACTTAAAATGTAAGTGAAGAAATTACATTAAGATTCACAGTAATTACTTTGGTATTCAAAAATGTTAAAATGTTTTCCGATGTAACTGTAATCGCATTACTACCTATCTGAAATTTAATTATATTGAAATACATTTACTTTTATATTTTATATTTAAAATACATGGTAATATTTTGTTACTCCCCAGCCCTGATAGAGGTACATGAGCAACGTGCAGTTCATAATCTTAAATTCCTGCAGGTAGTTAATAGCAGTACACAGTAGTTATATAGTCATAGTACAGAACTGACCAGTTTTAACTTTGGAACTACCAAAATTCTACAATAACTAGAATGGCCATATCGGTCTCATATGAGACAGCATATTGGCACATCATATTTAAATTCAAAGCTTCTATTGAGATATTAGAAGAAAGTTTTCAATGTTTGTCATCATATTTTATGAAGTCATTACCCTAAAAATGCAATCATTTTGGTAATACAGCTAAGTAATTTGGACTAGTTACTACACCACTCGCGAAACTACACACAACACTTTTACTTCACAAGCAAGAGAGCAAGATTTTTTCATGGCACTGAATAAGTTGTTTTGAAAAACATTTAAAGTAAAGTTATGTTCATGTTAGCAGGAAGTTGCTAGGCAACAGAGACATGCATTTTTACAGACACAGGGAAATGTAGTGGAGACTGAAATGCATGTGGTCATTTTGACGACTATGGAGTTTCAAGATAGAAATAACCAGAATGGTTTTGTGTTTCGTAATTGTATTAAATTGGATGGCACAATAGCGCAATGGTTAGAAGAGTCGTCTCACAGCAAGATGATCACTGATTTGAGCCCCAGGTGGGTTGGTTGGCATTTCTGTATAGAGCTTGCATGTTCTCCCCGTTGGCGTGGGTTTCCTCTGGTTGCTCTGGATTCCAGCATAAGTCCAAAGACAGGCTATAGCTGAATTGGGTAAGCTAAATTGTCTGTAGTGTATTGTATGTATGTCCTAGTCCTCCAGGTTGGAGGTTAAGCGTTTTTACTTTGTAAAAATTAGATGTTACGAAACATCCAACATGGTGCAGCTAAATATCATCTTCAATATATATGGCCCTGGGAGTAAGTAATTGTATTAAATTAACAACATTAAATACAAATAAACAGATGCATTAATGTTTTGTGTTCTAATTCTAGAGTTAACCATTTCATCAAATGATTCGGAATAATCTGAAAGTAAGCAGCTCAAGTCAGCACAGATCTACAATTTACATTTACTCCAGTTTGAAATGAGCCAATAGTATAAAAGTAAATCAGTAGCAATACTTGAGAGCTTGCAAATGTAAATGTGAGCACTTGTGATAATAATATTTGTATGTGTAGGTTGAAATGTACACTTACAGCTCTGATGTGAACAGCTGAAATCCTCGATTTGCACACACACACAACAATCCACACACTTGTGTTTTAAATTGGAAGTTGCAGATTAATAGTTGTGTATTTGTAAAATGTCATTCACAAATACAAAGTGACAGACACACGTGTGCACGGCAAATTTGACTGCATCTTCGCTCTACAACCACAGGTCGGCACTCACAACCTCTCAGATTCGTCAGTACAACTACAAATCTCCCGCGCTCTGACTTTTGCAACACATCTCCCGCGATCTCTGTAGCAGAACTCATCTGTGCACTCGCAGATGCAGAGGCGTGAGCAGCGCTGGGCAGGGGAGGGGCGGGGCTGGTGTAAAGCTGTTTGATTGGCTGATGCCTGACCAATGAACAATGCCAGCAGCCAACAGGACTGAGGTGCAAAATAATCATTTCCCACGATTATTTTATTATTTAGGGTTTATTTAAACTCTTTTCTGAAGAGATTCTTGTTAAAAATAATAAATTCTGTGGAAATGTACATACCAGTAAAAGAGCAGCAAAGCCAGTTTATTGGCTAGAGCCAGCCAATGAGATGGGGCGTTTCTGTTTGTCATGACACAGGGCAGCTCACGTTGTTGGAGGCCTCGAGCAATCAGAGGGTAAGTTATGATTTTTAATAATTATCTATATGTTCAATACTAAGCTAAGGACTGTGCTGGGTGCTTCTCTTGTTTGTTTCTTATATAAGAAACAGTTATGAGTTATCTAGGAGCTGCTTTCAATCATGTTATATGGTTCTAAAGATACGATTCAACCCACATGAAATAAGAAGTTGTAATAGTATTTATAGTAAATAATAGTACGTTTTTGAACCATACTAACTATAATAAACTGTATTATACTGTATATATTGCAGTATCTACAACTTTGTTAATGAATGCAACAGCACACTGTAGTATTAACTAGCATGAACTTTAATAAATTGAAGTATACTTGTATGTATATATATATATATATATATATATATATATATATATATATATATATATATATATATATATATATATATATATATATATATATAGCTTAAAATTGAAAAAATTGAAATATAGCTATCTGTTTAAAACTAAACATTCTAATGCCATTTATTATGCAAATATCAAGTTGAAACAAATCTGTTAAGAACACATATTTTTATGTAAAACCTAATACATTTTAAAGCAGTTTCATTTCTTTCTAATTTATACATCTACATGCATTACATCTGATTTAGGTCCACAACTTGCATCCTTCAACATGATATGTGTGTTCAAAGGAAGAGCAGCTAGGTGAGGGAGACAGTGTCCATCGCTCGGCTGAGGGTCCACTTTGAGCATCTCATCTGCAGGGTTAAGCAACATAAGCTGAACAGTCATCATCTCTCTCTATTACAGCGAGCATCAACCAGCTTTACACAATGGCTTGCTTTCTGACCATTAGTTAAGGCTTGAGCAAAGTATTAAAGAGGAGATAACATTTAATGGGTAATGATGAAGTTGGATATACCACCTCCATCTCATTATGAACAAGGAAAAACCCTGAAATATTTCAATACAAGTAACTAGACATTTGCACTACACTTATTTGGACTGTAAATTTTATTTGACAAATTACATTTCCTTACAGAACAGGTGTCAAACTCAGTTCCTGGAGGGCTGCAGCTTTGCAAAGTTTAGTTCTAACCCTAATTAAACACACCTGATCAAACTAATTGAGTCCTTCAGGTTTGTTTGAAACTTTCACTTAAGTGTGTTGAAGCAGGGTTACAACTAAAAACGTGAAGGGTTACGGGCCTTCAGGAACTGAGTTTGACACCCCTGCCTTACAGTAAAGTGTAAAAATACTACATTAAACAATTATCAAAATAAAAGTTGTGTTTGTGGGTGAGTGTGTGTTTTGTTCAAATCTGTAGTCATCTTGGCAGGTAAAAAGAGAAAATAAAGTCGGCTTCCTCTTGAATGATCTGAATTATTTTGAAGTGTTTGTAGATGAGCTGGATCATCATGTCATCTTTAGCATAAATAACATCCTATTCAAGCTATGCAGCTTCTCTGAGTTCCTCATCGACTTGAAACATGCTGATCTCTCCTGTCACTCCATCCTTACAGGAAACTGAGAAATAACCTATAGTTAGTAACTTTCATAATTAAAAAAGTGATATAAAGGACACACTGTACACAAACATGTAAATAGATAGATGGATAGATAGATATGATGCAGGTTATAATAACAAAAACCGGTATGATCTGTAAGAAACTGAAACGCCTAGTGTTATTTTTAATTGCTATTAATGTGTGTGTGTGTGTGTGTGTATGTGTATGTGTGTGTGTGTGTAAATATACTTCAATTTATTAAAGTTCATGCTAGTTAATACTACGGTGTGCTGTTGCATTCATTAACAAAGTTGTAGATACTGCAATATATACTGTATAATACAGTTTACTATAGTTAGTATGGTTCAAAAACGTACTATTATTTACTATAAATACTATTGCAACTTCTTATTTCATGTGGGTTGAATCGTATCTTTAGAACCATATAACATGATTGAAAGCAGCTCCTAGATAACTCATAACTGTTTCTTATATAAGAAACAAACAAGAGAAGCACCCAGCACAGTCCTTAGCTTAGCTAACAGTATTGAACATATAGATAATTATTAAAAATCATAACTTACCCTCTGATTGCTCGAGGCCTCCAACAACGTGAGCTGCCCTGTGTCATGACAAACAGAAACGCCCCATCTCATTGGCTGGCTCTAGCCAATAAACTGGCTTTGCTGCTCTTTTACTGGTATGTACATTTCCACAGAATTTATTATTTTTAACAAGAATCTCTTCAGAAAAGAGTTTAAATAAACCCTAAATAATAAAATAATCGTAGGAAATGATTATTTTGCACCTCAGTCCTGTTGGCTGCTGGCATTGTTCATTGGTCAGGCATCAGCCAATCAAACAGCTTTACACCAGCCCCGCCCCTCCCCTGCCCAGCGCTGCTCACGCCTCTGCATCTGCGAGTGCACAGATGAGTTCTGCTACAGAGATCGCGGGAGATGTGTTGCAAAAGTCAGAGCGCGGGAGATTTGTAGTTGTACTGACGAATCTGAGAGGTTGTGAGTGCCGACCTGTGGTTGTAGAGCGAAGATGCAGTCAAATTTGCCGTGCACACGTGTGTCTGTCACTTTGTATTTGTGAATGACATTTTACAAATACACAACTATTAATCTGCAACTTCCAATTTAAAACACAAGTGTGTGGATTGTTGTGTGTGTGTGCAAATCGAGGATTTCAGCTGTTCACATCAGAGCTGTAAGTGTACATTTCAACCTACACATACAAATATTATTATCACAAGTGCTCACATTTACATTTGCAAGCTCTCGAGTTTCGCAACTGATTTACCTTCATACAATACACACTGTCATATGTGATCCTACCATGTATTTACCAATTCATTCAGCTTATGAGATTATTAGAAACTGTTTGATTTTGGGTAAAATATTCCTTATGGGGACGACTTGCTTCATTCAACATATGTCTGTGATCAGCTCTGTTCTCTCCTCTGCTGTCTGCCTGCCTCTGTTGACTGAAGCTGATTTCATTCTCTCAGTGTCTCTCTTTTGCTCTGTGTGGCATCTCTTCTCCTCCTCGTGTCTCTCCAATATTGGAGCAGCAGACAGACGTGAAGCTGAACTCTTCAGAATACTTAAACAGCAGACAGATTGAAGTCCATTACCCATCTTGCTCTCTCTCTTTCTGTGAGCACGAGGGTGTCTTCATTGGTAAATGGTGGATGCGCTGCTGGGGCGGAGGATGAATGTCTCTTGTAAAGAGTAGTGGGAGTCATAAATGAAGTCTACTGCTGGAGTGATGAAGCTCCGCCATGTCATTTACACACACTGCCCATCGCTTTTAAAGCCACTTTCAGATGGATCATATTATGGGTTAGAAGAAATAGTCATTCCGCCTGCAAATGTGAAATCGTGACCTGTGAATAGCAGAGGACAAGTGTGCTTCTGCCCGGGAGAAATAAACTCCAGTGCGTTACAGTCCTTCTTCATCCTCCGGGTGCGATTTGAAGCTTCTCCTTCCCTGAATTCCTGTTTGTCGGCTCTCAGCGGGTTCCTGACTTGGAGAAAGACACTCTGTGAAATCCCCGTGGATGTTGTGGGATAATAATCTGCTCTGAACACAGATGAAATCGCCAGATACTCCTCGATTCAATTTGCCAACATCCTGGAACACAGATAGGATCCATTTTTCCCCGTCTTCCTCTTCTTCTCCCTCCGGCTAGGCTGTTCCGCCTCATTATTACTGTTTTCTGTCTCTCTCTTGTGGGAACTTTCAGCATCTCTGTCTGTCTCTGAGTGATTGATGAGAAGAATAGGTAAACACAGCACCTCACCAAACATTCTGCCTCCATTGCCTCCAAATTACTTTTCATATGCAGGAAAATTGTAGACATATTTCTTCTCGTATTACTTTTGAGGGAACTCATTTAGTTGGATGAATAATGAATTATTTATGATCTGCTTTGACTCTGGTGGTGAAGGCTCTCTCAGAAATCTTGTGTTCTAGCTCGGGGGGATTTACATATCGAAAGCGATCAATCTTTTGTCTCCCTTTATAAGTAATTTGACTTTGCAGAATCAAGAACCAGAACTGAATGTGCTTATAAAACCTGATGAAGGGTCATTTAGGATATTATTTTGTTCTAACGAGAAGTCAGAAGAGTAACTAGCCATTGACCATAACAGTAAATTAATTCAAATGAACACCAGCATCTTAATGGAATCGGTTATTGAGTCTCTAGGTCTGATCCAAGTCTGTTTTTAGATAGATTTTTCTGCATTATGAGTATAATCTAGGCTTCAAGTGTTTCCCAAAAGGAAGATACTGTAACAGCTAGCTGCTGTGGTGATACAGTTATACATAATTCACCATAGCTTACATAGGTCATCTTATTCTGTTCTTTCAGGAAGCATTTGTCGTCAGTATTTTCCTGACTTAATTGTATGGTCTTTGTAATCACAATGCTTTATGTTGCTCAGTGTTTAGCTGTAGATTTCCTTTACCCTTTAAGGACCTTAGTGTTGTGATAATCTTTTTTGCCCTTTAAGGACCAGTGTGTTTTGATGACTGGTTTTTGATGGAAGTTTCAGAGAGTTTGTTGTTGGCAATAAACGACACACGCATTTCGTGTGCTCAGCTAGAAAGTGCGTCTGCGACTATATTTGCGACTAACTTTATTTGCGACTATATCTACACTGCTAAAATTATTAGTCACTAGCTAAAACACCACCAGGATGCATTGAAAAGCTGAATAAGTAGTAATTAAATCTTAAGTTTTGCAGAATATGCCATTTTGTAGAATATGTATTCTTCTTACAAATCATGTTAGCTTAGCAACATATGCTAACAATCATCAACACCGACTTCCGTAGACTACAGCGAATAGTCTGGACTGCTGAACCAATCTGGCACAACCCTTTCTACACTTTACGAACTGTACTCTTCCAAGGTGAGTAAAAGGGCTCACAAAATCACCCTGGACGCCTCGCACCCAGCACACTACCTATTTGAACTGTAAAAGTCTGGTTGGCGCTTCAGAGCACCAAGCACAAAAATAGCCAGACACAGGAAAAGCTTCTTTCCTCAGGCCATCTACCTCATGAACAGTTAAATATTCCCCTACTGTGCAACAAACACGTGCAATACTTTATCATACGGACTTGTACACAGCTCCTTATATCAATATACAATGCAATACTTTCTCCATTCACATTTGTACACAGCACCTTATAACCAGTATATTTATAACAAATTGTACATACAATTCAACATCCAGATATTTTTACTCAGTTTAATGTTTATCATCTTTTTTTTCATATTTATTTTGTGTTGTCACTTGTCACTTTATGTACACTGGAAGCTTCTGTAGCCAAAACAAATTCCTTGTATGTGTGAAGCACACTTGGCAATAAAAGTGATTCTGATAGTACTTTCATGGTAGTACAATACAGATGCTAATGTTGAATCAGACAAATTAAGTTTCATTTAGGTTAGGATGTTTTCTTACTATATATAGTAAATGACTAGAGTATGTAGATGGCAGAGCTTTTAAGATGATCGACACGCTGTGTTTTGGCTGTCTGCGTGTTTTCCACTCTTTTCTGTCTCTCTGTAAGAGCTTTTGGTCACTACACTGCAGTGGGTAGCAACATAGTCATTAAAATACACACTTTTAGGGCAGGCAGACTGGAAAATGTCAACACCAGCATAAAATGGCTCTGGGTGGTCCCTCGCCGTTATGCAAATGCATGCAAATGAGCCGAATGGGTATTTCATACTGCAACACTTAAATTCAGATTCTCTCAGCACTGATATCTGCTAAAAGAGACTGGGAAATGGTTAAAAACTCACTCAAATTTGTCATTCATTACAGAAAGAAGTGAATTCAGATGTAAGTTGCTTGTTGATTGGTCGACTTTGGATAAATAATCCAATTTGTGTGCAACTGGATGTATTTTTTCTCCTCCTGCAATGGCAGTCAGCAGAACAAATCAGTGTCAAAATAATGACAACACACTGTGACGGCCCTATCAGAGGCAGGTTTATGCCACATGGTCACTCTGCCTCAGGGGAATAACTCTACCAATAGAAAAGAGAGAGAGAGGGGAAGAGGAATTGCACCGGTTTAAAACAGATTCATCAGGATGGTAACATGAATCTGGTGCAGCTCCAGACTCCAATCCCAGACTCTCTGAGAGCTCAGCAGAGCATGTAGAGAGAAGAAGGCCAGCTGGACCGAGTCACGCTTTCAGGATCCCAATGCAATTTGCTCAGACCTCTCAGCATGACTCCTGTCAACAAGTGCCCTTTTTGATTTGATTTGTGAGGCAAAGGCTAGAATAATTGCCTTATTAAAGGAATTGGTCATCCCACAATAAAATCCCTGACACCATCTGCTCACACCATTCCCAGACCATAGAATTTGTCTTCAGTTATTCACTTACAGTTACATTTACTGTGATCTCATTGAAGTTAATTAAAGGAAAAGGTGCATTAAAGAAAATCTCCAATCTTTCTTTCTTTCTTTCTTTCTTTCTTTCTTTCTTTCTTCCTTCCTTCCTTTCTAAAACAGGCTCTATTTAAGTCACCAAAAGTTAAACAGTTGAGCTTTACCATGTTTGAATCCATTCAGCCAATCTACATGTATAGGGGAAGGCCTTTTAGCTTAGCTTAGCATAATTCATAGAATAAGATTAGACCAGTAGCATCTTTCTAATAAATATAAATAAATAAAAAGATTATCAATCCACAATCAAACCATAAATGCTTCAAGGGTAATTAATGTGTTGCTGCTCTTTGGATAAGGTATTCATGAAAATAAAAAAAATGTTCTAAAAGTTAAAAAACCCTACTCTAAGGGTACTTTCACACAAGCACTTTTGGTCCGCACCCGGGTTAGTTTGACGTCATACTATGGTACGTTTAGCTAGAGTGAACGTGTCTTCTGTCCTCAGGTGCGCACGTGTAAATCGTACCAGAGTCCGCCTGAAAGAGGTGGTCTGGGGTACGATTCATGCAAACTCTGGTATGGCTCACCTCTGATGTGAATGCAATCGTACCAAATAACAGAAGTAAACCGCCAACTGTACAACAAACTATCGTTTTTTACAATGTTCGTTCGTGTGACTCCTTGGTGACACTTGCGGGACTGAGCCAGGGCAAACAGTGATACACTGTGATGCCTGCTTGTCTCCTCCAAAAACACCTTCTGCAGTCACTGTGTGATGTTCTGAATGTTTATAATATTTTTTGTGGCAAATGGATGCAAGTCGCTTTCTGTATGTCCAAAACCAAAAGCTTCAATTAAAGCAGAATGACTGCGATGTGCGGACGTCTTTCCATTTCAGCGCTTGCTTTCGTGACAGTCACCCAGCAACCACTGTGAACAAAACAGCAGCTCGATGATGCAAGCGTACCGGGGTTTAGAAGGAAAAAAAACAGTGTGAACACAAACCAACTGAGGAGGTGGCAATGGGAGACAATTGAACTTGGGTACGGTCTAGGCAATTGAACCAATTGTGAAAGCACCCTAAAGTACAATTCATGTTTATTTTTATAGCACTTTTACAATATAGATTGTGTCAAAGCAGCCTAACATAAAAGTTCTAGTAAATTTAAACTGTGTCAGTCCACTTTTCTGAGTTTAAATTCAGCTTAATTCTGTTCAGTGTGGTTTAATTTTAACTGCAGAAAGTCCAAACACTGGAAAGTAAATCTATCGATGTGCAGCTGTACAAGTCCCAAACCAAGCAAGTCTGTGGCGACAGTTCCAAGGAACAACATTTTACCAGTTGACGAGTGAAGGAAAAAAAAAACCTTGAGAAAAACCAGGCTCAGTTGGGCATGACCATTTCTCCTCTGGCAAAACGTCTTGTGCAGAGCTGCAGTCTGGGCACCATCGCGGAGAATCTGCATGTGAGAGTAGGTGACCGGCGGGTGTTCAGGCTGGCCCACAGGACCAATGAGAAGACTCTGTCTCTGGAGTTTATCAGGAATCAGTCTTATTCTCTCCACTCCTCCACGATCACCAGAGAATCTGCTCAGGATACGGCCTGGTCAAGAATTATAAATACCTCAAGAAGTGCTCTGTTGTTGGCATCATTTCTTCACAGGTTTTGGATCACATCAATAGTGCTCCACAATCTTGTACACTCAAGAGCCAGTGATAGTTGTGTGCAGTTCTCACTTGTTTATAACTGTATTTACATAACACTGTTGGCGGCTCGGCACTGGTGTGTATCGCTTGCTTGGCTTGCAACTAGTGGAGTTGCGCATCAGTGGAGTTTTCTCTTCAGTGTTTCAGCAGTGACTTTGCATTACACTGAACTGGACTAAACTTCAACTGCGACAACTGGATTGAAACATAATATATACTAAATATATACTAGAATGTTGAGCTGCTTTGGCACAATCTACACTGTAAAAAGTGCTATAGAAATAAAAAATTATTTTAATTGAATAGCATGTAGAGTTTGCCGTGTGTGTATGATGTGTCTCTGCTGTTGGTTGTAAAGTGAAGTAATTCCACACTTTTCTGGTGAGGTAAACCACTGCAACATACTCTACTACTTTTGTATGTTTGTTCATACTTTCCATGTTTCTACTGTACACCTTACCTAAACAAGTGCCATGCATGTGCATGACATTATCATTTTCAAAAACTAAAATTTTAGATGTTACACAGACACAACAACGACGACATTTTTAGATTTATGCGTTTTCAGTCCCAAAAATGTCATGTATATGGTCCCTAGTAGGCTACATGAGCAGCTTGAACATTCTGCAAAATGGTTTTATTTGTGCTTTACAGACAGAATCTAAATCACTTTCAAATTGCTACCTTTAAAACCAATAAAGAGTTGGAAAGATTTAGCAAAGAACACAGTTTTTGGTCAGCTTGATCTCTTGACTCCAGCCAGTTTATCGCTCACGGTCAGTCAAAAGTTATCAAAGAATCTAGTAAAGTGGAGTAAAGGCCTCCCACCGGATGTTCTTATCAGATGAATGCAAATGTGCTTTCCAGGATCAGACTCCTTCATCTTCATGTCGCCCACCACCTGTATCACTGAGACTGCGGGGCAGAATACGCCTGATAATGAAGAGCTGCCGCTGTTTAACAGATTAAAGTCTTTTAGCAGTCAAATGAACACCCACTGGTGTCTTTGCTTCAATAATACACAACACAGATATTACTTCCCCTTTTAGTGCATATTTGTCTGTGTTTGATGTCGAGGCACTTGGATTAGGATACATTAAATATGATTTTAAATTGATTTATTATGCACTTTGCTGACTTAGGGTGAGAGCTTTCCTTTTATCGCAAATATCATGTATAATAATGCACTTTTATAAGTATGATTCTAGAATTTCGGGTGCATTTAACATCTCCAAAATAAATTATTTTTTTTAAATATTATTTTTCAAAATGGTTTCATTAATGTTTTTGAAAAATAACAACGCAAATTATATAAAGTTATCTCTAAAAATAATGTTTTTTATTTTGTATTTAGGGACATTTTGTCTTAAAAAGCTTAACTCCCTCTATGTACAGTGTAGGGGAGGCGTGGTATTTAGAAAAAGTATTTTTTTTAATGGGAAAAATATGATGAAGGGGCGGTTGATGTGGAATTGAACCACATTTTGGTAAAAACCCAAACAATACTAACATAAAAATAAAAAATTAAAAAAAAACACTGAACTACTGAAATGTATTGAATACTTTATATCAAATGCTTTTTTGGTGATGGCAGCTTAAAGACGCCTCTCATATGGAGAAGTCATGCATTGCTTATTTGTGATTTTTGTCACAGATTTCAACAGTGTAAATATTCTGATGGTTCTGGGGGTCTCGTCTATCAAATCTGCTTTATAATTTGTGTTTTCTATTGGATTTAAGTCAGGTGGTTGGCTGCGCCATTTTACAGAGCTTTATTTTCTTTCTCTGAAACCATTTGAGAGTTTCAGTGTCTGTGTTTTTGGATCACTGTCTTGCTGAAATGTCCACTCTGATTTCATCTTCATCATCCTGATAATGTACGGTAGATGTTGGACTGAAGCAGCTGTTATTAATTTACAATGAGGAAAGGCAAAGGGTTACTGAGGAACTTCTGTGAGATTTCAGCTGTGTGGGCTTTCATTGCCTATTTATAGATTCCTTTCTTCATGTGTCCAATAATTTTTCCCTTTGTCATTTCCTTTTATTACACATAACTTAAATTGTAAACTAATTAATTTTGTTTTCTGAGCAGATATAATTATTGTTGGTTGTTATCAACATCTGGTGAAAATTTCAAGTCAACAGCATTTTTAGCAATATGCTTTCCACTCTACCAATTTTATACTGTCTCTACCTACTGAATCGTATATTTAGCTTCAATTATCATTCAAATTAAGTCTAATTTTTTTTATCATTTTCTGTCTGTGTTCACGCTATTAAATTATATACACAATTAAAATTATATAAACAATTGCATGAAACTTCTATGTTGTGCATTATTTCTAATTACATATATATATATATATATATATATATATATATATATATATATATATATATATATATATATATATATATTGGAAAAAAAATTAAACCTACAACATTTTTCTAAACTAAATGAAAATTTTCATATTGTCTTTAATATTGTGTAATTATTGTTTATTATTAATATTTTATATTAATATTATATTCACATTGTATTTAATATTTCTCTAAAACATATACATTTGAGTAATAGTTTTTCTAACTAATAAAAATTTTGTTTCACTTGATTTTTTTTTTTTATTTGTATTTAATATTTTTCTATAACATATACATTTAGGTATACTAGTTTTTGGACCGTTATCATAAGTTGTTTTGTTCGATATGCCCTAGACCTGGCTTCAGTGCTGACTAATCTAGTGTATATACACAAATATAGTATTGTATAGCATCCCATTAAAAATATGAGTTTAAAAGATACATTTGAGGGGACAATTATATATGTTCCTACATTCTACTCTGTTACATGAGTTATTAAAAAGAAATAACAATCTGTAGAGCACAAGCATGCACAATCTTACAACCAATAATATTATGAAAGGTTTTTGCCATGTGCTATCTGGTTTGAAGTCTGAAATGATGGAAAATGCCACCTCTGTTAGTTAAAAGTCTGTCAGTGATTTAAAAAGTCGCCAACAAAACAATTAGTATCATAATAACATTAACCACATCAAATAATTTTGCATTACTTTACATTAATAATAAATACTGTCAATCATACAATAGTTGTATATCATTCCAGAACAGGGAAAGAATATGGGAAAATGTTTGAAATGTATTTAAAATCCATGTCTTTTAAATATGTACTATGGTAATAACTCATTTAATATAACAGCACTATACAAGAAATAGGTTTTAACCATTTTACATACTGAAGGAATCAGTGCTTTTCTTCAGTTAATTCCTCTAAAACTCAGGATGCTTATTATAAAGTGGATAACTTCCCCATCTTTTGTGTCTTGAATGCAACTCTTGTAAAATCATGATGCTGATTTGTATTTTACTCATGCAGTGACACACACTGATGCAGCATCGACTTGAACAACATAATCAGCCTCTAATTGGCCTTCTTATGGTCCTCCTTGAACTGACAGCCAATCACACCCAAACATCTGCTGCTGATTTGCATAAGTTCAGCTTGAATTGAGAGGATTAGTAATGTTATTGTTTGGGCTTATTCGGTTTCCCAAGTTGGCATTCCTGTCCAAGTCCAATCTATTCCTCTTCCAATATTGATCTGCGTCTCTGTGTGTTTGCAGGATTACTTGATGACGCATATGTACGGGAACGCAGCAAGAGATGACTTGTGGAACAAACTCTCAGAGGTAAGATTTTACACATCTTCTGGGTGTGAGACCTACATCCGTGAGCAGGAATCATGGCTGGGGTCAGTTAACGCTGAGCAGCGAGTGAAATTGTGTGTGTTCAACCCACTTAAATTCAGTGAGTGAAGCTCCTGCATGTGCTCAGAGATTCATACGCTGCATTTGGGTCAGAGGCCATTATATAACTGCACATCATCAGCAGAGCACAATTTATGCCAACACACCACCTACTCACATCAACGCATATGGGCTTTATACAAATGCCACATGGGAAAGAGTCTGGGTTGTGTTTGATTCTCTTGCTTCTACACTTGAGGTTTCACTTAAAATGGAAATGTTTCTTACAGAGGAAGGTCAGATATTGATCCAGAAAACTCATCACTGCAAACCTGCTGAATGCAAATGTTCAGATACTGCAAATCAAGTCTTTCTGCTGATTTTGCTGATTTTAATTAGTTTATAAATGACTTGAATCTTAATTAGTGAAGTGTAACAATTGTTATCAAGCCTGATGAGTCTCAAGCATGAGGGTTTAACTTAGGTGTAGCCAAAAATAACACAAGAAGAATCTAAAAATGATCGTCTGCTGGAGGAAAGTTGACCTATTTAATGCTTGACTCTGGCCTCAGGAATACAGTATTTATTGGGTTTGGCATGACTGTCCCCCTCCTGACAGAAACACTCAGGTGTGTTTTCTGTGATCCGCTGCTTCAGTTTCTCTGTCTTTTGTAGTACCACTAAAGGTTTAGCAAACATATATTGTTACTGGCACACTTCACTTCCCATAATTCCTTCTGTTTAATTACCAGGAAGTCTAACACTGATGCTAATGCTTTTTTCATTTCATGATAATACAGCATATTTCTTTATAAACCATAACTGTTAAAACACCATTCTAGATTTAACAAACTTATTAGGGTGGATGTGTTAACCAAACAAACATGCTAGTTTGCTAAATCACGCTGTTATAAATTATACAGATGTCATTTTAAAGTTTAACTGTATAATTTTAAAGTTTTAACTTTTTAAAAGGCATTTTAGGGCATGAAAGGAACTTGATACATCAAGCGGAAGCAAGAATGAAAGTGAGTGATTATTAATAAACGTAGCCAACAGCCATAATCACAGAGAAACCGAGCATTGAGTTCTGAACACTGAGATCTGCTTTTAAAGTCGGACGACTCTCAGCAAGTCCTCTCAGTGCTCATCTCACAAGTGTCATGACTTTAATGAGATTACTTTCAAGCGTAATCTCAACGTTATTATACTTTGTAATATACCAGCAGGACATTTAGCGGCTATCAGTGTTGAGTGAAGCGTTTTGTCATTCACATCACTCTCCCGGCTGATGGGCGACTCTTTTTCATTTTCTCTCTCTGAACGGAAGAGATTTAAAGGTGAATTCATACGAAGTAGCCGAACCTAGACCCCTGTATCCTCTCAGTGACCGTGTTTGTGAGGCACTGACGAATTTAGCTACATTAACAGTCTGTGACAGCCCATCATCTAATGAATACTGATATGCGCTGTGTTCATTAGCTATTCATGAAATCCAATTTGCTGCAATAATCTGGCAGTGCTTAGCGCCCACAAAGCCCTTTGTCAAGCTCACGACCCATCGCCGGACTGGCCTTCACTTCCTTTAATTATTTCCACCAGAGTAAAGGTACTGTAGCTTCCTAAAAGCCTTCCTACGGAAAATGATTCATAATAGGAACATGAGTTGCCGTCATCAGCCTCTTCTCTTCTTCTGTATTCATACGGTAAACAAACCGTGAGTCATCTACAAATGTGAAAAGTCGTCCAGTTTCTGTTATATATTCTAGACACTCATCAGTCAGCTTGGTTATGCTCACATTTTAATGCTCATGATGGTTATAATAATCTGTATAAGCAAGAGTTTCACTAGTGCACATGCTTGCCTGATCTGGTCAGGTTGAAGTTTACAGAAGAGCAAGAGAGCCTGACAGAGCACTTTTGTTTCTGTCACCACATTCCCCTTTAATCCCTCGGGTCAAAATAACACACTGACTCTGTGCTGCTGCAGAAACACTGTAAACTTCCAAAGCTTTACAAACAATTCCAGACAAAAGTACCAAATAGACGTAAATATGAAATGCTGCACATATTTAGGATGTGGCAAATGAAAATGATTGGAAATGTCTTTGAACCCAATGGAATTCACTTCGATCCAAAACTAGCGGACTGCTTTCCTATCTACTACCAAAACAGACAGCTAGATCAGGAATAAAATGGAACCCCATAAATCATTGACTTTGCACTGGCAGCGATAAAGATACATCTCATATGAAGCACAAGAGGCTTGGCTCATAGTTGATTTCTGTTGTGTTTTACTTCAGTGCATTGCATGCATGCATAAGAAGGAACTTAAACAATATAAAGGCAGCACTGGATAGCAGGTGCATCACCAAAGATAGTAAGACCACTGATTTTAGCATCGGTTGCTAATTGCACTTCTTTAGGCCATAGAAATTAGGTTTTAGCACAGCACTTATCATCACTCCTGTAATTAGGTCACAGTATCATTGTGGTTATAGAGCATGGATGGAAAATTCAGTCCAGCAAAGCCATAACCTTGCAGAGATTCCCTCCAACCATAATAAAACACAGCCAGACAAGCAAGTCAAGGTCTAATAGGCCGACTTTTCATTCTAACATGAAGCAAATCTTTTTAGTTTTTTTAAAAGCAAGGAAAAAAATCCCAAATTTAATCTACACTCACTGGCTGCTTTATTAGGTACACCTGGCCAACTGCTCGTTAATGCAATTTTCTAATCGACCAATCACATGGCAGCAAGTCAATGCCTTTAGGCATGTAGATATGGTAAAGACCATGATCTGCTACAGTTCAAATCGAGCATCAGAATGGGGAAGAACATTGATTTAAGTGACTGTGAATGTGACATGGTTGTTGGTGCCAGACAGGCTAGTCTGATTATTTCAGAAACTGCTGCTCTCCTGGGATTTTCATGCACAACCATCTCTAGGGTTTACAGAGAATGGTCAGAAAAAGAGATATGCAGTGAGCGGCAGTTCTAGGGGTGCAAATGCCTTGTTGATGCCAGAGGTCAAAGGAGAATGGCAGGACTTCCAGCAGGATAACGCGCTATATCATAAAGTGCGAATCATCTCAGACTGGTTTCTTTAACATGACAATGTGTTCATTGTACTCAAATGGCCTCCACAGTCACCAGATTTTAATCCAATAGAGCACCTTTGGGATGTTTATGGAACGGGATGTTTGCATCAAGGATGTGCTGCCGACAAATCATCACGTCAATATAGACCAAAATCTCTGAGGAATATTTCTTGTAGGTTGTTAAATCTATGCCACAAAGGATTAAGGCAGCTCTAAAGGCAAAGGGTGTCCAACTTAGTACTAGGATGTAGTGATGGGAAGTTCGGATCATTTTACTGACTCTGATCTTTAAGTCTTGTTCATCAAGATGAACAAATCTTTTTTTGAGTCATTTCATTCATTTTGTTCAATTTGCCAAAATATTTTTAAAATGTTACGAATTGCTTCCAAACACATCTAAAACTAGCCCAAAAGGTGGATTGCACGACAAATAAGTCATAAATAGAATATACGAAGGAGAAAATAATAATTCAATGTTTACCTGCTCTTTTGTCTATGAAGGCATTTTTGTCTCTTTGCTCAGCTCACCTCTTCATGTCTTCAAATGTCAGGGGTTCTCTATATGCATATGATTGGCTCGTGATGAACGAGTGACTTAGACCCGATAGAGGACTCGAGAGATGAACGAATCAAATCTTTTTCCGGCTCTAATTGCGTATGATTGGCTCGTGATGAACGAGTGACTCAGACCCGATAGAGGACTCTCGAGGTGAGCGGATCAATTCTTTTTCCGGCTCTAAACGTGTATGATTGGCTTCTGTCAATGTGATGAAGACATGAAATGAACGATATCACCTGCACACGTGCGGATGAACGAATCACTCCCTGAGAGGACTCGTAGTTCCCGAGTCATATTGAAGATTCGTTCAAAATGAACGAATCATTCATGAACGACCCAGTACTACTAGGATGGTGTACCTAATAAAGAGTGTATGTGTGTTTCCATCAAGTTGTTAGAGTCGCTGAGTGTAGTAATGGTAACCTAATAACTAGGCCCACACGAAATCTGAGCGTGCAGAATTCTGCATATTTTCCGCAGATTTTTAGCCCATCATTAATTCTGTTTATTTACTTGAGTAAATGTGTGTAAAATCTATATTTATTCAGTTTTTTATTAATTACAGCAAAATTATTGACCAATATGAAAATGTTCATCTGATTTATGTAAAACACAGTTTGTTAAGTAATATTTTCTGTATTTTAGTAGAGATATTATGTGAGAGACTTGCTTTGTTTACCAAATGACGTGAATCTAATTGAACTTGCATTTTAAACATTGAATAAAAGTTAAAAAGATTTTTTTATTTTTTATTTCACATATTAAGGTTTTAGTTATGATACTCCCAAAATTATTCCGCAGAAATCCGCAGATTTTTACTAAAATTCTCCGTAGAAATAGCAAAAATAATCCGCAGATTCCGACTGGCCCTACTAATAACCAACAGTAAACAAGGCACACAAAATGGGGACATCTGATTAGTCATGTGGGTGTAATGTTCATTATAAGAGTTTATTCACATTGACCCGTTTTTGCACCAGCAGAGCGTTAAAAACTTTTTAGTGAATTAAGGGATTTTTAATCAAAGTCATACGGTACTTCAAAATGCACATTAACAGGGTGATGGAAATTCAACTCGGGTCTCTAGGAATGTACAGGCAGGAAAGTTTTTGCCCATATCCTTAGCAGAGATTAATTGAACCCACGTCAACCAACCCAGTGTCCTAAAAAAATAAGAAAAATTAAAAACAAAAGTCGACACAACACTTGAGAGCAAATAATAAATAAGCTAAAAACATATTTTCGGTAAATATAATTTATATACCATACACAGCACACACAATTTTTGAGTTCTGAGTGGAATACAAGTGTATAGTTAGTATTTTTCCACATTCCAGTTCCAGTGGATTCTGGGATTTTAATCAATATAGACTTTGAGTTCTTTGTTCTGACATTTGAAGTTCACCTTGATCATTCACTTTTAAATGTTTGATGTCTAAGGACAACATTTTTTATACGAAAATAAAATAAATGTTATTCATAGCATTTCCAGTGTTATGCATTCACCTACTGTCGTTTTTAAAAATGGATACAGCAGCTCAAGGTGAAACATGGAAGAAATTCTATAAAGTATTAAAACATTCCTCATACATACAGAGAGCTTTTGAAAACAATTCACTCAGAAAACTGCCAGTTGTCCACCGTGCCGAGCCATTTATAGTTGCATTTTTAAAGAATAAGGAGGAGCGGTGTATGCAACACATTTCCCTCAGGGACAAAACTCAGTCATATTACAAGCTTTCTACATTAATGAGCCGTGAGATCCAATTTTATGTTTTACTTCTTTAAAATAGGAGGAGCAGCTCCCTCTGAACAAATCAGACCTATAAATCTAATTTTGCTCTTTTACAAGAGTCGTTCTTGTGTAGAGAAATTAGACTGGAAATTGCTTTATGATAATCTTGTGTGTGCTGTTAAAAAGAACCGTAATGTTTAATTTCCTTTTTATTCCTTTAGAGTTTTTAATTATAACATAAACATGTATTTCATAATTAAAAGTCATTTCATTAAAAAATTAAAAGCCCTAGATGCTAGAGTCTAAGATCTAAATAAATACTCATTAAATACATCAAATCTGGATTATTTTATGAATATGTTTCCATTTGGTGGTGCCTAAATCCTAAAGATGACAGAAAACTAACTTGCATTCATTTAAATTAGCCTATTAAGCTATATAAATATTGATATGTGTGATGTGTTTGTGTCTTTTGCGCCACAGGCCATGCAGCGGGAGGGAAAGGACATCAACATCACACAGGTTATGGACCGCTGGACTCTACAGATGGGCTATCCGGTGGTCACCATCAGCAAGAACGACAGTCTGGACAACAGCATCACTATTTCCCAAGAGCACTTTGTCTACGACACAGACGCCAAGATTCAGAATCCTGAGCTGTTCAACAAAAGGTAGTCTGCCATATGTCAGTGGTGACAGGTTGTTACATGAAAATGAAAGCCCATCAGTCAACTGACCTCTTCACATTGATTCTGCAAAAGCTCATAGATCGCTGTAGAGAATTTATTGCACAGAGGTCTGTATGTTTGCCGAACGTTGCAATGCTAAATAATGCAAAAATCCCACACATCATCCAAGAATCCTTTGATAGTTTCCTGTGATCAGATTCAATACTGTAGTTCTGTAACTGAAGAGAAGATCAGTTTATGATTAAAAGATTAAAAATTAAGTTATTTAGGAAGAAATACAAATAATAGACCATCTGAAGATTATATGCACAGCTAGACAGCTAAAAACTAGTCTAGCGCCCACAGCATGAAGACCCAGAGGATTTCCTCGCTTATCCATGTGATGTGAATATTTCATTGTTAGCATGTCTTTAGATGTCTGCTTTTAACAAACGTGAAAGAAGAAAACTAGCCACAAACTAGCTTTAAGTCTGGCCAGTTAGCTAAAAACAGCATACTAGCGTGTGCTGATATTTTATTTAGAGTTTTTGTTTTCACCACTGTAAAGTGTAACCCTGTTTGTATGAATCATATTTCATGTCATGTTCACACACACAAGCTATTAAGCGACTATTAGCTGAGCATTTCATTTATTATTAGCGACCCATGCTAACCCATCACTGTCACATCCTGTTTGGCAGCGTCTGCGTTGTCGCAGAAAACTGTGTGTGTCACTGGCGGATAGATTAGTTTAATTCTGTTAGGGTGAGATGAATAATTCAATACTGCCTCTGATCCTCTTTAGAAATCGTCCTTTTGTTTAGGATCAGACACTGTTAGCGGTGCAAGAACTGACTTAAGAATTGAATCTTAATGCCGAACTGTCAGTCAGAGTGTGCAGAGTGAATGTTGAGCTGTTTTGTCATTTAGATGGTAAGAAAAGTTTCTCAAATTGAGAACAAAATCAGTCCAAAAAAACTGAAATTGAAAGACAATCTCAAAACCTCTTGAGCTTATAATATCTAAACTTTGTTTACAACTTTATTGTGCCTTTTTGATTAAATGTGGTTAAAACTCACATCTGTTAGAAATAGTTGAGAAGATAATTCTAGCGAGATTAAAGACTTCACAAAAGCATTTGATTTACTATCTGCAAATAATCAAAGACTTATTTTAGGCCCTGTTTAAACTAATAGATTTTAGATTTAAATCGCATAAGTTTAGCTACAGTTAAGCCTTCAATCAACACTACCCTGGAGTTGTCAAGCTACTCACTGCAAATCCTCACAATGCAAACACATTTTTAAAAAATGAGCTGCATTTTCACACAATGTAAACAACTATTAAAACAACTATTTTCTTACAACATAACGGAAAGGTTTCACAGAGACCCTAAAATGTGATGGACCTGGCTAGTTATGTTATGGTTATTTAGGCCTAATAAGTACTAAAGACAGAGGAATTGGGATAATAAACTGAACAAACTCACCTCTGAAAGATCACCTAAAACTACACTGAGCAATAGGCAGAGCACAGCGGTGTCCGTCATGTTTTTAGGTCCCTTTGAAACATGTTTGTTGTGTTCCGTTCTTTTTGTTTTGTTAGCAATGCAGCTTGTTTTATTAATGTTTGTGGTCTGTGAAAATGCAGAATTTTCAATGTATATGCATTGTGAGTATTTGCAAACTGATGAAGATCTTTTTTATTATGTGCTGGTGTTTTTTGTAATTGGATGTGTTTTCTTTAATTGCAGCACGTTAAGCTCTCTCGGCCACAGTATATTCGACTATCTGATTGGGGCTTTTTCCTCAATATTAAGTAGCCTACACAAAGAACAGTCTTGCATCCTTTACTTGTAAGTTCACACTACGCAAGTTTGATATGGAAAACAAACACGCAAGGACACATCGGGTAAATCTTTAAAGGGAACAGTGTATTTTTTAACATCATTCACATAACTCTGGCTACGCTGTTTTATTAACAAATAAGGGACTGCCTATTTTCATTTTGATATTAGCAACTTAACCGTCATGTAGCTACATATTTATGTAACCGTCATCTTCATAGTATGCATATTTATAACAAAACAGAGCCTATAACACTACTTCCTCCTTTCATTTCCAATGAAAAATATTGAATATTGCTGAATATCAGTTTTAATAATCAACAATGGCCATTATAAAATTATAACATACACTAAGTTTATACATTATTTGAAACTAATGAAAGCAATCAGTCAAATGTGCAGAATCAGTGAGCGTGGTTACATTAATTAATGGGTTAGCCAAAAAATGTTACCTAAGATTAAGTAATAGATTCAAAAGATCAAAGTCGGGGAATATGTCGTTAGATAAAACAAATATCATGTTTAACAAATATAGTGAGATTAGATCTAGCAGTTAAGCCATCTGACATGCGCAGATTTGTCCCACGTGCGCAGCTCTCACCTAGGATTCTGTGCTCAAAGCACCCGCTGACTGCCTGGAGCTCAGATGCACTCTTACGCTGCAGCACATGCCAGAGTGTGTGTGTTTTCAGCGATATAGTGTGGATGGAGAGCTGTTCAGAAATGCGAGGTGAAATGGCAGTGCGGACGTGGATCATTTTCCTTCTAAAACGCAGTTTTAAAATTAAAACGTGTTAGTGTAAACGGGCCCTGAGTGCGGCTAGGCTAACCCTTCACATGAAGTCCTCTGTTGTGCTAAATATGAAACATACAGGTAGAAACCTGTTAGTCGACCTCTTTCCTGAGTTCATTTGTTGAGCGCAGACAAAGGCACCTTCCTGCGAGCGTCTCCTCCTACGTGAACGTGTTTTCTGAGAGCTGCGGTTCTTCTGCAGAGGCGTTCAGAGGCACAGCGGCTGCAAGAATCAATAGCCAAGCTGTGTTGTGAGTAGGGGGCGTCTCTTTCCTGTTTTGCCCCTCAGGCGGGTTTTCATCTGAGTACCAGACAACCTGCCAGAATGCAGGGGGATTTGGCACCTTTGTAAATGCAGTGTAACACCTCACTTGAGGCTTTAAGCCAGCCTAGCAAAATGTGCTGACAGAAACATTGGCAGCAACTAAAGGAAAACAGAGAAGGTCAGTTTGAATGTATTTCACACTCTTTCTGTATGTTTCATGTCCACCGCTGTCTTATTAAAGTTCATAAAGGGTCTGCTTCTGGAGAGGTCCAAACTCCACACAGAAAAGTGCAGAAAATTATATTTATTAAACACTTGTCAACATTGTTCCTGCATTTAGATATTCTGTTGAAGTTGCTCTGTAATCCAGCAAGCAAAGAGCCTCACACTTGATGTGCTAATTGACTTCCTCTTTCAGACACACATTAAAGCAGTCTTTTTCTGGGTTAAAAAGGTTAAACACAACTCGGGCTGCAATAATTCCTTCTTTGCTCTGTTATTTACTACCACATTGAATTAAATCTGACTCATCCTTTGGTCTTTATATTAATGTACTACCACAGAAGCCTATTCTTTACTGAAATAATATTGGATGGATTTGTCATTGGATGGTAAGTGGATTTTGAAATGTTATCATATGTATTTAATGTTGTATATAAAGTGGGGAAATGAATATTGAACACATTGTTTGTTTGTTTGTTTTATGTTTTTTTTTTTTTTTTTTGAGAATAGTATTTCTAAAGGAGTTGTTGACATGGAATTGAAACATATTTTGGTGAAAACCCAAACAATACAAACATAACAATAAAACAAAACAAAAAAATCTGAAAAAAATATATATATATATTTGAATGACACAAGGAGAAAGAAATGAACTACAGTACTGAAATGTATTTAATGCTTTTTTAAAAGTCTTTTACTTTTTCAGTGATTAGTGCACCAACACTGCACTGAGGTGGTTCGTGGCGACCCGAGTTCAATTCCTTTTCTGCTCCTTTCCCGATCGTAAATCTCCACTGTTCTATCAATAAAAGTGAAAACCCCTAAAAGATAATTATAAAAAATAATTCAAGCTTAAACAAGCTTAAAGATGCCTGTCATGTGGAGAATTAAGACACATGAATTGCTCAGGTGTGATTTCTTTCACAGACTTCAACCAAGTGTAAAAATTTGGATGGTTCTGTGGGTCGCATCTGTCAAATCTGATCTTTATTTTGTATTTTCTTTTGGATTCAAGTCAGGCATTTGGCAGGGCCATTCTACAGCTTAATTGTCTCTCTCTGAAACCATTTGAGAGTTTCAGTGTCTCTGTTTTTGGATCAGTGTCTTGCTGAAATGTCCTCCCTGGTTTCATCTTCACCATGTCTTGGACTGAAGCAGCTAATATTCATTTTCAATAAGCAAGGCCAAAGGGTTGCTGAAGAACTACTGAGAGTTTTCAGCTGTCTGGACTTTTACAGCGGTTCTACACGTCCCTTTCTTCATGTGTTCAATAATTTTCCCTGTGTTGTTTCAATTAATTAAAAATAACTTAATTTGTATACTCATTTTGTTCACTTTGCATATATGGATTTCTTTGGTTGTTATCAACATCTGGTTGAAATTTAAAGCCAATAGCACATTTAAAAATATGTTTTCTGAGAAAAATGGTGACGTTTTCAATACTTAATTCCCATCTGGGTCATGTAACCAGTGTAACACCTATAAACCAACACCAAGTTGCTCAAACAAGAAGGAAAAAAACTTCAGTGTCTAGCATTTAGAGTGATGCTTTACCCACACAGCATTCACCAGCTGGCTTCTATTTCAGTCACTCCCTAAACCGTACTCCCATCCGGGTCACGGCACCAATTTAACCCTTCTGGTCTGACGCCCACTCACCCGTTACAAGTGGGGCTCAAGCAGTGATTTCAACGTGAGATGCAAGCAGTCTATCTATAAGAAGACTAAAGACTGCAGCCTCTAGCGTTTGTTGCTAGAGCATCAGGGGAGTGAGGTTTTACCCGCACAGCACTCATCAGCTAGCCTCCATTACACACAGCAACACCAGCTTGTAGGCATAATACTCCTTAGCTTATTAAACTTAGAAAAGTTCAAGTAAATGGTTTTCTCTCATTATACAAGCAAGTTGCATTTATCATTATAAAGTGGCCATGAGTGTAATGATCAGAAATCAAAGGACTGCTTCATCTAAAATCAAAGGACTGTTCAATGCCCAAGATAATTTGCAGATCTCACAAATATTTTCACCAGCACAAAAAATCTGAATCTGTTTCTTCATTAACACCTTTACACTCGGTTCATACCTGGCTTCTGGTGGAATTTACACTGTACAGAATTTGTGCTGAGGTGAGATTATAGAGAATATAAACATCTTATTAGCACTTGAAGACGCAAGTGGATTCTGCCATCGTAGACTATAATAAGGATGAGAAGATACTCTTGTGAATTATTTTATATTGCCCTGCTGAATTTAAGCCTTATAGAGTTGTATAGTCTATAATCTTGCAGGTAAGTGTAGGTGTACCTCAGGCTGGAGTATAACATTCACATTCAGGGTCACAAGTTGACGATCAGACACACTATAAAAAAATTCCATCAAGAAACTGATAATAAAACTATCAAGGACCACTTATATGCTGGCGATCATGCACCTGGTTTAGATACCTCAGTGATCCTTGAAGGGAAATACAGTATTACTATAATAGTACAGAGTGAACAAATCTCAGTTACACTATAGTCAACAGTACAGTATATACATCTATATACAGTGGACATGGAAATTAGAGAACAACCTACACGGTTACTGCTTAGTTTATATAGTAATACTATTCTGAAGCATAGTATTGAAAGCTTATATGAGATATTTAAAAAACACACAAATCCAACTTAGAGGACACTTTTTAATACCTCCCAGTATCTGGCATCAGGGGGTTATTTTCTTAATTAACCGACAAGCCCCATTTTTTTCCAGTTTTCTCTGACTTTGGAAGTTGTGATCTGCTCTAAATGGACTGAAACCCTTAGACAGCAGGCTGTGCAGATGAAGGCCAAGGGGATTATCCTTTTAGCCATATAAATGTTGCTCTTTCCACAGCTGATTCCTATAATATTATATCTTCACAATAGCTGGGTTTCCATTTGAAGTGTGAACCTACAGTGTTTACAGCAGGGGCCTCAAACGGAAATTGGCGGGGGGGGGGGGGGGGGGGGTGGGGGCACAACATTCAAGCACAACAAAAAAGTGACCACCTAATGTAACTGATGCACTTAGACATTCTTGCCCTGAGTATCAAAGCTACTTCTTTTTGTCTCTTGTTGTACATATAGAAGGGGTAGTTTAAATTGCTACGAAAATACTACAATTTCATAATTATGTCCCAATTAATTGTTGCTTAACCAAAAGTTTAAAAGACAGCAGTGTTTGGGTAACTTTGTTGACTTTACTGGCAATTGTTCTTCTGAATATCATTCTTTTTGTAAAAAAGTATGTATATATTCATGTTACTTTGACGTGTTCAATTTAAACAGCAGTAACATTTTACTAATCTACATTTTTTTCAAATCTTAATATACATATTAGGAACATCTATTAAGAATATATTTACTGAGACCATTTGAATCAAATATCAGCAAAATAATTATATTTACACCACCAACATAACGTGTAAGCCATGAAGAAGTGTTTGTACAACAAAATACAGGTGGTAAAAAAATTATTATAATCAAATGATCCTTGAATATTTTTGAAAATATAGCTTTTGTAAAAATAGAGTACTTGCGTACATATAATTCAACATTTAAATCTACCCCAGAAAAAAAATCTGCATGTGCGTTACTTTCGACCGCACGCTGAGAGACACCAAATGTAACCCAAACATAGAGAACAGTATTTTAAATCTCCACTAGGTGGGGGATCAAAACCACAAGTGGCTATATGCGACGCAACAACAATAATATTCATTCAAAACTATATGTCAGTTGCGGAAGGATGGGGGGGGGGTACAAATGGTCTGCAGGCTGGCAGTTTGAGACCCCTGGTTTACAGGGTTTGAAGCGGTTACGATTATCATGTCATCGATTAAGTTCAACTAAATATCACAATGCATTGACAATGTTTTCCATACACACTTTTTAATGTTACTTCACAAGAATGGAATTTTGTCTCAAGCATCGTTACGGGCACAGAAAACAATTGGAGCATTTATGGCCTGTTTCCACTGAGTGGTATGGTACAATATTGTTTGACACCCTTTTATGGCTGTTTCCACTTTCAAAAGGTACCAAAAAGAGAACTGTACCATACCACTTTTTGGATACCCTTTCAAAAGGTACCTACCACAACAAAACCGTACCAAAAGGTGGAACAAGTTGCGCAATTTGCTCTATTGGTTTACAGAGATACGTCACTAGCTCGTGCACAAGCCAGAAAAATCATAACAAAGAAAGCGCCATTTTTAAATACACAGCCGAGACATTACATCGTAATAATATATAAACATAATAACAAGCCATAGTCAACCTGAGCCTAAACAAACCTTGTCGTCATCTTAATGAACAGCCACAAAACTAAGAAGAAGAGCAGAACCTACCATGTACTCTGTTGTCAATTACAAGGCCATCTAAGGGGTGAGCGGTTTCACTTTCTCAAGAATGCTCTCATGCGCTTCTATATTTAAAATAATTAACTTCTTGAGCTGATGATAATAACTTGCACATGATTAATGAAATGCTTCTGACATCTGATCCTTTCAGAAATGGACAAACGAGAGTGAATCGTGAAACAAACAAAGGAGAAGCCCGAAAAAAAACAAAGGAGCAAATTATTCTTTCAGCCACCTAAAACATGAACAAGCAGCCATGTTAAACTTGAAGAAATTACTTTCAAACAGAGGTTACATGTGCTGGTGAATATTAAAGATACAGATAAGAGGTTACTTTGGGCTATATGTTGCGTGTTGGTTTTGAAGCCAAATAAGGATTTATGCTGTGTGTAGTTTTTCTAAAATTGGTAACACTGCGGAGACTGTAAGGTTCTGTATGTGTATGTTCATATATATGTTGCATTTATTTATTTATTTATTTATTTATTTATTTATTTATTTATTTATTTATTTATTCATTCATTTATTTATTTATTTTTTTATTTTTTTATTTTATATAATTGCCCTATTACTGATCTGCAGTTATAATCAAATCATGTTCACAAAAAGATTAATGAACATTTATATACAAGTATTTATGATTCCCACTTGCTTTTTAAATAATGTCGAGTGAGCTTTTAAAACACTTATGATTGGCCATTGTGTTCACATGCTCAACAGAAATGGCTGTGATTTTCTCTAATCTAATCACAATACTAATCAGCTGTCTCCATTGTGCTTACCTTGTTTAATGCTGGTTCCTAGATTACCGATATTACAGTCACTCTAGCAAATGCACCTACTTTGCATGAGATATTTTCAATTTTTCAAATGCAGATGAGTACAGGACAATGCTAGGACTCTCATCTGAAATTACTCATCAGTTCAGTTCTGAATAGCCTAATCTTAATCTTAACAGCCTAAATTTAAGAGAATTTGGGCTAAAATCCCAACAGTGACCAAACCTTAGTCAGTAGAAAGAATCAAAAGAATAACCTATGCTGAGGAGCACGTTGTGTGGACAGAGAAATAGTCAAAAGTTTACTTCAGTAATAAAAGCATGTTTAATTAGTCAGTAAAATGTTGAGGAGAATCTATCATGGTTTGAAGAATGAAAATCTGTAGAAAATCCTTGGCCAAAAGTTATGGCTATGAAAACCACTATAATCAATGAACTGTGAAAGAGACTGAAGAAGAGCTGACCAAGAGACTAGCATTGATGTTCTGTGTTTGGATGTGCTGAAGCCATTCAAAGCAAGAACTTCTACATTTCCTACTCATACTTGACTGCTGTAGCCTTCAGAAACTTTAGTTGTAAGCCTCTAGTACTCCCTCGTTTTTCCAGAAGTCTCTGTTTTCACAGATGGTTAGCTTCAACTTGCTCTCTATGGGTAAATACTGTAGTTTTCCTCAATATCAAACATATCCCATAGCCATGCAGCAGAACATGCTCATCTTCTTTTGTCCAGTTTCTCATGTCTCAAAGGTTTCACGATGATTGACTGAAACTCTAACACGAGTCTACACAACACAAATGAACACAACCGCTCAAGCTCCGCACTGCGTCCAACATCCAGGGAAGGTTTCGAAGGAAGACACTTGTATCTTTTCCTCTCTTCAGTGCAGCCGGTATTGGATTAAAGTGTTGGAGGATCTGCAGAATCACACATGTTGAGCCACAAAAGCCCCCAGTGACTCATTATAGACTGCAAAAGCCAGCGCTCCCTAAAGAGAGTCTGAGATATTATCACAGCCGCACAGAGAGACTGAGAGCTCACAACCCATGAGCAAAGAGAGAGACGCAGAAAAACAGTGGATGCTGCTTAATCACAGTGAATTTTAAATGTAGACAGACCACAGCTGTTACTCTTTTACAGTGCTCATATGCAGTTCAAGGCTCAGGCACTGCACCAACTCAGTCATTATTGCAAATTGCCTGAATTTTTAATATTAGGAAAAAATGCTTGCAATCAACCACCAAGAACACCCTAGCAACTCATTGGAACACCTTAGCAACCATACAGTACTCGAACATTGTTGCAGCAAAGAATATACAGCAGGGGTATAAAGGATCCATACAGATAACTACCCACAGTTCACAACGCATATGACCCACGGATTAATAACTTTAACTTAATCCAACATTTATAACAATTGCAGAGAGATCGCCTCCCGCGTCATTCAAATCACGTGTATGAAAGTATTTTGGCTTCCTAGTAAAATATAATGATGAAGAAAATGGTTGTTGTGGGACCAAAGTGCCTTCTTAGGTTATTAATTAAATGTGTTTTCTGTGACTGCTTGTTTTCTGTGAATGCAGTAATGCATTCAGTGTGAAGCTCCTCCCTTTTTCGCTGATCCGAAAAATTGTCTGATCCGTGACTCAAGAAATTTGTGATCTGTTGCACCAGGGGTTCTTAACCTTTTTCCAATTTTTGAAGGCCCACTAGTCTCTCTTAAATAATTTTCTTTTAAATGTTTGTTTAAAATGCTCATATAAACATGTTTTTAATAACAGATATATACAGGGCTTGACATTAACTCAGCATCACCAGCCACAGTGGCTAGTAGTTTTCCAACGTTACTAGCCACTCTGCATTTTCACTAGCCACAATTTTGATGTTGGGAAAATATTTGTATATGCATAAATATGACTTTGACAAGCTAATATTACTTGATTTAGATTTTGTGTTTTGTCCACATGCCTTCTTATTTATTTCACGTTTTGTGTGTCGCGTATGAGCAAATGGGTCATGGCTGTTATACTGGAATTAGTTCTTATTTCACATGACTTTTCAGAACTCAAAATTAAGGATTTACTAAAATTATCTCTGACCACACAAAACAATAATTATTTCTTACCCACAAATTTTAAATGTGTCAAAACAAGCTAAATATAGCAGTATATTATACTTTTTCTTAAAAAAAAAAAAAAAAAAAAAAACTAAGAAAAACTTTTACAATTGACTTTTAAAAATAATTATTGTCATGTATCAAATATATGCACAGTAATCTGTCCTGGCTAAAGATCTCTCAGATCACCAGTTAACTACACATAAATGGAGAGTTAATCTTATATCAAAGCAATGTTGTTGTAAAAAAAAATTATAATTAAACCATATAAACAAAAATAATCGTTCCAGGCATGGTTGCTTCAAGCAAGGAAACAGGAGTGCGCACGCGATTTAAACAGTCGCGCGCATCACATCAGCTCTCATTTGGTATTCATCTGCTTTCTTCTGCTCGCGGGAACGCGTTTTTTTTTTTGATAGTTGTGTTGTTTCACGATTCTAAGATCCCATTTGCACGCATGTTGGGTCATTCTTATACTCGAACCCTGCTTTTAAGAAAACCACAATTTAAAAATTATTTTCAACCAGCCAAAGTGGCTATAGTGGGAGTGACTATCTAACCCACCAAAGCTGAAATCTACCCGCATTTGGCAGGTTAGCAGGTGTTAATGTTAAGCCCTGATTATATATAATGTTACATAAAAAACACACACTCACACACAGATTTAAAGAGAACCACAGGTCAGCAGGGACATTGCAAAAGACCAGCAGCTGCTTTAAAATAGACTGACTGAACATGTACTATTAAATATGTACTATTCATAAATATACAGACAAATGTAAAATACAGTAAAACACTCTAAATCTGTTGAAACACGTCAATTCGATGGCAGTTGAGTTTGCAGCTGGATATTATTGGGAGATGTGACAGGAACTGTGAACAGCTCCGCCAGAGCGCATCTGAAGCTCATTTGAAAGTTTATCTTACATTCTATGTCAGAAAAACAATTGCCTTGCTAGATCCTCCTGCATGGGCGTGCGTCCGTTATAAAACAATAATAAGACATTCATTTGGACAACTATTCTGCTATATTAAATAGTTCACACAAAAATACACAAAAAGAGACTTTCACTTTCACTTCACGCATAGTTTGTGAATGAACAGACTTGCGTGTAGTTGCAGACACGATGAGGCTGTTTTAGCACAGAGATTGAAGTAATTAATGTAAGAACAGGTGAAAGTGAATTTCATTGATCATTTTAATATAGCATATTAATAATGAAATCCAAAAATTATAGTATAATATTGAGAGTTATTTTTTCAGGATTGCTGAGGCCTACTAGTGGTTGAGAATCGCTGTGTTTCACCATTACTATATAGAGAAACATTACATATATATTTTTTTCTTTACTGTTGTATAATCACTGGTATAAAAAGGATAGTTCTGATCTTTCATTCTGATTGGTTGTGCCATGTTTGAAAATCATAAAGACAGACACATAAGTAACGAGCCAAAAATATGTTTTATTGGCTTTGTTTAATTTTGTAAGATCATCTGTCGTCCCTAACAAAACACTTTAGCTGTTATAAAATCAGTGTAAACCAGGTTTTTTGGAGATTATTGCTTTATAATACATTCATCCTTGTTGTGTCGTTTTACTTATAATTTATATAAACTTTTTCTATTTAGAGCACGCGAACAATATCTACAAGTGGAGATAACAAACGTTGCATCTTTCCATAAACATAATATGATGCCCACATGTCTCATCTGACACGCATTTATCCATCTGCTACAGAGAACGAAACCTTCATTTGTGTTTTATCTAAAGCTCTGGGCCAGAACACGAAGCCCCTGAGGGATGTAAATAACGCTGCTGATAACAGACGCTTCCATAAATGAACATAAACACGAGCCACCAAATTACCAGCCTGTGGAGAACTTGAATTTTCTTCTGCTTTCTTATTTTGCTCAATCCTACTGATGAACGCGGTTTTATGTAAATGTATTTCATCTGAACACACACAGATGCTTCTATTATCACTGGAATTCAGAAGTGTTGTTATCAGCGCTCGTCTCCTTCACAATCTCTCTCTATAGTCCCCTTACAAACATATGCGGTTAAATACTATTTCCCAGCAGGGCTTCATATTGCTTCATTTTATGCGTAATGTGTCTTTAACTGAGCTATAGATTTCTCTGTGATGTAAACTTTCGGTTCCTGTATCTCCTGTGTTTGCTGTTTACAGCTTAAATTAAAAGTTCATTCTTTTATTACAGCTTTCATTATTTGAAAGGGGTTTATTCAGACATAATTAACAGACATTATATGATGAATATAATCTTAATGAGAGATTTGAGGTGAGTCACCAGCAGCTTGTAAAGGATTTTGTCCATTCCTGTGATTTTTCCAACACAAATCCCTAATGATCCACACATCCGAGAGTGACGCCAGGATATAATCCAGGCTGCTCTTCTCATATCAGATGACTAAATCTTGACATTTTGTGAAGGAAATGTGGTGCGAGACTTTGTAAAGTTCACTGCCACAATGCTAGGCTTTTGCAACGACTAGATGTTGTCAAAAGCAAGGTGTTTTGTTGCCTCAAGATAAAAGTGATGTTTTGTTCTACAGTAGCTAATGAATAGAGCTTTCATAAGCAATCATCACTATGCTAAGCACAATAAGCTGTTAGCTTGCTAACCCAAGGCAAACAGAAAAGGATTTGGTTTGTACTCATTTTAACTTTAGAAATATAACGAGATATGCAATTTAAAAGCCACTTATTACCATATTTTCATGATTATGAATAGAAAAACACCATCAAGTGATGGTTGGCGCTATCATTTCTTATGAGGCACTGAAAAATCCCTGCTGATCATTTTTATTTTATTGTTTTAATGTTTATAATGGGCTTTAATGGAAATTATAATGTTTCTTTCATGTCTCTACTGGCAATATGTGCCTTCTATTGCATGTTAAATCCAACCTAATGGAACATTTCCCAAAATCGACTCTTTTTACTGGTTAAAATGTGATTGTTTATAATGTTTTTTATAGTGGAAACCATCAGAATATCTCAGCTAATGGAAGGTTTTTTTAGTGGAAAATGCTAATTGAACTACTTTGCATAGAGGTTTAGGATCACATTAGCTCTCCCATTGTTACAGTATTACATTATTGCTGCGGTCTGAGGTGATTTATTCTGGCAGAAAGCAGGCCTTGTCCACCTGTGTGTCTGCCATTTTGACAGGCTGAAAGCGGGCCGGCCGTCCAGCGTGACAGCTGTCAGATAGGCTTTTACTGGATGTGCACTCATACCTGGAGATGTTCATACACACACACACAAACACATGAAAGCACAAATACACAGATGATTCCACGTCAGAATGAGGCGGCGACACAAAACATGACAGCGATCAGGTGACTAGTGAAAGTGTGTGTGTGACAGAGAGAGAGAGAGAGAGAGAGAGAGAGAGAGAGAGAGAGAGAGAGAGAGAGAGAGAGAGAGAGAGAGAGAGAGAAAGAAAGCAGTGCAGTCTGGGAAAGAATAAGATATGATGTTTTTGAGCTCTGACACTGCTGGGATTTCTTTGAGCTTCACAATCATCTGATGTTTCAGATTTTGTCACTTTGCCCGTCGGTGTCAAGACTGAGGATATCGGATGAATAAATCCCACAATCCCATTAAGTGGTGGGAGTCCATATGTGTCAGATTATGTGCTTCATACAGTATGTGACATTTAAACCCCTGAGATCAGACAGAAGTGTTTCATCTGGTATTTCTATCTTTGTTTTATTTCAGCTTCCAGTGGCAAATACCACTAACGCTCGCAGTGGGAAACGCCAGTCACATATCAACGGAGACCATCATTTGGGTCACAAATAAATCAGGTATGTATTATGATGTGTTTGATGAACACAGTCAAGATATGACTTTTAATAGGACTCTGAATATGCCATGGGCTGTAAACACTAGATGAAAAGTAATAGCATTTATCGAACACTAAAGAAAATACTCAGAGTCATTAAAATACTGGGAGTTTGTGGCGAGAATGCTATTAACTAATGAACAAACTAATTGAATTAACTAAAAGAATGAATGAATTAATTAATTAACTAATTCATTTATTTCAAAAAGTTCAGGAAATTCATATAATATACATATAAATTCATATAAGAGTTACAAAAATGCCCTGCACAGTTAAACTAATTGCTTAATACTAAATACTTAACAGAGACAATTTTGTAAATATTTGGGGCGTTACATGGACTGGAATGTTTTGTCTGTGTAACCAGGACTCATTCTTCTCTCCCCCACCACACCACACGACAACCTCAAAATTGAATGCAAATCTGAGTATGCCTCACACAGGTGAGTGGGCTTGACAAACCACTTTCAGAAACCTTTCATTTCCCTCACCAGTTTGGTTTGCTCATTTGCACCAGACATGTTCTTACGATAACTCCACATCTAAATAATAAATAAATAAATAAATAAATAAATAAATAAATAAATAAATAAATAAATAGGTGTGCTGCAAACATTGAAGTGGGCTTGGAAAACCACCTGTAGAAACGCTCTTCTCTCTCTAACCCCCCATTTATATTATTATTTGCACAATTTCATTCATTTGGTCTCTATTCCAGAGGTCAACACAGAGGAATGAACTTTCAACTATTCTGGCATATGTTTTAGGCAGCAGATGCCTTTCTAGCCACAACTCAGTACTGGGATACACCAATACACTCACACGTTCATTAACACGCACTCATACACTACAGCCAATTTTGTTAATTCACCTATAATGCATGTCTTTGAACTGTGGGAGAAACCAGAGCACCCATGCGAACACTGGGAGAACAAGCAAACTCTACAGAATTTCCATATGGCCCAGCTGAGACTGAAACTAGTGGCCTTCTTATTGTGAGACAGTGCTAACCACTGAGCCTTTCCAGCCACAACCCAGTATGGGAAACACCAATACACTCACACATTCATTAACACGCACTCATACACTACAGGAAATTTTGTTAATTCACCTATAATGCATGTCTTTGAACTGTGGGGGAAACCAGAGAGAGCACCTATGCCAACACTGGGAGAACAAGCAAACTCCACAGAAATTCCATATGGCCCAGCTGAGGCTGAAACTAGTGGCCTTCTTATTGTGAGACAGTGCTAACCACTGAGCCACTGTGTTGCCCACACAATTTCATTTATTGTGTAAATATGTTTAACACACACAATTTGTAAAGTACTTATTTCATGTTAAAACTGTTGACAATTTACACTGTTTAAGCAGGGGTCTCTCACAACATGATGATTTTTGATTATTTGATACAGAAATTTAAGACTTAATGACCATGATGCACAATAGTATGTTTTATAAATTGATTGACTGACGGATTGACTGCATGTTAGTTACTTTTCATGAGTAAAACAAATACAAATACATTCAAAAATAGTAATAAAAACTGCCAAACTACTTCACAAGTATTCCTTGGCAAGATAATCATTAGTTTAATAAGGCTTTTCATTCATTATAATCTTAGGTCAGATGCATCCCCCTGACTTTTTTTTGACTTTCCAAGAACAACGTCGAAAGAGAAATTAATTTTAATTAATAAGGAAAAAATGCTTATGGCAGAAGTGTATTTAAGTATAAAGAAAATTTTGAGAGTCCTTGACCTATAAAGTCCATGACTGCTGCCATGACAGCAAATTACATCATAATTACAAAGTACAACTTTAATTGGATTTCCTCATTAAATTTGAATAATTTACTGCCAAAAATGAATTTCTGTAAAATGTCATTTTATGAAAACATTTCGGTGCTTTTTGCCAGTGACTCACACACTCTTGCATGAGCTCTACATCGACCATCATTATATGTGATTTATTTCCTCTCCTTTGGGAGAATGAGGTGGATTTTGTCCGGATGGAGCCACAGCGAGTCAAATTCCAAGAGCAGGAATTGAATTTGTTCTGCAAGCGGCTCAGAGCTGAGTGTCCACTGATTATGAGAGCATTTAACAGCCTCCATTTTCTGCTCACCTTTACTGAAAAAGAGGCTCATCAGGGCTACAATGCAGACGACACAGAGTGAAGCAGAGACAATGACTCTTGGAGGAAACAGAGTCTGAAACGCAGAGACCCCATTTATATGCATTAACTCACTGCCTGACTCTTGCAATCTGCCCGGATGCGCTCGGGATCACGATACACTCCAAAAATCCATCCAGTGCACGAGCTGGAAAGCACTTAACCAATGCATTTATTTTCCATGAAAAACAACAAGGTCTGGCTGGAATATTGCAAACATGTTAGATTACAGATGTTGTACATTACTCAGATGCTAAACACATCATCTCTTCGTGTATATTTATGAAAAGAACGGCTGTTATAAGTTCACTCGAGTAATGATAACTAGTGATGACTATTTTTTACACTTTGAAAGTGTAGTCAGGTAAACTCTGTCAGTCCATGTGACAAAGTGAGCATTAGTTACTTATATTTAGGCACACAAGAAATGTATTCCAACAGAAATTTGCAAAAAAGGTCAGCAAATTATTGAATCAATCAATTACTATTTATTTTCTTATGTGTGTTATTTATTTTCTTATACGTTTCTGTATATGTTTTATATTAATTTCACTAATATTATGAATTAATATGCAAATGCAAAAAATACAATTTGTAAAGTAATATTTACCGTTTTTGTAGATGTATTATATATAGGAGACTGCTGTTTTTGATTTGTTTTTATTTTTATTAAACGACCGATTCTATTTGGATTTGCATAATAATGCTTAAATACAATTTTATAATTAATTTTTTATTTTTATATTTATTATTAGCTCCTATACTCTCTACATCCTTCCGCATAATCTACAGATAATTCTCAAAAATAAGAAAAAATATGTGTAGAAGTAGCAAAAAGTCAGATTCTGTCTGGCCCTATATACATTTGATCAGAATTATAGATAAAATGTATAATAATGAACAAAATGATGCCACCCTAAGGCCCTGATAACAAAGAATATATTTTTTATGAGAGGAACCTTTTTAAAATGGTTTTCTATTGACAGTGAGTGTTACACTGTTTGTTCATCCAGGCACCTCACGTTTTAATCACATGCTGCTCTTCGCATTTTTGATGGAGTGTTCTGTGCGCCTGCAGCTGAAAAGTCAACTCTTTGCGGAAAAAGTGCCCAATGTCACATGCTCCAGCACAATTACTGATGATACAATGACTGCTTAGCAACAAAAAAAGTGCCTTGCTTTTTCAGAGCTGAAAGTGCAATGGTGTGATTGGCCTGTTAGACAAGCAAATCTGTCTCTGCACTCTAAAAAATGCTGAGTTGTTGTAACCCAATGTTGGGTCAAACATACCCGACCATTGGTTTAAAAGTATAATTAAAATTTTGTTGAAAGTAATTAACCCAACTTTAGTGTGATTAAAAAAAAAAGGTTTTACAGCTTAAAAAGCAAAACAAAACACAATTATTATATTAATATTTTATATATGTTTTATTAAAAATAAGCTTAGATTTGCCCACTTCTCAGGTTTAGACAATATGTGGCATACTGTAGCATGTGTATTTTGATATGGTTTTTTGACCACTCTTCGTTATTAATGTTCATTTATTTGTTTGCTGGAAATTAAAAATGAATTTAGAAATAGCTTTGAAACAAATATTTGCGCTTAATAAACAAAATTAATTATGGATAGGCTAATAGATGTTTGTGCGTACAACACATTTCCCTATTCAGGAGAGTGAAAGTGAAAGTAAATAATGAGGAGGTTCATCTCTCATTCTCGCCAGATGCTCTGTTTAACTAATTTCTCCCTAGTAAAGCGTTCAGTTTTTACACTTTCAAAGTCCGCCATCTAAATAGCAAATGTACCATGGTTCGATGTGGCTCTTAAAGGAAATAGGAGAAGAGAATCTGATTAGTTTATTCTCAAAACACATATTACTTATTAGGAGAATAAGCTCAACCCTGTAAGACCATGCGCCATGGTGCAAATCGGATTTTTCCAACCATGCACTCTGCACATGGATCGTCAAAATAGAGCCCTAAGTGTCATTCGCTCGATCATGTCATTTTAAATGAAAAGTTGACATTGTTTGATATGTTTTTGTTATGACATAACCAAATCCATTACAGCTGTCAGTTTCTTTGTCATAACAACTTGATCTCAACAAAACATCATAAATCGGATTACTTTGAGGCCATTGTAAATGTGTCATGTAAGTCTTTATCACTGATTTCTGTGAAACAAACTCAATTTGTCACTACACTTTCTCATTAAGTGTCAATACTCTGTCAAATTTTTTTTAATGGTGCCAATAATATTGAATGATATTTTAATGATAGATATTGTACCACTGTAGTTAAGGTCAAGAAGTATATTAATGATGCTGTTATACAATTCATGAGACAACTATAATGGCTTCATGACAGAAGTTATGTTGTCTTGTCTTGATAAAGTTGATAAATGTCTAGATGTCATGACAAAACATGTTATACGTTTTTGGTTATGTCATATGCATTTAAAGGTGAGTGTAAATGTGTGTAACTGCATGACTGACACTTAATGAGAGTTCCCATAAACCTCTCACACCATCTTACACCCCTTCAAGTTGTCACAGTCTGTGTCGCACCACAGACGATCGAGACTCAGAGATGATCAAAAACACATGTATTTATTTACATAATCGCACTTACAACAGAAACTTGGCACACAGGACTTACATGGTGGTTGACACTTCAATCTCGGACAATACAGGTGGTATAAATACACAGGACACAATCACACAGAATACAAACAGGGGTGACACAGGTGGAACTAATGATCATTAACACACAGTGGAAAACAAAACAAAGGGGTCACATGACATAAACACACACACATGGAACACGGCACAATACACTAGACGTGACAAGTGTTACAAATTTTTTTTTTCTGTTTTGCTCAAATCATGTGCATGTGTGTAGCTACTGCACAGTGATTTTCTTTTCATGCTTATGTATTTACAGAGGCGCACAGAGTGGGTCACGTGGTTGGTGAGACGTGGTTGCTGGGCAACATCAATCAGACGGGCTACTTTAGAGTGAACTACGACCTTCACAACTGGAAACTTCTTATTCAACAGCTGACGAGAAATCCGACGGTAAAGAACCCGCAATCCCTTTCATCCATCTGTATGTGTGTTTCCATTACGCTTCAAGCTGTGCAAACTGAAACAAGCTGACTAAAATAAACTTAATGGACATATGCTAAAACTCCCATATTATGGACGAGGTGGTTCAAGCCATTTTATAAAAGTTATATTTCACAAAACTGTAATCACAGTTTTTCCCATTTAAAAATTCAACATGTAAAGTCACATGATTAGACTTTATGATGCGTTTATTTGAAGAAACTGCTTCTTTTGCATCCATTGCATTACACAACTCAAAAAAACTTGATCTGTTCATCTGGAAAATTAAATTATAATGTACCAGAAGCATCTAATATTTGGGTACTGCCAGATATAAGGGACTTTCCTTGCAATCAATGTTTGGGTAAAATGACTATGTCACTTCCCACATGAAAAAATACCATAGTAAAGTGTAGTAAATACAGATGTGTTTTTAAACAATATTATGGTAAAATTCCTGAATTAATCTTCTATGATAATTCTATTCTTGCTATGGTAACACAACAACTACAGTATATTAATTAATACACTACCTGACAAAAGTCTTGTCGCCTATCCAAGTTTTAGGAACATAAATTAATAAGTTGACGTCTAGTTGATTATTTTGTATCAGAAGTGGCTTATATGAAAGGCAAAGGCCTCTAGATTACGCTTATTTTACCAAAATAAAATATGATCATGCCTTGATTTTTAATTACTTAATTAGGACAGTAAGGTCTGACTTTGCTTAGACAAAAGTCTTGTCATTTAACAAAAAAAGTACAGTATAGAATAAAAAGTCATGGTGCAGTGGAAAAATAATTATTATTGTGTATGACTCCCATGAGCTTGGACGACTGCATCTTTGCATCTCTGAAATTACTACAATAACCTAATTAATAAAGTCATCTGGAATGGCGTTCTTGCAGGACTCCCAGAGTTCATCTAGGTTCTTTGGGTTTATCTCCTCCTTCATCTTACGCTCAATAATGTTCATGTTTGGTTACTGGGCTGGCCAATCCTGGAGCACCTTGACCTCTTTGCTTTCAGGAACTTCGAAGTGGAAGCTGAAGTATGAGAAGGAGTGCTATCCTGCTAAAGAATTTGCCCTCTACTGTGGTTTGTAATGTAATGGGCAGCACAAATGTCTTGATATCTTAGGCTGTTGATGTTGCCATCCACTCTGCAGATCTCTCATACGCCCCCATACTGATTGTACCTTCACTAAACTTGACTGATTTCTGTGAAAATCTTTGTGTCTAAAAAATGTATTGAAGTAAAACTACAGTATTGATTATAATTTATTAGATCACTTTAGTTAATACTACATTATTCAGTTGCATTCATTGGTAAAGATATGTAGATACTACAATATTTACAGTATAATATACTTCACTATAGTATAGTTTGAAAACACAATAGTATTTAATATAAATTACCCTAGTATTTCTTTCATGGGAGCTTTGATGAAATATATGGCAGCAATATAAATGATCCTAACAACATCTGTCGTTATAATTCTTAAAATGACTTCTCACTAGAAGAGAAAGCAATGATTTAGCTGCATGGCAATGGCAAATGGAAACATCATAATTTTGCAGTAGTTTTTTTTTTTGTGTTTGTTTAATCCCGAATGAATCATTGGAAAGCAAGTTTTTTTCACTTTGTCATCTTTCCTTTCTGCTTCAAATCATGTTTCCCCTTCAGTCATGATTCCTCTTTTCCTCCTCATCTCTCATCTATCCGCCTGCTTTCCGCTGCATTATAAATGTGTGTGCTGTTCTCTTGTGGCAGATCATCTCTGTGGGCAACAGGGCCGGTCTGATTGATGACGTCTTCAACCTGGCGAGGTGAGTTGTGTTTGTTACACGGAGCCTCTGGAAACATGCAGAGTCATTCAGAGAGCCTGAAACCTGCACTAGAGATCCATTTAATGTCCTTTACACCCCTGCAGAGTCTAATTCAGCTTTATTTGTGTGCTGCTTTTTATTGTCCCACTAACTGTCAGGTTATTTCAGGAGGTCTTTGACCTACCACTGAGAAAGTACAAAGTGACAGCGGTGAGGGAAAACTCTCAGAGTATAAAAGCCCACTGAGAGCAAGTCTGGATTATTCAGCACACTCACACACACAATCACAAATTGTTCAAATGAAACCCATCTTTGTAAATGTAGCTATGGTCAGAATTCATTAATTAGGTCTGCGTATTATCAAATGAATCTATTCAGACTCATTGTAAGAGTGCTTATACAACCAACTATATTATACATTCTGATTATAATTCCGATTATAGAGCTGATTAATGAAGACACACTTCTGCACACTCCTTTGTACAGCACTACCATACTATGTAATTTGTAAAACAATACTTCTAATCACTTACATCAAACATCTTTCTCTGTGTGTATTTTCTTTTGTAGTAAACTTGCTCAGTAGTTCAACTGGTTGAACTTTTTATGAAACGCGTTTCTTTGTGCTTAACTCCAATAAAATGATTTGACAATATCCTTAAACACTACAAATACAACATAAAATGACATGCTTGGATTTTTACTGCATGATTTGCTCACTTTAGGGTAAGGTTTAGTAAATGAGGTATTTTCAAATGTGGTAAAACACTATACTTTTGAACTGCATTCATATACCAGTTGATTTCCAAACTACAGATATACAGTTGGAGTCAGAACTAGATTAAAAAGTTTGTAAAGCTTAAGGTTTAAAAGTACTTTTAAGTAGCTGTAAGTTTTAAAAAAGCTTAAAGTTTTAAAGCAGTTTTAAGTTTTAATTAGCTTAAAGTTTTAAAGTAGTTTCAAGTTTAAAGAAGCTTCAAGTATTTAAAGTAGTTTTAAGTTTAAACTAGCTTCAAGTGTTTAAAGTAGTTTTAAGTTTAAAGTAGCTCAAAGTTTTAAAGCAGTTTTAAGTTTAAAGTAGCTTCAAGTTTTAAAAGTAGTTTCACCTGGTTGAACTTTTCATGACACGTGTTTCTGTGTGCTTAAGTCCCATGAAGCAATTCGACAATATGGTATTTTTAAATGTGGTAAAACACTATACTTTTGAGCTGCATTCATACACTACTTAATTTCCAAACTGCAGATATACAGTTGAAGTCTGAATTATTAGCCCCCCTGAATTATTACCTCCCCCCTTGTTTTTTTTTCCCAATTTCTGCCTAATAAAGAGATGTTTTTCAATACATTTCTAAAGATTATAGTTTTAATAACAAATTTCTAATAACTGATTTAGTTTATCTTTGCCATGATGACATTAAATAATTTTTGACTAGATATTTTTCAAGACACTTGTATACAGCTTAAAGTTACATTTAAAGGCTTAACTAGGTTAATTAGGTTAACTAAGCAGTTTAGGGTAAGTAGGCAATATATTATCAGACAAACTGTGAACATTTTTATTTATTTATTTATTTATTTTTGCTGTGTTAAACCTTATTTTACGAAAACAAAAGGAAAGAATTTCAAAAGGGGCTAATAATTCTGATTTTAACTGTATGTATTGGTGTAAGGCATTACAAATACTCACATTCATGTAATAGTGTACATTTTTAGTGCTGTATAAATACTTTATGCTTCACTACTTTATGTTTTCCACAGTGATTGGCTAAGTAGAATAATCAGTGCAGTGATTCCCGTTCAATCAAATCACATAGACAAATCACATCAGACTGACTGACTTCAAGACATCAATGCTTTATAAATGCAGCAAACGTGTAGTTTGGAAAATTAAAAATGTCACTAGGGAAGATAACGGATGAGAAGATAAAGGATGCCTATTGTATGATGACTGAAATCACAGAATGGCCATAAACAATAACTAAATGCACTATGGAATGTTACGCTTTCAAACACCTGCACAGGCTTGGTTTTGCAGTGCCAACAAAATAAGCAGTGACATATTTTCACAGCTCTATTTGCTCTCACATTTTAAATGTATAGTGCATGGCAAATAAACTTACACTTAAAAAATACACCCTTAAAAGAAAATGGCTGTAAGCTACACTGTTAATTTGCATGGTATAATTTTCACAGCATAAAATTCAATACTCAAGCACTTTAAAGGGGCTACTTTTTACTTATACTTTCAGCAATATTCCGAAATATTAATAATACTATACTTTAACTACATTATTTGGCAAGTAATGGCAATTTTATTTGAAAATAAATGTTGTACTCTTTCCACCACTGGATATATGTAAATGAAATGACGTAATAAAAAGTTGCCATACGCATTTTTATCAGTTTCTGAAAAAAAACTGAACACTGAACATCGAAACTCTTTCATTTTGAAAAGATAACTTTAAATAAAAATAAGCTTTATTTCTGCATGAATATTCTCAGTTTTCTCAAATGTCAAAGTACAGACGGGGAGCTTAAACTTAAGGTTATAGCCTAGACAGACAGTGCAAATATATTTTCATCTTCATGGGATTTCAAAAGATTACATCATGACTGACAGATCAGTATGAAAGCAAAGTGTTGCAAGACTCAAAGACTTGTTCAGTCCTTGTATTAACATGCAACTCGAGATATCTGTCACCCAGCTGAGACTGTTATAGGTTCCAAAACAACTGTCTGTAAGCTTTCTATATACATGTATGTGTTACTCTCACAACATATGATGCCACATGCTTTCATAACAATCTCAAAATAGCATCACCAGAATAATGTTCATGTGTTATTTGAACTTCTGATGTCAGAATTATAACATTTAACAATCAAATCCTGAGATATTTATTTAATTTGAATATACAATAATTATGTTCCGTTCATAATTATAGTAAACCTTATTAATCCAAAATAATTAGCCAATTAGGAGCAAATGCCACCTCTTTTTTTGTTGACATTGAATAAACAGTTAATTTTGTCAACAACAACAAAAAAAAAAGACAGAAATTTGGCATCTGGTCTTTGGAAAGACCTTAATCTCAAAGCTAACACTCACTTTTTTCTGGTCAGTTTGAATGGATTGTTATAAAGCCGTCCATCACACTAGAAAGAGCAGTCAGATCCAGTCAACTTCTGACCGTTCATTACTGACAGATGCAGCTCGTGTACTGTTAGTTCCTTTTCTCCTTCAGCCTGAAGGCATTATTGAAGAAAAAGCTTTTAGCTCATCAAGAATAGACCTGTGGTGAGACTATTCAGCCGTTACTGCCATGGTGGATAATAAGAAAGTGAAGTAAACCTCTGCCTTTTCACTGTTACCTCATTGTGTAGATCCAGATTTAGAGCTTCATCATTAGCTGGAAACTCTCATACACACGTCCAGTGAAACTGAAATGATAAAAGTAAGCGCCAGAAGCTGTCGTTAGTCCCTTCAGGAGCAACTGCTCTCCCTCAGGTCCTCTCTGTCAGACTAATTTTTTGTGTGTTATAGACGAATTATTCAATTTCTAGCAGATTGGATGCTAAAAAAAAACTAATCAGGGTTTGAGTATCACTGATGGACTTTCTTTAACATCGAACTCTGTATATTCTAGAGCTGCTTTGTTTGTTAAATGAATTCAGTTCGGACAGTCATCCACCAAACTAAATGAGGAAGCTGCCAGATGCTCTGCTAGCATTAGCGCTGCTGTTCATCATACCGAAGCGACAGGCTCGTCTGCGCGGCTCACGTTGAGCTAGACAGGGGTTTAGTGGGTATGTGGAGAATTGTGTTTTTGGCCACAGATGTTTCCTAACCATGACGATTCAGTCAACTGATGACAAACCCGCAGGGAACTGTGTGTTTATTGCCATCACGTTGAGCTGAGAATGGAAACCTGTTCCTGCTGCGCTGTCGTACGTCATGTTCATTTAGCCTGTTTATTCAGCTTGGCCTTGTTTACCGAAGAGCTGGATAATTGAAAACTAACAGGACTAAATGCAAATCCTTCAGTTCCTCAGCTTTGTTTTTTTTCTGGTTAGTGCGTATTGTTTCTCTCGGTTGTTGTTTACAGCTACTCTTAATAAAACTGCGGATGCTAACAGGACGTCTTATTCAACCTCAGGGCTGTGGATGTGTTTATTGGCTCTCAAGAAGCGGAAATGCCATCCTTAGTTAAAAACAGCATCAGCGTAAATCACCATGTGTAAAATGTCTCAGTAAATTGCTGGATGATAAAGAGTTTTCATATGACAGAGGGAACTGAATGCCTGGAGTGATGTCACCTAATTAAATGCCCCTGGTGCTCATGGGAATCATTCACACAGATCAATGCAGCCGCACAAAGCTCAGTCAGCCTGTACTGTGATTATGAATTACTGGATCAATTGAGAAGATAGCTGCCGTTAGCGGAGCCTAGTTTGAGACTGAAAATAATATTTAATATGCAATATTAATGGAGGAATATAATATTTGGGGTAATTGCATAGTTTATTCAACTTTACAAAAAGTATCATTACCACAGAGATATTGGCATATGTAGCACCAGCTCTACAGAGGGTTTTGATTAATCTCATTAAAAGTTTGTCATATTTAAGCCTGACTTTAAAGCATAAATTAACAGCACAGACAACAAATCAAATGCAGATTCTACTACTATTATAAATAACCAACATATCTCAGCAATCTGCCCCAAAAAAAAGACAACACCCAAAAAAACATAACATAACAATTAATAGTGCTAATACACACAGGGGAAATAAGTTAAACAAGACACACATAAACACAATCAACAATAGGCTATTTGCACATAAAGGGCTCTATTTTAACAATCTAGGCGCAAAGTCTAAAGTGTGTCCGAATCCACTTTTGCTATTTTAGGGAAGGAAAAATACACTTTGCTGTGGCGCATGATCTAACAGGGTTAAGCGTATTCTCTTAATGAGTTATGGGTGTGTTTTGAGAATAAACCAAACAGAGTCTCACCTCACATGCCCTTTAAGAGTCAGTTGCGACGTGCCATGGTGCATTTGCTATTTACATGGCAGATTTTGTAAGTGGAAAAACTGAATGCTTTACTAGCAAGAAAACAGTTCAACAAACCATCTGCAGCAAAAAAATAAAGAATGATCCTCTTCCAATTGGCCATTACTTTCACTTTCTCTTTCTCTCTTTCGTGGATAAGTAAACAGTGTTGTACACTCCACTGAAGACATACATTAAACTACATAATTATTTTCATTTGTTTTATTTAATAAAACAAATATAAATATGAATATAATAAGTAATACTAATATTAATAATAACATTATACAAAAGCAAGTTGTCATGAATAAACTGAAAAAGCCCCCTGTGATGAAGAAGAAATGGAGGTACTGGTTTTTATATTTATGTAGAAAGTAATATTTTTTGTAATTTTTTATTCCTTTAATTCTTTTTCATTTTTAAAGATAGTTGTGTATTGCTGTACATCCTGCATGTTTACGTGTTCAAGGTGCATAACTAATGCACTCTGGACTGGACTGAACGTTAGACCTACTTTCAGCTGGTCTATTGTACAATCTATTTTAGTTCCTCAAAGTAGCAACGCACCAACAATGCACCTTAACACACCTGTTTTCTAGACCAGAACACCCACAGTCCACAAAGTGGCGCAAATGTATTTGCTACTTAAACAATATGGTGGGAATATGGCCATCTATAAACTTTCGATAAAGAGTTAATGTTACTTTTTTCAATTTCATAAGGTTCCTTTTAAAGGGTCGATGTTTTAATCTAATTAAAATAAAATCTGCTGAAAGTGCCATCTTCAGCAGCAGGCGGACTTAGAAACGCGATTGGAAATACAGTGTTAAATAAATGTTCATATTATAAATACATGGCAAGGAACACTTTAATTTAACAATTAAACAATTAACAATTTAATTTAATCGAACACTCAATTTAATTGAGTGGTTCTTGTCTGGTCTGATATCCATTTTATATCATATCTCAGTAAGGCGGTGAAAATTAATGATTGTAAAGAAATCAGACCTTATACACAGCAAACTTGTAATGGAATGACAGCTCACTCAAAGTGCTTAACTAAAAGTTCTTGTGCATATACTTCATTGACACTTAGCAAACCTCCGCTCCTTTCAGCATCAGCCATGGTGCCCCCCAATCAGACTGTGCTCTCCAAGGAAATAGTGAATAATTTCTGTAAAAGCTACATACTGTTTACCAAGTGGTTTGCATATGAGGGATATACCAGAGCATCTTTAAAATCTCTCGGGGTTGGTGGGACTCTACATTTTGTTGCCTTAAACTCCTCCAAGATAGATGAAAGAGGGAGCTGCAACTGACCTGATGGAATGTAGAGTAGGGCATCCCCAACCACCTCAGCAGGTGCTTGTTAATTTTCCTCTCAATGCTTTCCACAGCTGTTAGAGAAAACTCATAGACTGTGAGGAGCCAAATTAGTTTGGGGAGAAGGCCGTGCTGGTACAGCCAGGATTTAAAGTTTTCAGAAAATCTAGATCTATCAATACTCTTCAACCAATTCTCTGTTTGCCCAAGCACTTTATAGGACTGTCTTCAATGGATGGAAATACCTCGCCCTGACCAAAGACCAAGACCAAAGTTTATTGTTACCCTACCCTTCCTGATGACCAGACATTCTTGGCCGTAAATGTCAACCTTGCTCATGTGGCTACACTTTTGAGTTTCAAGTACCCAACTCACATTATATTATTATATTGAGATCATCTATAAAACTCTGCACCACTGCCTGAATCACACCAGACTCCAGATCAGATTACTTTTAAAACATTTGATGAAACTGCAATTTAAAATAAAAAAGTTATTTAAATCTTCTTGCAAAGATAAAAGACAAGGTATGTTAACATATTAACAAGGTCACAGTCAGTTATATTTAATATTAAAAAACTCACTTCATACTAATTTTAGAAGAGAATGTGTTTAAGAATGATGAAAGTAGCACAAGAATGTAGAGGTCTGTGCAGGACTGTTTTTATAGTCTCGCTCTCGTGAAGTTTTATTCCGCACCTGAACAATTCTGCTGTATTTTCAGTCTTTGTTCACCCACTGCCTGCTTAGAATAATTTTGTACCAGCCCCGACCGTTCCTGTTAAATTTAAATCTGGTTGCAAAAAAACTCACATTCAAATTAGGTACTACCAAAAGAGAGAGGTACCAGATAAAACTGTACGTTGTGCAAGGATTGTAGGCTAAATGTCAGTTTTGTTTGCCCCTTTGTGATGAGTCATGAGTGCTGCCTTAAACCTGAGGCTTCAGTCTTGAGACTGCTAAAGAGTAAAGCTTTGAGGTATTATCACATGACACAAGAAAAAGACTCCCATACATCTTAACAGTAAATTGACTGCTTTCTAATGCAAGCTGAATGGCCTTCAAGGACAGCGCATCTTCAGTTTCTCTGCAATAGTAAATCCCGCTGTGAGGACTGTTACGCAGATAATGAGTGCAACGACTGTAAAAAATAAATAGCACGTGCAGAATGCACTGGGCATGCATTCATCATGTGTAACAGTCGTGAGCACTGGCTGTACCTGCCTGTGCTCAATAAGAATAAGGAAATCACAAATATGCTGTTCCGAAATAACATCGGGACTCGGGAACGCTATATTGTTAGACTGCTAGAGTTACCAACCGCTACCGTGTTTTATCCAGAAATTTATGATTATAAAATGCAAACCTCTACTAGAATGCAAAAATTGCAAATCATTTTCTTATGAAGATTATTTTTAAGTGCTTGTTTGTTTTGATTTTGTTTTGAGTTTTGAGTTTTTCGAACATAAAATAATGTCTTTAAAATGATTTCAGCTGTTAAATAACTTTTAACCGGATGAATTCTTCTGCTGCAGCAACCAGATCTGCCTCCTGTACCCACCCTTGTGTGTTGGGTGTTTGCTTCAGTTTTCCTAAACTACATCTACTTAAGTTATTAACAGTTGCTGTTAACAGCTCTCTGTGATTACTGCGATCTAAAACTACTTGTCGTAACGCTGTGTTTTGAACTTCCAAAGAAACACAGATATGTTTATAACTTCACATTAACATCAGATTGTTGTTATCATAGAGTCCAAAGGTTGTAGTGCTTTAAAAAAACATCACAACACTTGCTGACAATTCTGTTGCATCTCACACAGCAACAAGAAAGAACTGAAAAATATATTTTCCCAATACTTCTGTCTTTTGAAGAAAATTAATTATATATATAAAATATATATTGTGTGTGTGTCTGTGTGCAGAGACTCATTAAAGTCTCACTGATGAAGCTTCTTAATAGGTCTGTTTGAAATGTTCTGCTAAAGCTCAGGCTAAATGAGTTACAATTACAGGCCAATTTAGAAGTCAATGATTTATTTAGGAGTCTCTTATGTTACTCATTAGTTATTTCAATGTCAGCAGCATTTGCCTTGTTTAAAAATGAAACACAGCTATTGCATTTTGATTAAAAAATTAAAATTGTATATTGTATATTACATTTTCTCTGTGCTATCGCATTGACATTGTGTGTATCATGTCTCAAAAGAGATCATACATTTGTATGGTTCTTTTGATTAGTACAAAAGAAGCCATACATTACTTGGAAAGCAGTGAAAATGTCAGTGCTTCATAATAGTTTTATGGTCATGTTCTGATCTTTTCATTTTAATGGCTATTTCTACTGAATAATTCAAAAGTAAAGGAGGAAATGATGATTTTCATGGAGAGTATAAACAATATGACCTTATTCCAGTCGCTACTGTCAAAATGGGGTAATAACTGAAGTATCAGTGAAAGCTATTATGAAGTAATGATTTTAAGTTTGTAATTTTCCATCTGACGTGTTATTTTTGTGTTTTATATTTAATTCAATCGTGATTCACTTGGATTTCAAGGCATTTTTCTAGGTTATTATATTAATTACATTAATACGTTTTCCTTTGTTTGTATAATAAAAAAATATATATATAGATCGTAATATTTGTTTCTCATTACATCATAATGTAGAACTTGTTATATTTTTTAGCATTCTAAACTCAAAATGTAGTTTTCTAAAGCTCAAATTGTTTTCTTTCCAGTGATACCATAATAATGTTTGTAGCTCACTGGAGTCAAGAACTGTTACTATTTAAAGTTAGGTAGGTGTAAATCCCCAGAAGTGAGTGCTGACTAAATGCAATTAGACAGACAGTCAAAAAGATTTGATGAAGTTCAAACAAACCAAATCCTACCGGGATTATAACGTATAATCATCTGTACCAAAATACGATATATGTTTTTATTAAACCGTTCAAATATAGCACCACGCTGTACTGAAATGTCTATAAACGCTGAACCTTAATGAGAAACACAACTAATATGCGCATGATACGATTAAGCTCTTGACGCAATGCTGAAACTCCATCCTTTACATCTTGTGGGCACATTAATCATGAGAATATACATTGAATATTTCCATGTAATCAGTTTAAAAGAATGATAGATGAGTGTCTGGAATTTTTCGACATCATTACAGACTGATGAATTGTTTATTATATACTGTACACTCATGGCTCATTAGATGAAATTTTGATGCTTTGTTCTGGCAAACTGAATCTTGGATACAAAAAAAAGTTTCACAAACACTTCCATGGCCACATCTGTCAAGCACCTAGGGATCCAGACTGTTCCTACAAACATTTATGACTCTCAGGAGCTTAGTGGACTCAACCATGGTGTTGCTTGAATTTTAAAAGGTACTAAATATTCTACAGTCAACACTTATTGATATTATAATAAAGCATTCAATCATGCATCTCCGTCTGGCGATCTGATAGATGAGTCTGAGTTTGGTGTTTGCCAGGAGAATGGTTCTTGCCTGACTGTATTGTGCCAAGTGTTATGTTTGTTTGTTTTTGGCTTGGCATGTCTTAGTTTTAGTGAAACTAAGACGGAGTATTAATGCTTAAGCATACCAAGAAATTTTGACAATTATATACTCTCCACTTTGTAGGAACAGTTTGGAGATCTCCCTGTAAGAGTGCAAATTACCATATACATTTGTTTATATTGCATATCTTTTTCACCAGGAAGGTTCATACAGATTCCAAAGGCAGATTCTGCTAAGATCAGGGCCTGACTAAGATGGGTGTGCACCTTGGTGGTTTTACCATGTGGTTAAATGTTGATTGGTCAGTTTGTATGACTGAGTATTTGGACTTTGGTCACATGGTCGAGGAAGATACAAAACTGTATTGTAAACTTTGCTCTTTCTCTTTTCCAGCTCTGCTAGTATTTGTGAATTACTTTTGACTTAACATTAGTATTTATGACAATACAATACAAACACTTAATAGCAACGCTCTCCCAAATTTTTAGCTATTAATGCTGCCCTTATTTCTGTTTTTGATATAAGATTGCAGAAGGATGGTTTGACTAGAAATGTACAGATTTTAACATCATACTGATAACTTTTTAGTCATTCGGCAAAACTACAGTTCAAACCGCTGTAGTTAAAACCAATCCTTAAACCCCTTTCCTTACCTAACATGACTGTGGACCAGTGCACAAGGCAAGCTGCATAAAGACATGGATGAATGAGTTTGGTGTGGAGGAACTTTACTGGCCTGCACAAAGTCCTAACTTTAACCTATACGGAACACCTTTAGGAGGGATGAGAGTGAAGACTGAACCAAATGTGCTAGAAGAAATCAAAAATCCCCATTAACTTCCTTACAAAAACCTTGTGGAAAGCCTTCCTAGAAGGGTTGAAGCTGTTATAGCTACAAAGGGTGGGCCAACTATAAATTAAACCCTATAGATTAGGGTTAGGATTTCATGTGCATCTAAAGACAGATGTCCCAAAACTTTTAGCAATATAGTGAATATATAACATGGAAGTTATTCAGATAAAAAAATAAATAAATAATATATATATATATATATATATATATATATATATATATATATATATATATATATATATATATATATATATATATATATATATATATATATATATATACACACACACACACACACATACATACATACATATATATATATATATATATATATATATATATATATATATATATATATATATATATATATATATATATATATATATATATATACACACACACACACACACACATACATACATACATATATATATATATATATATATATATATATATATATATATATATATACATACTGTATATTATATTTGTACATTAAATGGAGTTAGCTTGTTAACAAAGGTTCAGCAGCAGAACCATGTCTCGCTTTGTCTCCTTAATGAATCGCCTACTCCCTAAAACCTATTTAACGCAGATCTCTAAAACTGTTCTTCTCATTCTCTCAAACCCACCCTCGCTCCCCCTATTTCCTTGTTTCCCATTCACAATCCTATGACCCTGTCTTTACTCCTAGGATTAATTGGGTGGCCCAATCTTTCTACCAAAACATTACAGGGACGGTACCTCCCTGTAATGACAGGGAGTCTCTGGGCATGCCCGAACAAACTACTTACCAGTTCACGGTTTATCCTGTTGCTTCCCTTCCCCTTCATCCCACTTTTCTTTTACCATTCCCTTCATACATCCCAACAATAAAGTCTAGCTCAAAGTGTGGCGTGGTCCATGCTGGTGAAATGACAACTATTACTACTTTCTACAACAAAAACCTCATGTTTAATTCAATGTGTTCATTTAAATGTGTTGTACAAGTAAATAAAACTGGTTCCAAATTAATCTAATGTGTTTAAGTAAAAAAGCAAAAGTAAATAAATGAACGAATAATTGAAATAATGTGTAAGGGTTAAAGGGATATTTCATCCAAAACTTTAAATGCACTCGCATCCTCATGTGCTATATAACCTTTATGAGTTTCTTATTGAACACAAAAGAAGGTTTCCAACATTTTTCAAAACCTTTATTCTGTTTAACAGAATAAATGGTGACTAAACTATCCCTTCTAAAATATATAAAGGGTGTTAAAAGATGAATAGCATGGTTCATAAAAATTTGAGGTAAATCTCTTCTCAGTTACACAATAATATTTTTCCTTTGCTAGATATTCTAAATACAGTACATTCGATACTTTGTTTATGTGTACACGTGACTGTTGAGATGTTTAAATGGTTTGTTTCAAATTTTTTACAGTCTCAAATATTTCTTACTAATGTTAATGCAAATCGTTTTCTCTGGAAATGTTAAAAACCTCCGAGGGTAGCAGTGGGTGTCTGTGAGTAACTGTGATTAATGTCCCAATTAAATGTGTGTTGGGTGAATCTGTCCCCGGGAATTTAATGAGTCCGTTTCCAAGTCTGATCACTTCCTTTTTTTTTCTTGACCTCTGATACAGAGCGTTTATGTGCCCTGCATGGAATTATAAGAAATGAAGATTAATATCAGGCATTATGAGTCAGAGGAAGGCCTTTAACAGGAAGACCACGGCGCAAGTGGAACATAAATATGAGCTAAACTAGATTTAGCATTTTAGTAGTGTGCTTAGGTGTGCAAAAACTGATTGCAGTACATACACAGTGTCTGGGCTGACCACAATCCACCACTGTCTCTCTGTACAAGACACAAAAAGCAGACATTTCGCATCAGTTTGTACTTCATTTCAATGATTGTGCAAAAACCTCACTCCCCTGATGTCAAAAAGCTAGAAGCTGTGGTCTTTAGTACCTGTTAGTGCATCTACCAAAGAGCTTCTGTCATTAATCACTCACCCACAGTCATTCCAAACCAGTAAGACTTTTGTTCATCATGGAAGACAAATCAAGCTATTAAATAAGCTATAAAATCTGAAAGTTCTCTTATACATAGCTAGCAAGGGGGCAGCTTTTTATATATTGAAGCTATGAGAATACTTTCATGACTTTATTTGACTATGTCATCTTTTCAATATCAGTAAATGTCTGACGTGTATATTCTTGTTTGAATAAATGTTGCTGGGCAAAAAAGCAACAAGTGCAATTGAGATCAGCCAGTAGGAGCAAATACAAACACTCTACATACAACAGTATACTTCAAGATGCACACTACTGACTAAACCTAGAGGTTATGGTCTTTAGCGTCCTTGTCAGTGCATACAGAGTCTCAGATTTGAATCGCATTCTAAGCAGTGCGAGCATAGATAGTAGGGTTAGATTGGTGCTGTAAACTGGATAAGAATGATTTTTAAGGGACAAATTGTATTTGAAGCTAGGCAGTAGAAGCTGTTTGAGTAAACCCCACTCCACTTACTTCAAGAGATGTCCTACCAACTCACATTAGAAGTGGCTGTCTTTTAAGCCCAGAACACAACGTCTAAGTACTAGTGGCAATGAAAACTGACTTTCCTGTCACCTCGCGCTGGCTGCGTCTAGTACCATCTGGATCAAAAAACTTAGCATAAACACACCAAACAGACGGCTGAACCGAGAATATATGTTCAGCGCCTGCATGAGATGATGTAGAGCAGTAGTCCCCAACCTATTTATCACTGTGAACCAGACAAAGCTTGACAATTTTACTGCGGCCCAGGTGGTGGGTGTACATAGACTGCTAGATGATTATAAACCATTTTCACAGAGAATGACAAGCTGACAAAACATTGCTGCAACTCTGATACAAGCTTTAGTAGAAAATTAAAAACCACTGCAATGTTTGCCTGAGATAATGAGTCTACCGAAATTTGTATAGTTCATACGAAATATAAAGCTGATCAGTCAGTTCTTATCAAGTGACTTGCCGTGTGCTTGCGGTATTCTGAAGATGTTTTCAACTGGGTGGTGCACCTTGAAGGCACGAGCGAGTGCACCATTAAAATAAAAAACTTGTGCACAGAAAAAACACAATATGTAAATAGCAGACATCATTTGCGATCTCCAGCTGTTGATCTTCTTGCACAGACATGCTGGATTCACCTGATTTGGTGACAAAAGGGTTGCGGATCCATTTCTTGGCAGTTTGTGGGTCCTTCACTGGGGCTTCTCCTCTTTGCAAAGAAATTTTGCAAAGAAATTTCCAAAAACGTCTGTTTCTTGCTCATTTTGCTAGCTTGTAGATTAAATTTTGGCGCTCAAGTGACCGAGATGTAGCCACAAGAATACGGTCATTTTTCAAAATAAAACATTTTTCAAAATAAAAGTTTAGACTCAGAAAGAAAAATTTACGATTTCTTCCCCAGTACCAGTTGATTGGGGTTGGGAACCACTAATGTACAGTATCTAACTATTCTTGCAGGTGGTACTAATCTGTATTGTCAGAGCTTTTGCTGCACATATACATTTCAGCAGCATTTTCACAGAACTTCTCACTCACCACAAAGGGATTCACTTGTGGAAATATGTCTGATAATCTGATCAACTATATGATTTGCAAATATGTAAAATATGCAAATAAATTCCCTCTTGACCTATGTTGTTCACCTAGTTTTATCACTTTAGTTGTTGTTCTGGGGGCAGCATGGTGGCACAGTGGGTAGCACTGTTGCCTCACAGCAAGAAGGTTGCTTGTTTGAGCCCCGGCTGGGTTAGTTGGCATTTCTGTGTGGAGTTTGCATGTTCTCTCTGTGTTTGCGTGGTTTTCCTCCGGGTGCTCCGCTTTCCCCCACAAGTCCAAAGACAAAGGGTAGGCTAAATTGAATCCGTCAAATGCGTAGTGTATATGTGTATGTCCGTGTCCTCCAGGTTGGGGGTTGAGCATTGGGCTAACGACCTACCTCATAAAATTTGATGTTACGAAACACCAACATGGTGCGGCTAAATATCAACTTCAATATAAACAGCCCTGAGGGTAAGTAAATAAATTGTTGTACTTGTGCATTAATTCATAGCAGAACAGCCAATGAGATTGCCCTCCCATACCAGAGTCATCTGTTTTAATCCTGCATGGATTGTGCAAATATAGTCAATATAGTTGGACTGATAAAAATGTATACCTCTTACATGGTGTACATTTCTTTGGATGAAATGGTCTGCCAAATGCATAAATGTAAATCTGAAACTTTCCTCAGAGTGTATTTGAAGTATTTGTGATGCAGATAACTTGTCTTAGGTCTCCAGAATGCTATGTGGCTGCTAAAGTGTTCCAATTCTGAGCCTTAGCCGGAAAAAAAAGGAGAAAAAAACCTAAGCATTCTCTTTCAAGAATCTTGGAAATCTAGTCTCTCTTGCGTTTCTGCTCTGAGGATATTGGCCACATTCACTTTTTCAGCTCTCGTGGGAAAGTTGTGGGAGTTTCTAAAAAGACTGAAGGGGAAAGTCGGTAAGAAACGTGGAATGAAATTAAATGAAGAAGGCACCGATGTGTGCCCTAGAAACACAATCTCATTTGACTAGAGCCCAAGGTCCTGCTGTAACACATCTGGGATTTGATGCGCTACTCTAAATGACAGTCAATGTGTGCTGTTAATGCTCATGTCTGTATTTTAGAAGAGAGCTTATGTTTTATGGATTTATGCAAACTGAACATGACTGTAGCCGTACAGGAGAAGCTGTTTTTTCTTTTTTTGATTCTTTCAGCACATTATGTCTCCCCACGCAAAGCACAATGCCTGGCAGTTATTCCAAAAGAATAATGATGAACAAAATGAACTGTTTGTAATCAAATGTTAACAATGTGCCAACCAAAGAGGTAATATGAGTTAAAATTTGTCTTTCTTTCCCTCAGAGCTGGATATTTGCCACAAAACGTCCCCCTGCAGATGATCTCCTATTTGTCTCAGGAGACCGAGTTTCTGCCCTGGCACGCTGCTAGTCGAGCGCTTTACCAGCTGGACAAACTCCTGGACCGCACTTTAGACCACAGCCTGTTCAGCGTGAGTCTGAACTCACATCAGTTTGATGAATGTTGTGTTTTAGCCTTGTCTAGTCTGATAAGAGATACAGCTGATATCAAGCAGCATGACTTAAATGACTGCCACAAGACAGACAAAACAAATTTCCTCTGGAAATTTCCTCTGGAAATGATTCCTCTGATCATCATCCAAAACCAAGGAAATCAAAAAACTAAAAACTGTCTATCAAAACTGATCATCATCCAGTCCACAAAGTTTCTAAACACAATGGCAATTTCGCACCCCAAAACATAACCACTAGCTGTGTTTTAAGGTGTATTCACACTAGGCAAGGTTGCTTTGAATCGACCCAGGAATCAATTGCCAACCCTGCCCCACCATACTGCACTCACGCTGTACTTTGCTTTCGAAGTATGAAGATTTATGCATCATTATGATGCAATTCTTAGGGGAAAGCATGTAGAGAAGGGCTCTCGTTTATTGCTATAGAGTACATTGCTGTAAATAAATTGTGGTGTTTTATTTTAAATCATTTGGGATGCAGTGACACGCAACCAAATAGATTGCTGAACAGATCCACCACTCTTGTCACTTATACATTTTCAACACATCATGCTGCACATATTAACATAGTTGAGATGTTGACGCTGAAGTACAGTGAAGTGCAGTTCATTTACTTGGTAAGAATGATTTATAAATCCATATGGAATGGTTCGAAAAAGTGATTTCGAATCTAGTATTTCATGTTCACTCCAATCAAACCAGATTGCTCACACTTGTCAAACAAACTGGCATTTGGGGGGTCAAACACCCTTACACATAGTTCAGGGAATACACTCTTATCTGTCAGGATATTGTACTGTCATACTACTTAAACTATTTCTACTGTTATGCCAATATTTTTGCACATTAGATCATCCATAGTTGTAGGATTTGTCCAGCATTCTCCAATACTTAAACAGCATCCCACATTTAAGTTTTAGATATATAATGTCCAATATCACTATTAAAAGTATACTAAATATAACCAATAACTAATATTGACTTTTAAATATCCATTAATCAAACTGTCATGTTCTAGCTAATAGGAAAAATAGCCAAACAATGTGTTCAGAGAAAGCTTGTTTCTTGCTTTTAAGAATATTATGTCAATCAATATTTACACAGGTCCAGGTGTCCCATATTTCCTGCAAAAACCACATCTGCTATCCTGTAACTGACTGAAAAATAAATGCTAGAGTCTTTCTTTTTCTTTTTTGTCTGCTAGTATCAATTATCTAGTCTCTAGGATTCCTATAATCTAGGGTGCTCTAAAACAGTGACAAAATTCACATTAATCAGACATAAACATTCTAAGCTTACAGTTTTACTTTTCAAAGAACATTTTTGTAACTCTTCAAATCTTCTGACTAAACAATTTTGTCTCTAGTATTTGACATGTCCTGACTACTTTTGTTATGTTATTGGCTATGTTTGCCCCACTAACTTTTATTATAACATTATTTTTTATTTCAAAATTTTAATTGCTTGTGTTTTTTTTTCCGTTAGGAATAGGTAAAATAAGTCATTTGTATTGTTGATCACTAGTTGGCACCATTAACTCTTCAGATACGCCTGTGCCAAAACGTTTTTTGGTTTTTAAATGAAGTTCTGTGAAGTAAAACAACAAATCTGCATGCATAAATATAGTTAAAATTGAAATTATAATGGAAGTCAATGGGGCAAAAACAGTCACTAACATAATGAAAGGGTAGTAAAGTTGCCCAGAGTGAAGAGTTTTTGAAAACTCCAAAGTTTTCTCAAAAATATGTTTCAAAATAAGATTTGTCACCAAAAATCATTCCATTTGCTATAAATTTGAGAACGTTGTTGCCAAATTAAAACCTAAAATCACCCCAGAGTGGATGTAAACATCCCCAACAGCAGGCAAATGTTAACAACTCTTCCTGGCAAAGCTGTGTTAAAAAAAAAACAAAATGCTATTGACTGTTAGAAGCTACAAAACATCCCATTGAAATATGCATTGTGTATAAACAATGACTTATCTACGACAAGCCCCAAAAAGGCAAAACGCAATGTATTCAACAAGGAGATTCAAAACTAAACCTATTCCACACAGTTACAGTTTTTATATGCTTAACCGTTTATTAGAGGGAGGAAAGCAATTTGGACAGTGTAAATATGGTTCCTGTGAGGTGAATGAAGTCTTGTTTCATGTTAATATCGTATGAACCACTGCAGCACATAGTTACATGATCTGCTTCAACCAAGAGATAGATGGCACCACAGACCTATGCCACATATGCAAATCAGCCAGGACCACAAAACATATTGAATCCATATGAGTGAAACATAATGTCACATTTTAAAGAAGAGAAACGTTCAGATAGTCTCAGCATGACTGTTATAAATTGTGGCTGGCATGAGTTAGATATGCTTTAATTTAATTATTCTGACTGGCAGAGCTGTGACATAAATCAACGCTGCTGAATTGTTAAAAAGGGGTGGAGCTAATCTATTTGCCACCCTGTTTTCATATTTCAGTTAAAATTTTGCCAAACATCAAACAAAACATTGATTATTAGAGAACCAAAAACGTATACTGTGCAGTATGTACACTGCCTGACAAAAGTCTTGTTGTCGATCCCAGTTGTCAGAACAACAAGTAATAATTTGACTTTTAGTTGATCGTTTGTAAAAGTGGCAGATTTTTTCTGATGAATCATCTGTTGAACTGCATCCCAATCATCACAAATACTGCAGAAGACCTATTGGAACCCGCATGGACCCAAGATTCTCACAAAAATCAGTCAAGTTTGGTGAAGGAAAAATCATGGTTTGGGTTACATTCGGTATGGGGGCATGCGAAAGATATGCAGAGAAGATGGCAATATCAACAGCCTGAGGAGTCGAGACATCTGTGCTGCCCATTACGTTACAAACTGAAAATTCTTCAGCAAGATAGCGCTACTTCTTATACTTCAGCTTCCACATCAAAGTTCCTGAGAGAAAAGAAGATCAAGGTGCTCCTGAATTGGCCAGCCAAGTCACCAGACATGAACATTATTGAGCTTTTGTGGGGTAAAATAAAAAGGAGGAGGCATTGAAGATGAATCCAAAGAATCTGAACTCTGCAAGAATGCTTTCTTTACCATTCCAAACTTTATTAATACGTTATTTGAGTCATTGCAGAGATGTATGGATGCATTCCTCCAAGCTCAAATGTCAGGTGACCAAAATTCAAGGTCTAGCCAGCGTCTAAAGACAACGTTATTTTGATGCCCAATAAAATCGTCAAATGACGTTGATATTTGGTTGGTTTTAGATTGCTAGAAAGTGACCAAAATGCAGTGTCGAGCCAACTTTTTCTCAGGTATCTCAAGGGATTCATACACAATATTAATTCTTTTTCCACTGCACCATGACTTTATATTCTATAGTGTACAATATTTTTGTTAATTGACAAGACTTTTGTTTAAGCAAAGTCAGACCTTACTGTCCTAATTAAATAATTAAAAATCAAGGCATGTACATATATAATTTTGGTCAAATAAGCGTAATCTAGAGGCCATTGCCTTTCATATAAGCCACTTCTGATAGCAAATGATCAACTAGAAGACAACTTATTATTTGTTGTTCCTAAAACTTGGATAGGCGACAAGACTTTTGTCAGGTAGTGTAGTTTGATATGATTTCAGAGTCTTTCTGTGTTTTTGTGGCTTCTATCTTACCTGTCCGCTTGCTTTCAAACTCCACTTTTTTTATTCAGAACCTCAATCGCACACCTACCCGCAATCTTTTGGTGTGCATGAGTCATTTCTTTCCCTATTCTGCAATGGATGAGCCTTTAGTGTCCACAGTGAGTGTGTGATGAATTTAAACGTGTCTCTGTGGCTCTCCTTACCCCGTTGACTGTGATATACAGCAGATGTTTTGGATGTAATTCAAGACAGGAAACAGCTGGAGCAGTTTAGTCAGGTGTCATCTAATCATGTGACTAGGTGTCAATCTGAGCTTGTATGTTGGCCAGTGTTTTTTAGCCTTTTTACACACAAACAGTGTCATCATTCATCAAATCTGAGACAAAACAATGACACATTACTCAATTGCTGCAGTAACAGCTTGACAAACACTCATAATCAGCTCTACCGTCACCACAATATTTAAAAACAATGTCCTTTGCCTGCTTTTGTAAGAATGTGTTAAGAATTGAATTGCTGCATAGCAGGCTCTAATTGTGATCATTCACTGGTCTCAGTAAGAGGGCATGAAGGAGAGCAGTCATGCTAAATTAGCCATGACATTACCTGCTGCGACATTTCCCTTCACCATATGGAGAGTCAAACAGAGACACAAGCACACACTTGTTTTACTATAACAGACATTTCATTGATTTCATTGATTGTTCTATCAGGTTAGTAAATCAGTACCTACTCCTACGTTCCCTTATAGAAATATGGGGTGGCAAGACAACAAATCTGCAAAAAATGTAGTGTCTTTTTGTACCTCCATCAGCAAAACATATATTAATTAGAAAATATAAATAAGTATTAAAACAACATCCTACCTTAAATCCCAGTACAGGATTTAAACTTGATTAGCAAGTTAACAAACTCGTGCCTAGCAATCTTTATGTGTAAACTACTCAACAACACATTAAAGAGCCTCACTGACATGAATACTAATATCTTGTACTGGTGCAATGGTAAAGATTGCTCATGGATCGGCTGGTATCATTCTTTTAGGGTCACAGTTTTGACGGTTTTGTATATGATACAGTATGTTCAGTAAACAAAATTGGACAATGTCAAATATAGGTAATGAAAAAATATATCTACAAGCAAAAGCACAGATGAACACAATATGGCAAACATACTAATAACCTGATTTGCTTTTCGGTTTTTCAGGTATTTAAAATATATTTTTAAGACAATCTACAAATCAAGCAAACTTTCTCTTTCTGACAACACAAAAAAACAATAGTCAGGTACTGGTAGGTGCATGTATGTGCATGTGTGTGTGTGTGTGTGTGTGTGTGTGTGTGTGTGTGTGTGTGTGCGTGTAAATCTAACTTGGACAGGTTAGAGTACATACATAAGGGACAATAACAGTCAATAAATGAAGCAAGTATCACAGATTTGAATAAAACAGATAGAAAGAAACCAGTCAGTGGTAAGAAGTAACAACGATAAAAGTAATGTATTATAGTAATAATGACAGTAAAAAGAAAGAAAGGACAATAGTAATAATAACTGACAACAACAATACTAGTAAGTTATTAGTGCTCCACCAACTACTACTTCAGAAAGTTACTAATATTACAACTGCTGCTACTACAGCTACAACCATGACTACTACTACTACAATGTCTATTAATACTGATACTACTACAACAACTACTATTACTGATACTACTACAGCGTCTGCTACAACTAATACTACTACAACAACATTTACTACTGCTGATATTACTACAGCAATCACTGCTACTACAAGATCTACATCGACAACATCTACTATTGATACTACTACACCAACAACGACTACTACTACTACTACTACTAGTAGTAGTAAAGTTAAAATGGCATGAATGACTAAACACGACACACTGACTGAACATTGTTTACAAATGGTGACTCACGGTGTGTTTGTGTTGAGTTCTCATTGTTGTGTTTGTGCAGTTGGTTGGGTATACAGAGTACAGATTTTTGGTTGCAGATTAGATGTGTTGTCATTCTTTATAAAATGTATGACAAGAATGTGACAACATGTGGGCGAAGAATGATACAGTTCAATTATTATGCTTATTTTATTATTTTATCTTGAACTGTTGCACTTCTAATCAAAATCACTAAGCTTTCAAACTTTAGCCCTCTCTGATTCAAAATTTTCTTGCAGAGAGCCGTGTTTTCTTCATTGTCCCGCGACCCCTCGAGGGGTCCCGACTCCCACTTTGAGAACCACTGCCATAGGCAACTAAATCAGAAGTTCTAAAACAATCTCAAAAACAGGTGCACTTTCGCATTTTAGAATAAGGTCAATAAGCGGACGTCATGATTTTGCCAATGTGATCCTAAATTAACATCTATGTTGATCCTGGAACATAGTTTTTGTTAGAAAATGTAATCCATAGTTATTCCATACCCCTAAACCCAATCATAACTGTAAACTTTTCCCAAAACCAAATCCATATAGTATAAAAAACCTAACCGTAAGCCTAAACTTAACATAAACAGAAAACATATGCCTTAATTCTGATTGGCTGATTGGAATGTTGTTTCAGGATAAACATAGATGTTGATGTAGGAACATGTCCTACTTGGTGAAATCACTTTGGCAGTCTATATGCTGAACTATGCACATATATAAGTGATCTGCTGATGAATCAGCTGATTGGCACGGATTTCATATGCTCTAGGGAACGCTTTCAAATATACAACCAACAACTGCTGAGCAATGATTGGCTGCCTTTCTGATGACTGGCATTTCATGATAGCGCCCCTAATGTTGCTCATGACTATAAACATAATTATGCTGATATATATGCTTTATTAACTAGTAAGGTCTGGCCAACTAGTCTGTTTTTTAACAAATTTCACTACATTAGTGAGTAAGGACGTCTCTGAATAATGAGGATTTTTGCACACATACATTATACAAAAAAAAAAAAAAAACAATACGACAATACAACTTATCTGCATTTTAAGTCTGCAAATTCTGTTAGTCGAATCTTGTTTAAGTATTTGTCCGGACATACTGATTTGCTTTGATTTGTATCATGGTTTAATGATTTGCTTTGCTTTGCATTTTGTTTAATTTCTCAGGATTATGTACTAAGACAGGTAGAACCAAAGTATCACAAGCTTGGCTGGCCAGCCACTTCCCCTGACGGCTCCTTGATGCATTCAGCTTATCAGACAGAGTAAGTCTTGCATTTCATCTTTCCTGAATTATATATTGCCGTTTTAAACGTATATGTAGTTGAAGTAAGGGCACTGCAAAATGTAAGCCACACATTTTCCTCCTCAAAGAAAGGGAATGACCTCAGCAGATGTGTATTTAATTTTTAATTTTCCCCTTCCTTCTCCTGTACTCCTGCTGGTTTCCGGCCCTCTTTCCTCCTTAGAGAGCTACAGAGAGAGGTGATCATGCTGGCCTGCAGTTTTGGAAACAAACACTGTCACCGCCAGGCTGTTTCTCTAATTTCTGACTGGATTTCCAGCAACAAGAACAGGTGAGCAAATTTACAGCATAGCTTATATTCAAGCTCAGTGATTCTGCTCACTGTCCTTAAATATTACCTAATTCATTTAGTAAGCAAATTTGTTTCAAACTTAAAAGTTACTGTATTAGACCGATTCCTGCTTGGTCTAATCACACACATAAAAACAAAAAAAAATGGTTGGTTACTGTTTAATATGTTTAACCCTCAAAATTCATACAGTATGATTTCTGTGCCAGGTGTCCATGGCAACACGCATTTGTTCATCTAATTTGTTTTCCCTGCTGCCCACAGCAATGTTCACATGCATGTACTGCATGCAATATCACACTGGCAAAAACCCCAGGCCACCGGCAGGGACTAATGACCATATTGAAAAATAAACACAATTGTGGGTGTCTGTTTGTGTATCTGAAGAACTCATGTTAGCCTGAACAAGATATTGTGTTTGCTCAGTTTTTAGGAATATTTTTTGTCCCTCAGCCAAACTATTGGCCGCATGCCTATAAATACATGAAAGGCCACACACACAGTTCATATTATTCACATTGGCAACCTCAAGCGCATTTGAAATGTGCTTGCTAGCTTCAAATTCATGACCTAAAATTGACAGCTAGACCTTAAATCTAGACACAGATTCTGTTATTCTCATAATATGCATCACATGTTGACCTTAGCTACATATAATGAGTATTTAACAATTTATTGAGGTTGCATATGTGACTTGAGTCTCTGTGATAGCAACGAAATGCTCCATTAACAAATTATTACTTATATTTTTGCTTTTAACATGTGAAATACACCCTCAGGTAAAATAAACCAATGCTTGACCTGCTAAGTCAAAGATGTTACGCTCTTTTGCCCTGAAACTGCTCAATTGCTCTAGCAGTGGCTCTAATTATTACCCTGTGGAGTAGTCTCTGTACTGAACAACTGTCTTCCTACTGGACGGTCATCAAGTGAGTTTAGTTTAATCCACTGGCAGACATTTAGAAAGATGAAAGTTTAGATATTTTAATTTTTGAGGCAATTAGGGAATACTTTTTTCCAGAACGACTATTAAAAATGCTTTAGTTGCATGTGTACAAATGTCAAACTCAACAGATGGTAAGATATTACTTTACGCATGCACCTGCTAGAAAAATGGTGATGTCTTTCTTCTGCAGTAATTTTGTGTTATTAGTTACATCTTCCTTTTGATACTTGTGGACTGTATTGTTTACACTGTGTTGTTTGCCTCTGACCTGCCAGCTGAAGTTGGTCTGCCAGATGTGTCCTTTAGTGTCCTTTCTTCACCAATGACCTCTAGTCCTGCTGGGATAATAAAAAGATGATGTTCAGCTTGATATTCAGGAATGAGCACATCATAAAAGAGCAATGTGTTTGACCTTTATGTCTTTTTATGGTTAAGGTGATGATAATGTCACAGGAATGACCTAGCAGAGTTTATGAGCTGCAAAGAGAGGCTTCAGTTCACTGTACAGCAAAAGTCAAATGCTGAGAAAACATCCTCATGTGTTTTATTGATTCAAAACAATTAAGACGACAGAAACTGCTCAAGCTAAATAACACAATTTTAGCCTTGTTTGAAGCAATAAAGGCTCAGATACTAGTAAAATACTAGATACGAGACTATGACTTATGACTCAAGCTGTCTCCTATTCTCATTCAACATATTATAATTCTGAATTTTCCAGATATAATGGCAGCTAACGGGAGGTCACAAATGTTATTCTCTAACTTTGTTTTGGAAATCAGTAAAACATCCTGCCATTGGCAGTCATAAACAAGACATCACCTTCTCAGGTGTGAACATTTCAGTCTATACACTCCAATTGGATGTGACAAGATTTCATATCTAACTGAAGGTGTCGTTCTTGGTTTCGCTACATTCAAAACTCCCAGAGGCTCAGACGGCTCATCCAGAATCAGCAGGTCTTTATTGCGCTTTGTTTGAGCAAATCAAAAGTTCAGTCACTGTATCGGCGCAGCTCCTCCTGAGGTTTAATGTTATTTCTTTCTGTACGAATATTACATGCATCGCCTCACAGCCTGAGATGCTTTTCTCTCCGTGTAGCTCCACTATACTCTGCTATTCTTTTCTCAGATTTATAACCAGATCATTATATGGGTCCACAGAGAGCTCTTTCTTATGACCGATATATCGCCAGAATATATATATTGCACTATGAGTTACTTTTGAAGGTCTGGAGTGAGAATTCGGGTCAAATTTTCACCACTCAATTTATAACCGCATAAAAGATCATCAAATTAGATCTGCTCGTGTTATTATGGACATTCATCATTGTGACAGAAATCAAGGGATTCAAAGTGAATGCAGACAGCCTAAATGTCTATGTATTTTTAAAAGAATCTTTTTTTTTTCTTTTTTGTCCAAACTTGTCTATTTTTAATGGACAGTAAATGTGCCTTCATTCAACATCAATTAACAGCAAAAACACTTTTAAAAAGAAACTGCAAATAAAAGTACAACTAATAAAAACATGCAGACATACACTCACGCTGTTTTTCACTGATTCTTCTGGAGGTGAAAGATTGGCTTGTGATTTGCTATCTTTGAACAATCCCAAGGGACTTCACTGACTCCTGTGAAAAAAACATATCTTCAGAAAACACTAATTCCAAGGAATTTAAATAAGAATTAGCCGTGAACACAATGTAATCTAAAACTTGTGAATCTACAGTAACTCTCAGTAAGTATTTAATAAAAAGACGTTGAGGAATGCTCATTACCTAAAGAATGCAATTTCAAGTGCTAGAATTCTTCACATTTTTTCCCTTCTACTCTAAAAATTAATCTACATATTTGTGTGAAAGAAATTCAGTACAGTTGGCCCTACTTTGAAATTTACCTCTAGATGTGTCCAACTATAAATGTGTTTTCAGCTCTTGTCTTCACTCAGTTATTCAATCTTCTGTCTCGCAGGATTCCACCCAACGTCCGGGACATTGTGTACTGCACAGGTGTTTCTCTGATGGATGAGGATGTGTGGGAATTTATCTGGATGAAGTTTCACTCGTCTACAGCCGTCTCTGAGAAGAAGGTTCTTTTGGAGGCCTTGACCTGCAGTGACAACATCTTCCTGCTTAACAGGTCAACCAACACTGCAACACTGTAAAATAACAATAACAATAATAACAATAATAATAATAATAATAATAATAATAATAAAATTTATTCTAATAAGATTATGTAGCATGATGCATTTATTAGCAAATTTAAACTTAGTTTTAAATAAATTAAAATTTTGCAAAATCTTTGACATCTCTGTACCATGCATTGGTGGAAATCCCAAGGATGGTGGGGACAGGCCCCCCAGCCCAATACCCCAATCCTACCCCCACTTAAAAATTGTCAAACTTGCCCCCCCCAAAACTATTATTAAAAATGATAAATAACAATGTGTTATACTTTCAATAATGTGTCAATTTTATATCTTTAGAAATGTGTAAATCAACACAAACGCAAACAGGTTTAGAAATTGTTGAGTCTCCCTCTCCTTTCCCCTGCATTGCTTTGGTACATATGCCTGCTTACCACTTTTTCACATACTTGGAACAGTATTGTAGCTATTGAATTGGAGAGGTTAAACTTTAATGTGTAATTTTAGTCTTCTTATTTCTGTCCCCCTTAAGACACTCTTACGATGTTTTATGTTTTCCGTCCCCCTGCTGTTAGAAGAAACTTCCACCCCTGGATGCACCAACCATTTTATTCACTTCTGCATAAAGTTTTTGTCATTTAATTGAATGCAAGGAGTATCTGGAGGTGTCTGGAGCATGTACAGCTCCGTTTTGACTATAACCAACTTGTTAGTTTGCAGTCTACTGTACCTCATGAAGTAATCCTTTTCAGTCCTTTCCTCCACATCCTGCCACTCACAGCAACAGAGCAACTCTCACTCCTCTGATGGGGCAGTAAAGACAATGGCTGCTGTAGGAGCTTTCTCCACAAATCTCCATGGTGTCTTAAATCCTGCCGACTCAATAGCAGGATGAGGACGGTGACGGATTACACCCTGTCCAGACCAGACGAGGATCTCAAAGCCCACACAAATTCTGAAGCAGTTCTCTCAGGATTCACTGCTGGTGTGACATCTCCATTTATTCAGTTGCAGTTTGTTGTTTTATAGATGCACAGAGAGAAAGAAACTTGGCCATATAAAGAGACCCTCTCTGACCCGTCTCTGCAGTGAGTGTTCAGCACTCAACAGGCGGATTCCTGTGGGAATCTTCAGCATGAGATTGTGGAGAGGGATCTTGCCTTGCTAGAAGGGGAAGACAAATAGAGCCACATTTAGCAAGAACACATTTCAGTGCTCTACATTTAGATTTCATTTTGTTCATGTTTAGATACTATTCATCATATTACAGTCAGTGAGGATACTTTTCATTTTTTTTGGATGCTGGTAATTGCCTTCCTTGAAGGTAAAATCAATGAGGCTTACACGCTCTCTGTAAACCAAACCAAAATACAGCACATTAAAGTAAAGCAGCTGAATCCTACATTTAACAGATACTTTGGAGCCCCCATTCTCCTATAAAAGGGGAGATGGGTGTGAAAATGGGTGTGAAATACGAGAGACTCCAAAGAAAAAATTGCAGTGTTGGCAGGTATGGGTTTGAGACCAAAAGAGGATCAAGTCCAATCTGACTCAAATCTGAGTCCACGTTCAAGACCAGAAATGTATTAAGTTTACATAAAGGAATTGAGTCAGGATCAAAACCAGAAGAAAGTAAAGTCCGAATGAAGATCTTGGTCAAAAGAGTGTTGGGTTTGTGTTAGGATTTAAGTCTGAGAACCATCCACTTTGAATGTTAGCACTCGATTGAATCGGCTTTATCAGTGGTTTTCAGCTAATAGATATGGGCCTAGGGGCCTTCTGTGCCTACTGGTAGACTCAGAAGGCTGTTATCATCCAACCACAAGGTTAATCAGCTGTACTAATATAAAAGGTGAAGGGAGCACAGCCCTCAAGGCCCCTATGTCCAACCTTACGATGGTCTCCCCTATGGTCATTTTCTAACTTAATGGAAAGTAACAAGCAGAGTTAACAGATTAAAAATGTTTAATTTTATTTCTTACATTTACTATTTAAAACCTTGGGCTCAACATCACAATAAAATATTCCCCTAATTGAAAAAAATTCCTTTAGTGGCAAAAACACCAGTTAAGGATAGTTTACCAATTATGTACCCTTTAGGGCTTACTCTTCAAACACTATACCCACAAGTTGATAATAGACCAATGTATGGCTGTTATTAATCTAGAACAAAATACATCAATAAAAAAAGAAAATACAAACAAGATCAATATGATATCCAAAAAGTCCATACAAAATATAAATCCCATACACAAACAGCAGAAACCAAATTATTAAAATTAGATTTCTGTATTTATTCTAGAACAAAATACAACAGAAAGAAAAATACAAGAAAAAAATCAAAGACAATATCAATACAATAACAAAAAAGTCTATACCAATATAAATCCCGCACACAACCAGACAGAAATGAGATTAGTTATCAGTTGTTATTATTTGTTGTTATTCAATGTGTTTCACTCTAGCATATAATAATACACAAATAGGAACAACTACATATATTTCATAACCATTGAGAACAAAATCACAAACCCAAGGAAAGTAAATATAATAAATTGTAAACACCACCAACCACAAAATTCAAATTATAAAATGCACACAAAAGCCTTGGTTCCGATTTGGCAATAATGACACCAACAATAACAATGACACCCACTTCTCAAAAAAAAAAAAATAAAAATTAACAATATTAACAGCACATGCAGAAGGAAAGAATACAAAACTAAATAATAACAACAATCCATACAAAAATCACCCAATTAGAGAAAGTCACAAACAAACTAGACTAACATTTGTTTCCGACAGCAACGCACACAGGTGGTTTAAAGACTTGTGTAAATCATACAAAGCCAGCGCACATGAATTGGCCACCATTGATGTGGAATTCGAGGTGCTTAAGTTCGAATTACAAAACACGCACAGATGGAAATAATGCTTCCGAATAAGACCAAATGCCACTTAAGAAACAGCAAAGCAGCAGCTAGCAGACTCTGCAAAACAACAACTCCTTACAACTCTTTTCTCTTACATATACCCTAACACAAAAGACAAACCTTTGGAATTAGCTATACATGTACACCATGAACCGGCCAAGTTAATCAAGTTAATTTCCGACAGATAATTTTCCGATTGATAATCCATTTCATTTTACTCACGGTTTCCAACATGCTTTACTCACTGGAAGGCTAGTGGAGAGAGTCCCATCAACAGGTCAAAACACCAAAATGCCAACCAGAGATGGAAATCTCACCTGCTCCTATAAAGCCATGACGTGATTAGCAGATTTACATTACTGTGACAATTGGGTTTAGGGTTGGGGTAGGGGTAGATGTTAATGAAATATAATTAATGGAAAAATTTAATAAATAATTAAAATAATTCTTGTTTACTTCCCGTCACAGTTGTATGTGATCTATAGATGATTAAACATGTGGATGGATGATAACAGCTTTCTGAGCTTACTAGTAGGCGTAGAAGGCCCCAACATAGGCCATATCAATCAGCTGATAACCACTGATAACGCCAAATTTAATAGAGTGATAACATTCGAATCGGCTGCTAGAACAGGGTTAAGGCAGCTAGCACTTTGCAGCTTTCACATGATTGCCCACTGAAGCTAGGCAGGGTTTTGCCTGGTTAGTACCCGGATGAAAGGCCACATGGGAAAATTATGTTGCTGCTGAAAGAGGTGCTAGTGAGGCCAGCTGATGGTCTTACAATGTGGTCCTAGTGCCCTAGTATAGTTACAAGGACACACTGTATAGTATAATATTACAGTCAGAACCAAATTAATCTTGGGTCTGAATGAAGATTTTGATCAAAAAAGTGTTAAGTTTGAGTTAAGGTTCAAGTCAATATTATAGTGACACCATACTGTCAATAAGAAAGGAACTTCAGATAAGACGTGATTTTGAGGTCATAAAAATCTCATGATTTCTTTAGAAAATTCTTTATATCCTGGTCAAATTTGTCCACTGGCCTCTGTCCATCGTGTTTTCCTAACCATCCCAGTATCTACTAACTGGCTTCGTCACTCTTTCTAAAGCTGATCTAAAGCTGAATGACAGCCGTTGTATCACCTAGGTTGATGCAGCACCTGGTTTGTAGGCCTAGATTCCAAAATTCTTGGCCTTGATCCTTAATAAGAGAATGTGACAATGATACTGACTCCTTTATTTGGTCACAGTCTTGACCTTGACTCAAATGGTCCCGACTACAACACTGGTTACTGATTAGGACTATGCTTTTTAACATACTGTAAATCTTGATCCAGGAACACACTGCATTTGGCGGTCAGATCATTTTTGCTGGTACAGTAGTTTGAATCTGGTTGCTAACTTGAAATTTTTTCTTCCACATCACAAAATATCTGAATATTAGCAAATGATATGGCGCTACAGCAGCAGAAGTGATGTGCTGGTGTTGAAGTGTCAGACATCATTGTTAGAAAAACACAGGCGCTAAAAACACTCATGTGATAATTAGAAACTGGCACCAAGGGCTACAATGCATAGCATTAGCATGATGTGAGAGCCACACTGCTGTGTGGAGAACCTGTAAGAGAGTCAAAGCTCAAAGGGAAAAAAAACTACTGTTGACTGTCCTCTGAGAATATAAACCGTGTTAAAGTATTCCTCCATGATATAAAGGTGTTTGTTATCTCTAATCAACATGCAGGGGGAACATTTGCTGTATACTTCAAAAATCCCTCTTCTCTAAGAATTGATAATGAAGATCTTTTTAAAGTATATAGTTGACTTAAGCAATGCCTAATCAGTAAGTTTCATATACTTTCCTAGTTTCAACTTGATGTTGCTGAACACCCGTAATTCTCTCAGTGTGCATAAATGGACAGGAATCCACACTTTACCAGCCCTAATGTGTCCCATTGGATTTGTACTGGGATTTCCATCCCTTTATTCTTGGCTATCTAAACCGTGTGATTTCAGAAACATCAGGATCATGATCCAAAGGTGCAACTGTCTGAGTACTTTCCTCAAATGAGGTCTCAGGAGTAATGCCTTAATCCCTAATAACTTTTAAAAGGTCTACATTACACACTTGATAGTGAGTCTCATTTGAAAAGCCATGCAAGTAGAAATGACACATCTCATCAGGAACCAGCCTGCATTTGAAGTGACTCTAATATCAGTTCATTCAGGGTTTTCCAGAACCCCAAACATGGAGGACATTTGACTGCAGCATTCAGACGTCCACCTTTGCTCTAGTGCCAGACTTAAAAGAGTAGAGAAGACCTTTAGCAGCAGTTCATTGATTTCAGGCACACTTAAATTTCACACCGCAAGCACAAGCAAAGCCCCCATCACAGATGAGCTGTGTGAGCGTGTGTGTGTGTGTGTGTGCGCGCGCACATGTGTGTGTGTGTGCTTGATATTTAATCTACCACCGAGAAAAACTGCCCTGTATGGAGTGAGCTAGTAAATGTGCTTCAATCACTGAATGTGAAGGATGGGGTGCATGGGTACATTTGGTATTGATTTCTTTGACATGAAGTAAATTGTATCCCCCTCCTCCATGTTCTTTTTTTCTTTTGATAAGTGTTGCGATCCAGTGTGCCTTAAGGCTAAGGCTCATATACTTAATTTTCCATGTTCAGCTCTGTCTTCAGCAGAATTTTTTGTCCTTTGCTTAAAAAGTGTAAATGTATTAAATGGCATAAGAGGACAAAAGCATTGTGAATGCAGCGAGGCAAGTGATGTGGGTGCTTTTAAACTGGACTGCAGAACTCGTCACATATTGTGTCCTTCCATTGTCATGTTCCATTTTTTTGCTATGGGTTCTGTCTCTTTTATTCTAATATTTATATATTTATATTTATCCTGTGGTTACAATTGAAACAGCGGTAAATGAGATCTATGTTTTGCCAATCCTTGGACATGCACAGTAGCTGGAGCAAACAGGAAAGACATCTTTTAATGTAATTAGAGTAAAAGTAACGGAACAGGTCACTACAGATTTTATTACTGATTTGAATTATGTAATTTAGTTTTAAAATTAAAGCAAGCGGTTTTCAGGATTTCAGGATTCCCCACTCATTTAGACAGGACTTTGGATGAACTGCCCAGAAAAATTCCAAATATAGCTGCCGAGTGAACAGAATCCACTTTGGTCACATCCATAATACACAAAGGCTACGTCCGAAATCCCATACTACTCAGTAGGTACTGTACTGCATTTAAATTTGGATGTATACACGACATTCTATACAGTATGAATATGAGTAGGATGAATGGCACTCGGACGTACTACATTCGCCATTTTGTCATGATCACATGTCCCACCCAGGTCATTTGCATCGATTTACTCCAATTCATAAATTCTTTCACGGTGCATTGGATACGATGCTTGTATATACATATACATCAGCTGACGCAAGTAGTAGGCCATCTGAGTACTCCTCGCATACTGTTTTCTGCATACGTTGAATTCAGACATACTACTCGGCTTGCATACTAGCGCACTATATAGTGTGGAAGTATGCCATTTTGGACGCGCAGCCAAAGAGACTTTGGTGGCACCCAGGTGATTCTCATCAGCTTATTCCTAGGGCTTTCGACCACGCCCCCCTTATGACATACATGTACACATTAATTACTTAAAACAGTATTATACTATTTTGTTTATCCATACAGGTGCATTTATCAGTCTCTCTGTTGTGAACACAAGTATATTAAGAGATGTTAAACAACCACAATGATTAATTTTGTAATTCAATATAAGTTTTAAATATAAATCTAAATTAAAATCAAATATTTCTGGGGTAGCACGTTGGCTTGCACTGTCACATCACAGCAAGAAGGTCACTGGTTTGAGTCCCGGCTGGAGTTCGCATGTTCCCACAGGCGTTCGTATTAATTTCCTCTAGTTGCTCCAGTTTACCCAAAGACATGCAGTCCAAAGACATGTGGTGTAGGTGAATTAGGTAAACAAACCTGGCCGTAGTGTATGAGTGTGTGTGTAAATGTGAGTGTATGGGTGTTTCCAACACTACTGTACTTCAAGGCAATTTGTAACTTTTCGATTTAGTGGCTGTAATTCGTATGAATTCGAACAACCTATTTTGTACAATTTAGTATGGTTTGCTTATCACCCAGTGATGATTGGGTTTATGGGCAGGGTTGAGTGCCACACCTCCTTTTTAAAAACCGTACATTTTCATACAACTGCAAAAATTCATACAAATTAGCCGCTAAACTGAAAAAACAAAAATACTTATGTTTTCTCGTGAGATCATGGTGCAGTTGGAAGGGCATTCGCTGCGTAAAGCATGTGCTGGAATAGTTGGCGGTTCATTGCACGGTGGTGACCCCTCATAAATAAGGGACTGTCAAAGTAAAATGAATGAATAATAAAATCTTTTAAAAGCTTGTTTGCACTCACAGATGTGAGATTAATCCCAGTGGCTTTGATGTCTAGGGTGTTTATGAAAAGCTGCAAGAAGTGACTTCAAGATGCAAGTCAAAGTCCCGGAATACCAGCTAAACTAAGATCACGGTGAAGAAATTACCTCACATGTTCTAGCAAATGGAAAACTTGTGCATCATGGCAGCGTCTTTATGTGTAACATCTCATTTCCTATTTCCTCCCTTCTCATCCACTTGACATTTTGCACAAATTTGAAGTGAATGGGTCTGTCTACATTCGATTTGGGCTTTTCAGGTTAATTACTTTTTAATGATGCGGACTGACAGCATGGAAAACATATTTGAATTATTGCATTTTTGGTGCCTGTCAGTGAATGTTTTGCAGAAAACAACCAATAATTTGGCTCAAATACAGTAGATTGCGATACTTATTGGTTTAGAATAATTTTTAAAGATTTCATTACATTCTTACAAACTAAGGACATTTGGGTAAAACTTTAAATTAAGTTCCAGTTTTCATAATTAACTAGTGGATTGTTACTTGCCTTTTAAGACTATGTAGCCTTTTTTGTACTTATAAAGTACACAGTCTGCATGATATTTTTCTACATCCCTAATCCTACCTACCTAAATACTACATTAACAACCAATAATAAGCAGCAAATTAGGGGTTTATTGAGCAAAAATCATGGTTACCAGTTTGTTAATAGTGAAAATTGTACCTAAAGTATGGCAGAATTTTGTTTTGTTGTCTGCAGGCTCCTGAATCTGTCCCTAACATCAGACCTGGTGCCAGATCAGGATGTAATTGATGTCATCATACATGTGGCCCGCAATCCACTGGGAAGACATTTAGCATGGAGATATTTCAGAGAGAAGTGGGACATATTGAACTCCAGGTGAATGTAGCTCTATTCGTTCCTGCTTATCAGTGAATTTAACCTTCTGTTCAGTCCCTGCTATGAATTTTACATCCACACTCTCATAAGATATTTATTGGTAAATGTTATTTCTTGTTTGTTGTTGGAGGAACAGAGAAATATCTACTAGTGTTTGTTTACTGCTGGGCTGATTAAAGCCCCCCAAAGTTTTTAATAAAATAGTTTGCGTCTCTCATTCGCAGGTATGGAGAAGCTTTATTTATGAACTCAAAATTAATCAGTGGTGTGACAGAGTTTCTCAATACTGAGGCCGAATTGAATGAGGTGAGTCTGCATGACACTATTTTCAAATAAACAATGGAAAACTTTATGCAATTGGGCCATTCATATATATGGCATCAACAGTTTGAAAGTCTAAGAAAAGGATTTTGAGATAATCTATAACAATCCCACAAGATTCTATAGACAAACACCTGAGATATCTGCGTTAACAGATAACCCTAAGCGCCTCCTTGCAACACTACAAAAACAATCAAAAAACAGACAAAGTTTAAAGGACAATGCCTTTTCAGCCTATCAGGGAAGTAAAAACCGCTAGATGTCAATGAAAAGTATACAGAAACACTGATAACACTTTACAATAAGGTTCATTAGTTAATGCATTTACTAAGATGAACTAATCATGAACAACACATGTTCAGCATTTAATAATCATAATTGAACATTTACTAATGCATTATTAACATCTAAGTCCATGCTTGTTAACATTAGTAAATGCACCATGAGTTAACATGAACTAACAATGAACTACTGTATTTTCATTAACTAACGTTAACTAACATGAACAAATACAGTATTAGATGTATTGTTCATTGTATGTTCATGTTAGTAAATGCATTAATTAACATTAACTAATGAACCTTATTGTAAAGTGTGACCGAAACACTTTGCTTACTTGCATTTCTAGCAAGCTTCACCAAGCAACCGTGTTGATAACTAAGCAAAAGAAACATAATGTTTACAAACATGCACACGCTCCGGTGTGACACGATACGCAGAATTCCCTATGACACGAAACTACGTCATGCGTAATTTCCCAGTCCCAAACTACTATTACAGTACTTAACATACTATCATTCTGTAATATCAAAAAATTTTGGTATCAAAAAAAAAACGGTGAAAAAAATTATGAAGAGAAGTGGACGAGTCCCCAATTACGTTAAGTTACCTAACTAAATACGACTCATGATCCTAAAACAGCGTAACATAAATAAACAACGGCCAAAGTGCTCCAACTAAATTATTTATTAGCATAACATAACCAGTAAAACATTACAAAATGACAAGAGATGAGGAGCCCAACAACATAACAAAAAACAACCAAACAAACCTAAAGCAGGTAAGGACTCTCCACTCCAAACAAATATCAAAAAGAAAGTGTAAAGGAGAACAAAACAAATAAGCTGTTAAAAACTGTGGTGGCATAGAGGAATGTGCGAGAGCAAGAAGTTTGTTTTAAAAGCTTGACCTCACCACATCAACCAATAAAAAACTAAAAAGGGACAAAGACAAACAAGATCAATTGAAAGTAAAAGTGATTGCCACAAGTAACAATTCCCAATCAATTTATCAAAAAGTTGAGATTGTTTTTTTAAAAAGCTTTATAAAATAATAATAATAAAAAAAGTGCATTTCTGTTTACAAAATGACGTACAACAGAATACAGCACTATATGTGACCCTAGACCATAAAGCCAAAAACATCCAGAAATGCATTGCAGTATATGGGTCAAATAAATTATTGATTTTTTTCTTATATGACAAATATTATGTTCTGTTAAGATTTCCAAGTTTTGCATTAGTTATGTGCAATATGCTAAGCCCTTCATTCAGATTCACACTCAGATTCCATATTTAATAGCTGTATCTCAGCCAAACATTGACCTTTCCTAACAGAGTATATCAATGGAAAACCTATTTATTCATTCAATATACATATACATCAGGTGATGTGCAAAAATTACAAATTTTTTAAAAAATTGACCCTTATGACTGGTTTCGGGTCACATATGAGTGCTGAAATGTATTTTTCAAAAAGTGGCATTGCAACTGCTGATTTGGTAAGCATAACAGCATTTTCTGTATAAGTACTGTATGAATAGGATCACTATGGAAATGGTCATCTGTACACAAAGCTTAAAAAAATAACAAAAACCTTTCCCGATTTTCTATACACCATTGTAAAAAATATATTTATTTAAAGACTAATAAATTACAGTGGTCTCTCGTTTGAAAATACTTCTAAAAATAGCCCCTAAGAGGTGAAATCCACATAGTCCACTTTATTTTTTAAATTATTATCAATGTTTTAAGGCTGTAAAACCACTCACTACACTATTTTCTCAGAAAGCCAGAAAACACTTACGTAACTTCTACTTTCCATTATGCATGTTCAGAAGTCCAACTTTTAGTGCAATTGTTAGCAACTTTCAATTTTTGGGTGCTGCTTTGTGTATTTGATGGCGCAGAACGTTTTGTCGACATTAAGGGGATTGTTGTGGTTGAAAACTTGCAAACACACAGTACAACACTTCAGATTCACACTGCTAGAGATTAAAGGTTTATGTCAATTTGGCAAGCTGAACGCAATCTCTACTGTACAGGAGACAGGGCACGGAGGAGATTGATTGACAATGGTCTATAGCCAATCAGGATGCAGAACACAGCACGTTAAACAGGAAGCAGAACAGAATGTGCTATAAAAAACATGTCAATTGCACTAAAAAAAACATGAAACTGTGAGACCGTGAAAGGTGAATCATGTTATGGCGAGGGACTGTATAGACAAATCTTTATGGGACTGAAGCCTGGTTTATACTCGACGCATCCGCTTGTTCGCTTGAGTGTGTGCGGCGAATGTGACGTCATCGCGGAGTTTGCGGAGGTTTGTTTCTAGCGTCAGGCATTTTTTGAAACTCGAACGAACAGTGCGCGTGGCGCCGCAACTGATTTGAGTGGAATATGATACACTCTGAAGAGGTTTTGTCTGAAACAGTACGACTGTACACACATCTAATGACCCGTGATCAGAGAGATAACCTAATGATCAATAATTATTGGCTAGAAATAGCAACAGCTGTGGGAAAGGAGAAAGTTTTTGTTAAAAGGTTTGGAAAAACCTGAAGAATAAATTTATTAAAACCAAAAAAGGCCATGGCAAAAGTGGAGACCAGGTACACAATCACAAAATATGTTTTTTCACCATTTATAGGTTTTATTTTGAATTTAAAACTTTGATTTTAATTTTATATTTGAATTTATAGTTTAATAGTTACAAAACTAATGATGTCACAGAAGTTTTTCTGTGATAACTGGGAAGGAATATTTAAACCTATCGGTTTACAATGTACTGATGCCCTGTTTCTCTGGGCTTTATTGATGATAATGATCTGTAATGTTGGACCATCATTGCCTTTTTAGCATAAGGAGAGGACAGAAACTAGCCAGACAATAATGTGTGAATTGTGGAGCGGGCTAAATCTAAAAAAAAATCTATATTTTTTAGTAAGTGTGCTTTTTTTGCGATAATAAAACATATATTTGTAGAGTAACTCATGTTCTGTTGTCATTAATTACAAATACAGAATATGTTTTTCCACCGTTAACACTGATTTATATATTTGTGGAGGGGGCTAAATCTGAAAAAAATATTTTTCTAATAAAATATATAATTTTTTGTGCTTCTATTCTTGCCATAATAAAATATATTTGTAAAGCAACTCATGTTCTCTTGTGATTAATATTATAATAAACTTTAAATGGTAAAACTAGTTGAAATATGAACAAAAGCAAGTGATCTGATAAAAAAAAAATCTTGAATTGTTATAAAAAATACTTATAATCATTAAAATAATGCATAAAAACAATACAAAATCAATAGTTTAAAAATATTGAACTATATTATGATATGACGTAGTTCCGGAAACTTTCTACTTCTCTGTTTATCCGTCTGACTTTACGGTGGGTTTCTTTTGACCGCCCCCTGTCGTTTTAAAGAATATCACAAAGGCGAACGCGGTGAGTATAAAAGCCTCAGCCGAGCGCAGTCAGCGGAGGTGCGCGATGCGGTGCCAGGCGCGAGTAAAACTCCAGCTTAACATACTAACATAATTTTATTAATAATAAAACCTTGGTCAGAATATTTTTAAGATGAAAATGAGCAAATGTACACTTTGAAGACTGCAGAAATGTTCCCTAGACTGATTAGTTGGGTTATTTCTTCATTGTACCTTCTTAAACTTATTATAGGAAATATAACGTATATTGACTTAGTCAAATTCATTCAGCTTCAGTCCCAGAGGATACAGTCTGCTGATGACTTTTTTTCGTTTCTTTTAAAAGATTCTATGAAATGCAATTCTGAAATGGCTTAAAACTAAACAAAGATGTCGAACGCTAAATCGCAATGCACATTCTTCCATATGCACAAGACCTCACAACATCATCAATTGGAATTATTATCATAAAATAATTCTTTTCAGAAACCCAAGTGTCCTTCCCTTTCAGACAAACAACTAAAACAACACCGATAATTCTGTTTACTTCAATGCATTCCCACACCTCATTATCATAAACATCATTGTTATCTGCTAAATTACACATCAGGCATTTGCATGAAAAAGCGTTGTATCTTCTGATGCTGTTTATCAGTCAGAGCCGAAGGTGCCACTTACAAACATAAACACACAATCTCTGATACATATGATAATGTTAATGAGAATTGTTTATCTTCTCTTCAGCTGAAAGAGTTCATCCTGACCAGCGGAGGAGAGTCAGCGCCTGCGTTCGCTCGAGCCGTCGAGATCGTTCAAGCCAATGTAAAATGGCACATCCTGTTCCAGGAACAGTTTTACCAATGGCTGCGGAAAGCTCCCGATGGATAATACAACATTTAGCATGGAGCGTGCAATTAGCATGGAGACTCTATTAGACATTTCGAGGCCAGTGACATGAGGACACCTACGTCATATTACAGATCAAACATTTACAGAGTCTGAGAAGCAGCACAACTTTACTTTTATATCCATGTGAGGACTGATGGATCAGAATGAATTCCCAGAAAAAAACGCACCGCCCTGCTGTCCAACACACCAACTACAACTGAGACTGTAAAATACAGAGGAGCCTGGTAGCTTGTATAAAATGAATAGGAGAAATTGGCAATACTCGGTGATTAAATTAATGAAAGTTGCACATCCGGTATCAGTCAAGTCCTATTTTACTACAATACACACATGTGGAAAAAATACCCAAAGGACAAATATTTGATCCTTTTCTGGTCAGATTGTATTCATATCACAATGTTCTAACTACTCGCGATGCTGAGACACACAAATAAAAGGTATCTTTTTAATGTTAAGGAGAGTTTTTGCCCAAACCATCCACAATGGCGACACAGATTTTCTAGTTTAGAAATGGTTTATAGGTGACATGGTGGTTTATTGGTTATCACTGTCACCTCTAAGCAAGAAGGTCGCTGGTTCAAGTCCCAGCTGGGTCAGTTTGCATTTCTATGTGGAGTTTGCATGTTCTCCCCGTGTTCGCATAGGTTTCCTCTGGGTGCTTCAGTTTCCCCCACAGTCAGAAGGCATGCAGTATGGGTGAATTGAATGAACTAAATTGGGCGTAGTGTATGTGTGTGATTGTAAGAATGTACGGATGTTTCCTGGTACTGGGTTGCAGCTGGAAGGGCATCCGCTGCGTAAAACATATGCTGGCTAATTTGGCGGTTCATTCCGCTGTGGCGAGCCCTGATAAATAAAGGGACTAGGCCAAAAGAGAACGAATGAATGATAGGGTTTCTATTTCTGCAATGTCACGGCTGAAAAAACAGCATAAATTACTATGACAGAGATCACCTCAGGTGCTTATTATTTGCTTTACTCAGTGTTAATCGCTACCAATGTAAGTTTGAATACCATTTTACGTGACAGCAGATAGTTTACCTTAGATTTTGAAAATAAAATAATAGAAACATAAACATCAGAACTGTGAGTGAGCAAATCAACATCAATCACTCAGTATGTACTTGCTATAATATTAAATAGGTTTATAATTTATTAATTAGGTTATAAACCTGTCCATTTTGTTGAGAGCACTATTCTGCTCTTATAAATGGCTGGCATTTAAATGTTTGCTTGATTGCTTGATACTGGAATCTTGTTGTGTCGCGTGTTGTTAGGACGCTTATAATGTGAAAATAAAATCTCAAATTGTCTGTCACCAAATCAGCCAGATCCAGAAGCTGTATTTTTATGTTTGATAGCACCACCAACAACACTAACAAAAGAAAATGGCCACAAAGGGACTATTCTACAATCCATGCTTTTATTTCCCATAGGACTGCTGCGATTCTCAGAAGGAACTTTTTTTTTTTTTTTTTTAAAGGTTTAAATTTCAGTGATAAGCTGCTGTTTGCTTTCCTTGCACAATCACCCCATTTTGTTGAATTCTATTTTGTATAATATCAAATGAGGCCATATCTACCTTCATCAAACAGTTAAAGATAACTAAAGGTCACAGGAGGATTCAGAACAGGCCACTTTTAGTTATCCGTTATCATGGACAAACACAGATTTGTTTTATTAGGGGTCGATGCTAATTAAGGAATTCTTCAAGGTGCCTATATCTTTGTTGTATTGGGTCAGTAGTGGACTGAAAGCGAGTTTTTACAATGGACATTCTATGGTGTTGATGATGATATAACTTGAAGGGAATGCATATACATGTATGTGTGTTTATGTATATATTTATACAAAGTTAAGTGCATATGGGTCAAAGATGTGAATTTTTTCGTTTGTTTGTTTCTTCTTTTTTTTAATAAAAGGGATATTTCACCCATAAACAGCATTAATGTCATCATTTACTCATTTTCTTCATCTTTGGAACAAAAATAAAGGCATTTAAATATTGTTTCAAGCAACATCAAAAGGTGCATTAAGACGTTGTAAAATCAATTAATGTGCACTGATTGGCTGAATTCAATATCATTTTTGTCTTACATGACATATTTAATTTAGTCCTTTATTAAACATTGACCAATGCACATGGGTAGAGCTTATCGAATAAGGTTACTCATGTGAGAATAAACCTCATTGGCTTGCATGTTAAGCAAGCATGGCTCTTTAAATGACTGAATCTTGGCTGAACTATCCCTTTAAATGATCCTACAAATGCATTTTATATAGACAGTGAGAGGAACGCTGAACGTCTACAATGAGAGCAGAATATTGAGTTTCAATATTTTATATATATATATATTTTGTGAATATTCAAATAAAATGTTGGTATAATCATTAAATGACTGAAATGTTTTACAAAAAATATGCCTAATGATTTATTTTGTATTTTAAGAAAGAAATGTTTTTAAATTCACTGTGCAAATAACAAGTCAAATTATACAGTATCATTGTATAATCACAAATTCAAGAAACTATTGGGAAATTGCACTTTTATCCAAAATACTCAATATAGCAAAATAGTTTATTACCTGATGCTTTTAACCATGTAATGGAGGGTAGAAATAAGGTGAAGACTGGAGTCCAGAAGGTTCAACTAAAACAAAAAAGGTAAACCATGTTTAGGTAAACCATTGTTAGTCTGCAAGAGCTTTGTAGAAACACAAAGGCGACAGCAGATGAGGCTGGAAGAAATGAGCACATCTGCAAAAAAAGAAGATGTAGAAACCAAACAAGACACAGTTCGGGGGACAGAACTATCATTAATATTCTAATGACTCTGTGTCTTATTTTTGAGATAAGATGTAGCACATTTGAAATGTTTCAAGAATATAAGATTGAAGTGACAATTATTGTAGCCCAACTTGTGCTGTTTAGAACTTACCACACTTGAGTCATTTATATGTTTTTAAAATACCGAAAACAACACAAACGTCAGTGCATGTCAAAACACCCAAAAAAGGCCCAGAACACCCTCAGAGCCCAGAGGGTTAAGCCTCCTGTGATTTTGTTTTCATTTCCAAATATTACTCAAATTATGTTTTTACAAAGCAAGACATTTTTCACAGCATATTCGATAATATTTTTTCGGGAGAAAATATTATTTATTTTATTTCAGCCATAAAATAAGCATTTTTATTTTTTTTGTTTTTACTAATTTAGGGTCAATATTATTAGGTACCTTAAGCAATACACACACACACACACACACACACACACACACACACACACACACACACACATACATATATATATATATATATATATATATATATATATATATATATATATATATATATATATATATATATATATATATATATATATTGATATATATTGATATATATTGATATATATTGATTGTCCACAGAACAAACCATCACTATACAATGATTTGCCTTATTACCCCAACTTGGCTTTAAATTGCACTTTAGGCTGAATACTAATATCTTGAAAAATATATAGCAAAATATTATGTGCTGTTATCATGGCAAATCAGTTATTAGAAACTAGTTATCAAAATGATTCTTTCAGTTGAAAAAAAAGGGAGGAAAAAATATACAGAAGGGCTAATAATTCTGACAACTGCAGAACTTAGCCCTTATGTTTTCCACAATGCAGTAAAATCTAAATTAGCTGTACAGATTTGGAACTAACAAACTAATTCTAACTTAACTGATTACTTATTTGTCAATTAACCTTGATTTTTAATTTCAATCTTCCAGCCCCAGGGCTTCTGGAATATTGTCATCTCATACAAAATTGCAGAGTTTAAGATGTGATTTCTGTAAAAAACTGCGATTTTCACTGCCTGGCTGAGATAAGACATAAAGTGGGTATCAGTACAAACAAAAAACACAGCAATAAACTATATTTCCATGTCTTTAAAATATGGAAATTAATTTTACCCCAGTATGTTCAATGGAATTTCTACGCTGACCTGCAGCTATTGACGGTACCTGTGTTTAAACAGTCTTTTGCCTCTTTTTATGCTTTAACAACCAACTGGATGCTTAAGTGTATTTACCTGAATGTACCTTAATTACATTACAACATTGATGCAGTAATCGGAAACTTAGGAAATTGAAAATAGTCACCTAAAGCTCTCACTGGAATTTCATGATTGGCAGAAAAACATTAGCTGTGCATACATTCCATTAACTGGACATGCATTTAAACACAGAAATCTGTTATATGAAAATCTATCAATTAAAATTGAGTATCAAAAGGAAGAAAATGATATGTTATTTAAATTTGGGAAAACATTAAATGTGCTTCAAAGGCCCTTATAATCTAAAACCGGACACAGAAAGATCGCAAATATTCAGTATTCGCAAAATTTCAGGCTCTGCTGTGACTGTTACTCTGTGAGTCACTGCATTGGATGAGAACAAGTGCAACAAATGACATAAAAAGGCTTGACAGTCGACCAAATAAAACAGCTGTAGTGTATACAGCACAAGCCAAAACAATTCTGCAACCGTCTGCTCTTTCTCTGGATGAGTTCAGTTTATCACTCTATTTTGGTGAGCGTTCGTAAAACAACAGGAGAGCAATATCATATCATAAAAAAAAAACATCTCTTCACCTTGATATTATTTATGGTGGTGCCAAAATGAAAAGTTATAGTTACGGTCTGACAAATCAGCCAAACTGTTGTTCTCAGTCCAAGAGAAATTGACGATATAGTGGGGAAAATTGACCAGTCATTGTCTGATTGGATCAGTGTGTTCAAAGCTGAATAGTGACAAGAATTGCTGGAAAATATGAGCACACTTTCTTCCTTCCCACAACCTCATGCTGAAGTGCTGATAAGTTCTGCCTTGCATTACTCATTCATCAAGTTCACATTTTCACATTTCGATCATGTGGCTGCTGCCTGTGGTTGCAAATGAGCTCTTTTATCGAAGGCGACTGCTATACAGCAGTGGATTTGATTCTCATAGTTGCACTCAAAATTGTCATATGCAGCTGAGACTATAAGCGTAACTGTAAGCTGTAAATAAACTATTTATCCTCAGCCTTTTTTTTTTAAATGTCACAGTAAAAATTAGCTTCATTAGCTCTAACAGTTGAAAATAATTTTGTGTCTTAAAATAGACATATTTTCACTTATCAATTTGTTAGAATGGTTTTGCAGAAATCATAAAGAGTGAAGGAGAGCGCAAGTCTGTGGTATGTTGCACAAAGCCAGGGTTATTATCCAGGTGAGTTTGCAGTTAGTTTGAGCAAACACTGAGTTTTCGGGCTCAAGATTGATTTTGATTGGTATAGATCACCTACCCAAACTGGATTAATCTGTGAGTAAACTGACAATTATAACTGGTGCAACAAAGCCAGTAACAGTTGTCATTTTTGCTCCAAATGTAAGCCTTTTACTCTAAAATCCTTAAACTTACAGTATATAGTGCTGCTAATAATTTATTTATATTTTATAATATATAAGGTAACACTTCAGAATAATGGTCTGTCAGTTAATGTATTTAATTAATTAATCATAGTTTAACATTAACTAACGCATTACTAAAATTCATTGTTGTGCTTAACAGATAATGCACTCTGAGTTAACGTCAACCAACATTAGTTAATGTTATTTAAGGTAACATTAGTTCATGTTAACAAAGATGAATAAATGCTATGTACTGATTTGTTAGTAAATACATATATTAACATTAACTATTAAACCATTATTTTACATTATTTAACCATTCTATTACCAATTATATAGATATTTTATAGTTAATTTTCAAATTGTGTAGAATGTCCAAATAACATTACTAATGGCTAAAACTTCTTTCAACCTGTTAGCCAACACTTATGTTTGGGGAATTACACCTACCTAACTTTAAATAGTGACAGTTCTTGGCCCCAGTGAGCTACAAACAAAAGGTATCATTGAATAAAAAGACATTTTGAGCTTTGGTTCATACAGAAAGTATATATAAATACAGTATACTATATAAATAAAGCTTTTAAAAAGATTGCCTTTTGAGCTATTTGTGAACCTACATTATAAAAAAAAATATTTAAAAATGATATAACAATCTTTTCTTTTTAAGTTGCCTTCTTAAAATGTAGCTAAATCAGCAGCGTTTATTACTGCCTCGTATGTTTAAATTAATTATGATATCTTAACTGCTGACATTCTCATGAGAAATTAATCAAACTGATGTTCTCATGAGATAACGATTATGTCATTTACAGTATAAGCATTGTGAAACCACATACAGTAACCAGGTTGAATTTGTTGACCCAAAACTTACTCTGCAACGCAATGTTTGTCTAACTAGTTTTGTGCAACAGGCCGCTGTAAATGTAACCTACTGTACATAATAGAAACTCTCAGATTCCTTCACATTTGAATGCACTTATAGCATCTCTGACAGGTTCTAAAATCCCTTTGCTTGTTTGCAAATAGTTTGGGTAAAAGATGTGAGGTTTCATATTCATGTTTGATCAAACTAAATTTAGTGAAGTAATTGATATATACATAGAAATCATTGAAAACAAAGAGCAAGAACTGTGTTTTTGTTTAAAGCATGGGTCAAATAATCATCATACTTTATATTTATGTAAAAAACGAAACAGCATACTTATTTTTATATGTCTTATATGTACATGTTAAGTAATTATACTAAACTGTCTTATATTTTATTAATGATTTCCTGTTGATGGCAAGTAGCTAAAATCTAATGGTGACTACACTGGGAATAGATTCCTCTATGCCTGATATATAATACTCTTACACCACACTGTATTTTTGCTTTTTTTTTTTGTCTGTAAATAATGCCTTTTTTGGCAAAAAATACATAAAGATACAAAATGCTTTGTCTTTCAACTGTATTTGAAATTGTATCGAAATTACAGTATAGTTATTATATTCATTCATTCATTTTCTTTTCAGCTTAGTCCCTTTATTAATCCAGGGTCGCCACAGCGGAATGAACCGCCAACTTATCCAGCATATGTTTTACCCAGCGGACGCCCTTCCAGCTGCAACCCATCTCTGGGAAATAGTTATTATATTATAGCACTTATTCTTTGTTTAAACAAATGTTTATTTTATATAAATGCTGTTTTTTTTTCTAAAAATCAATGAATCCTAGAATCACAAATCCTGTATCCTGTTACACATAACTTTTAGGCAGAACATCTGCTAAGAAGGTGCTCTTGAGCACAGAGAGTATTAGAAATGTTTTTGAAGGATCCAGTAAAACTGAAAATTCAGCTTATCCATTACACAAATTAATATTTGGATTTAAAATTGATAAAGAAGATAACAGCTTTTAAATATTACACTGATATTTTACAGTGTTATATACCCCTCTTTGTACATTCACATCATGTTTTAGGTGACTGCTGAGGTATATTTTCCATAAATCAGTCATAATCATCGAAGTAATGTTTCACAGTGTCACAAAAGTGAGACCACTGGTCTGTGTACAGGTTTTTCTTCTACACACCACTGAGAGCGACCCAAAAAAAGTGAACACTGAGGCCAGAATAGCAGCACTATATACTGTGACTGGAGAAATTGTTCTGATCCATGTGGCAAACATCAAGGACCATGACAAAAACTCCAGAACATCCCTTCAGGGCAATTTTTACGCTATAAAAACCTCACCCTTACGCTTTCAAGGGGTTGTGAAATGGTGTATTTCTTTTAAGGATGACTAAAGTTTGGCGCCGGGTCAAAGATAAAATTGAAAGAGGGAGGCAGAACTGAAAAAAAGTAGCTGGAATACAGTAGTCTATGTGTCATGCAGTACCTCACTATTATAAGAATACTTCTTCACAAGATGTCAGTACTACCCTTTATGCCCGTCCTTAAGCCTATCATTGGGAGAAAGTCCAGTGATGCGCGACTGATATGACAACACGATAATGATAATAATCGACACTAACGTTAGCCTACTATTTACACTGCATGAGTTATATTTATATTAAGCCTCCATTTATTTATGACATAACGTTAGTCAATACCTCTAAAATGACAGACAAATCGATATGAAACGTTCACTTTGCTGCGTTCTTTCAGAGCAGACAGTCTCAGTCTACTTCATATAACAGGATGGACCTCAACACGGAGAAAGTTATAAGCTTATGATAATGAAACACGTTACATTATGGGAAAGAACAACGCGCTAGGCGGAGAATAACAGTTCATTTCGGAAGACAGAGAAGACAGACATGTTTATATGTAAGACTTACTTTGTTTGTGTAGTGTTTTGTTTTGTTTTTTACAGCGTTTGAATGGCACTTCCGGGAGGTGATCCATTCGTAGGGGCAGTGAAACTAATGAACACCTGCTGATTATGGTCATGTGACTTAGTGCGGCGAAACTAAATGGCCGAAACCCCACAATTCATTTTAAATGGGAAACATTTTTATTATTATTACTACTACTTATTATTATTTATTTATTTATTTAATTGCAATTTCAGAACACAGAACATACAAGGGCAAGTACATAAAATTAAATTGACATCAAAACAAATACAATATACAGTACAAAGAAAACAAGGGAAAATACAGAGAAGATTTAAGGCTTTAAGATAATTAGCAATTCTTTTTGCTTTAATATTTTTTGTTTCATTCATTGCTGTTACATACCTTCTTCCGGCCGTTCAAGGTGTGCCAGTAGTGGACGAAGTACACAAATCTATAAGTACAGACACATTATTAAAAGCTTACTCAGTATTAAAGGAATAGGTTTCATATAGCCTAATTTAAGTAATAATATTTATATATTTTTAAAGTAAACATTTTATTTTATTATGGAAACTTCTGCAGGGTGGTCTGTCCTTATTTATTGGCAGCAAGATGGCTCAGGGGGTAGCGCTATTGGCTCACACCAAGAATGTTGCTGTTTCAAGCCTCGTCTGGGTCATTTGGCATTTCTGTGAGGAGTTTGCACATTCTCCTCGTGTTCTTATGGGTTTCCAGGTACTCCGGTTTTCCCCACAAGTCCTAAGGCACACGCTATAGGTGAACTGGGTAAGCTAAATTGTCTGTGTGTGTGTGAATGGAAGTGTATGGGTGTTTGCAGGTGATGGGTTGCAGCTGGAAGGGCATCCGCTGCGTAGAACATATGCTGGATAAGTTGGCGGTTCATTCCGCTGTGGCGACCCCTGATTAATGGAGGGACTAAGCCAAAAAGAAATTGAATGAAGAAATTAATGAATGGAAACGTTTGCATTAGCTTACTACAAAATGTTTATAATGATAATTCTAAGAGCAAACAAGTGAAAATAGCTATTTATTGACAACATTTGTCATAGATCAAATCCTGTCATCAAAGTTGTCCTAAAACTATTAAACAACACCCATTCTTGTCTTATAGGAAAATTTTGAAAATATTTTTAGCTCTATTGATCTGCCATTTTGAACTGTTAATAGGAGGCTTCCTATGAATGGATTTTTTGAACTTCTGAGTTATGGAATAGAACATTTTGAGGGATGTAAACAATAACAATGATCCTAATGCATTTCCTGTTTTACATTTTTATTTTCCATAGCTTCCAGGAATCCAAAAAGGTCCACATATTGATAAATAAGTTTATGACAGCTGTTTTAATGTGAAAATATGATTGAATTGTCTCTTGTTACAGTTATAATGTATGATAACAAGCAGGAAATGTTTGAGGGCTAATGACATGACCTCATTGAAATCACCTATAGAGAACAGAAATGCAATCACATCAGTACAGTTGACAAAAGAACTGCTCGGAGCAAACCGTTTCACAGGTTGGTTTGTTCACAGCTTGAATATATATATAGCTACTGTGTCTCTAAGTGGTTGAAGATTTAGTTCAAAATTAATAATAGTTATTTTGTGCAATGCAGTATAAATACATTAATTAATTAATAAATAAATGGGGGCTTTTGGTCATGTTTTAACTTAGTTTAGCATGTTTATGTGCTTTTGACTCTCATTAACAGTTTAAATTGGTTTTGTCATTTTAAAAATGTGTTTAACAGATATCTGTGCACTATATAAATGTGACTGTACTCCAAAGAGTCCAAATAAGAGATGTAGGATGTAACACATTGTGTAATATAAGAAGATTCAGTGCATTTGCCTGTCTCTTTATAACTATTTTCAGGAGCCACCAAACTCAGAGGTCATGGAGACCTTGAGTGGAACTGAAGGGCTGAAGACTAGAAACATCTATTGTTATTTCAATGAGTTTAAACTATCTAAAATGTTTAAAGTGATTTTGCCATTTTTACGGTTAATTCTTTTAAAGTGATTTTACTTTTTATTCAAGATAGACATTGTGTAGTAAGGATATAACTGCCTGAATGGAGAATATATCGGTTTTTAATCAGTTTTGATAAAGGCTGAGAGTACACTCAGCCTTGAGTAAGAAACAGATAAGTTTGTGTGTGTTCTATTTGATTGTGGATCAGTTTCACAGGTCTGGAGTCAGCTCTAAACAGTCTAGTGTATGTCTGACGTTTATATCCTTACACACGCACCCACATGGAAATTTTACTAGTCTCTCTTTTAACTAATCAGAGGTGTAGTTGCAAGTGCTCAATTTTGCGATGCAATTTGCGAATGTTTGTTGGAGTGACGGATTTGATAAACGGCAAATCAACAAACTATGTTTGTAATAACGGAACTTGAGATGGTTTTGGGAAACTCACACCAGGTTACACCTATATGTGTGACACAGTTAATGACGTTATATAAGAATATAATTGTTGATTTGTGATTGTAAGCAGAGTGGCCTATAACTCATTGCGAGTGTTGAAGCTGGCTTCTGATGATGAAACTCAAATCTATCTTCGGTAAACTTTATTTATTTATTTGAATCTCTGACGCTGTCTTTTCTTCATCTGACAGACTCGTCATTCTTTAGGCTAAAACTGTAAATAATCCCTACAGTATAGAGAGGGACCACAGGCATACTGTGTAATGTATGTTATTTTAGGAACATAATTATAATAATAACAATAGCACCATTTTAAAATGTACATTTATTTACAACATAAGATATCCCCATTGTTTCTGGCTTGTGAATAGTGCTGCAGTTCGTGGATTCGAAACTCAGAAGACAAATCAACTTCTGGTTCTGTTTTTTATAAAGACAGTACTTGGACTTTTTGCTATACATCATAAACTGCACATACTCAGCATAAATGTTCTAATATACTCTGTTATTACTATTATTTATTATTATAAAATTAACATTACAGCTTCAAAATTCACATTTTTTTAAAATTATTGTGTATAATTTAGGTCATAAAGCAAAAGTGATGATTAGGATGTGTTTACAACAGACCTTAATTCACAACTAAAAGCAAATAAATTGGAACTTAAACTGGAACTGATATAAAGATAATGTGAATTTGTATTAAGTATAAACATCACGAATTTGTGTTAATGTAGTACAACATTGCGAACTATGTTGAAAACCAGCTGATGTACAATTTAAATGTTAAATATTCACTATTTATTTTTTTTAAATCCACCAGGAATGACCCTTAAACTTATACCCATCTCATAAATGTTCATTCCTCTCTTAAAATCCTTCTATTACAGTCCATTCGTGTATACTTTTCACTCCTGTCCATCAAAATACACTGTGCTCTATATTTACTGTACAGGTAAGTGGAAGCCACTGTTGTTGTTTTTTGTTTTTTTTCTTCTTCTTCTTTCAGATACGAACGCAGAGACAACAAAGTGGAAACACATTAGCCATTCTTTTATCAGCAAAGTGAAGATGTTTTACCAGACATTCGGTTCGCTCTAGGCTCTAATGTGGCATCATGGCCAAGTACAACGGCTAATATTGTCCTTGTTCTCTTCCATTTGGAAAAGTGCTGCGAGACACTAACAACAGATCAAAACAACAATGCGCGCCAAATGCAGGGGCTGATGGGAGAGTGAGAGGGAGAGCGAAATTGAGAAAACCAATTTTATCACCTCAGCATGAATTATTGATGCTCAGGGTTTTGGTCTGTATGGCCACCGTTATTAATCATGTATGGCTTGTATCAGCCCTAAGTCTCAAAAAATATGAGAAATTCAATTAGAAAATGAATAAATCTCTGTATTGTTTACTGTTCCGTGAACAAAAAAAGTGAAAAGAGTTTCATCTTTAAGGTAACCTTTTCAAGATGAGGGAACCATTTGCATAATTTTGCACATTTTCTTCTCACGTATTAGAGTCACACACAATTAGTATTCATTTCCGATCCTTCGAGTTTTTTGGCTGTATCAAACAACAGCTTTGCTAATGATCAATCAATGTAAGTCTATTGTGCTAATTATCAAGGAAGACTGCAGTGAATTTGAAGAAAAGACTTCTTTTTACATCAAATCCTAATAAATGCGGAGCATTTGACATGTTTGGGAGAGGAATGGGCTTTGATGTTTCAGTTTAATGAATCAAAGGGAAAAATAACGAAACAGTGGGTTGACTGAGCATCTTATGGGAAAACAGCGCTCAAGCTGTCATTGTGTTCTCTGAGCCCTGATATTGTGCGCTAAATCTCACAGCGGACATCTCATCTGAAACAAATCTCAGCGGAGATTGTGTTCAGAGGACAGAAATATTCTCTTCCACCCACATTGCTTTTGTTTCAGTTTGTTCTGATTTTCTTTTCTCTTTTTTTTGTTGATAGAAAGCAATATAGAATAAAAAAAAGCATGAATTAAATAACAAATGACATTTGTGTTCATTTTAAAACAAGCAAAATGAAAATAACATTAATACAAAATGGAAATTTGGTCATCATTTACTCACCCTCAACTTGTTCTGAACCTAAATGAGCTAATTTCTTCTGTTAAACACAAAAGATATTCAGAAGAATGTTGGTTAGCATACAGTTCTGTCATGACAACTCTTGGAAAGGATATACAACAAAAATATTGTACGTTTGGTCTTGGCAAATTTGCTACTATGAATTGAGCTCCATATGCAGCTTTATCGTAATAGACAATAGTCAACAGGCAGGGGTCAAAACATGAGGAAAAAGGGCAGGTGGCAAACAATTAATAATATAAAAGACAAAATAATGCGGGGAAAAGACAAGATTAGGAGAACGTGGAGAAATGCACACAACAATAAAAAATACTGAGCTCTAAATATGTGTGAGTTTGGTGGTTATATGTGAGTCAGTAATGTCCTGCAGGTGTAGCGTAATCAGAGTCCAGATGGGTCACAGCTGTAGTGGGTTGATAGGCACAATGCATCGTGGGATGTGCAGTCTGGCTGAATGGCAGAGATGCAGGGTTAGGTGCCACCTGGTTAAGATTAAAACATTTTTAATCCCATATGTGCGATCATATCGGTGTGATTAGAAAGTTTAGTGCATCATGTCATTAGCTGCTAAATACAAACCTGCTTCTGACGATGGCTGAAACTGTGCCAGAGGAATAGCATGATGCTTGTCACAAATTATACATTTTCAGTGTTTTCAAACAAATAACGTTTATTTTAGGTTTCAGAAATTTAAATGAGCAATATCACATGTAATTACTCTTCGTGTTTGATTTTCTTTTTTTTATATACACAATTATGCCGTGGAACTGTTGTATCAACGCAATATCACTCTCGCAGTGGGATATGGCTGTATATCGTCACTGGTGGGAGGCTTGTGCTGTGTCTCAGCAGTGACAATATACAGTCATATAGGAACTACTTTCTTCTGCCATTCATTCACATCTGCAGCTGATGTCAGAACAGAAGAAACCATTCACAAATGTCTGTTTAGAGTTAGTATTTGAATGATTCTCTAGCATAATATCTAAAGAGATGACAAAACAGGTGATTTTGCTCACATTTTAGGATTATACGGCTGAATGGCATGAAATGCCATCAGTCTAGAGACATTTAGTATTTTTCTGTTGCAATCAGGATATCACAATAATTAACACCGAAAAAGCCAAAACAAAGCAACACTACCAGATTACTATGGTAATTACAACAGACAAAAGAGAGAGATTGACTTAGAAAGTCACTTACCTGTTTTAAAATGATTTGATCAGCTGTACTTTAAAATTACGCTGAGTTATCTCCTCTAAGGGCTTATTATGCGGTTTCTGTCGCCATCTTGTGGTGTAACATAAACCGTTTTTGCTCTGCTCAGTATGACAGGCTGATGGATGCAGATGCACTGTCTCTCAGAAATTAAAAAAATTTAAAATAAACACTATCCTCAAAAATCAACTGCATAGTTGCAATCTAAACAACTACATTCTTGCCTTAAAAAGCCTCAAAGTTATGTTGTTATTGATCTGCTGTCACTCTACTGTATATGGACGGAGTAATACAGAAGGGTGAGGAGGCTGTGCGAGTGCAGTTATTGCAGAATATTGCACAGCTATTGGCCAATCAGATTCAAGAACCAGAAAGAACTGTTGCATAAATACATATAAGTACTAGCAATACATTACCATTATGGTTTGTAAAACGCACACTGGTGTCTAAGGAGATGGCCATAATAATCACTGCACACATAATTATTCAAAGCAGATACACACTATTTCAATTACTCAAACATTTACTAAGTATATTCTTCCCCCATTTAAACAGCCACTTTTATGTAATTCAGAAGAAGTTGATGAATTACCATGTTAAAAATCCAGCAGCTCTGATCTTTCCACTTAGCATGGCGGCACCGTATTAAGCTGTTTAAATGACTAAGTACATGTTCCTACACATATTTGAGAATCAGAATATCAGATATTTTACAATATAATTATAATGTTTGTAATTAAAAATGTTTGTCAATATTTGCAGAAAAGGGAAATCCATAAATCATCGGGGCTGCAGTGTCACGTGGCACAGTAAACTTGAACTGTGGAGAGCTGTAGCTACAGTTACACTACTGTATTTTACTGCAGGTCCATATGGTGGTACTTGGAGAAACAAATATTTTCTGAGTTGGTACTGTACATGGTGTAAAAAAGTTTGAGAACAAATGGCTTGAATGAATCATTTGTGAGAGGAGAGGGTCAATAAATGTATGTCGTAAAATGTATGGTCATTTTATTTTGATCAGTGGTCTGTATGTTCTGTTAGTTTAATTTTAGAAACATTGCACCTACATGCCAACTAATTCTCATTAGATTTTAAGTAGACTGTTAGGTTGGGGTTAGTGTAAGTTGACATACTTTGAAAGTTTCTTATAATCAGTTAAATGTCTGTTGAAGGAGCAGTAACAGCAGATATTAAGCAGACAGTCTACTAATACTCAAATGGACCATCAAAATAAAGTGTTAGCAAATGTATTGGTCATTGTTTATTTGTTAGCTAAAGCTTAAATGTTACCAATTGAAACCTTTATATTGATTTATTAAATTACCCTTTATTGATCACTAGTCAGATCCAAAGACTCTGAACCACTTTAGAAACAACTTTCTTCTGGAAAAAATATAATTTAATTATAAGTAATTAATTATAAGCAATTTTAATAATAATTATACAGTATTACTTCCACTTTAGAAATCTTCTTGCAATTCCAAACCAAATTATGGTCTCATAGGTCTGAATTTCACAATTAGCTAAACTAATGCTTTATTAATACTGTAAATTTGAACATACTTGGCCCAGATACTGTGTTTACCTGCATATTTCCTTTTCAGATGCAGGGATAGTTACTATAAAACTTAGGCATTAAACAGAAAAATACAAAACAGTTCTGGTGGTATTTGTGATGATATTTCACACTGACCTTGAATTTTCTTCAAACATTCCTAAGATTGAAGATGCATATTCAAAGCCTGCATTGATCCCATTTGAATACCTGCTTTGTAAAACACATAAGTGCTGTCAAATTTCACCAAGAATGTGTCTGAAATAGAGACAGGTCTAATCTCCAAAACACAGTAACCTTGCTGTGACTTTGTCTTTCAAAAGCTCCATTACTCTTATCAGCGCTCCGTTCGGTATTTATATTTCCCATTATAATTTTACAATATTTGCTGTGGGGGATTTAATTAAACCTTCACCGAACAGAGTCTGAAAGTGTTTTGGATAATTACACCATTATACCTTGCAGAGAGATTTAACTATAGATATTTAACTTTTTTTTTCTTTCTTTACGTCAGCTATTCGAAGACAAGTAAAGGATTTGATATTGTAGGTGAGATATGTAATATCCAATCTGATCACACTTATTTTCTCCTTTGTATGTAACCGATTGTTCTCATGTGAATTTCCTGTGAGAGCAGCTTCCTTTTGAAGATGCGGACGGATATTGGATTAGCAATGTAATCAATATCTAATTACCTTTATCAAAAGGCCTGGGGTTTTAATAGTTGATTCAGTGGGGGCAAGAGACACTATTTAACATTTAACAGTTAGCACATCACCTGCTGTTCCTATTTCCTTCTCATTAGCAATGCTATCACACTTAGTGAGCTCCCTTGTTGTTTACCGTCTAAATAGGAAGCTCTTGAATTAATCCTAACTTGACAATGACTTCACACACAACTTCACACACAGCTAACAATGCATTTCAGATGTTGCTGTTAGCATGCTAAGCTAAGCAGTTGCTTGAATAAGTACAAAATGCAACAAACTTTATATACAAATATTTGACCCCAATCCCACCTTTCCGTTGCTTTAGATTGTTTATGTCTATACTCTTTCCTCTGAACTCCTCACAAGATGGTTTAAAGTGACATGTCAGCCTGATCTCATGAGGAAGCGTAACTATTTTATGTTGTCAGTTCAGTGGCTATGATTTGTACTGGCTGGTCTGACTCAGCCATCTACAGTAAAAGCACTATTTAGTGGCAAAATGGAGGGCTCTTACAGTAGGCGGCCAATCAGATTAAAGTAGGCAGGATTTTTGATTTTAGAGGAAGAGTGTAAATTTTTTACAGTGTTAAAAATACAGTAGTATTTAAGTAGTAAAACATCCCAGCAAACAATTTTGTGTTTAATAGACGTCTAATAGAGATCTAAACGTAGACAGCTTGGCTGAACTTGGGCTGTCAGTGAAAATCTAATATGTCTAAGAATAGCCCAAATTTAGACTAGTCGTCAAATAGACAGATTAGACAGGCTTTATATGTTTAATCATTCGTTTCTGTTTGTTTGATGACTAGTCTAGCTTTGGCCTAGTCTTAGACGTCTATTAGATTTGCACTGACAGCCCAAAATTAGCCTCCTTTTAGCCAAGACAACTATGTTTAGACGTCTGTTAGACATACAGTTGAAGTCAGAATTATTAGCCCCCATATTTTTTCCCCCAACTTCTGTTTACCAGAGAGATTATTTCAACACGTTTCTAAACATAATAGTTTTAAAAACTCATCTCTAATAACTGATTTATTTTATCTTTGCCATGATGACAGTAAATAATATTTGACTAGACCTTTTTTAAGACATTTTTATAGAGCTTAAAGTGACATTTAAAGGCTTAACTAGGTTAATTAGGTTAGCTAGGCAGGTTAGAGTAATTAGGTAAGTTATTGGATAATGATTTTTGAGTTTGTTCTGTAGATTATCGAGAAAAAAAATAGCTTAAAGGGGCTAATAATTTGACCTTAAAATGGTTCACAAAAAATTCTAAACTACCTTTATTCTAGCTGAAATAAAAAAGTAAGACTTTCTTCAGAAGAAAAAATATCATTAGACACTGTGAAAATTCCCTTGCTCTGTTACACATCAATTGGGAAATAGTCAAAAAAGAAAATAAAAATTCAAAGGGTTGCTAATAATTCTGACTTCAACTGTTATAGATTGTTTAAGAACAAAAAATACTTGCTGGGATGTAAAATCTAATAGACAACAGTTAAGACTACAGTTAATGATGACTGACAGTATAAATTTCACAGTTAAACTGAAATACAAAACATGGTTAAGATCTAGGAATTTATTAGTCTACTTTAATTATATAGAGATTATATAGAGATTTTGTGAATATTTGACAAACATTAAAGTTTTTTTTTTTTTTAATTGAAAGCTTAAGTGCTTAATGCAAAAGAAAACTATTCCTTAAAATAATATTATTGTTTCATATGATTTGCAGTTTGATCTGTATGCTTACATTTTTTACAAGGTACATTTAAAGGGACCATTAAATTAAGTGCATTATTATTATTATTATTATTATTATTATTATTATTATTATTATTTAAAACAATATCACAATATCAGGAATGATATTAACAACATGTACAAACAGTGAAAAAACAGTTTGTATTAAAACAGTACAAAAATAAACATGAACCACACTATAATTCACATATTGTCCAACAAACAGTATGAGATGCATTCATTTTACACATTAAGCATATAAACAGGTCGAGGTTGAAAGTTGAAGTTGAAAGTTGAGGTAGGCAGCATGGTACATTTAGTAAAATAAATAATGATGATGAAAGAGAAAGAAAAAAGAAAAGAAACATTTCAAAGAGAGAGAGAAAATACATTAAACTGAATAGGCTGGGGGTGGCATAGCAAGGGGGTGGCAAAGAGTTGTATGCTTGTGCTATATCAGAACTAGTACCCATCTGAAAGGTACAAACTAAAGGTGCAAGATGCAATGGCACCCAAATGTTAAAAAATGTAATCGACGACTATATTTAAATTTCTCTAAATTAATGAAAAGTAAGGTGTCTTTAATCTATAAAATAGGGGATGTGGTTGAGGAGACTTCCACTGCATCAAAATACACAGCCCAGCTAATAATAACAGTGAAAAACACTTTTAACCTGTGTCAAATATTGCTTAGTGCACCTTTGCACCTTTTAAAAAAATAATTAAGCTTATTTTTATAGAAAATTGCTTCACAATTCTCCAAAATCTGTTAATAACCACTAATACAAAGGTAAGTTTATTTAAGAAATGTTTAAATAATGTGTGTGTGTTTTTTTTTTTAATTAATTTATTGATTAATGTAATTGGAAAGCTGCTTTCATTATAGGTTTGGTACAAGCTGCCTACTCGGGTTTCATAACATGTCCAGTGTATAAAGTGCTTTCTGATTTAACACGACTGAGACAGATTACAAGACCGAGTTGGGGAAAAGAGTTGAACTTGGTTGCGGTTCTGCCTGACAGACTTCATCTCTGCCATCTGCTTTCCATTTCCTTACAATTAATTTCACTCTTGAGCCATTTTCACTCCTCCCAACGATCGCTCCACCTTTGTCCTATGAGTTTCACTTTGTGCTTTCATTCAATTCTTCTTTCGCTCCATTTCATTTGGGCTTTGTCCTTATAAAAAATCTTCCATGTTCCCCTTCTCCATCTTGGGTAAAGTCGGAGCGTCAGGAAAGAAGATTACTCTCAGCCTCTCAGATTACACCGAGGGTTAGATAATGTGTATGGCCGTCTTGTGGCTCTCTGACCCCTGATCAATACCATCTCAGCCCCAGAGTCACATAATCAGCTTGTAGATGAATGAGAGCGATTTGACGACTCTTAGACAGAGTACCTGTTGGTTTCGAGGGCGTCCCGAAGGGCCCGGTGCAGCCGACAGACATTGATCACCTGCATCGCTCCAGAGGGAGAAGAGAGAAATGAGAACAAGGTCCCTGTGGAGTCGCTTTAGGGACCGGCATAGATGTGGTGATGATGAAAAAATTGTTTCAGAGGGTGCAACAGCAAGAGCCTTTGGAAAAGACATTTTGGAATGTTTGATAACATGCATACCGAAGAGCACAAATCAATACCAGAATGCACTATAGTATAATAAAAATGTATAAACAAATAAAAAAAAAAAGAAGTAATTTTTAAAATAATCTTAAAATTTCAAGAAATGCCACAGCCATATCACTCTGAAGCCCAAGACTATTCTACACAAAACTATATGGTTATTTACTGAAACTAAGCAGGGCTGAGCCTGGTCAGTACCTGGATTGGAGACCACACGGGAAAACTAAGCTGGTGTTGATAGTGGTGTTAATGAGGTCAACAGGAGGCACTCAACCTGTTGTCTGTCCTAATGGCCCAGTACAGTGAAGGAGAAACTATACTGTCAGTGAGCGCCGTCTTTCGGATGAGACGTTAAACTGAGGTTAAACCCCCCTCATGATTGTAAAGCGCTTTGGGTGTATGGCCATAACACAGTAAATGCTCTATATGACGTTACAGTACAATAAATTTTAGTTGTGATGCTATTATGCTACATTACATTACATTACATTACGCTACATTTGGGTTCCACAAAATGCCTTAATGTCGTCTCAACACAAATCAAATAAGTTGACTTATTATTTTTATTTACAAATTAAGTGGATTGAACATAAAACAAGTAAGTTTTTTTTAAGATTTAAGATTTTAATTTAGTAGCTTGAACAAGCAGAAACACTAATTTGTGTGTAGTTGAAGAGTGTTTAACAAAATAAATGTAAAACATTCAACAAAAAAAAAACATTTTAAACCCTTACAAAATAGAGAACAGCAGTGTTGTTAGCATAAAGAAAGATTATAGAATGTTACAGGATTTCAAAAACAAGTAGGAAGTGCAGAGGCTGTTGCTTTGGATGGCTGTGAAGTTTCTGGAAGTGTACATTTCAAATATATTATTTAAAGTTTTAATACTGTTTCTTTGAATAATATATAAGAAGCTTTCTTATCAACACGTTTTTGAGAAAACATTGTGCAATTGTGAGAGTGCTTCAGCCAGACAAGTTGGCTAAACTGCTAACTTAACTTAGACTTGTGATAACTTTAATATACTTTTTTTGTGTTAACTTGTGAGTTGCTTAAAAGCAATTGTGGATAAATGAATAAATTACTAAACGAAAGCATTGAATGAAATGCACAGTAAGTGATAACACTTTTCCACTCTTACGATAAACACCAAATAGGTGTTTATCATAAGATTATAATTATATAATTTAATTTATATAATTATATAATTTATTAATTTATATAATTTATATAATTATATAATTTATTTATATAGTTTATCATAAGTTTATAATTGTTTGCTAAATAGTGACCTTGAAATTTAGGTCCTTTAACCCTCTGAGGATGCCAGGTGATGCCAGCATGATTAGCATTTTTTTTTTTTATCAGTGCAAAAGACACTAAGAATATTCTGTTGATTTGGCCACACAAATAAGCTTTACACCATTCGAATCTGTCTACTTTCTTTTTTTTTTTTTTTGTGTACACTCAAAATAACAACAAAAGTGTGTGCTTTTGGAAAATAAACAGTGTGTCCTAAATAAAGTTAAAAAAGATAGAAAACCACCATGTAAAAAAAATCCATAGTTTGACGGTTTTCTTCCAGCAGCTAGGGTGTCAAAAAATAAATAAATAAATAAATAACAGCTGTTAAATTAGAGGAATTTACCGTAAAATAACGGCCACATACTACAGAAATTTACCGTAAAATAAAAGACGCTAAATTACAGAAATTTCCTTAAATTAAAGTTTTTGGTAAATTTTTGTAATTTAATGTCTTATTTTATGCCGATATTTTTGTTTTTTTCCGGCACCCCAGCTGCCAAAAAAGATCATTTAGACACTGTAAAAAATGCTGTGTTCCACACAATTCCTTCATGTTTTCCTAACACAGTCACATTATTTTACTTAATTGTTTTTACCAATTTAAGTTCATTGAACATAAAATAATTAAATTGTCCCCCTCAAAAACATGAGAATGGTGTTGTTTCAACTCATTATAAAATAGTTTAAACAAGCATCAAAGGTAATTTTTGAGTGCATTTAAATAAACATATATGAATTAATTGTCTTTACTTACATTAATTATATAGCATTACCCAGATATTTGTTGTCAGTAGACTATTGTACTTTGAAACATGTTATTCTCTTGCATAGCAAGTTGCATGCAGTGTTCTCTTTATCATTTAGATAGAAAAATAAAATGAAATGCTCTGCTAAATAATAAAACCAATTCACAATATTTTAATATTTGATGTGCCCATGATAACAGTATTGCTTTGTTTAAATAATGCAACTTAATATAATACAAGCTGTCCATTCTTCCAAAGAACTGAAACAATTTTTAATAATTCATATCTGTAGTAAAAATTAAATGAGAGATACATTTTCCCTTGTTGTCAATTTTAGTCCATCCTGTCAAACAAGTAAAAAAAAACTTTAAAGATTTGTATAAACATAATTGGGTATAAGATGGCCGGATAAACTCAATTGAATAGGTCAATTCTGCTTTTAAATTTTAGTCTTTAAATTTTAGTAAAATATGCAACAACTCATACAGAAATATCCATATGACATGTACTTGTGCTAAATCAATATCTTTCAACAGACATTGAGAAATTATTTTTCTATGTATAAAAGTCAACTCTCTTGTGGCGTTGCGACCAAAACGCAGCATTTTTTTGACTTGTTCAAAGAAATTCGCAGTACACATGGGAAGCTTGTACAAGAGCTACACAATCCACTGAGGACAATACAGAGGCAAAGACTGGCACAGAAAGCGGTTGCATTTGCTGTGGGGCAGGATGTGGGGGCATATGTTTGATCTTTAAAGGCCAACCCTCTTGTGGCACAGAAATCAATAGTAATCTGCCGAAGGTAACAGCAGCACCAGTCACCACCGTTTTCCTCAGTACAGTACATGAAGTCCATTAGTTTCCCCAAAGCAGCCTGTTCCATCATCTGTATTGTTCATTTTGATGTTTTTTTTTTTTTTTCTTGATGCAGTGCATCCGGAAAGTATTCACAGAGCTTTACTGTTTTTCATGAATTTTGTTTTTACAACATTGAATCTGCAAAAGGCTAGGAGACGGAAACTTTACATTTAATAAATCTTTAAGCAAGTACTGTGCTGGATTGCTTGTTTGCTTCATAACATTGAATATCAAAATGAATTGAGTTCTACTCATAATTACCCTTAAAATCTACAACACTCATAATGACATCATAAATGAAGTTTGTTTGAAAGCAGGCAACAATTATCCCTATAGTGAAGCATGCTGGATGCTGTGGGGATGTTGTTTTCTGCGACCAAAACTAGGAGGCCAGTCAGGATCAAGAAGAAAGATTAATGTAGCAATGAACAGATCTGCTCCAGTGTGCTCTGGACCTCACACTGGGATAATAGTTCAACTTTCAACAGCACAACAATGCCACCACAAAGCCAAAATAACAATGGCTATGTGACGGTGTAACTGTGAATGTTCCTGAGTGGCTCAAACAAAGCCCAGACCTGAACCAAATTGAAGATTTCTGAAGAGATCAAATATTGACTACCCAATAATGTCACATTACACTGAAAAAATGATGTCTGCAAAACTGTGTTGAATTAAAAAAAAAACAAATGAAAGAAAAAAAGTTCAACCCAAATAAATTGTTTACAACCACCTTACTTATTTTTTTTAGTGCAGTGGTACACACTAGCACCTAAAATGAATATAGTCTATTGAGGAACCAGTATGGACCCTTTAGGTGTAAATATGTAAATTTTAAATAATAATAATAATAATAATAATAATAAAAATAATAATGATAATAATAAAATGAAACAATAATAATCAAAATAATGCAATATTTGCAAGATACAACATAAAAATACAAGATTTTTTGTAGTATTTTTTGAAAATGTATGCATTGAATCCATTTTGGAATAAAGCTGTAACAAAATGTGAATACATTCCAAATAAACCATAAAGATGAGTGATCATATTATCATTCATACTGTATTTCTTTCATCTGTTGTTTCTGTATTTGCTGTCAGATTAAGTTTAGTTATGGTTAGTTTATAAACTTCTGGCACATTGTAACCACACCAACAAAATGCTAGGTTATTTCAACCCAATTCTGGGTGTTATACGTCAATATTAAATAAATATAATATAATATATATATAAGTCAATATATACTTATATATACAATATAAGTCAACTGCCGGGTTATTTTTAATTAAATGAATAGGATCAAATTTAACTCAATATTTGTGTGGTCCATATTTTACCCAATTTGGGTTTAAATAACCTAACATCTCTTAGAATGTAGAGTGTTAATTTTAATTAATTAATTAATTAATTAATTAATTAATTAATTCAATCAATCAATCAATCAATCAATCAATCAATCAATCAACCAATCAACCAATCACCAAACAACTTTAAATATGACTTCTGAAGACAATAAACAGGGGCTACTCATTTTGAGTATTAATCTATGATGTAATCTAATCTAAAATGTAGTATTTTGGGGATTAATCTATGGGGATTCATTTTTGCTAATGTTTTCATAGACAAAGCATTGTCATCATATCCTTCTAAAAGATGCTCATCACCTCTGTGTTTGCTGTCAGATTACGTTAGCTCCCAGTGTTTTTTTTTTTTTTTGGTTTATAGAGTACTGCTGCACTGTTGCTACAGTATTATCGCAGATTTGTTGTGCATTTGCAGTGTTTACAGTCAGTCAAGGTCATTGTACTTTTCATTTATTATTAAGTGCTTTCAGCAAGCGTGGGATTCGTATCAATTGCTGTTCCACTGTTTACTTTAACTTCTGTCCTTGAAGCCAGTGCAAGGTTAGTGAATTCCTGACATGAATATCCCTAATGTTAGCAGCCCCCTTTGAAGTAAAGTGTTACTGAACCTTTTGTTTGCATGATTTCAATACAATGTGTCCAAAATGACACAATATATAAATTCATTATAATGTGTTTAAGCATGAAAAATCTAATCGTCTGGAAAAAAAAAAATGTTCTTCTATAAAATATAGTAGTAGTCCTTGCATCGTTCAGTGTCAGTTTATCATGATTTTGAAGGTGTTGTTGAAGTACTTTTACAAAGTAGATGAAACAGATTACGTTTTTTCTGTGATTCGTCTTGCTGTAAGGAATCTAGAGTGGCACTAAGTTGTTTATTTTCCGCACACTTGGATCTTCTCCCTTATTTTTCCGACTCTACAGAGAACAAAGACCTGCGATAAGAGAGAATCCGTTCCCAATCCCGCCATTGATTTGAATGTGAAATGGCTCTGATTATAGGTATTGTGGAAATGGCAAAATATTAATTTGCATGCGAGGCACAAAAAGGATTTATGGTCTCTTGTAGTGCTTTGTTCTGAAATGTCAGCACAATTGGAAAGTTTGCCGTTGTCTGCCGGATTAGAATTATTTATTTATACTCGGGGGCTTTTTGAAGTTTTTACAGATCACAGGGTTTATTACGTCTCTAAGAGGTGAAACATGGCAGAATGAGTCAACACTCTTGCTCAACCAAGAACAGAGAGATAAATGGATCTAAAAGCAGAGAGGACATTTCGTGGGCCAGTTGCACATACTGAAACCGAAGGACATGAAAAAAAAAACTGTAGGTTATTCATTTCTTGTAAAAATGCACTCTCAGTAACTTAATTTAATTAAGTTAATTAATTTAATCCATCTATCTATCTATCTATCTATCTATCTATCTATCTATCTATCTATCTATCTATCTATCTATCTATCTATCTATCTATCTATCTATCTATCTATCTATCTATCTATATTTATTAAATCTGATATTTATGCATTCTCTAAAAAAGGGTCTTTTTAAATGCATCCTTTAACTACTCATTTAACTACTGAGTACTTACTATTTAATATTAATTAACTACATGTACTTTCTATGTGCATTGAACACGGCGCGTACATGACAGTTTAAAGTATCACACACCAGATGCATACATTCGAATGATATTTAACATGAAACTAATCAGATGGCGCTCTGTGGCGCGGCTGAAAAATGAACCGCGTCCTGAGCCGTCGCCGGGCGTCGCCGACAGCCGCCGACTTGCGGCGTCGGTGTGTGTATCCTGATAGAAACCTATGTTTAGAATTCCAAAATACATGGTGCTGCGTGGCGCTGCGTGGCGCTGTGTGGCGCTGCATGGCGTTGCGTGGTGCGGCACGCCGCCGGGCGGCACTTCTGGTGTGCGACCTGCTTTATACTCAGATCTTGAAAGTTTTAAAAGGGGGGTTTGTTAACAATTTTAAATAAAAAAAAATATTATTGATGTTATAAGAAAATCTCACAGAACATTATCAAATAAATTAATCCGCGATCCCTTAAACATTTAGATTAGATGCTAACATCATCAATATGGTGGTAATGTTGAGGCAAACAGTGTTGACTTTCTACAAAAATCATATAATGAAATCCTTAGTTTGCATTAAATAAGATGTTCACTAGTTAACATTTTGTTTTTCATCCATTCAACAATTTAGTTTTACTCAGAAAGGCACACTATACAGAATACACACAAGCGAACAACTAAAGTACCCCCCCGCCCCCAAATTGGTCTCTATTAATCTATTGTCTTTATCCACAATCCATATAATTTATCTCTGTTAATTTAATATTCTAACTTGCTGAATTAGTTTATCTTTTTAAAGGTTATTTGGGTTTTGTTTTATTTCTTTTTTAAATCAAAGTACACACTAAGAAATGTCTCAAAACAGAGCCCAATGTGTCATGTAAATATGAAGGAGTTTTCTGTATTATAATTATTATTATTATTATTAATAGTAGTAGTATTATTAATATTTAGAATAAAAAAAAGTTATGAAATTGTCTTTAAATTTAACAGAAACTGGCCTTGTTTTCCCCCAAAACCCTTTTTTTTAAAGTTTTTTTTTATTTTCTTTTACTAGTTTGATTATCCTTTGCAGTAGATTTATAATATCCAACATTTTATCAATCATTTAAATCAGTAAGAATTTCGAAAAAATTTTTTTTATGTAGTTGAGAAAAATAATCAAAACTACAGATTTGTTGTAAAATAAAATAATGAGAATTATATAATAACAAAGAAACAATCTTTAAATAAAATAAAATAAAATAAAATAAAATAAAATAAAATAAAATAAAATAAAATAAAATAAAAATAAAAGGTGAAGACTGGACAAAGTCTGAAGGAGGAACAGAGAGACGACAGCCAATCTTCTGGCTGAAAAAAAAAAGAATGAAGATAAAACCATGTATTCAGTCTAACAGAATCAAACTCTTGAAATAGGTAAATCACTGAAAAGTGGCACTTCAGAGTTTGACCTTAACCCAACCAACCTCAAAACCAACCAAAACCTTTGATGTCTGCCTCCACCGATGGAGATTTGCACTAATAGGATAAGCATTTAAGCAGCAAAGCAAAGCTGCGGATGGAAGTATAGCTCTCAATAAGAGGCACGGCAGACAGTGATGCATTACTGTACAAAAGAATTTATTGTAAGCATTAAAATCTCTAAGCAGCTCTGCTCAAAACACAGAGGATATTATCTCTAATTTAGAAACAAAAGAGAGCTTTACGTCAAACACAACATGAAAGGAGGGAAATTAAAAAAAGACATGTTGAATCAGTCTGATATTACACAGGCAACTCACAACTTTAAAGAATCCAACTAAAAGGTCTTGTCTGGGGATTTCATTAAAGACCCTGCTAGTCGGCTAAAAGAAAAGTGGCCTATGTTCCAGTTTTAATCCTCCAGAGATCCACACCGCCAAGCAGACAGAAGATACTAAGTTTACCAGGGTTGTGCACCATTCAGAATTGAACTGAGGATGGCTTGCAAATTCCAATTCAATTCCTGAATTTGAATTGAGGTAGCAAAGAGGATAAAGAATTAAAAATGAGTGAAATTCACTTTAGAGCTTTCATTTACTGCATTTTCTGAAATACCCTTTTTCCAGTATAAATGTTGCAAGAGAGTTGAAAATGTAATGGACATTTTTTAATACATACACAGTATATACACACAGAGGAATGTCCAATTGTATATTATATTATATTATATTATATTATATTATATTATATTATATTATATTATATTATATTATATTATATTATATTATATTATATTATTTTATATTATATTATATATACATATCCTCACATTATTCATTTCTTTAGGCATTTACTGCATAGATACTTCACATGAAGTAAATTACTATGTTTAATATATTGGATATAGTCTGAATATTTTATTATCATTATTATTTGAAGAAAGCACTTGTTAAAGGAAAAGAAGCACCAAATATGACTTGTTATTTATCACATAATAATTATGACAATAGAAACTGACATGAGAAATTTTTTACGCCTCACTTGCAGGTAACACTATAATCAATGACTGTGTACAATAATGAACACAGCAACTGTATTAAAGCACTTTTAATGAAGCATTCACTGATATATATTGACCAATAATCGGTTTAAAAACAGATGATTATCAAGGCCGATAATATACTGTCAATCTAAACATGGTGGAAAAATGCAGCAAGTTTCAAAAGAAATAAATCCTTGTGTACATTTGGGTGGCAAAGATGACGAGACATCTATTGTTACAATTTAACAAAGACACCTTAACATAAAGTCTAACAATGAATGCTGTCTACAATGTCTGCACTGCAAAAATTTTACATTTACCACAATATATTTGTTCTTGATTAGTTAAAATGTGTCTAAAAAAAGTATTTTGTCAATTGAAAACATGAATGAATACAAATTGATTAGTTAAAAATCTGTTTAATTTAAGCAGCGCATCTTCTGTTTATGACTGAAATCAGTTACTTTAAAAAAAAGCTTGGTAATAAATTTAGTTATTCAGATTTCTTTAAAATTATGTAATTGCTTAAAAATATTTAATGTATAAAAGGCAGAACCACCAAATAACTGGTCTCAGCAGATCTTAATAATTAACTATTATTGGCTGAGAAATTTAGTTTCGGTGCATCTCTAATGAAAATATTCAAATTTTAAAAACAATTGATAACTACATTAGCAATTCAAAACAGCAAATCTGCAGTTATACTGTGTAAAAAGTGATTAGTAACTTAGAGCGATTAAAGCAATTGCCTTAAAAGCAACAAGTTGACTTTACTTAAAAATAATGATAGTAAACCTAGTTGAAAGTTGAAACTGTTAAGTTGACCTAAAATTTTGCAATATGCAATTTGACTCACCTTAAAAAAAAACAGTTAGCTAATGGAGTAAAAAGCAATTCCATTAAATAACCGTATGATATTATGTTATTAATTGTTGATATTAATGGGTAATAACACAACATGGAATGCTGCAACCAACCAATCAGAATTAAGCATTCCAGAAAGCAGTGTAATAATGGTTCATTATGTTTATTAACATTTTTTTATATTCACTATATTAATGTTGTGTTTGGCTTTTGTTCAAATCTTCTTTGCTCTCATTTGTCCGTAACTGTTACTTACCATGGCAATTCATTGGTTCCGCACACCTGTTCCTATTCAGTTAATAATCCCTTGCATTTAACACTATGTTTAGGTTCTCCTGGAAAGTTCGCACTTAAGAGTTAACATAATTATGAAATCAAGTATCACAAGATAGCGGTGTAACTTATTTTAATAAATTACAATCAATTACAGCAGGGTTTGCTAACTTCGCTTATGGGAAATAAAGAGTAAATAGTTTGCATCAGGTGTGTTTTTAATTTAAGCCACATTAAGCTAAACTGCACAAAAACATATTAATTGTTACATTACAATCCTGTCACATTCAAAGTTATTTATTTTTATTTTTTCCACGACGAGCCTGATAGATCTTGCATTTTTCGATTCCACCATGTTTCTCAATGACACAACACAGAAACTCAGGGCTTAAAGAAATGTTTTCCACTTACATTAACAACTTTGTGAAGTACATTTAATTTGTAAATATAATTTAACTGACATGACTAGATCACACCATAAGTCTCTCAGTTTCTTCAGTATGTATATAATCTGGTTTAGTTGATATTTGTTGATTAATTAATTGTTGATTAATTCATTTGAGTTGGTGCAACATTTCTCCTGCGATCTCCTGTTTCTTTTTAGATTTACTATAAAAGAATATTTTGAAACTACTTTCGTCATGTGTCTATATGGACACATAACTGTTCACAGATTTCATTGTATTTAATTTATGTTTGAGAAAAAGCTCTAATGGGTAATAAATTGGAATAGTTGATAAAGAATTACTGATATTTCATCACAAACGTGCTGTTAGACTACTGGAAATCCTCTGTTGTGTCACTGTGTACTTGTATTTCCAGCCATGTTCTTCAATTCTGAATTTTGCCCAAGCCTGAGTCAAATATATATGATAATTGGCCAGTTTCATATCCAATTCAGTTGGCCATATGCATTATTTTTGGCTGAATACAATGCTGTTGAGTAAATATTGTACAAATGAGTTAGTTTTTTGTATATAATCTGACATTTTCTTGTGCAATTTTGCCATTTTTAATATACTTAGGTAGCCAAAATTGCAGAAAATCAGTCGATGACAACTTTTAATAGGAATGCATGTGCTTAACCATTCATGTTCATGTAAAAAAAAAGAAGAAAAAAAGATAGAGATAAAACAATTGAAACCTTATAATTGGTCTCCATGACAAGCATCCATTCAGAACCCCACAACGATAGCACGTCTCAGCACTGCATTGACTGCACTGACCTCCCTCCAGTCAATCAATGAATTATACATGAAAATATCGACACACTGATTATTTTTTCCACTCAAACAAACATACCATATTCAAGGACAAACCCTCCAAAATAGGAGAGCCAACGGTAACACCAGGAGAATGCAAATGATCCAGGACACCAGTGGGTGAAACCATCACTGGTTCAAGCACGACTTAAAGACTCCCCCTTCTGATGCCCGTGGAGTGGCGTCGCTTGACCAAACAATATGCGTCATATTCTGTACAAGACATCAAATTCAGTCATCGCTCCCCTTTATGGCTTTAGAGAGAGAAAAGGCTACATGAATGTTTCTCTTCTTTGTCCTCCTCGTCCTCTTCCAATCATAGCACTGATTGTCACGTCGTTGTGCTTAATCTAAATTGTGTTTTTATATATACCAAAGAGCAATCTCTGTGTACCGCCGTCCGCTCTTCAAAACAAATTCGATATTCTTAGGACTCGGAAAAAGGTCAAACTTCAGAATGACTTGGAAGAAGGAAATGACTTTCATGCAAAATACGAGGGGGAAACTGAATGTAAATCATCTGTCGCTGCTGACGCCACCATGCAATTTCCGATGTTGATTCCTTCGGGTTTTTATCTGTCATTTCTTGCATCCTGGATTGCGAGGGCCTTCAAAAATAGCAGGGAAATTAAAGCTCATTTTCATTGTCTGAAATAGTTTTTTGATTTGTATTTTTTTTAACGCTTAAATCTCCCTATGCCGCTGGCCATGAGTTTCCATGCTAATTGAACGCTCCATGCTAAATGTTGCACTATCCATCGGGAGCTTTCCGCAGCCATTGGTAAAACTGTTCCTGGAACAGGATGTGCCATTTTACATTGGCTTGAACGATCTCGACGGCTCGAGCGAACGCAGGGGCTGACTCTCCTCCGCTGGTCAGGATGAACTCTTTCAGCTGAAGAGAAGATAAACAATTCTCATTAACATTATCATATGTATCAGAGATTGTGTGTTTATGTTTGTAAGTGGCACCTTCGGCTCTGACTGATAAACAGCGTCAGAATATACGACGCATTTTCATGCAAATGCCTGATGTGTAATTTAGCAGATAACAATGATGTTTATGATAATGAGGTGTGGGAATGCATTGAAGTAAACAGAATTATCGGTGTTGTTGATTGTCTGGAAAGAAAGGGCATTTGGGTGTCTGTGAAAAAAAAAACCTATAACACAGATTAAAGACATAAAAAAACTCATCAAAATCTCTATTTCCAAAATCGCCACCTTGAAACTATAAGGTGCTGTCTGCATTCTGAAAGATTTGAGATATTCAGCTTTAAAGTTTTTCTATTTAATGAGGGAAATAAAAATGTAAGGGAACAAGTATACAAAAAAAGACAGAGATACTTAATGCATTGTAAATGTGCAGTATTAAAATACTCTCAAATGTAAACATAGGGATTTTTAGAGCACTTTAGGTCATTCTTAAAATTAAAATCACTTTCCACTTAGAATTATAAGGTAAAAAGAATGACAAGGTTATATATTGCAAGTCTTGTAACAATGTGTTTCTATGACTACTTAGTTCATATATCAGTATACTGTAAATCATTTTTTTCTTGTTTAAGTTAAGAATAAAAGGCAAAACTAAACATTTTTGTTCACAGCAGGTGGGAATTTTATAGTTAAGTTGAAAAATTTTAATAAATGTCAGACATTTTAAGCCTTTAAAAACTGCAGGAAAACAGACAATGATTCAGTTAAGTATTTCACATTGAAGACTTATACTAACTACACTGTAAAAAATGAATTAGCAGTTTTCATATTTTGTGTTTTCCGTTTATTTACGGTTGTGAATTGCATTATGGAACCTTGACCTCTGCTCTGTCAACTTCTGATGCTGAAAATTGAAATTTCTCTAAAAATTATTACATTCTTCCAAGCATTTACTATTTTCTCCCAAAACTTTTCTGTATTGGCGAATTATATTTGATCATTTTTTCATACAAGACAAATTTCTAAAAAAAATTTCAGCAGAAATAATATTTCCATTCTCTTGCAAAACTATCGCTGGGTTCACTTGGGAAAGTGCTTAAATACATTTTTTTCTTAAATATAGTTCTTTGAGGTACATTAAAAATGTATAATTTTCCTTTCAACTTGTATTATATTGCTTTTAACCATCACCATGTCCCACAGAGTTTAACAAAGGGACTTTTATAGACATTTAAGTAGTTTGAGACAAGATAAGAAATAATATACAGAGAAGCAAGTTTGTAAAATAACAGAGAATGTACTGGCTGCTTATTATCAGGTTCTTGCAGCATAATATAAAACACCAACCCAGACAATATATCACTTTAAACTATTAAAAATGTTCATAAAAGTCACTTTTAAAATTTTTCAAGGTTTAAAGTTGTTGGATAAAATCTTAAGGTCCCATAATGCAATTCAAACGCCTAAATACGTGAAATACAAAAACACGAATCGCAAAATAAAAAAAAATCATTTTAACTACTCAATTTACAGATATTTTTTACAGCGTGTATATAATTAAACATATCACATAAATTCATACTATATGAAGAGCTTATTTGCAACAACGGATACCTAAAATCTTTCAAAACATTTTCAGAAATCAAAATTTTTATAACTGTACTCTTTTAAAACAAAGCATGCAAAACATGATATTTGAAAATTATTTAAATTAGAGTTATCTGTTCTTACAAATTAACTCTTTATTAACACACACCGATATGTACCATTATTTTAAAGAATGAATTTTATGTAATTTCATAAAATGAATGACACTTTCATTACTTTTTTTAAAGGGTGAGATGTAAATGAGCTCTGCATTAAAAGATGTCGATCATATCAATAGTGTTGCATGTTTTGGTTCACATTCTTACATTAAAATTAATTCTATTAATTTAATGACCAAACATTATAATACACTCTATCTGCTAATGCATTTAGATTTATAAAACATGTATTTAAACATAGACTTCATAGCTCTAATCTTAAGTTCTACTGGGTGCAGTGGAGATGCTTCCTGGCTTAAAAGTAATCAAGGAATTTGCAGATTAAATCTTTTTGATTTCTAATAAATGTTTTTTAAATGAAAATGTAGCATGTAAGCAATGTAAAATGTAAGAGAACATAAACAGAAATTATAAGCAAGTTGTCACAGAATTTTGACAAAAACATGACAGACTCTTATGATTCTAAAATGAAAAAATTAATGTTATGAATAAGGTTCACAGTTCATCATGTCATGAGGTATATATTATTAAATACGCTTACACCAAGCTTTTTTATTATTATTAATATTTCAGAAATGCAGGTTGCTCATAAGATCTTAAAAAAAAAAAAAAAAACATGCAAATCCCGAAGCTGATTATAGTGAATCTGTGGATGAAGTGCTCTGGCAGCAGCTGATTGTCAATGACAGTATGCTAATGCGCTGCTTAAGAAAACAGTGAGGGGGTTCGTATTATCTTTGTATGAATGATAAATTGTGGAAGGCAAAGTCAGCCGGATGAGAAAGTGCTGCAGTGAGAAGCATCAGCAGTCTGTTTCCTCTGGGACTGAAGCTGAATGAATTTGAATAAGTGAATATTTGTTCCATTTCCTCTAATAAGGTTAAGAAGTTACAACGAGGAAATAACCCAACTTAACAGTCCAGGTCACATTTCTGCAGTCATCAAACTGTACTTTTGCTCATTTTCTCAACTTCAGCAATCTGCTGACTAAAGTTTTCTATAACTATTAATATCCCATGAAGATTTGTCAATAGCTCATTAGTGTTTTTAGTTAATTTGCCTCAGGATAGAGTATAAATCCAGACTCACCTCATTCAATTCGGCCTCAGTATTGAGAAACTCTGTCACGCCGCTGATTAATTTTGAGTTCATAAATAAAGCTTCTCCATACCTGCAATTGAGAGACGCAAGTCTTTTATTAAAAACAGCTGAGAACATTTTAATCAGCCAAACAGTAAACAAACACCAATAGATGCATTCTGGTCCTTCAAACGCTAACAACCAGAAACATTCACCAATATATATCTTATGAGAGTGTGGATGTAAAATTCATATCAGGGACTGAAAGGAAGGTTTTATGAGCAGGAATGAGTAGAGCTACATTCACCTGGAGTTCAAAATGTCCCACTTCTCTCTGAAATATCTCCATGCTAAATGTCTTCCCAGTGGATTGCGGGCCACATGTATGATGACATCAATTACATCCTGATCCGGCACCAGGTCTGACGTGAGGGACAGATTCAGGAGCCTGCGAACAACAAAACAATCATGGCCATGATGTGGACTGCAAAAATTTGTACACTCTCAGAAAAAAATGATACAATGTTGTACCAAAGAAGGTATAAAAGCTGGTCACTGGCGCAGTACCTTTTTATGGAACAGAATTGTATCTTAAAACAAAGAAACAAATTTGTACCATTGCAGTTTGTACCTTTTAAAGACATGATTTGTACCATGGAAAACCAAAACGTACCTTTGGTTTTAAAACCTGCAGATACAATATTGTACCTTCATCAATGGTGCAAATGTGATCCATGAAAGTATCACTACAGTGACAAGATACTTTGTACCTTAACAGTGTTAAATGTGTTCCTTCAAAAACTAAAAAGTTTCCTTTTGTGTAAATGCACCTTTGCCATTTGCAATAAAGAATACAAATTATTTTAACATACAGTAAATTAAAAGACCTAAAAGACCTTTTTGCTAAATATTTCACAACTCAATTCACAACAATTTTCTCCAAGTTTCACACAATACCTTTGTAATCACTTCACTTTCAAGTCTTTAATAGAGCTGGTTTATGTCAACTCATCTGTGTCAAACTGTGACCAGAAATATCTATCTTTCATTATGATTCTTTGGCAAAATATGTCTGTAGACAAGTGTGTTTGCACATGTTACTGTCCCGAGAGTTATCAAATATTTGTGGCACATTTAGGGGCCGATCACAGCGAACATGCTTTTCATTTCCAAAAGCGCAAGGCGTGTTCGCTGTGATCGGTCCCTTATGCAGCCAAACTTTAAAAATATATAAAACAATATTTTTTTAATCATTTAACCGATACCAATAATCGGTTACAAACACATCCTTTCGCTTAACAGTTAATCGATTATTTAGAGCACCCCTAATTAAACCGCATGCGCAGGTTCTAAATTTTGACTTCGGCTTAGTCCCTTTATTAATCAGGGGTCACCACATGCTTACCCAGCATATGTTTTACGCAGCGGATGCTCTTCCAGGTGCAGCCCAGTAATAAGAATGTATTTCAACCAGCCATATTGAATTCGATAACGCCATGCTATAAACCCTTAAATAAATGACATACTTCATTAGTTGCCATCTCAAAAACTTTGGCTTAAATATAAAACTTAGCTTATTAATGCCTGCCGCTTGACAAATATGTCTATTAACGTGAACATTACAGCGTCTGTTCTAATTAAGCCGTTCTAATCAATTTTTCAATCAATTTTTAAGCTTGGCTACATCAGAGATATAAAACACATTACTCTTCTGCATTTTTCAGAAAAGACACCCACTGACAGGCCCGGCGAAACACAATTATTCAAATATGACTTCAATACTGTGAGTCAGCGTCTTCAAAAAGTAATTAACCTGAAAAGCCCAAATTGCAAGCAGACAGACCCATTCGCTTCAAATTGGTGCGAAATGTCAAGTAGATGAAAAGGGAAGAAATAGGAAATGAGATGTTACACATAAAGACGCTGCCACGGTGCACAAGTTTTCAATTTGCAAGAACATGCGAGGTAATTTCTACAATGTGGTTTAGTTCAGTTCGGCTTTTGACTTTATGTGCCGTCGAGTAGCAATGTATCATGCACACCCTGGAGATTATTGCCACAGATCCGAGTGCAGACGGCAGCTTCACAGATCGCAAATGTGACATCTTCTGCTTCTTTTGTGGACAAGTGTGAATAAGCTTTCAAAAGAGTTTTGTTAATTGTCAAATCACTTTTTCTAATGGTGGCACTCAGAAATTCTGTTACCTGACTCGTGTGATTGAATCCCAGCAGGTATCTTTGTAAAGGTGTGAAATTGTCTGACACTGTCAACATAGCTTTCTTTTTTTCATTTCTTTTAATGTCACTGTTTGCAGAAGCCTATGAGGGGAAATAAAAGACTGGAAATGCTTTTAAAAATATAGGAACTCAAAATAAATAAATAAATGAACAATTCAGCATTATGTCTTTATAAAATAACACATTCTCCTGGTTTTTCATTTGGTTGTTTGACACTTCTGGAACATCTACGATTAGTTTCTCAAACAATCTTTGCATTGACAAATCTACATTAATCATGATTGCTTTCAATACGGTATTTGCACTTCATCAACATGTTATGTCATTTAACTATTATAAAGCAAATACATTCCTCACTTTAAATTAAATATCTGTAAATTATTTTCATTTTTTTTATTATGTTTTTGAATTTTATTGTGAGACCTAAACTTTCCTTCAATATCTTTTATGTTGCAACGTTTGAAAAAAAGTGACTTTTATTAAAATTTTTAATTGTTTGAATTTCAATAATTTGTAATTTATTGTAAATTATAGTACAAAAACCTGCTAATAAACCGTAAGTTATTTTACATAATAAATTCTCCATATATTATTTCTTATGCAATATATTGCTTCAAACTATCAAATGTCAATAAACGTCATTCTTTTTAAGCTGCACAGCTGAAATTCAACAGAGCAGTGTTCAAGGTCCCATAATGCAATACACAACTATAAATAAATGAATAAAATATAATTACATTTTTTTTTAAAGTTTCAAAATACGCAGCATGTTAATTAACAGATATTTTACACTGCTTAAAATACATAATGCCCCCTGTCAAGGTTGGAAATGTTAATAAATATGGGCAAAAATTCCTAAAACTCATAAAAACAGCCAATTGATTAATTATGAAATGAATCAACCATTTCAATTAATTGTCTGTATGATTGATGAGTCAAGACTTCATTTTTTTAGTTTTAGTCTCCCACTTAAATGATTAATTTGCAAATAATTACAGATAACTTACATTTCCCTTTGCATTATGGATAAATTCTTAACTTCTTTCTTTCTTTCTTTCTTTCTTTCTTTCTTTCTTTCTTTCTTTCTTTCTTTCTTTCTTTCTTTCTTTCTTTCTTTCATCATAAAAATTATGATTAAATAACCCATGGCACTTCTCGTAAAGAGTAGTGGTGTAACCCCAGTGTCCTGGCCAAATGGCCTCCATCAGCCCTTACCGATCATGGCCTCCCAATCATCCCCATCCAGTAAATTGGCTCTAGCACAGTCTCTCTCCACCAATAGCTGGTGTGTGGTGAGCACACTGGCGCCGATGTCCTGTGGCTGCCATTGAATCATCCAAGTGGATTGTGAAGTGCTTTGGGTATATGGCCTTACACAATAAATGCATTATATTAATATACATTACTTACTTACTATAAAGAATTTATGTTTTTTTTTTCAAATTTGAGCTTCCAAAATGCAGCTTAAGTTTACTATTTAAATTTGTTTAATTGTGTGCTTTGAAAACACTGTTTTTTTCCTCAACATTTTTTAACATTTTACAAAACTATTATGTTTTTTTTTTTAAATCTAAGATTGTTGTGTATGCAATCATAATCGACAGAAATCCACCTCTGAGCAGCATTAAACTGTCAACGTAAACACATTTAAATGTGATTTTAGATGCCATTTCTGTACTTTCTCAGCAAATCTAGGTTTTCCATTTACACAGATTTTAACTGAATGGTAAAAACAATTAGTTATTTATGCAGACTTATAAAGTATTCAGGAGAAATCTGGTTTCTCTCATTTATGTATTTATGAACATTTTGTATATTTGAATTATGAATTAATCCAAGGTGATGTGCAAGTTACAGTACTGCGATTGTGATTAGATATGACAGCTGATTAGAACTTTCAGTCTCATTCACTTTCATTCATTTTTAGACGTTAACAACAGCTCGTTACGCTGCTTGATGTTGCAAACTGAACTTTTCTTATTAAATGATTTTGCTTTGTCTGTATAATCATGCAAACACTTGTTTATAGAGCAAGCAGTTTGACTGCTTTCTGCGGTTGATTATTCCTAGTCATTTCTCCTATAGGCAGCTGAATCAAAAGTTCTAAAACAATCGCAAAAACGAGTGCACTTCCCCATTGAAGAATAAGGTCAATAGTATCATAAAAAAATGTTTGGTACCTTATAACACAACATCAAAATAGATTAAGGAGCTGTATGGTGGAGGAATACAATTTACTTCATGTCATAGAAATCAATACTAAACACACTGATCCTTCATTCAAACTGATTGAAGCATGTTTTCAATTTAGCTCCAAACACAGTGACACTTCTCTAGGTAAGATTAAATATCACAAACACACAACTCAAGGGACTTTGCTTGTGCATGATGCGAAATTTAAGTGTGGCTGAAATCAGTGAACTCCAACTCTTAATTCGACACTAGAAAAAAGTGGTTGTCTAAATGCTGCATTTGTGAAATCTTTCAAATGTGTTATGATGATATGAGACTTTAGAACAGATCTGACAGGTAATATGAGGTATTTTAAGTATAAAAACCCATACAAATTCTCTCTCCACAACTATAACTCCTAAGGTGCTACGTGCATGGTGTTTAAAGATGTTAAACATCTTTATTTCAATAAAAATAAAAGTACAGAAAAAACTCTTAGGGGGAAAAACCCATCTTTTTTACAGTTATAAATATAGTTGCACGTTTTTCACACACCAGTGTGGCTATCACATCATACTAATGCATTATAGCACTAGGTGCAATTTTCTAATTGACATACTGTTGCTAGCAATTGTGTTTTTGGAGCCTTGTCTACAACTTCAACACCATAAAGTCACAACGTCTGCTCCTGTGAAATATCATTTGGTAATATTCAGGCGTTTTTTATTGTGCTAAATGAGTTTTCTTGGTCTTTGCTTTCCAGTTTTGTTTAACATTTGCAGACTATGGCCATGTTCAAAATAGTCCCCTTCTTTATAGGAGATGAAAAAACTGCACGTGAAAAAAAATGTACCCTATATTAACCAACAATTTCTGGTGTGAATTTAAATGACACTTTATCATCCCATAGGGTAATGGAATAGGACTTGAGAATTGAAATAAAGTGATAAAACTAATACTGGTAGATCATGTGACAGTAACAACATGAGGAAAGTAGTAGTCTATGTGAAAACCTACAATTTTTAAAAAGGGACTTGCCCTTAACCCATACACTTAATCCTACCCCTAAATGTGATAATCCTTTACAGGATTATCTGTCATTTAGCTGTCTATTTAGCTGTCTATTAGCTAAATCTTTAGCTGTGTATTAGCTAAAACTTTAGCTGTGTATTAGCTATTGGAATAACGATTAGCTGTCATTATTCCATACTGATTGTCAATCAAGACGTGCTAAACACAAGACACACAAACTCATTTGGAGACTGATGTCAACAATCTAATCTGTTCTGAAATGACACCTCAAAGCAAACAATCTGAATAGCATGAATTTCACTCATAACATGCCTTGATAATGAAACAAACAAAAAAACTGTTTTGACATTTACTTGAGATGATTTGAATTTGTTGCACTGATTACTTCATCAGGTTCAGCGCTCCCAAGTTCTTGGTTTAACACTTGTCGTAGCCTAAATCACACTGCAAGAAAGTGTCTGCAACCTTCTGACGCTGCCAGAATTTCATCGGAGAGAAAATCTGATTACAACAGCCATTAATTGGGTGTCAATGAATAAGTCAAACAGACCATACAACTGACCTTAGAATTTTGAGATGCTTTTTTTCCCTAAATTTGTGTGAGATGACCCAATCAAGGCTGGAATTGCAGATTGTAAGCAGGGCTTAAGCTAAAATCCAAGATTGTCTACCACAAGATGTCTTTAAATTCAACTTGAGACCCCTTTTCTACCACTTTACTAGGTTTAGCTCCAGTCATAATCAAGCAGACTTAAACAAGCTAATCAAGGTCAAATAGTATTTAACAAGTCAATGACTGCCAGTTCGTCTGATCAACCACCTAAACAAGCTTGGAATGAGCTAACGGCTATTGATCCTGTCAGCTGGAGCCATTTAAATCCTCCTACCATGAGGAAGCAATCATGATTTTGCCACCCAAGATGCATTTAAGTGTTGCGTAATATGATCTTGTCAAAATACATATAACTATTCCAATTCCAGTTTTTGGGTTTTTGAGTTTTTACTAGTAACCTAGCTATCTCAGGGCAAATCTGAGTCAAAGTTAAGAATGGAAAATCCTAATCAACAATAATCCAGAGCAAGAACATACCTAAAACTCTAAGTCTTGTGATGGATTGAGGTGCACATGGAGTTGACCCAAATCACAGACATTACTTTTGAGCTTGTGAACATAACAACCAGTCAACTTATGACTTGCTCTCTCATTGGCAGGAGCTCGTCATCACATCTGACCTTATGTGGATGTTGAATCAGCTGACCGGTCCAAAATATTTAGCATGCTAGATATTAGATTTTCATCCACGAGGTGACAGTGACATGCAAACAAGTCTCTTTGATGAATCACTGATCACCCACTGATTTTCCTAATTACAGCCTGTTCTGTTGGAAAGTTCTTTAACCAGCAAATCAGACTCAAACTTTATTTTAAATCCTGTTGTGACTGGACATTACTCAACCCTCCTGTGGTTGTGACGTTTACTTAGATTTAATCTTCTTCTTTAGATTTTATCCTTCTGGTATAGATCTTGACTTCCATTCCTCCTCTGCTGTATTACTTTACTTAGATTTGACCTTGTTGTAAAGGCTTGACACAAACTCAAACAAGACCCTTTTTCTGGTGTCCATCTTGACTTAGACGTGATCTTCTTTTGGTCTAGTCTTTGACTCATACTTGACCCTCTTCAGGTCTGAAGCTTGACTTAAACTTGACCCTCCTCTGGTCTCAGTCCACTTATATTTAGCCTCATCCTTGGTCTTGACTCATGGAAACTAGCTGGTCTTGATTACAACACTGTCAATAACTACCACCACTACAACTAGAGAACGTGTAAAATAGATTTAAAACATAATTAGGGAACCTTATTTTAATACCCTTAACATATAAACCAGATCCTACAATCTGACCAGCTGAGAGAAGCTGAGAGAATGTTGATCCAGAAACAGTCAACTTAAAGGACATGGTTACCTACTGTAGGTGAATGCTGGTGGTTCCTGCAGGAGATTTTGAATTCCTGCTTCAGCAGCATGGTTTACTTATACTGTATCTAGGTGTATACTCTAGGTATACTGTGTATTACAGCAGAGTCATGGATCATTGAGAGCTAGAAAGAATCATTGATTTTACCTTCAAGGAAGGCAATTACCAGGATACAAAAAATGAAAAGGATCCTCCTTGACTAGAATATGATGAATAGTATCTAAATATGAAGAAGACGATGCCTGGATGTAGAGCACTGAAATGTGTGGTTGCCAAATGCGAATCTATTTGTCTTCTCCTTCAAGCAAGACATAATCCCTCTCCACAATCCTATGCTGAAGATTCCCACAGGAATCTGCTTGCAGAGAAGGGTCAGAGAGGGTCTCTTTATATGACCAAGTTTCTTTCTCTCTGTGCATCTATAAAACAACCGAATGAAACAGAATAAATACAGAAGTCAACCAGCAGTGAATCCTGAGAGAACCGCTTCAGAATTTGTGTGGGCTGTGAGATCCTCGTCTGGACTGGACAGGGTGTAATCCGTCACCGTTCGCATCCTGCTATTGAGTAAGGAGAGGATTTAAAGCGCCATAGATAGTTGTGGGAAAAGCTCCTACAGCAGCTATTGTCTTTACTGCCCCATAAGAGGAGTGAGAAATTCTGCTAGCGTGAGTGACATGATGTGAAGAAAAGGATTGAAACAGATGCCTCATGAGGAACAGTAAACTAACAAGTGAGAGGAGTGTTGTACATGCTCCAAGCACCTCTTGCCAATACAATGGCATAAAGACTCATGAAAAGAGGCAATCAATCTTCAGGTTAATGAATGGCACAGAGATCATTTGGAAGAGTTGTTTGGTTTATCCATCTAATTCATTTAGTCACCACAGAAGCTTGATATTTGCCATCATGTCTTTGTAAACGATGTAAGATCCTCAACTGACCTGTTAAGCAGGAAGATGTTGTCACTGCAGGTCAAGGCCTCCAAAAGAACCTTCTTCTCAGAGACGGCTGTAGACGAGTGAAACTTCATCCAGATAAATTCCCACACATCCTCATCCATCAGAGAAACACCCGTGCAGTACACAATGTCCCGGACGTTGGGTGGAATCCTGCGAGACAGAAGATTGAATAACTGAGTGAAGACAAGAGCTGAAAACAGATTTATAGTTAGACACATTTAGAGGTAAAAATCAAAGTAGATCCAACTGTATTTTCTTTCACACAAATATATTAGAGTGGAGGGGGAAATGTGGATACATTGTTTGGTTTAGGTGATTAGCATTCCTCATTGTCTGTTCAATAAAATTTAACTGAGGTTTGCAATAGATCTACATGTTTTAGATTGCATTGTGTTCACACCGAATTCTAATTTATGTTCCTGGGAATTAGCTTTTCCTAAAGACATGCTTCTTTCACAGAAGGAATCTGTGAAATCCCAAGGGTTGCTTAAAGATGGCAAGTCACAAGTCAATCTTTCACCTCCAGAAGAATCAATGTAAAACAGTGTAAGTGTATGTCAGCATGTTTTTATTAGTGAGAAGCTGTGCTTTCTTTTGCTGTTTCTTCTTTTGACTTAAAATGTTTCTGCTGACAATATAATGAAAAAGAGAAACTTTTAGATAAAAAAAATTGACCACTTTGGCTCAAGTGGCTTTCTGCTGTCTGCAATCACTTTGAATCACTTGAATTCTGTCACAATGACAAATGTCCATAATAACACAAGCAGATCTAATGTGAAGATCTCCGCAAGATTACAAATTGTGTGGTGAAAATATGACCCAAATTTTCACTCCAGACCTTCAAAAGTAACTCATAGTGCAATATATATATTCTGGCGATATATCGGTCATAACAAAGAGCTCTCTTAGGACCCATGATATCATCTGGTTATAAATCTGAGAAAAGAATAGCAGAGTATAGTGGAGCTACACGGAGAGAAAAGCATCTCAGGCTGTGAGGCGATGCATGTAATATTCGTACAGAAAGAAATAACATTAAACCTCAGGAGAAGCTGCGCTGATACAGTGACTGAACTTTTGATTTGCTCAAACAAACTGAAATAAAGACCTGCTGATTCTGGATGAGCCGTCTGAGCCGCTGGGAGTTTCCAATGTAGCGAAACCAACAACGGCACCTTCAGTTAGATATGAAATCATATCACATCCAATTGGAGTGTATAGACTGAAATCTTCACACCTGTAAAGGTAATGTCTTGTTTATGACTGCCAATGGCAGGATGTTATGATTTCCCAAGCATAGTTAGAGAATAATATTTGCGACTTCCCGTTAGCTGCCATTATATCTGGAAAATTCCTGAATTATAATATGCTCAGCAAGCGAATGGGAGATAAAACGAGTCATAAATCTAGTTTTTACTTCTGATGTTGTAACCTGAATATAAATATATGGTTTCTGCTTTAAACTAAATGTCAATATTCCTGACTTTCACAAAGGAAAAAAGGCTGAATTTATACGATTTCCATAAACAAGCAGCTTTAAAGTATGATATGCAGTGAAATAAATATTTAAAATGATTGTCTGGCTTTGGTGAGTTTGAACTGATGGGCTGTAGTAATATGTTATTTTTCAGAAAATCACTAATATTTCATGAATTAGTCTAAAATAGATCATTTAATATAATATAACTTCAATCACTGGAAATTTTTTAACTCCATGATATTCCAGAAACTCCATGGCCCATGGGCACACTATTAAGAAAACACTATTAAGAGATCCTTAAAAATGTGAGACACTTTTGCTCATGTTTAAAGTTTGAGTATTTTATAAAGTGCCTTGTTTAAAACAGTTTTAAATTGTTATTAAGCTTGAGCTGTTTCTGCTCTCTTTACAGTAGGTCTTGTTTCCTATGTTCATTCAGTTTTCTAATCAACAAAACTCAAGGAGGTTTTCTCAGCATTTGACTTTTGCTGTACAGTGATCTGAAGCCTCTCTCTGCAGCTCATAAACTCTGCTGGGTCATTCCTGTGACATTATCATCACCTTAACCATAAAAAGACATAAAGGTCAAACACATTGCTCTTTTATGATGTGCTCAATCCTGAATATCAAACTGAACTGCTTCTTTTTATTATCCCAGCAGGACTAGAGGTCATTGGTGAAGAAAGGACACTGAAGGACACATCTGGCAGACCCGAACTTCAGCTGGCGGGTCAGAGGCAAACAGCACCATTTGAAAAACTATTAAAAACAGTCCATAAAATGCAAAAAGTAGCCCAACTTTTGAAAAAAGCATAAGTATCAAAAGGATGACATAACTAGTAACATAAAAATCTGCATAAGAAAAGCTGCACTTCTTGTAGAAGAGATTTCTCCCATCTGCTAATTTTGACATTTGTACACAAGTGACTAACGCAATATTAACTAGTGTCTGCCAAATGCCTTAAAAGTAAAACATTTTTTAGCAGATCGGACTAACCTGTGCATGTAATGACACATCTGACCAATCCAGGCTAATGACAATATATTACAATACATTTTTGCGAAACGTAAAATACATTCCTCCAGGTACGTTTCATTGCATGTTTCAAATGACAAATCCACTAGAGGGAGCAGTCTACATTTTAGTCAATCTGAAATACGTTACTTAGGGTATGTTTTGATGACTGTTTCAGATACACATCCTTCTGGTACACATTCACAAGAAGGTAGAGCTTGTCATACAAATCTCTGGCAAATCCCTTCCCAAAACCCAACCAACAGTGTTTTCCAAGCAAGAGAAAAGAGAAAAGTGCACTGTCTGCGACCACATAGGTTTATCCTAATTTTACATAACTTTTGTGAAAACATGCTTCACTGGACTTGAACCAGTGGGTTAGACACTAGTTAAGGTGCTTTGTGGAATACATTTTGGTTGAAGTGCATGAAAAAAAATCTATTATTTGTTGATAATATGTCCCTGTAAATATCATTCATTAGTGTTAAAAGAAACAAATGCTGTTGTCATCATAATGCCCCATAGAAAGGCATGGGACGATAATAGCTTTCAAGGTTTACGGCGGTTTGGAAAAGTCAAGGTTAAAAACCACCAAAAATATTCTGTTATACCATTCCTAGGGTATATGTTTTGTTTTTTTATGTGTTTTTTTCTGACATGTTCACTGTTTCAAAAAAAAATAAAAAATAAAAAATAATATATATATATATATATATATATATATATATATATATATATATATATATATATATATATATATATATATATATATATATATATATTTTATGTGTTTCTTAAAATAAAATTTATTGTGTTCAATGGGTTTAAAAAACATTTTAGAGCAGTAATCACAATACAGTGGTAGAGTGAAACCATGATATTTTTATCCAAAGGTTATCATACCGAAGTACATTTTTTGCAATTTCACAAAAATGTCGACTAAAGCACCTACAGTATTTCCAATGAGCTTGTGTTATATTTAACAGGAGATGTTGTGTTCAATACAGAGACATCTGTCTATTTAGATGCAACCAGAAACCTCACACTAGTCTCCACAGGGTAATAATTACAGAGCCACTGCTAGAGCAATTGAGCAGTTTAAGGTCAAAAGAGTGTAAAATCTTCAACTGAGAAGGTAAATGCAGTTGAATGAGTGTGTTTTTTTTTTTTTTTTTTTTACATTGAAATCAATAATATAAGCAAAACCAACTTTAAGTATAGCATCCCACTGCTATCAGAGAAGCTCAGGTCATGTATGTGACCTCAACAGAGCATTAAATACACATTAAATGAAGCCAAGGTCAATATGCGATACATAATATGAGTAAAACAGCATCTGTGTGTCTATCTGTTGATTTTAGGGCATGATTATGTAGCAAGCAAGCACATTTCCAACGCGCTTGAGGTTGCCAATGTGAATAAAATGAACTGTGTGTGTGGCCTTTCATGTATTTATAGGCATGCGGCCAATAGTTTGGCTGAGGGACAAAAAAATATTCCTTAAAACTGAGCAAACACAATATCTTGTGCAGGCTAACATGATTTCTTCAGATACACAAACAGACACCCACAATGGTGTTTATTTTCCATTATGGTCATTAGTCCCTGCCGGTGGCCTGGGGTTTTTGCCAGTGTGATATTGCATACAGTACATGCTTGTGAACATTGCTGTAGGCAGCAGGGGAAACAAATTAGATGAACAAATGCGTGTTGCCATGGACACCTGGCACAGAAATAATGCTGTGTGAATGTTAGGAGGGTTGATGAGTAGAATATATTGATCAGTCCTCAAAGTGTCCACATGCACCACACTCAATCCATTCTGTGCTCAGATATGTAACGTAGTGTGTTTGACAAAATAGAAAATGACTTCAGAAACTTTTTACAGGTTAAAAAGCTAATGCTTAATTGAGGCAGACAATACCAGGTCTTGTAAAGGACTGTGCTTGTGTACTAAATCGCAAATGTAAGCTAAGCAATAGGCTAAATACACCAAACATTTCAACAAACAAGAAATACAAACATGAACATATGAAGAGTTCAGATGCAAAAACCTCTAAATGCCATCTGAAATGTCCTCCTAAAATGAGCATTTTCTCAGCCTTCTATCTTTATGTACTTTAAAAGGCAATAACAAATAACTCTATAATAATAATTATTCACTATAACAGTAAAATGACTGAGTCCACACACAGTTGAAAAAAAATGCTACTTTTAGAAGAAAATATTAAACAGCATTTAAGGGTTTTTGCATCTAAACTCTTTATATATATACAGACACACATTTTCATTCTTATGCAATATAGTGAAAAGTGCAATGTGACCACTCACTTAAACTGCGTAGATTCAGAGAATTAAAGAGTTGATGATTTAATCCATGATTTAAACTAATTTATTTGTAAAGGACTTCAGCTCACCTGTTCTTGTTGCTGGAAATCCAGTCTGAAATGAGAGAAACAGCCTGGCGGTGACAGTGTTTGTTTCCAAAACTGCAGGCCAGCATGATCACCTCTCTCTGCAGCTCTCTAAGGAGGAAAGAGGGCCGGAAACCAGCAGGAAAGTACAGGAGCAGGAAGGGGAAAATTAAAAATTAAATACACGTCTGCTGAGGTCATTCCCTCTCTTTGAGGTGGAAAATGTATGGCTTACACTTTGCAATCCAGTGTCCTTACTTCAACTACATATACGTATATAACAGCAATATATAATTCAGGAAAGATGAAATGCAGGACTTACTCTGTCTGATAAGCTGAATGCATGAAGGAGCCGTCAGGGGAAGTGGCTGGCCAGCCGAGCTTGTGATACTTTGGTTCCACTTGTCTTAGGACGTAATCCTGAGGAATGAATTAAAGCAAACTATTAAAACTAGACAAAACTAAACAATCAGCAAACATTTCAAGCCAAGCAAACATAAAATAAAAACTCAAAACCAATCCAAACAAAAGTGCAAAACGGAAAACAGGAATGTAATTAAAGCAAAGCAAAAGGAAAAAAGGAACATAACAAAACACAAAGTAAAACCAAACAAATGCACAAAATCCTGCCAATAAAGAAAGCAAAACAAAACAAACCATTAAAACAAAATAAATACAATAAAAATCCTAAGAAAAAAAATAATAAACCAAAAAACCATTAGCTTTTCAACCTGTAAAAAACAAAACAAAGCAAAACAAAGACAAAACAAAGCTAGAAAACCACAAATTTAAATAAACAATTTAAAATCAAAATCAAACGAAAAGCAGAACATGAGTGAGTATGGTCACCAAGTTAAGACCGGGATTTTTATGTAAATGTGTTTTTAATTTGTAAATGTATAAAGCTCACTATATCACAAGACCATTTATAAAAAGTAAGCAGCAAAAATGGGTCACTTAGAAATGTTTAAAATTTAATGAATTAGCTTTCATTTACATATGTAACCACCTGGCCAAATAATTATTCAAGATTTAAGTAAAGAAGCTCCCGAGATCTATCGTTGCTTAATCAGCATTTACAAGTATTACTGTAGTAGGTTGGTATGGCTTTAAGGCTTTATTGACCTAAAAATCTTTTTTGCTTAAAGGGATAGTTCATCCAAAAATGAAAATTCTGTCATTATTGACTCAGTCTTTCATCAGTTACAAACCTGTTTGACGAAGATATTTTTAAGACTGTTGTACACAAGTAATCATTGACTTAGTATTTGTTTTCAGCTCTCTTCACAATTATCTACTTTTGTGTTCTACAGAACAAAAGAAGCTCATAAAGGTCTAGGATAGACAAATAGTGAGTAAAAAGTGAGTAAAATTTCATTTTTGGTATAAATATCCCTTTCGTTTTTTCAGTTCAGTGCCTCAAACTCAGACAATCACAAGTAAAAACACGAGAGATGCTTTAAATGAGAAATGAAATGTATAACTGAAATCATAACAGCTAAACGAATACAACCCCATTTTTAGTAAAGTTAAGAAATTGTGTAAAATATATCTTTGATTTCTGAGATCTCTCTAACTTTGAACAGCTGTAAATTTGCATCATGTTAGATGGTTTCAAAATGTTTATAAAATGCTAAAATTTTAACAATAGTCATCCTCAATTCCCAACGAAAAAATATTGACATCAAAATAAAAGTTAATAAACATGCCTCTTCAAATTTATTTTTAGAGTGTGTTGCAGCCATCACAATCAACATTTGTTAATATTTACTGAATAAAATGTAATGCCATTTTAGGGAAACAAACACTATTGAAGGCATTGGTTACCACCAGTTTGTTTTTTATCATTCTTTAAAATATCTTCCTTTGTGTTCAACAGAAACTTGCAAGTAAAACAGGTTTGGAACAAATGGGGAAAAACTGAAAGATTTTCTTTTTAGGTTTTGAGTGAGCTGTCCCTTTAAGAAAAAAATGACAAAGCAAATATTTTGCAAGAGTGTGTGCTAGCATGAAGCATAAAACATATGCCAGCCTAGTTAATGGTTTATTTTACTGTAGCGACCCCGATAAAGCAGGGACTAAGCCAAAGGATACTGAGTGATTGCTAACAGCAGGCATTCTCAAATGTGTTGGTCCACTTTCCTCCAGACTTTAACTGTATATCTAATCAAACACCTAAAGAAGCTACTCAAGGTCTGCGATAACACTAGAAAGTTACAGACAAGTGAGTTTGATCAAGGCTGGAGCTAAACTCTTGAGGAAAGTGCATCTCAAGGACCACAGTTGAGAAACTCTGTCTAAAAGTAAACCACTGCAAAGGTATTTTAAAATTTGTTTCACCACTAAAGCAAAGAGCAAACGAAAGAACTTTGCCATATCAGGACCCTAGTGTGGGTTTGTGTGTTTGTGTGTCTGTGTTTTGACTCTCCATATGGTGAAGGGAAATGTCGCAGCAGGTAATGTCATGGCTAATTTAGCATGACTGCTCTCCTTCATGCCCTCTTACCGAGACTAGTGAATGATCACAATTAGAGCCTGCTATGCAGCAATTCAATTCTTAACACATTCTTAAACATATGCAAACACATGCAGGTAGTTATATATATATATATATATATATATATATATATATATATATATATATATATATATATATATATATATATATATATATATATATATATATTGTGGTAACTGTAAGGGGGCACGGTGGCTCAATGGTTAGCACTGTGACCTCACTGCATAAAGGTCACTGGTTTGAGTCCCAGCTGGGCCAGTTGGCATTTCTGTGTGGAGTTTGCATGGACTTCTCATGTTGCCGTGATTTTCCTCCAAGTGCTCTGGTTTCCCCCACAGTTCAAAGCAATGAAATATAGATGAACTGAATAAACTAAATTGTCTGTAGTTTATGACTGTGTGAATGAGTGTGTATAAGTGTTTCCCAACACTTTATTGTGGCTGGAAGGGCATTCGCTGGTCTCAAGGATAGATAAATAGGCTCTTCACAATGAACATGAGCAAATACGGTAATCTCAGATTACTCAATTCCATACTTAAGTATCGTGATTTATAGATCCAAGATCTGTCAAATAATCTCAGATACTTTAAGAGCGATACAAGGAACAGTTGCTAACACACACACTCGCAAACAGGTTTGGACTGACACCTGGTCACATGATTTGAAGACACCTGACTTCAACTTTTGCTCCAACTGCTTCCTGTCTTGAGTTACATCTTGAACATCTGCTGCATATCACAGTGAACATGGTGGAGAAGTGCTACTGAGACACTTTTAAATTCATCACACATTCACTGTGGACACTAAAGGCTCATCCATTGCAGAGCAGGGGAAGGAATGAGTCACCCACACCAAAGGATTGTGGGTAGGTGTGCGAATGATGCTCTGAATAACAAAGTGCTGAATATGAAAACAGGTAAGACCCAAGCTAGGGAAACAGTCTGTTCAGAATAAAAAACGGTCACACTTTATTTTGATGGTCTGTTTGTTGAATTTAAGTTACATTGCATCTACATCCCAACTTATTAGATTAGAAGTGGAGAGTCAGGGTTAGTGTCAGTTGACATGTACTTGCAAAGTTTGTTATAGTCAGTTAAATGTCTGCTTAGCAGTAGTATCAACAAATGTACTAACACTCAAATGGGCCATCAAAATAAAGGGTTCCCTAAAATGCTAGCATTTAACTTATAAACATAACTTATGAACATTTGTCAGTCTAATCAAATAATGTAAAATATTCATTCATTCATTTTCTTGTCGGCTTAGTCCCTTTATTAATCTGGGGTCGCCACAGCGGAATGAACCACCAACTTATTCAGCAAGTTTTTATGCAGCGGATGCCCTTCCAGCTGCAACCCATCTCTGGGAAACATCCACCCACACATTCACACACACTACGGACAATTTAGCCTACCCAATTCACCTGTACCACATGTCTTTGGACTGTGGGGGAAACCGGAGCACCCGGAGGAAACCCACGCAAAGGCAGGGAGAACATGCAAACTCCACACAGAAACGCCAACTGAGCCGAGGTTTGAACCAGCGACCTTCTTGCTGTGAGGCGACAGCACTACCTACTGCGCCACTGCCTCGCCTTTTATTTGTGACAATGGAAATGCAAGGTTAATGAAAGGTGCTCTGCACTGTGGGAAAAAAAATGTTTTTACTGTTATAAATGACCATAGATCAAAGATGATTAATACACTTAAAAGGTTGTTTACTACAAAAATGTATGCAATTTGCATAACATGATACTATTCTGACCTTAGAACACAATCAATGCAGCAGATCTTATTCTTTTTATGTTTGTATGAGGTAAAAGTTTAAACTGGCATCTCTGATAGCAGAATTTTATCATTGATTTTTCTTCAGGTTTGCACCCTGAAATAATGTTATTTTAATGATTAAATCAATACATCAAGGTGAAAAAAAATCTATATTTGTTCAACCGAAATTGAATTACTTATTTTGAGATCTATCCAGTCCTTTTTAATATGTATAGCTGCATATAGTCTATGATCTATTGTATAATGAACGGAGAGTTTTCTATATCTAGAATAATCATGTAAAATCATACCCCTTTTTTGTCTCTTATAATCAGAGAAGTACATAATTAAAAGGGTAAAAAGAATATAGGAAAAAATAAACAACCACTCCATAGCCATCTTATTAATGTTTTTGTGAAAATGTTTCATGGTGATCCATGTTTGTTAAGACATTCTGTCATAATTTACTCACCCATCAGTGGTTCAAAATTATTTGAGTTTTAAGAAAAAACTATAGTTTGCAGAAGGCTGGTAGCTGGTACCCCTTGACTTCTATAGTATTTTTTTTTCCTACTATGGAAGTCGATGGGTCCCAGAAACAGAAATTCTTGAAATATCTTCTTTTGTCTTCAACTCATAAAGATTTAAATCCACACAAGGGAGCATAAATGATGAAGTAATTTTAATTTTTGGGTGGACAACCCCTTTAAAACAACACTAACTAACTAACTAACTAACTAACTAACTAACTAACTAACTAACTAACTAACTAACTAACTAACTAACTAACTAACTAACTAACTAACTAACTAACTAACTAAATAAATAAATAAATAACTAAAAAAACTAACTAACTAACTAACTAACTAACTAACTAACTAACTAACTAACTAACTAACTAACTAAATAAATAAATAAATAACTAAAAAAACTAACTAACTAACTAACTAACTAACTAACTAACTAACTAACTAACTAACTAACTAACTAACTAACTAACTAACTAACTAACTAACTAACTAACCAACTAAATAAATAAATAAATAAAAAAAAAAATAAAAAAATAACTAACTAACTAATTAACTAAATAAATAAATAAATAAATAAATAATGTAAAAAAAGTTAACACTTATAACCAAAATGTGAACTTTAAATAAAACATTTTTCAATAAGCCATGAACCTCCAAACCTCAGTCAATCCCAATGAAAACTTATTTTGGTCCCACTTTTTATTAAATGGCCTTAACTACTAAGAACTTACTTAAAAGTACAATGTAGTTACTGTTCATATTGTATTGGACAACATTTTTGCTGATATAATGAGGTGGGATGGGTGGGGTTAAGGCTTGGTTAAGATGTAAGTGATTGGCCATAGGTTGTTATTATTATAGCGTCAGTAATATTTAGCTTCTGAAGGATTTTTGTTGTTGTTGTTGTTGTTGTTGCACCTGCAGGGAATAATGTGTCTTATAATCAAACTAAATAAATAAATAATGTAAAAAAAAAGTTACAGATGAATACCATAATGTGGACTTTAAATGAAACATTTTCAATAAGCCATCAACATCAAAACCTCAGTCAATCTCGATGAGAACTTATTTTAGTCCCACTTTATATTAAGTGGCCCTAACTACTAGGTACTGACTTAAAAACTACAATGTAATTACTGTTCATATTGTATTGGACAACACTTTTACTGATATAATGAGTTGAGATACTGGTCAGGTTTGGTGGGATGGCTTAAGATGTAAGTGATTGGTCAACAGTGTAATTAATAATGTAATTAATTGCAGGTATTTATTATGTTAATATAAGTTCAACGCAAAAAAAGTGTATGTACATGAAAGTGCATTTACCCATTTAGTAAGTTAATTAGACAGTAATTGAAGCCACTTAATTATATAAAGCTGGACCAAACTATTATAAAGATGACAGAATTAAACTTGAAATGCTTAATAAGAAGTAAGTTGAACAAATATATTTTGATCTAGTTTTCATCAATGAAAGGACACTATTCAAGGGTGCAAACCTGTTGAAAAGTGTGCCATCTTTAAAACATTTCATTGTCGATTCAATATTGATTCAGTGCTGGTCTGCCTTCAGGGATTGTATCTGGACCTGAGATGATCAGAGAAAGTTTGTTCTGTCTGTCTGGCGGTGAGTCGAGTCATTCGAGACATGCTGCTAGATATCAATTGTGTCTGTCATCACACTAGACAAGGCTAAAACACCACATTCATCAAACTGATGTGAGGTTAGACTCACGCTGAACAGGCTGTGGTCTAAAGTGCGGTCCAGGAGTTTGTCCAGCTGGTAAAGCGCTCGACTAGCAGCGTGCCAGGGTAGAAACTCGGGCTCCTGAGACAAATAGGAGATCATCTGCAGGGGGACGTTTTGAGGCAAATAGCCAGCTCTGGAAGAAAAGAAAGAGGAAAAAGACACATTTTTACTCATATTCCCCCTTTGGTACACACATCGTTAACAATTGATTACAAACAGTTCATTTTGTTCATCATTATTCATTTGGAATAACTGCCAGGCATTGTGCTTTGCGTGGGGAGACATAATGTGCTGAAAGACACCAAAAAAACATCTTCTCCTGTACGGCTACAGTCATGTTCAATTTGCATATATCCATAAAACATAAGCTCTCTTCTAAAAGCTTCAAATGTCTTTGCTATTTTCCCTTCGGTCTTTTTAGAAACGCCTACAACCCTCCCATGAGAGCGGGAAAACAGAGAGGTGGCCATTATCCTTAGACCGAAACACCATAAAGACAAGACTTTCCATGAGTCCTTGAATCTAAACAACTTAGCAAACATAGTGTCACTATTAGGCAAAGTTATGGCTCTGGAACTGAATAGCATTGCCGGTGGCATCTTTTTAAAGGGTTGTGATGTATAATTTATGTATGCTATACAGTTTAATGGTTATTAGAGGGTTTTGCTGTTAATTTAGCAAAATGCTAATGTCAACTCTACTGAAAACAACTGTCAGTGTGGTGCAAATGAGTAGCACAATGATATGTTGGTTCTTATGCATTTTTCCTGAGTGAAACATCCACCGAGTGATGTTTACAGTAATAATAATAATAATAATAATAATGATAATAATACCTTTTATTTATAGGTGCCTTTCAAAGCACTCAAGGACACCTTACAGTATGTCACAGGCACATTATAAAAACAAGACAGAAGAGTAATAATACATAGTATTAATCCAGAAAATAATTAAATGCAATCCTAAACAGAAAGGTTTTAACCTGGGATATAAAATTGAAGATAAAGTCCACCTGACGAATTTCTAACGGCAGGGAATTCCGTGGTGCTATGCAGCCAAAAGCCCTGCCACCAGATGTTTTCATCCTAAAATTTGGAACTGACAACAGTTCAGCTGCAGAAGATCTCAGTGAGCACCGAGGAGTGTACAGTATGTTTGGTTTTATCTGAAGAGCTTTATCTTGCACAGAAAGTACACAAGCGAGAACTTTTAGAAAATGCTTTATATAGACAAAGACATCCCGCTATGATTGCAGGGAAAAAATTGCACTTAGAAAATGGTTTGACTTATCAAACTCAATAGTATATTTATCTGTATAATGGATAGTTCATCCAAACATGAAAATCAACTCAACGTTTTATATATATATATCGTCTCTCAATATTCTGTTTTGTGTATTTCCCCCTGATGTACACTTATGATGTACATGCATTGCACAAGCTCACCGGAAAACCAAAGTCCACTCAAAGAAGGTGCAGACAGGTGCAGACTTTTTTTTTCTTAGAGTTAGTACCTCTTAACTAAAATCGGATTTTGTTATGTATTTTTTAGAATGAGTATAATGTAATTTCTGGCTTTAATTAAAAAATTTTTTTCCAGCATTAGTGTATTTAATACATACAATAAATAAGAGTTTTTTTTTTTTTTTTTTTTTTTATCTGCCAAGTGCATCCAAACATGTTGGTTTTGGCCCAAAACTTTTATTTTTGGTGCATCTCTTGTAAAAGTATGTAGTATGTTTATATTAATGTAAATTGTTTTACATTTACACAGTGCTAAGATAAAACAACTGACATTATTTTAAGTATAATATTAAACTTTAATAAATGTAATTTCTCTATTTTGTTGTAGTGTGATACATTGGCCACAAGTTGCAAGCACCTGTACAACTTGCAAACGAATACAGTGTCAGTGTGTAACTATGAGTTCTTTTTTTTTAATTGTTATATTTTCATTTCTTTCATTTTCATTTATTTCTTATTTAATTTAATTTTTTTTGCTTTTTTTATTTTTTAAAACACATTCATATAATACATTATAAATGCACCTACTTTTAGTTTATTAGAAACACACAATTCCATATAGTTTAATACACAATAATACATTGTTTATTAACAGTCTAACAAGGTGCAGCATTTTTTCCTCATTTTTTATTATTTATTTATTTATTTATTTATATTAAAAGAAACAAAGAAATAATCAAACCACAAAATTCACAAATAATGCATTAAAGAGCTGCAAATCGTTTAGGTTTCAAAATGTGTCATTACTAATAAATAGTCTAATGAAATGGCAGAACTTTTAACATTTGTGAAGATCTGCAATTATGTATGACGAAGCAGGTTTTTTCAATGAGCCTAAGCTGTCAATTTCATGCAGGGCACATAAGAGCTCCAAATTGGAGGTCGGGCAAAAACAGGAAGTGATCAGACTTGAAAACGGACTCATTAAATTCCCGAGGACAGATTCACCCAACGCACATTTAATTGGGACATTAATCACAGTTACTCACAGACACCCACTCCTACCCAAGGAGGTTTTTAACATTTGCAGAGAAACTGATTTGCATTAACACTAGCAGTAGACAATTGAGGATGTGAAGAATCAAAAGCTATATCCATTAAAAAAAAAAAAAGTTTCAATTGTGCTTATAGCATCAAGCAATAGTGAATTTATACCATCAAACTATGAATAGTTTTAGCTCAAAGTGTTCAGAGAGGTCTAATTAAGATCATGAACCCTGCTCCTCTTCCTTTGAACAGCCTGTTAATATATTAGAAGAGAACAGAGAGTCTTCGAACTGCCTTTAATATTTTAAGTTCAGGGAACAATGGGCTTTAAAGTTTTAATATAAATGATTTTTCCTATGCATGATAATAGAAAAGTACTGAAAGATTTTTGCTCACTTTTACTTTTACATATTCAAAAATGAGAGCTCAGAAAGCTTTACAGAGACTAAAATATTTGTAAAATGTATAGATATATTAAAATCAGATGTAATGTTGTTGAACAGTTTTAAAAATGCAAACCTTTAACACCTCTGGCATGCGTTATTTTTAAATAATTCAAAGTTATGGAGTCAATAATTCACATATCCATGTGTTTATTTAAAAACATGTTTGAAATTTAATTTGAAGTCTGTAAACGACTTTCCTTTGACATTGATTATGCAACTACTTCAAACCCGTCGCGTACACCAAACAGAATGAAGAATTAAACTGCGGTCTAATGAGCAATAATTGTATTAAAATAAACAATTAATCAGTCTGTAATGATGCTGTGGCACACTCATTGGCTTTCATTCAGTCAGTCTAATTACATGGAAATATCCAATGCATATTCTTATGATTGATGTGTGCACAAAACCTGAAGAACGGCGTTTTAACACTCGAGTATAATCATATCACATATGCGTTAATTATGTTGTGTTGCTCATCAAACTCCAGGGCTTAAATAGCACATTAATTGTTTCACCTGTCACGTCATATTAAAGATGAAGAGTGATGGCCAATGGTTCCCACAAATCATATCTCTTAATATGGGTAAATTGACCTCTAGAATGTGGCTTAGAGTGTCGTGTGCAGGAATAGGCCAGGAAGATGAGGACAGAAGCATATTTTCTTAGGTGTTTGAATAACAAAAATAAAAAAAGGCAAATACAACTCAAAACATAGACATAGGTGAAATTGTTAAAGCTTATTTTCTAACTTACAACTTACACAAAACACACTGGGAAAAAAAAAAAAAAAAAACATTAAAAACTAAACAAGGGCCAGGTGAACATAATCAGTAACTATTAGGAGTGTGGCCAGATATTGTGTGACGAGATCTTGCAAGAATTAATCGTGACAAGATTTCTCATCGAGGTGAAAAGTTGTCTCGTGAGTTGTGATGTTACGATGAAGCATGAGAATGAAATTAGCATTAAAGACTTGGGGAGGGGTTGGATTTGAACCACACATCAAGTACTTTGCACACACCTGGCAACCCAGGCTGGCCTCTGTGTAGCACGCGTCATTTAACAGCTGTGCCTCCAAGCAGTGGCTACAACTGCAGCCACACAAATTAATCATTGTTCATAACCAAGTGATGGAATAAAATAGAATTAAGACATGTGGAGTATTCCTAGTCAACTCATTGAAGTGCAGTACAGACCTGTAAACGCCATAATCTACTCTCACTGTAAATTATTACTATCATGTAGGACTTTTAGCTGTATTTTGCAACATGATAGTCCATACACACATAACTAATCTCTGCACCTATCCAGTCAGTAAAAGACCACAGACACACATAGTGAACTTCTGGAGACTAGAGACACATGCCTTCTTCCTCACCGAAGACAGGTTTATGCTATGTATACGGTATAAAATTCAATTAAAACTATCAGCTGCAGTAGCTCAAAGTTTGTCACGAGGGCATGAAATGTTGCTGAATTAAAGTGAAACTGTTGAAAATTAAATACCAAACATTACATTAATTAATTAAATATATATACATACATATATATATATATATATATATATATATATATATATATATATATATATATATATATATATATATATATATATTCAATTTGATTTAATTTGTGGAAAAGAGTTATAGGAGAAAAGCCAGCCAGTAGAGTTTATAGCTAAATATTCTGCTGCGTTTGCATGTACTTTACTCCATAGAATTCATTAAAATATAAGTAAAATGCCATTCCTTTCAAGTTGATATCAAAAAGCATACAACTTAATTTGCACTTTTAAACTTTTTTAGTTTAATAAAGATCTATTTTCTATTCATTTTTAGCAAACCTTTTGCTAATATTTAAAATTACAAATAAAAGACTACTTTACATTCATATATATTAGCAAAAAAAGTGTATTTTGCAGTGTTTTACTGCATAGAATTCATTCAAATAGAAGTAAAATAGAATTTACAACAACTTGATTTTTAAATTGAATAAAAGAAAAATTTGAGAATATTAAATTTGAGAATAAAAGACTATTCATGTATTATATTATTGAGGATCAATGAAGATTTTGTAAAAATCGTGTAAGAATCTCGTCTCCCTCATTCTCATGAACCAAATCTTGTGTTTCATCTTGTCTTTTCGAGTAAGTGGTTTGTCACATCCCTAGTAACTATGGTAACTATGTTTAGCAGCAAGTAAAAACTAAACTAATCTAAATGTAATATAAAACATGAGTTCAAGAACAATAAACGATCACTGACCTAATAGAAAAAAGGTCATACAGTCTCCAATGGTTTCTCTTTCACTTTTAAGTGTTTTTAAATACAAACACAATGAATAGGAATGTGTTTCATGATATAAAAATGGGTTTTACAAATACTGAGTTTTAGAGAAAAACTGCTGTAGTCAAGAAGTCAAGAACAGAACTAAAGCAAACATTAATCACCACAACAATGATTTCAATTAATAAGTAAATAAGTAATTTACTCATGAGGTGGGGGGGGGTGTCTCTTTACACCACCACCAGTGTGCAGCATTCACTTCGATGATGCGACGGCAGCCACAGGACAATGGCAACAGTGAGCTCACCAAACACCAGCTATAGATGGGAGTGGAGAGACAGTGATAGAGCTGATTGAGGTGGATGGGGAAGGGTAGTAATTTTGTTAAAGACACCAGGGTTACATCTCTTTATGAGAAGTGTCATGAGATTTTTAATGTCCACAGAAATCAGGACCTCGGTTTTACGTCTCATCCGAAAGAAAGCGCTCACTGACAGTATAGTGCCCCCTTCACTATACTGGGGCTTTAGGACTCCATGCTGGCCTCACTAACACCATTTTCAACAGCAACCTAGTTTTTCCATGTGGTCTTCCATGTAGGTACTGACCAGGCTCAGCCCAGCTTAGCTTTAGTGAGTAACCGGCCTTGGGGTGCAGGGTGATATGGCTATGGCTAATTAAACATGTTCAATAAGACATCAAACACACCACTCACATTATCAGTAGTATATATGTGAACTGTGAACTACTGAAAAAAGTAATAATAAAAGTGTGTTTTGAACTTTTTAAAATGTTTCTTTTAGGGAAAATAAAGAAATTTAGAAACTCATAATGGCTGTCATTTATAAGTAGAGACACTTCCATAATGCCACATTGACACACAGCAGCAACTGGAGGCCATTCAGTTTCTCCATTTTATAAAACATTCCTTTCCTCCTTGTATTTTTGAATTATTCAGCTTTCTGATCGAAGGTTGGAGGGGAAATGTTCATTAAATATAGACGCAACATTACCATAAAACTGTCATAAGGCATTGAAGTTTCCCTGCTGTTAAAGAGCCCTGCAAGGAATGAGCTGATCACTCTTTCGCTTCAGAAATGTGCCGATACAAAGACACACAACCTTAGAGAAACATAAAGCATGACATAAAGGCTATTTATCACCGATAGTAGAGCTCCAGTAGAAGTAAACTGTATGTGGTTTCCTAAAATCACATCTTTTCAATGAGAGCAGGTGATGTCGTGCAACACGATCGTTCGCCACCACTGAAGAACTGAAAAAAAACTCTAAAATTCGCTCAGATTTTTAATTCATGAGTATATAAAGAGCAGCATAACAGGCTCCTGAATAAATCATTGGCTTCTAAATTGGCCTGTAATTGTGGCTCATTTAGTGGGAGATTTAGAAGAGCATTTCAAACAGACCTATTACGAAGCTTCATCACTGAGACTGAAATTAGAGCTCACTCTGTGCACAAAAACATTCATGAAAAGAATGTGTCTATGTATGTGTTTCAGAGACATATCAGGACACAAATGTGAAATATGACATGGGTGTGACAGGTATTACAAGGAGATGGTGAATTATGAGGACATTGCTGATGTCCCATTTTTCAAAAGGCTATTAAATCATACAGAATGAGTTTTTTTTTTCTCTAGAAAATAAAACTGTTCACAGTATCTTGTAAAGGGTAGGGTTAGGTGAAGAGTTGTGGTCAGGCAATAGAAGATACAGTTTAAAAATAATACCACAACTTTGAAAATCGAGAACTCTGCAAAGAAGAAAATGAAAGCTAAGCTCTTTCTGTCGTCTCATTTGGTTGCCTATTTAAACGAAGAGTATCCAAACCAATGGATTGGCTGCCAGGCATCTCATAACAGAGCTCTTCATCACTGACCTTCAAGAAGCCCTGACCTCACCCCCTGTGATTTTTTCTATGGGAGTACTTTAAAGAAATGGGTGTTTCGACCACCTCTACCAGCTAACATTGTGGAACTAAAACAAGGAATAACTGCAACTATCCAAACTGTTACACCCGAGATGTTACAGAAAATGTGGAACGAGTTCGAGTTTCTGGTTGATGTCACTAGACTATTTACCCAAGGTTCCATCATGTTTCTATGATCTAATACAGATTTTTTCAATTTGTAGTATTCTTTTTGAATCACCCTTTATATATTGTTTTTATTATTATTATTATTATTATTATTATTATTATTATTATTATTATTTACGTATTAAGGGTGTCACGATCCTCCAAATCCTCGATTCCATTACATTTTCGATTCTAAAGGCATGATTCGATTCGATTTTCGATTATGATTAATTAATTAATTAATGACCAATTAATTCTTTGTAGCCTACCGTTTAAACTACCTGACCTGCATGGTCTTTGTTTTACCCATAATCAAATCATACAGTAAATGAATAAAGGCAAGATACACACATAATTACCACCTGTCAATCACTTTTTTTCTGCGGGACTCGTGAATAGGCAGTGATCTGTGACGTTATTATGGCGTCGGTAAAAAAGACGCACAACCAACAGTAACCAGCAAACAGTATCTGAGGTGTTCGCTAAAATGACTAAGTACAAGTGAGTGAAAGATTGAAGCAGTCCTCTGACTGCCTGGACCTGCTGTCTCGAGCGCAAGGCTGTATGTGCGTCTGTGTCTGTGTGGTCACGTGATGTGCATTTTCAGAGGAAGGAGGGGTCCTCATTAATGCTACACGCCACTGTGGATGTCAAATCGTTGTCGTTCTAAAATGCCATTTAAAAACAAAGACAGTGTAAACAGGGCCTGAGTGTGTACTTTTCGCAAGCGGATTTGCAACAGGGGCGGGCGGAGGATCGCGTTGCCGGTGTTGTCTATCGGACAAATCGTACGTAATACGTACATAGCAGAGCTAGCAAAACTGTGTTTTTTTGTCGACAACACGAACGTTGTCAACATAACTCACTGGAAATCCAAAATGCTTACACACCGGCGACTTCATTGAAAGAGGAGAGGGTTTAAGTTCTGTCGACAGGTCTCCTGCTTCTGCAGTTTAACAAGCACTTCAACAAGCCTGTTTTTTTTTCCCGCTTGGCAAGCTAAGCTGACGTGACATGGGGGCGTGGCAGCATCGACGATTCTATTTTTTGATTCGATAATCGAAATTGAGCATAAATTTCGATCGATTTCGATTTAAAATCGAAATCGTGACACCCCTATTACATATACACTGAAAAAAGGATTTCTGCAAAAATATATATGTATTGAAAAGTCCAAATAAATTGTGTACAACCACTCAGTGTACACATACGCACACATACATGCATACACACAGAACACACACACACACGCACACAATATCTGTCTCTAAGATTGATATTGCTATTAATGAGAGGTTTCTATGGAGGTTCAGAACGCAGTGATCAAGACAACCCTGCTGAGGATTAAAAAAAAAACACCATTTAACTCATCACAGAAGATTCTAATGGTGCATGTCCATCGACACATTTTTGCGTAGCTGAATAAAAACGCTCAGCTGTGAACCCTTGAGAACACTTTTGCAGTGCTGCGTTTAACTCAGTATTGAAGATTCTCCAATTGTCGGCACATTTAAAAAGCGCTGAGTGCACAGCCTTGTCACCCTGCTGGCTTTCTAAAAAATGTGGAGCTCTTATTGAAAACAACTGGAAAAAATACGCTTGCCTCGGGAAAAATGCTTTGGTGGATATGCAGCCTAATGATTTCAAATGCCATTAAAAACACTATGACCGCCACTGTTTAACTATTAAAACCACTAAGTTTTCATGGTTTCTAGTGTGCTTTGGAAACGTTTAATTATCTTTTATTGGTTTTAAAGAGACTGTTCACCCAAAACTGACAATTTTGTCATCATTTACTCACTCTTCACTTGCTCCATAGTAGAAAAAACAATTACTATAGAAGTCAATAGTTACTAATTTCCAACATTGTTTAAAAAATATCTTCTTTCATGCAAAAAAAAGAAAAAAAAAGAAGACGTTATAAAAGATTTGAACCTACTTAAGGGTGGGAAAATAGGGAGTAAATAAAATTTTTTGGGTGTACTAATCCTTAAACATACCCCAAAATTAACATAAAAGAAAAATAAGAGCCAAATAGAACCAAAAAAGTCTATTATAGTTTCTATTAAAATCAATATAAGTTATTTTATAACCTTTGAACATTACAAGGTCATTAAAATTCTATGACAGTCTCTATTACTTTTTTTGGTAGTTTGTTTTTTCCAAACAGGGAAGTGCTTTGGTTTAGTATAGTCTAAAGCAAATGATCAACACAAACTTCTATTTTTTATTTTTATTTTTTGTACACGTTAATGTTTTGGAAAAAAACCCTGAATAAATCTATATATTTACCTTTTTTTAAAAATATTACTGATGCAGATCTAAATATACATCTGTACGCTGCACGTAAACATTATATTATTCATTCATTTTTTTTTCAGCTCAGTCCCTTTATTAATCCGGGGTTGCCACAGCGGAATGACTTGCCAACTTATCCAGCACATGTTTTACGCAGCGGATGCTCTTCCAGCTGCAACCGATCTCTGGGAAACATCCATACACACTCATTCACACTCATACACTACGGACAATTTTGCCTACCCAACTCACCTGTAACGCATGTCTTTGGACTGTGAGGGAAACCAGAGCTCCCGGAGTAAACCACGCGAATGCAGGGAGAACATGCGAACTTCACACAGAAACACCAACTGGCCAGGCCGAGGCTCGAACCAGCGACCTTCTTACTGTGAGGTGACAGTATTAACTACTGCGCCACTGCTTTGCCCACATTACATTATATTATATTAAATTATATTAAATTATATTATATTATATTATATTATATTATATTATATTATATTATATTATATTATAGCTGGTGCTCTAAAGAATATTATGACAACTTGAATGTAATTAAAGACACTTTTCCACAAAAGATATGAAAGCTGTGCAATTAACCCAATTAACATGTTCCTCCATTAATAATGCATTTTAAATATGATCTTCAGTCTCAAGCCAGGCTCCGCTAACGGCAGCTTTCTTCTCAATTGATCCAGTAATTCATAATCACAATAAAGGCTGACTGAGCTTTGTGCGGCTGCATTGATCTGTGTGAATGATTCCCATGAGCACCAGGGGCATTTAATTAGGTGACATCACTCCAGGCATTCAGTTCCCTCTGTCATATGAAAACTCTTTATCACCCAGCAATTTACTGAGACATTTTACACATGGTGATTTACGCTGATGCTGTTTTTAACACAGGTTGGCATTTCCGCTTCTCAGGTACGTAAGAGCCAATAAACACCTCCACAGCCCTGAGGTTGAATGAGACGTCCTGTTAGCATCCGCAGTTTTATTAAGAGTAGCTGTAAACAACAACAGAGAGAAACAATACGCACTAAACAGAAAAAATAAATAAATAAATCAAAGCTGAGGAACTGAAGGATTTGCATTTAGTCCTGTTAGTTTTCAATTATCCAGCTCTTCGGTAAACAAGGCCAAGCTGAATAAACAGGCTAAATGAACATGACGTACGACAGCGCAGCAGGAACAGGTTTCCATTCTCAGCTCAACGTGATGGCAATAAACACACAGTTCCCTGCGGGTTTGTCATCAGTTGACTGAATCGTCATGGTTAGAAAACATCTGTGGCCAAAAACACAATTCTCCACATGCCCACTAAACCCCTGTCTAGCTCAACGTGAGCCGCGCAGACGAGCCTGTCGCTTCGGTATGATGAACAGCAGCGCTAATGCTAGCAGAGCATCTGGCAGCTTCCTCATTTAGTTTAGTGGAAGGGTAAAAACGACTGTCCAAACTTCATTTAACAAACAAGACAGATAGAATATACAGTGTTCAACGTTGAAGAAACTCCATCGGTGATACTCAAACTTTTTTTAGCATCCAAGCTGCTCGCGATTGAATATTTACTTCATAAAAAGAATGAGTCTGACAGAGAGGACATGAGGTAGAGCAGTCGCTCATGAAGGGACTAACGACAGCTTCTGGCGCTTACTTTTATCATTTCTGTTCCAATAGACGTGTGTATGAGAGTTTCCAGCTAATGTTAAAGCTTTAAATCTGGATCTACACAATGAGGTAACAGTGAAAAGGCAGAGGTTTACTTCACATTCTTATTATCCACCATGGCAGTAACGGCTGAATAGTCTCACCACAGGTCTATTCTTGATAAGCTAAAGGCTTTTTCTTCAATAATGCCTTCAGGCTGAAGGAGAAAAGGAACTAACAGTACACGAGCTGCATCTGTCAGTAATGAACGGTCAGAAGTTGACTGGATCTGACTGCTCTTTCCAGTGTGATGGACGGCTTTATAACTATACATTCAGACTGACCATTCAGTCTTACCAAAAGGTCAGGTACCTTTATCTAAAGAGGGTAAAAACTAATACATGATGAATAAGTATAATCTATGAATATTTACTTGCATACAATTAAACACAAAGTGGATCTAAAAAAAGTACTAGTTTTGTAATTATGAATTCTATGTTTATAGATTCAGTGTTTAAACAGCTTGCCATATTAGTAGAAAACAATTAATTGTCAATGTATTGTGTATGATTTATTAAATCAATAATTAATTGCACCACCAAAACGACAATTAATTATAAAAACAAACTTAGAAACCCTAATACTCCATTGAATCAAATAACAACAACAACAACAACAACAACAACAACAACAACAACAACAACAACAATAATAATAATAATAATAATATGAATAATATGAATAAACAGTTATAATAAACAGTTATAATGTAATGTAATGTAATGAACCATTATTTCCAGTACCACAATTATGCTAAAAATATATATATATACCTTTTCACAAATGTCAATCAAAGGAAAGGTAATGGATGTTTTTTTACTGTAGGTGCTGACTGGCTAATCACTTCTATTTAAGTTTAACAGCAAGTACGGCTATGTAAAACATAATGGATCCACTTAAGATGAACATTATATGGTCATTTTACATATTATATTTCCACATCTGGTGAATATGTCAGGATTTGAACTTTCTGTAACATTTAATTCTTCTGAGATCAGCAGATCATATTGAATATGAACTCATCTGTATGTCTTGTGATGCTATTTTAATCAGCTTGGAGGCTGTTAATGTATGCAAAACCAAGGTTTTAAACACAGATTTGCAACACTTTCATTTCCATACAGACCTGTTAATCATGATGTAACCTTCTGAAATCCCAGGAAGATAAAAATCTATTTGCACTGCTGCAATTTTCAGCTATTGCAACCCCCTTTTTGGTGATCGACATTTGTTGGGAAAAAAAAATCCTCCATGATTAGGATAAGCTCTTTAGGGAAATCAAATTTTAATAAATTAATTATTCATTCACAGTGTGTCATTCAGAAATTAAGCATATTATCATAAAAAATAAATAAATAAGTACAATTAATTGATTTAATGCATTCAAAGAAACCGATTTAAAGGCTGATCTGATTTTGTCAAAGTGAATAAATGTTGAAATCTTACATTTAAGTTGTATAATAAAACAACATAAGTGCATTTAAGGGATTTTATTTAAATTATAAATTAATTATGTACAGTGAAGTTCATACGTTTTTGTGCTAAAGTTAGTATTCGTAGTATGACAAGCTGTTTTAACATCTAATCTATATAGAAGCAATTTATATGCTATCTTTTACATCATTAAGTACTATTTACATTTCTTGTTTGAGATGCCTATTACATACCTAAGTTTTTACATACTTTTTATTAAACACTATTAAACACTATTTATTCATTAAATATGTATACCTTTTAGGTCAATTTGATTTTTATTACATACAAGTATTTATTCATTAGATATTAATTCTGATTAACTGTATTCGGTACTAGTAATTGTTATTTAGACACCCATATCTATGAAACAGATACTATTCCTTGTTGACTGAATTGATTTGATTAGCTTCTAGTACTCATTTAATAAAAAAAAAACTACACATTTATTATATATTAGACCATATTGGCTAGTAATAACAAATGGTACTAGAAATAATTAGAAAAAAATACTAAAAGTATCGGTTGCACTTTATTTTACATTATGTGCACATAATGACTGTTTCTCAATATGCTTTTTTAAGTGATCTTGTGTTCTCGTGTAACATCATCAACCGCCAAAGTTCAGTTCCAAAACTCAAGATTGCAAGAACAGAGGACACGTGAAAGTTCCCCGATGTGTTCTTAGATATCAAAGAAACACAGATGCAGACTTGAGCAACGAATTAGCTCTAGAAATTCCAGAAGTCATTGCGAATGAGGTGGGAAGTGCAACATTTTTAATACAGTTGATTTATCATTACAATTCAGAGATATAACTTATTTACCTCAGAAGTTTCCCTATACATGAGTAGGTGAAAGTAAACATTCATAATGAAAATCTTTATTAAGGCATAAACACAACACATTGAGTGTGTTTATTTGCTCAATTTTGTAATAAAATCTTTTTTATTTGTATTGTGCAAAGTACATCTGTAAAGTCTATATGCATAGTAAAAATGATAAAATTATGATAAAAAAATGATTAAAAAAATGATAAATCGCTGTATGAATGCTGTAATGTTCGGTTAAAAACGCAAGGTCATGTGACCATCAGGAAAAACCAGAGAAGAACACAGCCTCTCATTTCTCACAGGACGCGTTCTGTGTTCTCGCGGTCTCCAGAGTTCGTTCTTCTGAGGTAACTTGGCAAGACTGCTCTTCACAAGAATACAAGTCTGTTCTCAGTGTTCTTGGAATTGAGAAACAGCCAGCATCTATTTGACTAAATGGGTTAAGGGTAACTACATGGGTTAAGGTTAGGTTCAGGGCATACAGATACAGATAGCACCTAATTATTACCTAGTTTATGTAATAATGGTGATAAGAAAAATAGCTTAAACACAAAAAACAGTGCTGTATAATAAAGTGCTATGAATACATGAGTACTAGTAGCTAATAAAGAAAAACTGGTGATTTATGAATAAGTACTAGTATATTTTAAAATAGGTACTAGTACCAGAGGAAAACTCAATAGAAGCTAATGAATAAGTATTAGTTCAAGCTAATACGTATTAGCACTAAACAGAAAACATACTAATATACACAAATTTTCTCAAATAATGAAAATAGATAGTAGTGTATTTTATAGGTTAGATGTAAAAATGGCTTGCCATAGATTTGGTCTCAATGGGCTTTTATACTCTGAGAGTTTTCCCTCACCGCTGTCACTTTGTACTTGCTCAGTGGTAGGTCAAAGACCTCCTGAAATAACCTGACAGTTAGTGGGACAATAAAAAGCAGCACACAAATAAAGCTGAATTAGACTCTGCAGGGGTGTGAAGGACATTAAATGGATCTCTAGTGCAGGTTTCAGGCTCTCTGAATGACTCTGCATGTTTCCAGAGGCTCCGTGTAACAAACACAACTCACCTCGCCAGGTTGAAGACGTCATCAATCAGACCGGCCCTGTTGCCCACAGAGATGATCTGCCACAAGAGAACAGCACACACATTTATAATGCAGCGGAAAGCAGGCGGATAGATGAGAGATGAGGAGAAGGAGGAAAAGAGGAATCATGACTGAAGGGGAAACATAATTTGATGAATCAGGAGTCGAAAACGAAAGTACTGACAGAAACCTGCTTTCACCTACAGATTTGATGTTTTATACGTTGATAAGAAAGCATTCATAAAAACATTTCCATATTGTGAAAAAAAAGTAAATTAACCGGTTCTTAATATCATGATTCATGTTTTTTTTTTGTTTTTTTTATGGTTATGAATTGCATTAAGGGATCTTGATCTCCGCTCTGTCAACTTTTGATGTTGAAAATTTGACTCTGCAGTTTAACAGTGATTTTATAGACATTATAGCAGGGTTGACTATGAATAATCAAAGATTTGATGCTTGGATAGGAAGTGCCTGATTCGACTGCAAATCTCTTCACAGGGTATTATGAAATGAGGATTACACCAAGTTGCCCATTTTGGCTATATGGGTGTTTCTCAATGTCTGATTTTGCATTGAACTGCAGTTTTTTTCCCCCTAAAAGTTATACTAAACAGCCTGTTGTCATATAAATAGTGCTGTAAAAAAATGTTATCTAAAAAAAGAAAGTTTTTAAAATTATTTTGAATAAATCCAACCACCCATGAGAGATTTAGGTTTCACTTTCCATGATCTGTGACCAACAGAGGAACATTTATAGGCAGCTGAGATTACATTATTTCCACAATATTTGTGATAAGAAAATTAATTTTGAATTATTAAAAGTGTGAAGGCACTTTGAAATTAAACGAAAAAGATTATTTAAAAAAGTAAGACTCAAGTAAGACATTTTTTTTAACCAATAAGATTACAAATACTATAGTTCTATTATCAATGGCCACAGACTTGCTTGGTTTGGAACATATGGAGCTGTGCATTGATGGATTCGCTCTTTAGTGTTCAGACTTTCAGCAGTGACATTTAAACCACACTGAACTGAACTAAATTGAACATTAACTCTGAAAACTGTACTGACGCAGTTTCAATTTACTAGAACTTCTATGTTAAGCTGCTTGACACAATGTGCATTGTAAAAGCGCTATAGAAATAAATATGAATTAAATTGAATCCGAGTTAATTTCTTCACACAAGTGCAATCTTTCTGCTGTCCCAGTGATGTGACTAAATACATGTGTTCCAATCAATCTAATGAATGAACAGCTCAAAGAAGCGAATTATAACAAAAAAATAAAAAAATAAAAAAATCATGCTATTTAGTTTTAACATTTTAACTACATTTTAGTCTAGTAATTTTTCTTCAAGAATAATGTTCTGGTCATTAATTAGAGGATCATAGCATGCACATTTATGGTTTTCAGTCACATGACCTGTCAACTTTCTGTTTGTCAAGCTATAAGCAACATAAAAGATGTTGTCCTTAATATTCTTTGACGAAATTAGCACTGCTAATAATTTAAGAACAGCATACAATGTTAGGACTTCTAAAAAAGCTATATCTACTTTCAATATCTGACTGATAATGACAGTTCATCTAGTTCATCTAGTCCAAAAAAGAGGTAAAGAAAAGTATGCCCTTGATTGTGTTATGCTTGAGTAAACTTTGTGGAAGGAAAGGGATTTTCCAAGATAAACCATTCCCTGCAGTTTTTTTTAAAGAATTAATGCACACACGCCAAGATACACCATTCCCTGCAGTTTCTTTTTTAAAGAATTAATGCACACAAGCCAAGATACACCATTCCCTGCATTTTTTATAAAGAACTAAAGCACGCAAGCCAAAATACACTATTCCCTGCATTTTTTTAAAGAATTAATGCACACAAGCCAAGATACACTTTCCCTGAATTTTTATGAAAAAAAGTAATGTTACCCCAGTTTAAAGTTATCTGCAGTTAAAAAGACAAAAAATATTATGACTATGTATTTGTAATTTGTATAATTTCTTCATTCTTATCGCCTATTGATTACCGATTATTAGTGTTATCTATTTATGATTCTTGTTTTAAATATATGCTTTAAAAAAAATTGTTTGGCACATTTTGGCTTGATCTTGACTTATATTGTTTATTTTTATTTATTAAAAAGATATATTTCCTGTTCAAATATTATCATTTTATTTTTCTTCCTCAGTGGTGTAATATTATTGCAGTTGTGTAGTTCAACCAAAGTTGAAGTTTTAAGAAACATTCTTTTTCACAACTGCCTGCAAAACCACCTCATGTGGCACTAGTTATTTAGTTATCCCATATCGATGTGCAAAACTGATGCCTCCATTAGGCAAATTTTAACTAACAGGATAGGGTGATGGAAACACAAGATGGAAGTAAGGGATTGTGGGTTCTGTACCGTCGGGTTGCTCATCAGCTGTTGAATAAGAAGTTTCCAGTTGTGAAGGTCGTAGTTCACTCTAAAGTAGCCCGTCTGATTGATGTTGCCCAGCAACCATGTCTCACCAACCATGTGACCCACTCTGTGCGCCTCTATAAATACATGAGCAAAAAAAGGACAAGGACATGAAACCAACATTTAATTTCAGCTTTGACAGCAAAATGTGGAGCTTATAAGCAGAAACACAGGCCGCGAAATGGTGCTCACAGACAAATGTGATTCTCTTTAGATGATAGCAAGTATGAAACAAAACAGAAAATATAAATAAACTAAAGAAAATACAAAATAGAAGGAAACTGAACTGTGATACTTGAACTATGAACTATGATGCATGGATGATATAACTACAGCAAATAAATTTAAAGTAACATTTTAGTACAGGGAACAATTCTCACCAAAACTAGTGAATTATTACCCGCCTGTTGATAAGATTGGCTTCTTTTACATCCTTAATGCTACCTAAGCCCAAGTGCTTCATCAATAACTATTTATAAGCAGCAAATTAGATGTTTGTTGAAATAAAAGACATAGTCATTGGTTTATTAATAGCCTGGGTTGTACCTTGAAATAAAATGTAACTTTAATATAATTAATAATTTATTCAATACATAATTAACTGTCTCAACTGTTTGGCAATCATAAAACAAAACTTCTTTAAAAACATGAGAACATTTCAGACTAGTGCTGTCCTTAAATAAATATATTTTATTTTTTAAGAAGCATTTGCAAATGTCATTTTTAATAAGCCTTTTTTTAAATAGCAGCCAGTGGATGAGTCAGCTTTTCAGAACATTTTATCCAAATAAATAAAACAAATTCACAAATGCCATCAAAATGATGCTTGCGCATGAAAATAAATGTTTTTAGATGACAATAATTAAATAAAAAACTAAAAAACTAAAATGTTTATAAAAAATACAATTTATGTAAGCTGACCACTTTTTTTAATGACATTAATGATTAAAATACAGAACTGATAAATTCAGTACTATTTATTATCATGAGAATAAACTCATAACATCAGTTTTGTTATTCATGAAGGTATTCATGTTGTTGATGAAAGAAGTTATTCTGCTATTTTCAAGAAGAGATGATGTGTTTAGCGTTTGAGTAATGTACAACATCTGTAACCTAACATCTTTGCAACATTCTGTTGCTGTAATATTCCAGTTGGACCTTGTGCTTTTTGACGGAAAATAAATGCACCGATTAAGTGCTTTCCAGCTCGTGCACTGGATGGATTTTTGGAGTGTATCGTGATCTCGAGCGCATCCGGGCAGATTGCAAGAGTCAGGCAGTGAGTTAATGCATATAAATGGGGTCTCTGCGTTCCAGACTCTGTTTCCTCCAAGAGTCATTGTCTCTGCTTCACTCTGTGTCGTCTGCATTGTAGCCCTGATGAGCCTCTTTTTCAGGAAAGGTGAGCAGAAAGTGGAGGCTGTTAAATGCTCTCATAATCAGTGGACACTCAGCTCTGAGCCGCTCGCAGAACAAATTCAATTCCTGCTCTTGGAATTTGACTCGCTGTGGCTCCATCCGAACAGAATCCACCTCATTCTCCCAAAGGAGAGGAAAGGAATTGCATATAATGATGGTGGATGTGAAGCCGCTGAAGAAAGGACATTTACATAAATGCACTCATGGGAGTAAATTATTCTAATTTAATGAGGAAATCCAATTAATAATGTACCTTATGTTTTAATGTGTCATTTACAGTTAAGTAGACAGAGACTTCTTATGTCAATGGCGCAATCTATTTTTTTTAAGTGAAATCTAAACATTTCTTTAATAAAAATATATGCAAATACAATGATTTAAATGCACTTGCATCAATGACAAACGTGTTTTTAGCAACTGCTTCTTAATTAAAATTCATTTCACAAGTCAGGGTGATGCGTCTGCCCTGAGATTATAATGAATGGAATTATAATGAAAGGCTCATTAAAATGATGACTTTCTGGAAAAAAAAAGAAACTTATCAAGTAGTTTGGCAATTATTTTATTATTATCATCTTATATGTATGTATTTATCTTTTATTTATACCTCTTTATTAATTTATGACAATGTTTTTTTGGGCCAGAATAATCAATCATTTTGATCAATCAACAAATACGGCTATATCTTGTGTACCAATAATCTTTTGAAATACTGTATCAACTAACCTGACTTTTTAAGACAAGGCATAATCAGTTCATGACAAATTACCATGCTGTGTAAAACTCCTTAAAGCAATCCATTGATATCTACTGACTATGTAAAATATAATTTAACAGGAATTCTTACATGTCTGTCTTGAATACTCGATTCTGATTAGTCATTGCAAGGTATGTTAATCCTAGATAACCACCACTAAATAACACAGGCTCACCTGGGAACTTCGAATCACCTTTAAAGGGCCATGAAACCCCCTCGTTTCAGCAGGGTGTTTTCACACCTCTACTTTCGAAAAAGTCAGAAAAGTGGGCGTGTCTAGCTCTGTTTAGGGGGGAGTGTCGGAGGAACTAAAGTGGGATGGTGTGGGAGTGTCTATTTGTGCACGCGCGAGTTTCAGAGTCAAAATACACACCCACACAGACAGGAGAAAGCGATGGTGTTTAAGCTACATGGACATCTGTAGTCGAATTATTTGCTGAATTAATAAATGTTGGACTTTAACTGCAGTTTGGCTCTTTCATTCAGGGAATTCATTCATGCCCCTCGCGACAAACGAGATATTTGATTCGAGGAACTGCTCTAAGCGTGTATTTTTCATGCAATGTTTGATACCGCACGGCGAATGAGAGAAAAAAAAACTCCGCATTTCCCGGAAACTTAGATGCACACGGCAGGTAGCGTCAGAAAGCCGCGTGTGTTATTCCGGTCACTAAATGCGGTGCTAACATTTCTGCACTCAGTGCTATAGTTAACTTAATTCGATATGAACAAACTGAATAAACAAAGAGCACTGGTCGCTCACTTACCAAATCTGTAGAGACAGGACAATCACCAGCAACTAGAGCCGCGTCTTTATGGAGAGAATACTACAAGCAAATCCAGATTTCAGCGTTTGCAGATGAGAACAGCTCTCAGGTAAACAATAATCCTCCTTAGACACGTAAGTTATTGTTGTCGAGCGTCGCGTACACTGTTAATCCACACGTGATCCAGATAAGCTCTCACAGAGAGAAAATGAAAACGAAACTTAACGGCAGCAAACTATAAAAGCAACACTTCACGCTTGTTTTGCCAACACAACGTGGCGTCTTTGTGGTGTAAACACTGTGACAGTAATGAATATTAATGAAGTTGCACAATAGAGCGCGCTGATTGGTTTGAACCAAGCCTTACTCATGCATTAATGTATCACACTGTAAGACGTAATAAGACTCACTCAGGCACAGACGCCCAGTCTGCACGCTGGAATACAACGCTATTATGTCATGACCGTGACGCAGCTTCAAAAATTCGTTTCAAACAGGAAGTACGAATTTGCTTGAAATAACGCAAAAACAACCAATTTACACTTTTTAGTGAAATATAGGTGTCCTAATAGTGTTTTTAGCAGTGTGGGACACATATACGACTGTCAAAAGCTCAAAAAATGTGTTTTGGTGTTTCGTGACCCTTTAATCACTGAACAGGCCAACATTCACATCCATATACTTAAATCAACATTTATATCTGTTTGTCTGCCATGCCACTGTTATTAACTGCTTTGGCACCAACTTGTGAATGAATAATCTGTGGAATAATATAGCTATAATATGTTAGTGAATGCTCCATTCAGTTCAGTTTTGTTTCTGTCAGCTTTTAGTTTAATTAAATCATTTATGAAGTATTATTCTTTATGTGTTGTGGCAAGTAGTTGTGTTTTAACTAAAGTCTCTGTTTTGCACTCTCAGGATTTATTCTGTGATAACAACCTTATGCATGTACTTTATCCCTAACATTTTCAATGAAAGCAACAAAACATAAAACAAACTCAACCAAAATATAGACGCTACATGGGGGTAAGCCAAGATGTTGATTAGAATAAATGCTGAAATGAATAAATGCTGAGAAAATAAATACTGTACAATACAGCAATAAATACTTTAACATTGGGAGACATACTGCAATACTTATTCTATATACAAAGTTGTTAAATTAGCATTTTCCACGATAAAATCCTATTAGTTAAAATATTTATAGTAAAATTCAGTGCCTGGTAAGAAATGATGTGTGATCCATTGCTTAATGACATTTTTATTCATACTGTTGAAAATTTGGTAACGAATGTCTTTTGAATGTGAGTTTTTTTCATAAACTGAAATAACCAAAGGCCTATTTCTCTCACATTTTCACCTTTTTCTAAACCTGTTTGCTGGGATAATCTATCCGCCTCCCAGATGTGGTATTTCAAGAGAGCATGATTACTGCACATGTGTGCCTCCGGATGGCCACAATAACAAGCCACTGTACAACACAGCCATACTGTAAATACTGTGGAAAAACATTGGAAGAACTAATGCAATACTTAGGCCCCGTTTACACTAATACGTTTTAGTTTGAAAATGCATGATTCGCTATGGTTATGCCATTCATCCACACTACACCGAAGTTTTCGTGCGCCAAATATGGAGCCTTTTGAAAACGCTGCTGCTCCATGTCAGTGTGGATGTGGGAAAACAGAGACATCTGAAAACAGAGGAGGGCTGCAGACATTTGCCTATTGGGGCTTTTTCCTCAATATTAAGTCGCCTAAGTTCAGTCTTGCAACCACTCTCTGTAAGTTCAGACTTCGCAAGTTTCATATGGTAAACAAACCCTCGAGGACACTTCAGATAAATCTTCAAAGGGATCAGGGTACTTTATAACCTCATTCACATCACCCTGGCTACGTTGTTTCACTTTCTTAGCAATAAAATGAAAACATGATTTAAGGAACTGCTTATTCTCATTTTGATTTAAGCAAATTAACAAAAATGTTGAGTCGTCGTGAAGCTACATATTTATATGAGCGCCATCTTCACTGTATGCTCCTTTCATTCTCATTGAAAATACGAAACATACCTCTCTTTTGCTGAATATCAGTTTTAATAATTAATAATGGCCATTATAAAAGTATAATGTAAAATGCATTTATAGCAAATAAATGCAAGCAATCAGTCGAACATATAGAATCAGTGTACTTAATTACATAAATTAATATATTAACTTATTTTTGCACTCAGCCAAAACGCGTTACCTGAGTACAAGTAACAGATGTAAAAAGTCAGGAAATATGTCGTTGGATGGAGAACAAGATGAATTAAATATTATGTTTAACAAATGAAGTGAGATTACATCCAGCTGTAAATCCTTGATAAACAGTCCAATGTGCACAGCTCTCATCTGGGTAGATAACTGCCTGGAGCTCAGAAATCCACAAATGCTGCACCACATGCCAGTGTGTTTGTGTGGTCATGTGATGTGCATTTTCAGTGGTGTAGTGTGGATGGAGAGTTGTTCAGAAACACTAGATGAAATGCCAGTGTGGACGCGGATCATTTTCATTCTAAAACGCTTGTTTTAAAACTAAAACTTATTAGTGTAAACAGGGCCTTAATCTATATACAAAGAAGTTAAATTAGCATTTTACTCAGTAAAAACATTCCATTAGCTTGAAGGTTTTTGGTAAGATTCAGTGTCTGGTAAAAAATGATGTGTGATCTATCATAAATGGCATTTTTCCTCATACTCTTAAAAATAGGGTAATGAATCATAAAAGGCCTATGTCTCTAAAATACTGTTAACACAATTTCTTAAACCTGTTTGCCAAAATAATATTTGCACCTCCCAAATGTGGTATATTAAGATGCATGATTATTGCACAAGTGTGCCTTAGGTGGGCCACAATAATAGGCCACTCTAAAACATGCAGTTTTGAAATCAGGAATTTCAGTAAATGTATATGTGTGTGTATTCGAGATTTATAAAAAACATGAAGTCTTATAAAATGTTATTAAATATAACCATAATGTGAGTGTCTGCGCTTACCAAGCACTCTTAATAATATATACCTGATTTATTTGTGACCCAAATGATGGTCTCCGTTGATATGTGACTGGCGTTTCCCACTGCGAGCGTTAGCGGTATTTGCCACTGGAAGCTGAAATAAAACAAAGATAGAAAACCAGATGAAACACTTCTGTCTGATCTCAGGGGTTTAAATATCACATACTGTATGAAGCACATAATCTGACACATATGGACTCCCACCACTTAATGGGATTGTGGGATTTATTCATCCGATATCCTCAGTCTTGACACCGACGGGCAAAGTGACAAAATCAGAAACATCAGATGATTGTGAAGCTCAAAGAAAGCCCAGCAGTGTCAGAGCTCAAAGACATCATATCTCATTCTTTCCCAGACTGCACTGCTTTGTCTCTCTCTCTCTGTCACACACACTCAACCACGTTTCACTCGTCACCCGATCGCTGTCATGTTCTGTGCCGCCGCCTCATTCTGACATGGAATCATCTGTGTGTTTCATGTGTTGGTGTGTGTGCATGAACATCTCCAGGTATGAGTGCACATCCAGTAAAAGCCTGTCTGACAGCTGTCACTCTGGACGGTCGGCCTGCTTTTCAGCCTGTCAAAATGGCAGACACACAGGTGGACAAGGCCTGCTTTCTGCCAGAATATATCACTTCAGACCACAGCAGCAAATACTGTAACACTGGAAAAGCTAATGTAATACTTACTTTATATACAAAGTAGTTAATTTAGCATTTTCCACAATAAAAACCTTCATTAGCTGAAATATTTTTGGTAAGATTTAGTGTCTGGTAAGATATTATATGGCACTTATTTATTATTGCTGATATTGAACGTAAAAAAAAAAACATCCTTGTCAGTTTGCCCTGGGTTAGCAAGTCAACAGTTAAAGTATGTTAGCATATCACTACTTGCTTTCAGTCAGCAAGTTAACAGCTTATCCTGCTCTCTTAGCATGGTGCTAATTGCTTAAGAAAAGCTTTATTCATTAGCTAGAACAAAACACATCATGATAATCCATCTTTCAACTTGAGGCAGTGTGTTAAAAACACTGAAAACACCTAAGCCATCCTTGCTAAAAAAGCAAAAACAAAACAAACAAGCAATAGAATCCATTACATAATGTACAATGGTTTTAATGGTTTACTCAAAAAAAATAAAATAAAAATGCTGGTATGTTGTAACATTGAGCCAAATATAAACAAACCCAACAATTGAGTTAAAAGTGTATTTTAAATTTAATAAAAAATAAATAAATAAATAAAAACTAGCTTTGAATTTGTCCACATGTAACCCAATGTTGGGTTACAACAATGCAGCATTTTTTAGAGCGTTATTAGTAAGGGATAATCTACGACTTGCCATGCGTTACAGGGTTTTAATGCACAAGGTGAAGACGAAGGGCCACTTGACTCATTAGTGGAGTGTGGTCGTGTCACAATCATCAGCTATCTAATACTTGTAGATCGCTGGTAGACAAGCACATTGCCATAGAACTACAAATCCACCATTATATGGACCACAGATCCAGTCATGCACCGCTCACACACACCTATTCCAGATTCTGCTGATTGCACTCACACACACAGCCAGAGGATTGGCAAGGACTGATTACATGGACTTTAAAAACAGCACACACAAGCATCAGTGCACATTCTTGTTGTACTGCTACTGTAAACATTATGATCAGTTTCTCTTGCCTTGTCTTGGCGTGTACCGATCTTTGCTTTGCTTGTTTATTGTTTAAATTGTTATTGTTGACTGACCATTTAACTATTATTTGACCACAACTCTGAATTCCCTGTATACATCTGTTTGCCCCTGTGTTGACCATTGCCTGCTTGATCACCTGTGTAATAAACCTGCGATTGGATCCACACTTCCTTGTCAGCATCCACTTCACATTAGAGGTCGCCTCCGCGAAGTGCATTGAAATCCTTTAACGCACAGCAAGCCATTGATTATCATGCTTATTCCATGGTCATTTGCTATAGTAGGCCTACTATATTTTGCTCTTCGCAGACCAATATTTGTTAGGGCAGGTAAGAGAAAATTCTACTTACTTTTTTTTCCTCTAAAACAAAACCAATCAGCCAAACACTCAGGATCAGTGTAACATTACATTATTTACAAAATAAATAAATTATGAAAATTATCTTTGCGATCTGGCAAAAAAATACACCTGACAACAAATAATAAGCTCAAAGGTTCAAAGACTGGCTGTTAGACAAACCAAAGATTAATTATATATCATGTTTTAACAACAGCGATGCAAGAGAAGAGATCCATCGGCACGTCGTGATATGGTCCAGCTGATATAAAGCTTTGTTCAAGGGGGAGCTGCTGCTGACTTCTCGGAGCTCAGAGTCAAACTTATACTAAAGTTTAAGAGTTTAAAATAACTATATTCTCACAAAAAATATTAAAACTTGATTTTGTGGCATCATTCATTCATTTTCTTTTCAGCTTAGTCCCTTTATTAATCCGGGGTCGCCACAGCGGAATGAACTGCCAACTTATCCAACACATTTTACGTAGCGGATGCCCTTCTAGCCGCAACCCATCACTAGGAAAATTTTGTAACATCGATAAGTATTTATCAAATTATGTGGATTTCCCATGTCTTCATCGGTTTCCTGTGCAGCACATGCCAGTTGTTAAGATGTTTGGGAGAAGCACAGGAACTACCTGTGCATTTAAACCAAACTGGTTTAAATGGAAACTGTATTTGTGAAATAAAACCAACAAACAAGCAAGAAAGTAAGTAAAATGTATTCTTAAAGCACATTTCAGAGACAAAATGTCACAGTAACAAGATGTCAAGTGCTTTACAGTAATTTTCAACTCCAAGCACAAATACCACAGAAATGTATAGCCACCAAGGCATACTTTTAAGATGAGTCTTTATGTGCTTCCCAAGTTTAACAGAGTTCGCAAAGTTAGAGGTCACCTTTGTATAGAGACTTGCAATGGGAATAGCTAAAAGGTCTTGGTCAGAAGATTTCAAGGACCAGACATATGAGTGTGCATGTAAAAGATCTTGGAGACTGACCATAAAAATGTATGTTCAATCTCCTAATCGGTAAAAGGCCTCGCAGCTGCATTCTGCAAACTTGAAATCCATAGATTATTTCAAGCTTGAACAAATCCTGAAATACAACTCATTAAAGAGACCATTAAAATGTACTGGTTTGTAATCTTTTGTGGTATTTGCATGTGCATCTCTTGTGATGATTTCTATAGATTTATTTTTATTTTTTTTCAGCAAGGACCACAAAAAAATTCATCAGTCTAGCATTGTGGCAGTGAACTTTACAAAGGCACGCACCACATTCCTACATAAAATGTCAAGATTTAGTCATCTGATATGAGAAGAGCAGCCTGGATTATTTCCTGACGTCGCTCTCGGATGTGTGGATCATTAGGGATTTGTGTTGGAAAAATCACAGGAATGGACAAAATCCTTTACAAGCTGCTGGTGACTCACCTCAAATCTTTATTAAGACTATATTCATCATATAATGTCTGTTAATTATGTCTGAATAAACCCCTTTCAAATAATGAAAATTGTAATAAAAGAATGTTTCAAAGACAAACTTTTAATTTAAGCTGTAAACGGCAAACACAGGAGATACAGGAACTGAATGTTTACATCGCAGAGGAATCTATAGCTCAGTTGAAGAAACATTACGCATAAGATGAAACAATATGAAGCCCTGCTGGGAAACAGTATTTAACCGCATATGTTTGTAAGGAGACTATAGAGAGAGATTGTGAAGGAGACGAGCGCTGATAACAACACTTCTGAATTCCAGTGATAATAGAAGCATCTGTGTGTGTTCAGATGAAATACATTTACATAAAACCGTGTTCATCAGTGGGATTGAGCAAAATAAGAAAGCAGAAGAAAATTAAAGTTCTCCACAGGCTGGTAATTTGGTGGCTCGTGTTTATGTTCATTTATGGAAGCGTCTGTTATCATCAGCGTTATTTACATCCCTCAGGGACTTCGTGTTCTGGCCCAGAGCTTTAGATAAAACACAAATGAAGGTTTCGTTCTCTGTAGCAGATGGATAAATGCGTGTCAGATGAGACATGTGGGCATCATATTATGTTTATGGAAAGATGCAACGTTTGTTATCTTCAGTCAGTTGTAGATTTTGTTCACTTGCTCTAGAACAGTTTATACAAATACAAAGTAACATGCCATAACAAAAAGCAGTGTATAAGCAATAATCTCCAAGAGCCACGGTTTACAGTGATTCTATAACAGCTAAAGTGCATTGTAAGGCACGATGTGCACTTTACCAAAATTAAACAAAGGCAATAAGACAGTTGCTTTGGCTCATTACAGATAGTGGATTGATCGGGAAATAAGTTACAGGCGTCTGTTTATTAACACAAACACAGCTTAACCGATAACAATGAAGCGACAGAAATATCTATTTTATAGCAGTGATTTTAACAGGGTCAAGAAAAATATGTAAAATGTGAAATGCGGATTCCCATTTTCTATCAATCAATATTTCACATTTAGGACATTTTAAGAAGACATAATCCTAATTTGGTCTTTCTATGATTACAAGCCAACGAACCATTTAAATAGCGCCTTAAATAATGTAACAAACTTTGCCACAACAATGATCAAGTGCTGTACAGTTGGTAAAGTGGCCCAACTGGTTGCCAGGGTGTTCATTTAATGTTTTTGGAGGGTGTTATTTCAGCAATTATTTTTTCTAATATAAAAAAATCTGTCAATAAACTATATGCACAGGGACTTTTGATACTGAATAAGCCAGCTTAAATGCTTCCGGTAAACTGTCATGCTATTATAAAATTGTATCATTTAAGATCTGCTTCATTTAAAATCAATGATCTCTATTAGTTGAGATACAATATAATGTTGGTAACACTGGAGAAGAAGCACTGCATTAAATTGGATTGTCCCACATCATGTCTTTAAATTATGGAAATATGTATCCCCTGCTGGCTTTCAACTAATGTTATGCTAGAACAACTAAATTAACACTTAAGTCTATTTAACGGACTATATTTAAATTAAATTGCATTATCCATGCTACAGTATAAAAGAACCTTATGAAATTGAAAATAGTCACATCAACAATTCACCGGAAGTTTATCGCTAGCTGAATAACATTTGCCGTGCATATAGCCCATTTGCAATAATGACTGAGATGGTGCCTTGAAGTGCATATCAGCGCAGTAAAAGAGTAACAGCTGTGGTCTGTCTACATTTAAAATTCACTGTGATTAAGCAGCATCCACTGTTTTTCTGCGTCTCTCTCTTTGCTCATGGGTTGTGAGCTCTCAGTCTCTCTGTGCGGCTGTGATAATATCTCAGACTCTCTTTAGGGAGCGCTGGCTTTTGCAGTCTATAATGAGTCACTGGGGGCTTTTGTGGCTCAACATGTGTGATTCTGCAGATCCTCCAACACTTTTATCCAATACCGGCTGCACTGAAGAGAGGAAAAAATACAAGTGTCTTCCTTCGAAACCTTCCCTGGATGTTGGGCGTAGTGCGGAGCTTGAGCGGTTGTGTTCATTTGTGCTGTGTAGACTCGTGTTAGAGTTTCAGTCAATCATCGTGAAGCCACTGAGACATGAGAAACTGGACAAAAGAAGATCAGGAATTTCTGCTATATGGATTTAGAAAGACTGTGATATGTTTGATATTGAGGATAACTACAGTATTTACCCTGTAGAGAGCAACTCGAAGCTAAACATTTATGAAACCAAATAGGATGGTGGTGGATTTCTGGAAAATCTGAAATTCTTTGAGTTGAAGAATGTGGATATGCTGATAATTAGAAATTTGCAGACGCATTTACACGTGGCATTACAACTACAGTAAGTGATTAAGCTATCTGAAAGGTATAAAATGAGGTTTAATTTGATCACACATTTCATTAATAGAGTAAGTGCTGATGTGTCTTAAGGACAACTTGCTTGCTTCATACATATGAAGATTTCAGATGCAAAAACCTCTAAATCCATCAGACCTGGACTTAGAGTTTAAGACTTTTCTTGTAAATGAGCATTGTCTATCAGGCTCCTCTGATAAGGTTCAGAAGTTTCATTTTATACGTAATGAAAAGAAGGTTCTTAGCTAAATACCTTTTTTTTTTTTTTCAAAAATGTTTTAACAAGGTAAATTTTCTTGTGAGTCGAAAACCAGCTAAATCCACTTGTGTTTTTTTTTTTATGCAAAACCCTCTAAACACACCTATTGGAACGAGACAAATTAGTTAGTTGTAATTGGTTGAAAATGAAGATGCCATTAGAAATTATTTTACCAAACATAAAACACATTACACAAACCACCTGAAATGTAAAATATATAAATCTGTCAAGTAAGTGGCGGTTCATTCCGCTGTGATAAACCAAGTAAAAAGCAGAAGGAAAATAATGAATGAAATCTGTAAGGTAATAGCATTAATCAATAACATTAAAACTGACATTAATTAAATCTTAACTATCTGTTGTCATTTCTAATATTTGGGATTTGGATTCAATGTAAGTAGAAGAATGTAAACATTGCAAACATTGGAAACTAAGCTTGGTGGATTCAAATTATGTGACGTAAAAACATTGTGAAATATCAATATCTGTGCTTTGTCTGTTAATATAAAAAGCTTATCAGATCTATAGGTATTATGAATTTATACAAATAATGTATAGTTTTATACATAGTTTTTTTTTTTTTTTTTAATAGCTTACATTAGCAAATAAAACACAAGGTAGACATACTGAGCAAAAAGGGAAGCTGTCATTCATTCGATAAAAGTCATAAATACCAAAAAATATAATTGAGAAAAAATAATAGGTTTAAAAGTCCAAAGACTGACCATTATACACCAAAAATTATTAATTTATAATGTTTTAAACAACAAAGATGCAAGAGAAGAGATCCAGCGGCATGTCCTGAGATGGTCTGGCCAATATGTAAAGCTTCACTCGCCTAGCTTAGAGTCCGACACTTACAAAGATGCGCTATCCTTTTACATAAACAGCCGATTTGTCTTTCAAATAACTATATTCTTGCATGAAAAACTCTTAAAACTTGATTTTGTGGCATAATTGATGCACATTTTTGTAATTTGTCCTGTCTGCCATAAAAAGTCCTCATCGGTTTCCAGTGTAGCGCTCGCGAGTTGCTATGATAACTACTAACATACAAACAAATACAAACAAAAAGAGAAGCACATTTATTTAGAAGTGTGATCAAAACTGACTGAAACTACATGTGCATTTACTTCAAAATAATGCACATCCTCCAGCCAATCAGAATCTAGAATATATATATATATATATATATATATATATATATATATATATATATATATATATATATATATATATATATATATATATATATATATATACAATAACACCTAATATTTATATGTAGGATAATACACACAGCGGGACAGAATGGCTTGATGAACATGAAAGAGAAGTTGAAGATCTCCTACATGGCCTACACAGTCACCAAACTAAATATTATTGAGTGACTTAGTCACTATTCTGCAATCTCTCATTCCCAAGATGAATTGATGCTGTACTAGCTGCAAAAGAGGCCCTGCACCATTCTAATGAATTATACTTACTTGACTTACTTACTTAATTGTTTTGCTCATAAAATATTTAATTTTCATTCACAGAGAAGACATTTTATTTCTTTATTTAAGAAAAGTTTTATTTATTATTATTTTTTTTGTACTGTAGACTTTTTGCTCAAGTGTATTTTCTGGATAACTTCTTTTTCGTGTACAAATAATTTTTTAATGAGCACTAAAGAAAATCAATCACTCGTTGCTTTAAACATTGCTGCTGTGTGCTTTGAAAGACACTCTGGATTTAATGTTTTTGTGCTTGTACTTCATGTGCCCACCGGCATTCTAGCTGATTCGTGCTCAGTTAATATTTCACTGCATTTAGGATGAACATGTGTGTCCTGCACTGTTAACTGTCCAAACACATTACAGTGATGTCACAAACGTATTACTCTGCGGTGGGTAGCTATTTGGTAAACATAAAAATGATGTGCACTGAAAAATCTATAGAGCCGTGGAAAAAAAAACAACAGACCACTTGAAAACCCTCACTTTCTCTGGATTTTTTGTATTTAAAATATTAATGTGTTTCTCTGTAAAGTTAAAAATTCTCAAATCAAACATAAATACTCTCTTTTAGTAATTTTAAAATGTTTTAATTTGTTGTGAATAAAAACAGGCTGATTTCATAACTTTTCTGAAGTTAATTTTAGTTTTATTTTAATTTTTACAGAATAAATCTATATATGTTTCCGCAAATAACTATAACTCATGAATTTTGAGTTTTTTCAGATTTGCAATGATACAAAACGTTGATTTAAAGGTGCAGTATGTGATTTTTACCACTAGAGGGTGCTTATTAACAACAAACAAAGGTGTATTTGGATGATATCATGATTGAGTGTGGAGTCTATTTGTTGTCTACATTAAATCCTATGGAAGTCGTGCAGAAATCATGTTCATGGATGAGCTTAAGAGTTTAAAACGTATTAACATCAAAGTATCACCAGTTAAAATTGCTTATTTCTCTGGATTTGGAAATTCCTCAAAACATGTGTGATAATGTAAGTACTGTGTACATTTGTTTGTTTGTTTGTTTTTGTTTTTTTGTGGATTTTTTATTAATAATAAAAAACTTATATATTGTGCCTTTAAGCATCACTAAACCTGAGCAATAATACAGCTTTCTTCACAGTAGCACTGGTCTTGACAGTTTTATTGCAGGTTGATGACTGATGATTTTTTTTCATGAAGTGCATCTGATGGTCACCAGCTGAGCTTGAATGTGAATCCAGCGACTGCAGATAACTGGCACATAATAAGGCTCAAATCCATCTGAAAACTATAAAATAATTCTCAAGAAGCCACATTACAGAGCAGTCTCCCAGTCTGCAGTGATAAATTCACTTGTGGCATTGAGCGCTAATAAGTTGTTTATATTCTCTATAATCTCACCTCAGCACAAAATCTGTGCTGTGAAAATTCGAGCAGAAGTCAGGTATGATACGAGTGTAAAGGTGTTAATGAAGAAACAGACGTTTTTATAATGGTGAAAATAAGTGCAGGATCTGCAAATTATCTTAGACGTGCCAAATGGTTCAGGATGACTTCAGATGAGATGTTTTAAAGTACAGCATCACAATTTCAGGTAAAAGTGTCACTTTTCTCATACTTTCTAATGACTTATCTTAATTTAGAGTTGTTTTTTAATAGACAGAAAATGTGTCCCTGAACAATTACAGGCTTAATAAGCTAAACAATAATTAACAATGTTCCAGAAAATAATTTTTAAATCATTATTAAAACTGATGACAACATCTGGGAAACCGATGGGAAAGAATACAAGATAAGACTAATCTCTGAGACACACTTGTTTTCCAATTTTACATTCAAATTCACAGTCTTGGCCTAACATTTTACAAGAAAACAGCTGTCAGTGAGGGTCAGGTTTAAACAATAATTCTTTAAACCTTTCACTTTTTTAACAACACCATAAAAGTTATTTTATAATTGCAGAATATATATTCAAATGGGTTTTTATTTCTATAAAAACCAACATGACAATGAGGGCAATGCCGCAATGAGCAAGAAAATCAGTGAGTACCTGAGCATGTACAACATGCTAATATGCTAACAGTCTAATAAAAATAAACAATAAAAGTTATTTCTGAGTTTCAAATAAATATTAAACATTAACGCCATTTATGAGATCAAAGATTGCTTTAAATTTGTTAAAACATAAGAGCGGTTATGGTGTTTAGGGTAAATGTATATCAGAATGATAGCATGCTTGCCTAAAGATGGTATATACTTCTACATCGAGTGATTGCTGTGACCCACAGCACAAGTCTATATACTTCTGCATGCTGTTTGTGTTGCTCTGCAATAACACTTCCAAAACACTAGCTGGCATTGAGGTTTTTCTGTTCCTCTGTATCGAGTTCCTTCAGTGGTGTTTTGTTTTTTCTAAATGCTTCCTTAATGTAAAAGCAGCTAAAACTTGCTTTTTCAGATTTAGGAACGGGCAGATGTGCAACAACCTTAATTATAAGGTAAACACTAAACAAAAGTTTGCAGTTGGTGCTCCTTTATGAGACTCTGCACTTGTAAACGCACAGTCCAACAGGTTGGTGCAGCTCTCAGCTCCGCCCATACTCGTTAGAGCTACCAAGCTGACTAATCACAGAGCTTGCGCTATGCGTCGTTGCAAGGTGTAGTTATATTTTATGAGAGGTGCGCATCAGCGTTGGCATCAGCCACGGCGAGGGCTATGCAACCATACAGAGGCTGCACTGGATCATACGTGTGCACTTGATGCATAAGTATAAACCAGCCTTTATTTTATGGGTCATCTGGACACAAATGAATACCAGGAAAGTTGTAAAACCCTTTAAACTTTACCACACAGGATGGTCTAACAAAACTTAAGGTATTTACTAGTTGCCATTGAAAAAAAATTTATACGTATACGGTTTTGTCACCACTCTGTTGGCACTTAATAAAAAAGTTTCTAATTCTTCTTAAAAACCGAAGGGCAAGAAAGTTAATTACTTCGATAATAGAAAGCAGACCAAAGATAATATCAATATAGCTGAAGTTGTACTTTACTTAAAAGACTCCTTTAATGCAGGTTTGAAAGAGGAAGTCAATTAGCACATCAAGTGTGAAGCTCTTTGCTTGCTGGATTATGGAAGGGCTTCAGCAGAATATCAAAGTGCAGAAAAAAGTGTAACGTGTGTCTTTTTCTGCAGTTTTTTGTGTGGAGTTTGGACCTCTCCAGAAGCAGACCCTTTATGAACTTTAATAAGACAGCGGTGGACATGAAACATACAGAAGGAGTGTGAAATACATTCAAACTGACCTTCTCTGTTTTCCTTTAGTTGCTGCCAATGTTTCTGTCAGCACATTTTGCTAGGCTGGCTTAAAGCCTCAAGTGAGGTGTTACACTGCATTTACAAAGGTGCCAAATCCCCCTGCATTCTGGCAGGTTGTCTGGTACTCAGATGAAAACCCGCCTGAGGGGCAAAACAGGAAAGAGACGCCCCCTACTCACAACACAGCTTGGCTATTGATTCTTGGAGCCGCTGTGCCTCTGAACGCCTCTGCAGAAGAACCGCAGCTCTCAGAAAACACGTTCACGTAGGAGGAGACGCTCGCAGGAAGGTGCCTTTGTCTGCCCTCAACAAATGAACTCAGGAAAGGGATCGACTAACAGATTTCTACCTGTATGTTTCATATTTATCACAACAGAGGGCTTCATGTGAAGGGTTAGCCTAGCCGCACGAAAACAAAGTCTTTGATTATTTGAAGATAATAAATTAAATGCTTTTGTGAAGACTTTAATCTCGCTAGAATTATCTTCTCTACTATTTCTAACAGATTTTATTTCTAATCACATTTAATCAAAAAGTCACAATAAAGTTTTAAAAAAAGTGTAGATATTATAACCTCAAGAGGTTTTGAGGTTGTCTGTTAATTTCAGTTTTTTTGGACTGATTTTATTCTCAATTTGAGAAACTTTTCTTACCATCTAAATGACAAAAAAGCTCAACATTTACTCCGCACACTCTGACTGACAGTTCGGCATTAAGATTCAATTCTTAAGTCAGTTCTTGCACCGCTAACAGTGTCTGATCCTAAACAAAAGGACGATTTCTAAAGAGGATCAGAGGCAGTATTGAATTATTCATCTCACCCTAACAAAGAATTAAACTAATCTATCCGCCAGTGACACACACAGTTTTCTGCGACGACGCAGACGCTGCCAAACAGGATGTGGCAGTGACAGGTTAGCATGGGTCGCTAATATTAAATGAAATGCTCAGATAATAGCAGCTTAATAGCTTGTGTGTTTGAACATGACATGAAATATCATTAATACAAGCAGGGTTGTTTTACACTTTACAGTTCCTCGTGAAAAAAAAAAAAAACAATAAATAAAAATGCAGCGTATAAGCTAGTCTTGCATAGCCAGACATCAAAGTGAACGTCTGAGAAATTATGGCTGCTTTAAATGGTCAAGGACCAATCAATCAAGCCTTGTTTTTTTTTCTGCCCATGTTTAGGAATGTAAAAAGGTCTGCAAAATAGCGGGTCATTATGCAACCTTTATATAATTTTTTTTTTACAAACATTTCAAAAAGATGCCCCATCAATACCAAAATCAGTCTTACAATATCCAAGGTTTTTCCATCATTACATTCTCTCAAACTGTTATTTTTCTTCCTTTACTCTTTTCTACAACCTATATGAATGTGTGTTTGTGTTAGTTTCTGTTAGATTAGTCAATAAACTGTAATTAAAGAAAGTTGCCTGTGCATATTTATGACTCTAATGTCTTAAACGTTGATGTTGTTACTCTGCTTGTTACCCTGCTTTTTTTCTTTTTTAAATTTTTATAGAAATATCCATAGTTGAAGTCAAATGTCCATTCGAATGATCGATTAGTTTGTTCGGATTTAAAGTGTAGATTCCTTTGAAGCCCCTTTCAAATGAATCTTCAATTCACATTGAGCTAATTCGCTACAACTTTCACCATAATCAGTCGGCAAATGAGTAAAAATATTTCTTTTAGAATACACTTAAGGACTTCAAGAATAACTCTTGGTAGTCTTTTAACAATATTACGATGTGAATCTTTTCGTTAAGACTCTCTCTACAAATGAGCATTGTCACAAAAGGACAGCCTTTTCATGTTGGATAAAAGAAGGAGCGGCGCAATACTTGTTTGCTAGTTTCAGCTAGTTTTGTTGCTATTTTGAGAAACTATAATAGATTTTTCATTATACCAAAAAAAACCCGGTCTAAATTCCAGCGAAGAGTTGCGCCTCGCTTACGCACTGCTTAATAGCCTACACAAAAGATGTAAAGCAATACGCAAATATCTTTACGTTTGAAAAAATTAAAATATTAAGGATAGACCATATATAGGATATAATAAGAATATATATGGGATATATATATATAAAGGATTAAAATATTACAAAACATATTATTTTCTAGCCTACATAAAAATGAAAAATCACTGCTTTTATGTCTTCTTCATCTCGGGAGGCTTTTTCAGTTCATTCACAACAATTTGCTTTTGTATAATGTTATTATTATTAGCAGTATTATTTATTATATCAATATTTAAATTTGTTTTATTAAAAACAAGCTTAGATAAGCCCACCTGCAGGTTTTAGTCCATATAGGGCACTGCATGTGTTTTAGGATATAACTCAGGTTTTTAAACAGACTTCGTTATTATTGTTCATTTATTCGTTTGCTGGAAATTAGAACTGAACTGAATAGATGCCCTGTTTAACTGTTTTCTGTTAAAAAAAAAAAAAAAAAAACTGTTAACTGTTTGCTTGTGAAATGCTCAGTTTTTCCAATTACACTTACTTAACGTCCTGTAAATAGCAAATGCGCTTATGGCGCAACACAGCTGGCTCTTAAAGGAAATGGGAGAAGAGACTCTGATTGGTTTATTCTCAAAAAACACGCCTATAACTCATTAAGAAAATAAACTCAACCTGTTTAGACCATGCGCCACAGCGCAATGCGGATTTTGCCGTCCTTAAATTAGCAAAAATGCATTCTGACATGCCCCGAAAGCATTTGCGCCCTGCACTTTGCGCATGGACCGTCAAAATAGAGCCCTCAATGCTACATGTAATGGACCTGGAAATCCTGTATATTTAAACCAATCAGAAGATAGCTTTCAATCTATTGAAGTGTTTCCAAAAAAAAAGTGTGTCGTATGCATCAAACATTTAGCCAGAGGTCCGTGGGCAGTTCTTGGCATGACGTCTGAGGCTGAAACTAGGTCTCTGCTAACTGGCCAGACTTTAGGCTAGTTTAAGCATTTCTTTTATCAGGTTTGCTAAAGGCAGACATCTAAAGACATGCTAGCAGTAAAATATTCACATTGCTTGGATAAGCGAGGAAATCCTCTGGGTTTTCATGCTGCGGGGCGCTAGGCTAGTCTTTAGCTGTCTAGCTGTGCTTATAATCTCCAGATGGCCTATTCTTCTGTATTTCTTACAAAATAACTTAATGTTTAATCTCATTTTTGATCAAAATTTGTTCTCCTTCTCTTCAGTTGCAGAACCGCAGTATTTTGTTTTGTCTGAGCTTGATCTGATCACTGAGGATTCTTAGAGGGAAATCACTGACTTTGTGGGATTTTTGCATTATTCAGCATTGCAACGTTCGGCAAACATACAGACCTCTGTGCAATAACTTTCCTACAGCGATCTATGAGCTTTTGCAGAATCAATGTGAAGAGGTCAGTTGACTGATGGGCTTTCATTTTCATGTAACAACCTGTCACCACTGACATATGGCAGACTACCTTTTGTTGAACAGCTCAGGATTCTGAATCTTGGCGTCTGTGTCGTAGACAAAGTGCTCTTGGGAAATAGTGATGCTGTTGTCCAGACTGTCGTTCTTGCTGATGGTGACGACTGGATAGCCCATCTGTAGAGTCCAGCGGTCCATAACCTGTGTGATGTTGATATCCTTTCCCTCTCGCTGCATAGCCTGTGACGCAAAACACAAAATCACATCACATAGATTCATATATCATAGTGTAGAGCATGTAAAACTGAATAAATTGTACCAGATAAAGTCAGTGATGCTTTATTTATTCATTTAGATTGTAACAAAAATGAAAGATTTAACTAAAAACCCATGCAGACCTTTCAACTGAAATTTAACAGTGAAAAGTAAGTGAACTTTACTGTTCTCATAATCCACAAGCATGAATATCACAAAGCTATTTCCAGCTATCTAACTTCTCTACACAAGCGTGACGCTTGTACAAGAGAAGAATTACATTTATAGGTCTGATTTGTTCAGAGAAAGCTGCTCCTCCTATTTTAAAGAAGTAAAACATAAAATTGGATCTCACGGCTCATTTATGAAGAAAGCCTGTAATACGACTGAGTTTTGTCCCTGAGGGAAATGTGCTGCATACACCGCTCCTCCTTATTCTTTAAAAATGCAACTATAAATGGCTCGGCACGGTGGACAACTGGCAGTTTTCTGAGTCAATTGTTTTCAAAAGCTCTCTGTATGTATGAGGATCGTTTTAATACTTCATGTAGTTTCTTCCATGTTTCACCTTGAGCTGCTGTATCCATTTTTAAAAACGACAGTAGCTGAATGTAAAACACTGAGAATGCTATGAATAACTTGCTGGTGTGTTTTGTGGAGAGAACTGTTTTCCAATGACTTCACAAATTAACAGGAATGATCAAGGTAAACTTCATTTGTCAGAACAAAGAACTCAAAGTTTGGATGGGGTGACATGGTGGCTTGGTGGTTAGGACTGCTGCCTCACAGCAAAAAGGTCACTGGTTTAAGTCCAGGCTGGGTCAGTTGGCATTTCTGTGTGGAGTTTGCATGTTCTCCTTGTGTTGGCGTGGGTTTCCTCCGGGTTCTCCGGTAGCCTCCACAATCCAAAAACATGCACAATCGGTGAATCAAAGAAACTAAATTGGCCGTATTGTATGTGTGTAAATAAGTATGTATGGATTTTTCCCAGTATTGAGTTGCAACTGAAGGGGCATCCACTGTGTAAAATATATGATAGATAAGTTGGTGGTTTAATAAAGGGACTAAGCTGAAGGAAAACTATTGAATGAATGTTTGGATAGTTGATGTTTTTCAAATGGTGCCGTGACCCGGGTATGGGGGAGGATGCTATATGGTTCAGGATGCTAACTGACAGTATGTGTTGTACAGGTAAACCTCAATCCCTCAGCCTAAAACTATACCTCTACTGCACACTTTATGATAGATATAAAAAAATATATTTTACTGTTTTTCTTTTCTTAGAATGGCTTAACTTCAAATTTAGATCTTTCCTTTTAATTAATAATTTTGTTGTTAATTTTTTATTTAATATCTGTTACAGTATTATAAGTTTAACACAGAACTTATGAATGACAACTTATACTTACTTTTCAACAACTGATGTACCAAAATCTTTCATTTAGTCTATTCTTTTTTGCTGAATATTATTAAAAACAAACATAATATTGTATTATCATGTATACAACATTCAGTAAATATAAATATTTTCCCCAGTAAATATTATAACATATAATTAACAAGTCTGTTATATCCAGATGCATCAGAATAATGTAGCTACTAGCTAACAATATTTATATATTATACTATATACTATACTACGCCTGTCTCATCTGTCTCTGAGCTAACTTACTTGAACTGTCTCCATTTCTGCTCTTATCTAATGTCCATCTGCATCATTATCATAGTCACTAAAACCAATCTCGTCCTTACATTCATCTGCAGGAAGAGTCAGTTCTCTCCTTTTCGTCTTTCACTCACAACAGAACATGGTGGTGCTCGCTAATACACTGTTCTTTGTGTTTTTATCTTTTCAAAAGTAGTATTGTCAATTAAATTTGATTTTATCCATAATTCAAATTCCATTAACATACAACTAATCAACATTATATTACTAGCATTCCTGTTGTTATTGTTACAACTTAAAAGATCACAGCAGACCTTGCTAACTAGTTAACCTATTGCAATATTGCACATTCCACTATTGCACAATGTTGCCATTTGGCAACAAACACATTTGATCGATTTACAAAAAACGAATTTGATAAAAACTTTGTAAATATGTCATAATAACTCACTTGAGGGTTTTTTTTATTTTTAGTGGATTTGACTTGAGTTGATTCTTTGTTTTTATTGACATTTACATTTGTATTCAGCAGCTATTAACAATAAACGCCAGTCTGTCAGAAATCGCTCCACAGAAAAACACTGAATGTCAAAGCACATCATTGGCCAAACTAAGGTCTTCTCTTTCCAATAACAAAAAAAAAAAAAAAAAAAAAAAAAAAAAAACAGTTGAATGTTGGTCTTAAAGAAACAGTGGCAGGGGAAATTAACATAAATATGTTCCATAGAGAAACACCAAGCGGTAGAGGGCTAGCAACCGATTCTAGATCCAGTAGTCTTTAACATCTTTGTTCATGTAACTGCCATTCAGTGCCGACTTTTGCTGTATTGAGCTCCATTTTAGGTTTACCAAGAATGAACAAAACAGGAATCAATTGTCCACAGTCCAGCCTTTTGTGTGCTTCATATGAGAAGTATCTGTATCACTGTCAATACAAAGTCAATATTTTTAGAGGTTTTGTTTCAGTCCAGATCTAGCTGTTTGTTTTTGGTGGTGGATGGTAAAGCAGTCTGCTAGGTTTTGGATCAAAGCAAATTTCATTGGCTTCACAGATATTTCCAATCATTTCTATTCGCTGCATCCTAAATATTTGCAGCATTTCATATTTACTAAGTCCATTTGGTATTTTAGTCTGAAATTGTTTAAAAAGCTGTGAAGGTTTACAGTGTTTCTGCAGCAGCACAGAGTCAGTGTGTTGTTTTGACCCGAGGGATTAAAGGGGAATGTGGTGACAGAAACAAAAGTGCTCTGTCAGGCTCTCTTGCTCTTCTGTAAACTTCAACCTGACCAGATCAGGCAAGCATGTGCACTAGTGAAACTCTTGCTTATACAGATTATTATAATCATCATGAGCATTAAAATATGAGCATAACCAAGCTGACTGATGAGTGTCTAGAATATATAACAGAAACTGGATGACTTTTCACATTTGTAGATGACTCACGGTTTGTTTACCGTATGAGAGAAGAGGCTGATGACGGCAACTCATGTTCCTATTATGAATCATTTTCTGTAGGAAGGCTTTCACGAAGCTACAGTACCTTTACTCTGGTGGAAATAATTAAAGCAAGTGAAGGCCAGTCCGGCGATGGGTCGTGAGCTTGACAAAGGGCTTTGTGGGCGCTAAGCACTGCCAGATTATTGCAGCAAATTGGATTTCATGAATAGCTAATGAACACAGCGCATATCAGTATTCATTAGATGATGGGCTGTCACAGACTGTTAATGTAGCTAAATTCGTCAGTGCCTCACAAACACGGTCACTGAGACGATACAGGGGTCTAGGTTCGGCTACTTCGTATGAATTCACCTTTAAATCTCTTCAGTTCAGAGAGAAAATGAAAAAGAGTCGCCCATCAGCCGGGAGAGTGATGTGAATGACAAAACGCTTCACTCAACACTGATAGCCGCTAAATGTCCTGCTGGTATATTACAAAGTATAATAACGTTGAGATTACGCTTGAAAGTAATCTCATTAAAGTCATGACACTTGTGAGATGAGCACTGAGAAGACTTGCTGAGAGTCGTCCGACTTTAAAAGCAGATCTCAGTGTTCAGGACTTGAACTCAATGCTCGGTTTCTCTGTGATTATGGCTGTTGGCTACGTTTCTTAATAATCACCCACTTTCATTCTTGCTTCCGCTTGATGAATCAAGTTCTTTTCATGCCCTAAAATGCCTTTTAAAAAAGTTTAAACTTTGATATTAGCAAGTTATAGTTTTAAATGACATCTTTATAAATTACAACAGCACTGTACAGATGAGCTAGCACGTTAGCATTTTGTAGATTAACATGTCCACCTAAATAATTGTCCAAAATTGTGTTTTATCAGTTAGATGTGGTACAGTATATCCTATGATTATTTGATAAACCATGAAAACATTTAGCCGATGCGCAGATAATGGTGTATAAAGAATTCCTGAAAGAGCATTAGCATCTTAATGTTAGCCTTTCTGGTAATTAAACAGAAGGAATTATGGGAAGTGAAGTGTGCCACTAACAATATATGTTTGCTAAACCTTCAGTGGTACTACAAAAGACAGAGAAACTGAAGCAGCGGATCACAGAAAACACACCTGAGTGTTTCTGTCAGGAGGGGGACAGTCATGCCAAACCAAATAAATACTGTATTCCTGAGGCCAGAGTCAAGCATTAAATAGGTCAACTTTCCTCCAGCAGACGATCATTTTTAGATTTTTCTTTGGTTATTTTTGACTACACCTGAGCTAAAGGGTTAACACTCATGGTCGAGACTCACCAGGCTTGTCAACAATTATTTTACACTTCACTAATTAAGATTCAAGTCATTTATAAACTGATTAAAATCAGCAAAATCAGCAGAAAGACTTGATTTGCAGTATCTGAACATTTGCATTCAGCAGGTTTGCAGTGATGAGTTTTCTGGATCAATATCTGACCTTCCTCTGTAAGAAACATTTCCATTTTAAGTGAAACCTCAAGTGTAGAAGCAAGAGAATCAAACACAACCCAGACTCTTTCCCATGTGGCATTTGTATAAAGCCCATATGCGTTGATGTGAGTAGGTGGTGTGTTGGCATAAATTGTGCTCTGCTGATGATGTGCAGTTATATAATGGCCTCTGACCCAAATGCAGCGTATGAATCTCTGAGCACCTGCAGGAGCTTCACTCACTGAATTTAAGTGGGTTGAACACACACAATTTCACTCGCTGCTCAGCGTTAACTGACCCCAGCCATGATTCCTGCTCACGGATGTAGGTCTCACACCCAGAAGATGTGTAAAATCTTACCTCTGAGAGTTTGTTCCACAAGTCATCTCTTGCTGCGTTCCCGTACATATGCGTCATCAAGTAATCCTGCAAACACACAGAGACGCAGATCAATATTGGAAGAAGAATAGATTGGACTTGGACAGGAATGCCAACTTGGGAAACCGAATAAGCCCAAACAATAACATTACTAATCCTCTCAATTCAAGCTGAACTTATGCAAATCAGCAGCAGATGTTTGGGTGTGATTGGCTGTCAGTTCAAGGAGGACCATAAGGAGACCAATTAGAGGCTGATTATGTTGTTCAAGTCGATGCTGCATCAGTGTGTGTCCCTGCATGAGTAAAATACAAATCAGCATCATGATTTTACAAGAGTTGCATTCAAGACACAAAAGATGGGGAAGTTATCCACATTATAATAAGCATCCTGAGTTTTGAAGGGAATAACTGGTGAAAAGCACTGATTCCTTCAGTGAATAAAAAAGTAATACTGTTAAACTGTTCTCCAATGTGTATTACATTTACCACTATATACAGTATGTCATTACAGTTTTTCTCAGTCACTTTGGTGCATTTCTCACAACACGATTTACATTTGCACAACAGTTATTGCATTTCTCATTCCTTATAAAAATTGCATATGCTTTTGCAAAAATTAACTAAACTTGTGAATGCTGAATAGCCATTCCATATAAAACCAATAGTCCTCATTTCGTTACTTGAGTCATTACGTACAAAACTATTGAACTAGTTGTCAAAATCTGTTAAGCTAATTTTATAAAACAATTTTAAATCTTTTTTCCTAAAAATGTCTTTTAAGTTGAACAATTTCATGAATGATTTACAGACCTGTGTATGTTGTAGGTTCAGTTGGAATATGTACTGCAATATTGTTTACAGTTAAGCACAGCTCTACCTAAAGGAAGTTTATGTTTGTTGTAAATAAGAGTGTATTTTTTTTTCTTCTGCCCAATGCTGTGAATAGATTCGAATTGCAAAGAGCAAATGCAGTAAAAAGGTGAAACATACATGTTCAGTGTCTTGTACTCAGATACCTCACTAAATGCAGTGATGTCTTACTTTTCTGTAGTTTTCAAATGGCTGTGTAAATAGTATCTAGAGCTGTCTTAAGCATTTTCAGGAAGTGTCACCAAAAATTTTTGCATTGGAAAAAATGTGTTATCGTCATAATGAAAACATGACAAAGCCATTTGACTATCTTGTTTATAAACAATGTTGTCAGGAATTTTCATCTTCATGACACTGACACTTCCATTGACATCAATACTTGCTTTTGAGGAATGAGCTATCCATTTTGAGCAAGTGACATGCTTTTGCAGGTTATCCACTAGGTTTTGCAGTTAGTTCTAATTGTTTTAAAAATCGCATTAACTATTGTGCAAATGTAAATAGTGTGAATTTTATCTAGTAAACATTTTAATTGGAACAAAATCAATTTATTGTTTGACCTATTATTCTAAAATTCTGATAGTACATGGTTTATATTGGCCTTAACCTCACTTCATTTTAGCTTTCAGGAGACAATTATATTGTCTGTTTTTATTTTCATTAGGTCAATCAGCATGAGCAATTCTGAGTGTTTTAGTGGATTTAAAAATAATTAGTGTCAATTTATTAGTTTTAATGTATATTTTTGCATACTTTAATAAGCTGTCTAAGCAGCTGTTGTCTTAGTTGTCTAACTAAGCCTAAGCTAAGAATATTCATTTAATTTAGATATAATTGGTCAAACAACATATTATTTATTGACATTTTTACAATATTAAATGAATCAATTCACATGCATGATGAGTTTTGGAAACATTTCACTCTAAGTCAACAAAGTGTATATAAAACGAAATAAATCATACTTAATATGTTCTAATCCAAGTGTCTCAATTTCAAACACAGACAAATATGCACTAAAAAGTGGAAGTAATGAATGTGTTGTGTATTATTGAAGCAAAGACACCAGTGGGTGTTCATTTGACTGCTAAAAGACTTTAATCTGTTAAACAGCGGCAGCTCTTCATTATCAGTCGTATTCTGCCCCGCAGTCTCAGTGATACAGGTGGTGGGCGACATGAAGATGAAGGAGTCTGATCCTGGAAAGCACATTTACATTCATCTGATAAGAACATCTGGTGGGAGGCCTTTTCCCCGCTTTACCAGATTCCTTGATAACTTTTGACTGACCGTGAGCGATAAACCCATCAAGTGTAAACTGCTCCATGTTTCATGTTGAGTCGATAGATCAAGCTGACAAAATAAATAAGTATATATATATATATCTGAAAGATGGAATTACTGTAATTCTTCTCAAACCAAATTTTGCAGAATGATCAAGCTGCTCTGTGATAACAAAATTATATTATTGACTTTATGAAAAAAAAAATCTAAACAAAACATAAAAGTAGTCTAAAATCACTTTTCATTTTAACATTATTACATTTTAACACATTAACACTCTGGTTAAGTATCTATGATGTAAACAGATGGTTTGATTAGCTTATTCCAGCTTTATTAAATTCATTCAAAGTAAACACAAATTGATTTAAGAAATGTGGAATTTTACAATGTTAGTCGCCTGACTGAAGTTCAGTATAGACATGCTGAATAGAAATTTGCATACGCCTTGGTCTGTCTGCATGTACAGCATAACAAATAATAAACTGCACTTGAAGTTTTAGTAAAAAATTAACAATGAAACACCCAATACCGTACAAAATTTGCAACACAATTTCACAGCAATTTGTAACTTTTTGATTCAGTGACTACTTCATATGAATTAGTATAATGTATTTTATATATTTGAGTAAGATTTGCATATTCCCAGTGATGATTGGGTTTAGGGATGGGATTTGGATGCATATTTCATTTTAAAACAAAATGAAATAAATTAGAAACCTCTACATTGTAAAACATTATATGAACAATTAGTTATGACAGCATATGTTTTTAGCTAATTGTAACATATTAAACTAAGTTAGTAATGTTCTAACTTACTAAGTTATGCGAGCAGTTTTAAGTCAGTTTAACATAATACAGTTCAATGGAATCATAAAGTGAACTTGGTTTAGCTTAAAAACTTAAGGCAACTAGGACATTTTATATTGTAACAATTAGTAAAATAAGGGCATTTACATTACAGATTGGGTTGATATATGCTACCAAAACAAAGAAAAAAATATTAATGTGTGAAATCGGCATGTAATGACATGTGCCATGAATCAGTCATATTTATTCTAATTGCAACACTTGTAAACATCTTAATCATAATATTAGCCCCTTTAACACAGTGATACTGATTCCATAACAACCTTATTGGTAAATTTAAAAAAAAGTGCTATTCACACAGGTAAGGACTTTCTGGAGTTGTTCTGGAAAAGATCATTCACACATCCATTCTAAAATACCGGTACATTCATTAATCAGAAATGATCTCTAAACGGCTGCGCTTGTATTTGTAAGCATAGAAGGAGTTGGGCTTCTGTTGATGGTTTCACTTTTATTTTAAAGCTTTATTATTCATGCAGCTGCCTTTTTTCCAGAGACATCCAAAGGCAGAACCGAGAACCGCAGCAAAATGTTTACACACTTGACTACATTACAAATTCTGTGGATGGATAAGTTGTGATGAAAACATATTGAGGAACACTTTTGCATGTTATGATGTTTATCATGAATATTTTCTGGATAATTTTTTATCCAGATGGCATTAAGAAGGAACGTAGAATTGTTAGTTAACTAATATCTAGCTGCTAAATGTGTCAGGAAAAAGGCTTTTATTTTTATAAACAAAACGGATGTGAATGAACCTGAATGTTCGGATTGGCTGGAGTAGACGCCTCACGTCAGCACGTTCTAATCGTGAACACTCTTTCTGGCAATTTTCTTTCTGCGTTCACAAAGTGCAAGGAAAAATTGCCGGACGAATTTATCGTTATTTTCAAATTAGGTCTGTTCACACATTTGCCAGTAATTTTCCGGAAAGGTCTGCATGTGTGAAAGGGGCAATTGTCTTATTCAGAATTAGGTAAATTATTAGATGCCTGATGTTCATGAAAATGTACCTACTGAAACCATCATTCATCACCATTAATTAAAGTGAGACTGCACACAAATCTCATTGGCTCTTTTGTGTATTTTGATGCACCAGTTTTGAATTCCAAGTTTGTGACTAAATAACTGAACAGTCAAAACAGTTGGATTTTTGAAAGTCATAAGAGTGAGCAGATGAAGACAGGGTTGGTTATTTTGGAGTGGCCAATTCTTTTAATGAGGCAATTGCTTCAGTCTTTGCTTCCTGAATCGAATCTGCTTGTTCAAACGTGGACAGGAGTCATGCTGAGAGGTCTGCGCAAATTGCATTGGGATCCTGAAAACGTGACTCGGTCCAGCTGGCCTTCTTCTCTCTACATGCTCTGCTGAGCTCTCAGAGAGTCTGGGATTTGAGTCTGGAGCTGCACCAGATTCATGTTACCATCCTGATGAATCTGTTTTAAGCAAGACCAATTCCTTCCTTCCTCTCTCTCTCTTTCTCTCTTTTTATATCTTTGGTAAAGGTATTCCCCTGAGGCAGAGTGACCATGTGGCATAAACCTGCCTCTGATAGGGCCGTCACAGTGTGTTGTCATTATTTTGACACTGATTTGTTCTGCAGGAGGAAAGAGGAGTAAAAATAAATCCAGTCATTCAGTCAGTCAGTCAAATGTGAGTAATATGTTTGTGTGTGTATGTGTAGGCCACAGAAATTGACACAAATTGTGAAGGCCCAGAAAGTTTTGTGCATCATCTACTCCTAGATTTTCTCAAACTTTCCATTTTCTTAAACTTCAATATTTTGAAGTGGTAAAATTAATTAGAAATTAAAATCAATCAATCAATCCATCCATCCATCCATCCACCCTCCCACCAACCAACCAACCAACCAACCAATCAATCAATCAATCAATCAATCAATCAATCAATCAATCAATCAATCAATCAATCAATCAATCAATCAATCAATCAATCAATCAATCAATCAATCAATCAATCAATCAATCAATCAATCAATCAATCAATCAACAAACCAACCAACCAACCAACCAACCAATCAATCAACCAGGATCCCATCTACAGGAGAAAAATGTTACATGCTAATCAGCTATTCAGTCATCTAACATCAATTATTTTTCCCCCAGTGTTATAAATATGCCATTGTTCATTTGCCGGATCGTATTTTTCTTTTTTGGATTTGGCTCTATTTAGAGTAAAGTGGCAAGATATTAATTTTCAGCCTTAACACCTGAGATCATCGATCGGCCTGCTATGTTGTTGTGTTTATTTCCTCCATTTGGACAATTATTGACATTTTCATACAGTTTAAAGAATCTTGACACAGTGGAGTTTATTAACAAGGTGATAAATCCACGTGAAAGCATTGAATATAAACTCTGTTTTGTGTCAATCTTTAGTTTGATGTGATTTATTGCTTTTGGATTCATTTGCCAGCTTGTTTTGAACTGATTTTCATCCGATTACTGTTTATTTAAAATTTAAAAAATGGACTCTCACCCTCTAAATATTTTTAATAAACTATATTGCTAAAATAAGTGTCAATTAAATAATTAATTATTTAGATTCCCTGCAATAAACAACTTTTGTCCTTCAAAGTGTAACTTTTATTAAATGTTAAAATTAAAAGTGTGAATTTAAATAAAAAGGTATCGTATCTGTGCCTTTTTTGATGCATTTTTTTTTTTACATTCTTGTTTTGTCTTTCTGTTTTGAAATCTAGTTTATTATATTTTTAAGCATGTTAAATTTATATGGTTATCTTAAAAACATGGTCTTTGAATAAAGTTTGCCATCCTTTTTCATGGATTTTTCATGGATTATTTTATCAATAAATCATTAAGTAAATAAATAAATGGCTGTATTTCTTGGGAAAATGTTTAGTATGATTTAATATAATGATTATGACTGCCTAACACTTATTGGCTAATAGCTGCATTTTGCAGGTGTATGTGGACATTAAATTGTATAATTCAACCTTGTCCCTGGCATCCAATTTCATTCTGCAAGTAGAAATCGTCTGCTGAATGAGATTGTTGCAGTATGAAATACCCACTTGGCTAATTTGCATACATTTGCATAGCAGCGAGGGACCACTCAAAGCTATTTTATGTTGGTGTTGACATTTTCCACTCTGCTTGGCCTAAAAGTGTGTATTTTAATGCCTGTGTTGCTACCCACCACAGTTTAGTGACCAAACGTGCTTACAGAGAGACAGAAAAGAGAGATACACACAGACAGCCAAAGCACAGTGAGTCGTCATCTATGTAGTAAGACAGCACACAAACCTAACTTAAACTATATGTGAGTGATCTGGAATGTTCTACATTATTGTCTATATTGTCCTACTCGTGCATGGAAGTTGACTAGTAACAGTAAGTCGGTTAGCATATGTTGCTAAACACTTCACTAGCACAGACAAAGACTGAAAGATTTTAACCTAAAGACATTTGCAAAAAAAAAAAAGAAAAAAAAGGAGCTTCAGGGGTAATTAATGCATTGGTGCTCTTTAAAAAGGGGGATAAGGGATTGGAAAGTATACAAAAAAGCATTTGAAAAATACCTCCTGATAAAAGACAACATCCGCCATTCTCCAATTCTCGTACTGCTCTCCTGACAAAAATGCTTGCAGCACACACACAACTTTGCTGTAGTGGCCCTGACAGGATCGCAACAAACCCCGTAGATTATAGCACACGCAATCATGAATAATTAAGAAGCTGGCTCTTCTCATAGGATTAGAAAACTCCACTATATATAATAATGAGAATTAACCGCTGCATCATCTTTGCACTTGCAGTTTTGCGCTACATTGCCGATTTTGATCCCAACCCAAAAATAATTTTAAACCCGGAAGCTGAAATTAGCTGACAAAAGCTCATAATTATCCAGTTTTTCCCACAATTAAAGTTGACAGGTGCTAACATTGTCTTAACTGATGCTCAACACACACAAATTTGTTAAAATCTACAAAAAAGTACTCGAGGGTTTCGTAAACCTTTAACATTCATAAAAAGTGACAATCCATACAATGATATGATTCAACAATCAATCTGATTCAACACAAATGTAACCAGTGGTGGAAAGAGTACTAAAAAAACATTCTCAGGTAAAAGTACCATTACTTGTCAAATAATGTAGTGCAAGTAGAGTAAAAGTGTTTTACCACTTAGGGTGTGAGTAAAAAGTAGTCCTTCTAAAAGTATTCAAGAATAATGGGTAATATGCTGTGGAAAAGATGCCACCTTGTAGCCTGCAAATTACCAGTGTAGCTTAGTGTCATACTTGTAAAATTGTTTCGCATTGTAAGTTAAATTATTTGTCATTGGACACTACATTTAAAATATGAGATTCATTTATTGTGAGAACATCGAGCACTAATATACTGTATGCACCTATGACAAGCTGACAGAAAGCAGGCTGATGTGCTAACATGTAGAGCAATATATGTGTAACCTAACGGACAAAAATTTTGCTGTGCACTATAGAATATGTTAACACTTTGAGTCCTGACTAACAAGCTACGAGTGTCTAGCAAACCAAACCATATATGATCTATGCAGTTTGTACATGTATTTGAAAACGTAACATTCTGTAGAGGCAGCACAGTGGTTGAGTTTTTCATGGGTTTCCTCTGAGTGCTCCCACAGACATGTGGTGCGGTATAGGTGAATTGAATAAATCAAAATTGGCCATTGCTTATGAGTGCGTGTGTCAATGCGAAAGTGTATGGGTGTTTCCCAGTACTGAGCTGCAGCTAGAAGGGCATCAGCTGCGTAAAACACATGCACAAAATAGTTGCAGGTTCATTCTGCAACACTGATAAATAAATAAATTAGCCAAAGGAAAATGAATGAATAAATTAACATTCTGTAGTGCATTTAGTTATTGTTTAAAGCAGTTTGGTGATTTCAGTCATCATACAGTAGGCATCCTTCATCTTCGCATCAGTAACATGCAGTCTCTTGGTCAATGAGTGTAATGATTTTGCATCTTTTTATACACTTTTAATGCGTCCACACAATACATGTTTGATACATTTATAAAGTGTCTATGCCTAAAATGTACTCAAGTAAAAGTACATATGTTGAAACTACCTATTAAAGTTTTATTCCAGAGAAAAACTACTCAATTACAGTAATTTAAGAATTTAAACAAAGATTAAGATCAGTCACTGTGGTATTTTAGGAAGTTAACCTTGTTATGAGCCTAAGATCAGTTCCTCAAACACTGACTAATAGGAGCACAGTTATATTACAGCTCACACAGGATACTATTGTAGACATGCAGCTTTCTCTCTGGTTTTATGAAAGTTTTACCTTAACTACTTAACTTTTTATGCACATGCATAAGAATGATGAGTGAATGAGGCAATCTTTCCATCCCTAGTCTACACTAGACACTAGACACACAGCTTAAATTGGATCTCATTTCATAAGTCAAAAAAAGATTCCATTATGAATGTTGTGTAAGTAATTAATTCACTGTAATTAGCAGTGGCTAGTTATTCTTCAGAGACTTTTTAGGATTAAATAATATCCTAAATGACCCTTCATCGGGTTTTATAACCGCATTCAGTTCTGTCTCCTGATTCTGCAAAGTCAAATTACTTATAAAGGGAGACAAAAGATTGATCGCTTTCGATATGTAAATCCCCCTGAGCTAGAACACAAGATTTCTAAGAGAGCCTTCACCACCAGAGTCAAAGCAGATCATAAATAATTCATTATTCATCCAACTAAATGAGTTCCCTCAAAAGTAATACGAGAAGAAATATGTCTACAATTTTCCTGCATATGAAAAGTAATTTGGAGGCAATGGAGGCAGAATGTTTGGTGAGGTGCTGTGTTTACCTATTCTTCTCATCAATCACTCAGAGACAGACAGAGATGCTGAAAGTTCCCACAAGAGAGAGACAGAAAACAGTAATAATGAGGCGGAACAGCCTAGCCGGAGGGAGAAGAAGAGGAAGACGGGGAAAAATGGATGCTCTCTGTGTTCCAGGATGTTGGCAAATTGAATCGAGGAGTATCTGGCGATTTCATCTGTGTTCAGAGCAGATTATTATCCCACAACATCCACGGGGATTTCACAGAGTGTCTTTCTCCAAGTCAGGAACCCGCTGAGAGCCGACAAACAGGAATTCAGGGAAGGAGAAGCTTCAAATCACACCCGGAGGATGAAGAAGGACTGTAACGCACTGGAGTTTATTTCTCCCGGGCAGAAGCACACTTGTCCTCTGCTATTCACAGGTCACGATTTCACATTTCCAGGCGGAATGACTATTTCTTCCATCCCATAATATGATCCATCTGAAAGTGGCTTTAAAAGCGATGGGCAGTGTGTGTAAATGACATGGCGGAGCTTCATCACTCCAGCAGTAGACTTCATTTATGACTCCCACTACTCTTTACAAGAGACATTCATCCTCCGCCCCAGCAGCGCATCCACCATTTACCAATGAAGACACCCTCGTGCTCACAGAAAGAGAGAGAGCAAGATGGGTAATGGACTTCAATCTGTCTGCTGTTTAAGTATTCTGAAGAGTTCAGCTTCACGTCTGTCTGCTGCTCCAATATTGGAGAGACACGAGGAGGAGAAGAGATGCCACACAGAGCAAAAGAGAGACACTGAGAGAATGAAATCAGCTTCAGTCAACAGAGGCAGGCAGACAGCAGAGGAGAGAACAGAGCTGATTACAGACACGGACATGTTGAATGAAGCAAGTCTTCTCTTGAACACTAGAACCACCAAAGGGTACATTTTTACATTTCCAAATGTACATAACAGACCTTTAATAAAACATTAAAGTCTCGCAGTCATTGACTTTTGCTAAAATAGTCTCAATCACAAATTCCAGACAAAACCAAATTCAAAAAATGGGGCACTTATATCTAAAAGCACCAGCACGAGTTTAATTTACATGCTCTATATAATACCTGCATTTATGCAATGCTTATGTTTTAACCTTGTATGTTGCTAGGCAATGACTTTCGCTCACTGAAGTAGTGGTTATAATAAATGCATAAAGTAACAATGAGTAAAAGAAGGCAATATGTAGAGGTATTAGAAGCACACAATGCCAGAAATGATGGAGAATCTTATTGTAGGGAAATAAGTGATGTGTCCTGAGTCACCTCAGTATCTGACAGCTCATTTGACAGCTCATCCAGAGCCCCCGAGACACAGTGAATGATACAATTTAGATGTTTTAGCCAAATTATGAATGTTTAAACTGTAGAGTTGTTCTCTTATTTAAACTTTTAATTATAAAACTAACCATATTAATAGTCAATTAGGTGAAACGGTGAGCTTGAATTTGTCATTGCACCATACATCATATGCAGTGTGGTAATACACATCTCACATCTTAATATACTGTATGATTAACAAAACTGCATTGTAATTTTACACCACACAAAATATGTATTTCCTTACTTCTAAATCTTGGTGTTGATGCAGACTTTAGCTTATACACCCTAGCATTCTAAAAGTGTGTCATCTGCAATGAAAAGCCTCAAATTAAAACAACAGGATAAAATTACAGTTGATGACTACACATAATCATTTCATGGCTCCAGACCCTTCTTTGTTAACACAGTGGCGTAATACAGTGAAATAATATTTGTTTAGCCTCGTGTGTGGGTAAAATGTACACGCACTGGCAGTTTTAGTGTTATTAACACAGACTGCAGAGTATTCAGGGGAATTTAAGAGGTGTATTTTTGCTGAAATACGAAGCGCGTATGTGCAAATGTTATATCTGTAAATTTGTACATTATTACATTTGTATTTATGCAACAACAACAACACAAAAAACATGACCTGATTGTGCCATTAATAGCAATAAAAACAACAACAACAACATCAAAAGTAACCCAGAAATTCACTGTGAAACTGACAGATTTTTTGAAAGCATCAAAGTCATAAAGAAATGAAATAAGAAGTTACGGATGTTTTATCTGCATCTAAAAGGTGATGAATTTGTGAGTTTTTCACCTTTGTAACTGCACATCTCTGTAAAAACACATTAAAGCATGAAGGAGTTGTGCCTAATTTACATTTATTACAGATTTACTTCTAACCTGCAGCCTTTTTGTTTACTGCTCAGGTCCTTTAACCACATTTCAGCATGCAGTCTGATACAGCAGCCATATGGTGTCCAGAAAAGTCACTAATATTACATCACAGATGTGCTGTTCACTCTCCAGGGCGTCTGGACTGAGACGGATAGGGAAAGAGCTTGAGGAAAAACTACAAAATACTATATAAAGGCTCACACTGAAACTTCAGCCCTGGACTTTCATATTCAGTTTAAACACAATAGCAGACCTGTGCTTTAATGAAGATAATGTTTTTCCCCATATATGAAGAATGAAGACACATGTTTATCTTCTGATTGTGAATGCATTCAATTAGTTTGTGAACACGTTTAATAGCTTGTCTGATTGTGTGGCTTTCACCTCAAGCTGATGGCAGCGCGTCACAAGCTGTTGTAGCTCTGAAGATAAGAAGAGCATGTAAACAGACACGCTCCTATAATCTCACAAACGCTTACGGCAGAAACCTACGTGACTTTCAGAACAATATTTGTCACAATATTCATGCTGAGAATGGTGAGAATTGTTTTTAGCACATTCAGATTCCCTAAAAATAACATTTCACAGATTTAACAAGGACTGAACTTCTGAAATAAATAATAAATTAAGACACATTTGTTGATTTTTTAAAGCAGAATGTACAATATAACATAAAGCCTTATAAGCGTGTTTGTGAGACATATTAGCAGTAGCAACACACACATGCGTGTGAAATCTTCTGTGACCACAAGGAGAAAAGATGAAAGAACGTCTTGACTTACATTGAGGGCTCTCTGGAATAGTGTTTGTCCCATGACGTTTGCCAGCATTCGGATCAGAGCAGCTCCCTGAAGAAGCACAGTAAAAACGCCTTCAGTCATTTCTTCTGCTACACACATGACTACTGTTCACATATACAGTACACTAAAACATACTTATTAAGAGGCTTAATAAAGAGGATAACCAGGTCACATGCTGGCAATTCAAATTAACTTAAACAATAATCAAAATATAACGATAGTCATAACAGGATTTGACATTATGCAGGTTTTATGCACAAATATGAAGCTTGTATTTCTCTTAAAGAAATAGTGTCTATATTATCTGATTTTACCAAGCGACAACATGCCGTGCTCCTTTGTAAAGACAATACGGAAGTTACTGAAACTGCAATTCATCGACTCGCCATTGGGGGCTGGCTCCAAGAACTCCAGATGTTCACTGACTGCAATGCTAAATTGCCCAATTTTACAGCTGATAAAAACGTTTACAGCCTGGTACAAATAATTATTTTGGTTCATATAGCTAATATTACCCTTTGTGACAACTGTGAGCGGGGTGAATGCTTTTATAACTTATCCGTTTTGTTTATATTGTTATATTAAGTCTGCATAATTAAGGGCATGGTGACTTGAGTGACAGCTAGGTCTTGCTGCTCGCCATCTCTTCAGCTCAGCTGATTCTTTCTGATTAGTTAGTGAGCTCGGCATATGCAATTGAAGTCAGAATTATTAACCCCCCCTTTGAATTTTTTTTCCTTTTTTTAAACATTTCCTAAGTGATGTTTAACAGAGCAAGAAAATGTTCACAGTATGTCAGTTAATATTTTTGGAGGAAGACTTATTTGTTTTTGTTTTTTATTTGGCTAGATTTAAAGAACCTTGTAATTTTTAAAAAAAACATTTTAGGGACAAAATTATTAGCTCCTTTAAGCTATTTTTTTCCGATAGTCTACAGAACAAACCATCATTATACAATAACTTGCCTAATTACCCTAACCTGCCTAGTTAACCTAATTACCCTAGTTAAGTCTTTAAATGTCAATTTAAGCTGTGTAGAAGTGTCTTGAAAAAGATCTAGTAAAATATTATTGACTGTCATCATAGCAAAGATAAAATCAGAGTTATTAAAACTATTATGTTTAGAAATGTGTTGAAAAAAATCTGCTCTCCATTAAACAGAAATTGGGGAAAAATTAAACAGAGGGGCGAATAATTCAGGGGGACTAATAATTCTGACTTCAACTGTATATTGTATTTTTTTTTTTATTTTTTTATGTGGCTTTACACATTCAATTTTTGTAATTATATCATACAATTATCTAATAATATGGCATACTGTGTGCACTTAATTGTGCTCACAAACCATTCAAGTTGCCTCCATTTCCAAGGTGAGTGAAATTATTATATTATCATTTCTATAAATCTATTTGTTTTACTTAAGATAATTTATCATTCATCATTTTCTTTAGAATTTGAATGCCCTCCAGAATCTGACAGATTGATTAACTGTAGGCTGTAGATCAGTCATCTGAAATGTCAGTGTTATGCCTAGATTTCAGCAATAGCCTTGCATTTACTGCATTTACTTGCTTCAGTTGCGCTTTTCAGAAACCTATGGGTGACATCACAGATACTATGTGCATGTCTTTTACAGACTATGGATTTTATATAAATGTGTCATAATTGAACTGTGAATATCATAATTCTGGTGGAATAATATTTGGTTACAAATATATTTTCTATTTTTATTTAAACAGCATTTTGCAATTTACTAATTAAAATGTATTGCATTTAGTTGGAAAAAAAATTATTATAACAGTTAAGACATTTTCCATCTAAAATAATTCTAATATTTATTTCTAATATAATTTAATAATATTAAATCTGTGTTTCATGATTCTGGTTAATCTAAACAAGGACTCCATGACACTCATCTTGCTGTGTTCTGCTATTTAATAAATGTGTATTTTTTTGTGACTTTGAGTGACTTTGACATGCTTATTCGACAGAATCTCATTCCCATCCGTCTGTGTGATGCGTGTCACTTCCTGTTAGCTCAGGGTCTCATGGGATATTTTGTGGGAGGAAGCGATGAGGCTCAATGTCACGATCACTGTAGTTTGACTGACAGAGTTCATAATGCCACAGGACTTGAGGGGAAACAGAGGCAGGGCTTGAGGAAGAACAAAAACCAATCACATTCTGGTCTTGAGTTGATTGACAGCTGGAAGGAGAGTTGATTTTTGATTGGCTTTTTTCTGCGTCTGATCTCTGACAGAGGACCAGATTTTCTCTTAAGTGCTTCCTGTGCCTTTAATGGCCTTAAGATGTCGGAGATGAGAGGATTTATTTGGGTGCTGGAGTTGTTACCAGTAAAGTGTGTTCCAGTGAGAAAGAGTAATTAAATAGATGTTGTCTGGTTTTATTGTGCCACTAAAGTCCCCAGAGTAACGAAACCTCACAATCTCTCACAATGTAACGGGTTCTTTCCTCGACTTACTTAAAAACAAGCTTTTAATTAAACTGTTTTTCTTGCCTATGTGAAGAGGCTTATAACAGCGCCACTCCATTTACTATTCACAAAGATAGATTGGGAACATTTTAGCAGGAGAAAATAACAAGCAAACTGAGGTGTTTACTGGACTTAATAAAAGATCAAGTTTTATCAGTGTGGTGAAGGCCTCACACTTAATAAAAGGCTGATTTAGACCAGCGATACTACTGTTTTGCAAAGTCATTGTTTCTCTTCAACTGGCTGCTCATAAAAAGGAAAGTAAAACATGGAATTTCACTTTACTTGTTTAGTATAAACTTGTTCAGATAAATATTAAAGGTTTACAGTCATTTCCATCATGCAGATAAAGCCTGTAGGAGCCTATGAGAGATTCTCTTGCCTTCTTATAGGCAATCCAGTCAAAGACTCTGTCGATGTCTGTGGCTTCAAACACTTGCTGAGAGATTGGGTGAGAACTGGCCAAACCGTCCAGCAACATCACCTCATGAAGGACATCAGTCAGAAACCTCTGCTTCTCCTGTGGATTAGAGACAGAGAGACATCTTATTGGGTTATTTTACAGTATCAAATGCATAACACTTTCTCATACAAGCTTCTGTTTTACTTTCAAAAGAGAACAACACTTTGATTGGCTTTATAAATTAAATTATAAAGTGTTTCTGGAAATTCCAGCTCATATTTCTTACTAGTGAAGCCTTTTTATCCATTGATATGAAGAAACATTGACTGCTATTGGGAATCAACTGGATTCACCCCTGAGAGAAACTCTGCTGCTGCATCAAATCTCTCCCTGTAGGATTGGCTATGAAGACAGGTAGTTTTGGGTCAAAGAAAAAGACCTTCATCATTAACTGTGTCTGTGGATCAGAGATTCTCCATCTCTAATACAGTCACATAAAGAAAAACTCCATTTCCATTTAAATAAAATCTGAATAGATTAGAACTGATAAAATTATATTAAAATGAGAAACTTCACCACATTAAGGCTATTTAAATCAAAAATACTATGGTACTACAATTTTTTCTTTAAATTATCTGCACAAATGAACAAACACAGCATATTATAAAATAATGATAACTGAAAGTCACAGTTAATATTAAATGCTTAATATGCTGATAATTTTTAACCTTAGTTTTGTTCTGCATTTAAAATCAAAAACACCATCAATGTAACACCACAATCTCAAGTATTTCAGTAAAACGTGACTCTGTCTTCCAGTTAGTCATTTAAAGGTGGCTTTTTGCCAGTTGCCGTATATGAAAACAGATTAAATATGAATAACATGAATTATATATGAAAGCATTACACTGCAGGTTCATCTTCTGCACATCTTCATAATGGAGCCTCTGGCAAAATCTCTGCTGACTGATCAGATTCAGAACGACTCTTTATGTTACTAGCATTTTAACATCTATGTATTGTTTGACTAAGAGAAAGCCAGCCAGATTCTCAGCTGTTATAAACATGTCTCAGTTTGATGCTCCAAATGTTTTATTACACCTTTATTCCTCCATCATTATGAATAATTCTTGGCCATTAAAGCTTTTGGCAGCTTGATTAAAAATCCCACTGAAGACATTAATCCAAGAGAGCAGGATATTTTAATCAAGGGATTTGAGCTCAAACAAACAACGTACGGAAATGAATCAAGAAACAAATGTTCATCAAAAGCGTTCATGGCTTTAAGTCAGTATAATGCAGCTTCTTTTATTAACCCAGTAAATCCTGTTCACGTGTGTGAGAGGTTCTGCTCAAAGCAAATTAATGAATTGACATGAGACATAAAATAGACTCACATGAAAGTGAGAATACAAATCAATACAGGGAATATTGAGCTGAGAATGTTGCGTGAGTTTTTACCTCATCAACAGATGAAAGTGTAGATAAAAGTGTCTGTTGGTGACAGACATGAGCTACTTCTTTTTAAGGTTATAAAAGGCAAAATTTTATTCAGTAGAATCAAACCTGAGGTATAATTATCTTAAGATATGTCTAATATATATATAAAAAAAATCCTGAAATCTGCTGCGCCAAATGGACTGCTGCAATAATTTATCCCTCATTTTCAACTTCAGAGGGAAGATCTTAAAAAAGTAGTGCTTTTTGAAACCACCAGTGTCCTAATTTCTGAGCCTTTTTATATCATTACTTACTTTAAGTGATCTTGTGGAAGAGAACAGTATTTGACATCTGTCTCTTTAATGTTTTCTGACAGACAGTCAGAATGTGCACATACAGTGTTGTACTTGTAGTCACAAGCAAATATTTTAATTAGAAACATGTAATATAGTACATCAAATACTCACAATTTGAATACATACTAATCAAAACTCAGTAGTTAATAAGTAGTGAATAAGTTATCCTAACACAAGTCAATGGCAAAAATGCTAAATATCTTACAACTAACAACAGACTAGATATAGTGTGTCATTAATTAAACAAGAACTATTCTCAATGAATTAGTACTTGTGTTTAATTTAATGGTATATCTATGCAAATGCGAACTAAGCGGACATCTAAGGCACCTCCAGCAGCAGGGATGCCAATGAGTGTCCCTCGCCTGGCCAAGAGTAATATCATTAGTCTCACTGCAGATAGTGTCTAATGCCAGATCACTTCTTGAAATCACAGGAGTGAGCATTACTCATAGCTGGCCTCCTTTACACTAGCATATGTAGTAGAAAGCCTTTGTGTCGACAAATTCAACTAGTGTAGTCATGCTTTTTATCAAGTGAGTTTTTAATTGATTTTTTATAGCTAACTTAGATAACACATAACAAAAAAACTAGTGCATTGTCTGTATTATAAATAAAATAATCAGTTCATCTGATGTTTACATGAATGAAATAGCCTTGACAACAGTTTTCCCTCATTGCCAAACTCACTATGAACAAGCATACTTTTGACTCATTAAATACTGTCATAATATGTATATTCAACTAACAGAATATGCAGTTAGACAGGTCTTATGCTGTGAATTTAACAATACACACATTAAACTAACAAAGATACAGCTAAACAGACCTCATGCTGCTTCCTTACAAACATACATGGCGAATTTCACAATATACACATTAACAAGATGTTATGCTTCTTAGGTGTGCGCTGAATAAATTTATAATCGATCTTTCTCCGATTTTGCATTATGACAACAAGCTGAAGAGATGAGATACTCAATGACAGATTAGATTACCTATAATACTGTTCTATAATATAATTAGTTCTATAATTAGTTCTATAATACTGAACTTTATTTTATTTTCAAAATAAGCATAAGTATACTTAGTAAGTATAATTACTCGTTATACTTAAAAATTAATTGTTGTAGTCTCGCTAGGAAATGTCAGTGCTTCCCACACAGACTTTACTTTGGCAGGTACACAGCAAATTCATCAGAGTTAAATTCTCGGTGTTGAAGCATTTCAGAGTAAAGTGTTGACGTTAAAGAGTTAGATTTTGATAAATGAATATAATAAGAGTTAGAATTGATTTTATTCAGTGAGAAATCAAGGAGTTATCTTTTTTACACTTGGTGGTGTTATTTCCAACATCCGGGAATTCATGCAGCCCCAGTCACTGAAGAATTTTCCAGACGCCATTTTCCATCTGAAGTTTAGAACAGCAACTGGTGAGTCAAACTACCTAAATGTTGGTATTTTACTGACTTTCTTTAAGGAAATACAGTTGTAAACATATTGTTAAGTTAATAACTTTAGAATGTAGTGACAATTTTAATCTTCTGCGGTTCATTCATGGTCGTTTGTGTATCTAGCTTAACTGCATTACTATCGACTTCTTTTCAAGAATGTTTTTATATGTGCTCACGCATACATAGTGCATAAAAACATCAAATGTACATGTTCAACACATTTCTGTCACGCTTAATGCCATTTTGTGCGTTGTTACCCATCTGTAAAATAAAATCGACACTTCTCCTTTAATTCTAAGCAAACTAGCGAGGGAATCCCCGGAGCGCTAGCCTACTCTGCCCGGATGCTAACGGCAACACAGGACGGTTTCCATAAGCTCTGGAGAGTTTCTAAAACATATCTGGTGAGTAAATGAACATATGCTTACTTGTAAAAGGCTTCCTGATTAAAATATATGATTGTTTGTTATCCGTGTATGTTAATTTGGTTATTTTAAACACCGCAGCCCTTTTAAACTGGTTCATTCGTGGCCGTCCATATACCGTTAGTCCATAGACTCGCGTGATAACGTACGCTTGAATTATATTAAGTGTTGACAACCATTAAAGTCGGAATGTTAACATTAATGTCTTTAAATGACCGCGTTTGCACTTTCTCAGACATTTGACGTTACAGAAGTCTCCCGGAAGTTGCGGGACTAACGTTAACGTTATCCCGCAAATGCACAGAGACTCCCAGATGCCTAAGTAGATGCCCGCAAATGAATGATAATCTCCCGGAAATCGCGCGTCTCCCGCCCGGTCATTAAACACTTTGCACACCCCTCTCCACCGCATCCCTCCCAGCTCTTCAGGTACGTCGCGCGCAAGTCACCCCCTCCGCTCTTTAGGTACGTCGCGCGCAAGTCACCCCACCGCTCTTCAGGTACTCATCTCTCCCGCTACCTCCCGCAAATCAACTCTGTATCCCCCGAAAATGACTTTTCCCAACTCGGGATGTCTGACGTTAGTAAGTTAGGCTATTTCTGTAGTTAGGAACATCTTAGTCAAGCTTTTTCTTACGCATGATATTGTGCTTAAAACTAGGCTAAACTTAGCATGTACTGTACACAACATTTCCGTTTTATTAAAGACAATTTAGTGCGTTGTAAACAGCCACCTGTCTGTAAAATTAATCAACTGATTCATATTTGATCAGCCTAATGATGATACAGGTTTGATTTGTAGATTTATTATCAATAATCAACATCTGAATCAAAAGATATCTGAAAAAGTGTGAGGCATACTTTGTGATGTTCATCTCTCTTTTTTTTATCTGAAGGTTATGCATATGTGTTAGATACTAATGTTTTGTTGTTTTTTAACACCCACAGTTCTCTATACAATAACACAAGACCCTGTGACGGTGGCTGATTAGAGACGGATGGTGTATTTCCAGAGTTGGTGAAATGACCAAGCACACCTTCTTGGTCATATGTGGTGATAATAATGAAGGTATGTTTGATAAAGTTCTGTATTTGTTTCACAATAAGCTGAGAAGGTATTAGAGCATTAGAGAATAACAAATGACATGAAGGTGATAAGTTTTGTATTGTGGGTGAAATATTACTTAAATAATGTTTTGCTCTTTGCTCTGCACTTCTCCTCTTCTGCTTATCCTAATAGTTAAGATTATATTTGGACCTGAAACATCTGCTAGACTCCAGGAAAGGTGGCGTCAATACTGGTCCTGAAAGGGCCCAACAAGTTGAATCTGGTAAAGAAACACGCACGCACGCTCACACACACACACACACACACACACACACACACACACACACACACACACGCACACGCTTACAGAAAACTGTAAGTTTATGAATATTTTTTACACTGTGGCCAGTATTTTGGGGAAGTCAGCATCACTAAATGATATAAAAGATTTTAAGCTCCTCTAAATTTTGCTCCAAGTGTTGTGTTAAATTGAGGATTCTGGACAGACAGCTGCCTGTTTTTCCAGTTCTAGTCATAGTGATTAACCTAATTGTTTTTGGAGATCCAACAGTGATGTGTGTGTTTTTTCTACTTTTCCATATCCTGTCACCTCAACCAGCTGGGAGAGTCAAGTTGTGGATCATCATGAAAATTTTCAAAAGGTGAGTTTAGATTTCTTGAATGTTTTATTTACTTTAAATGTTCTTTTAAATATATCATAGAATTTGATTGCAATTTGTTTTCAAACATTTATCTTAGTCATGCTGGAGTCTTGAAGAGTTCTTAGATGAGCATCACCCTATATCCGTGCATCAGGAACCACCGGACGAGCGATCAGCAGCTACTACATCGTCATGGATAAAAAGGTCATCCTGTGGCTGGGAAGCACTTCATTCACAGGACATGCTTGATGAGATTTCCTAGCTCCAGTTTGTTTTCACACAAGTTTCCAGCATTTATACCTTCATTTAAACTGCTGTGTTTGATATGGAGGACCAAGGAAACACCCGAAGTGAAAGATTTGCACGCCAAGTTGTTTAAAATGTAATTTCAGAAGAAAACTATGCGTTCAGAAGAAAACTGATGAAACATCAAGTTTGGACCAAAGGACTGAAACAGCCTTTTTGAGCACTGGTCATACATATTTTGTTGATACTGTCTGTACTAATAAAACATTTAAAGCATATTTGACATTGTTGCATTTTAAAAACTGAATGAATTGTTGAAGTGGTGAATTTTTTCAAATAAAATGTTTTTTCTTTTGTAATTTACAGTCTATTTGAGTTTTTTACCATATTTACACTCAAGAGAGTTGAATAAAATAATATATTACACCAGGCGGTGTTAAATATAGTTACATTTTTTAACTCTGCCCAGAGTTAAAATTAACCCTTACTTCGGTGTCAATGTGCCAACCCTTTTGAAAGTGTTGATTTAACTCTGTTTTGAGTGGACCCCATGAGACACTTTCAAAGTGTTGAAATTAACACCCATAGAGTTGTTTTGGGTCCCCATATTTTGCTGTGTAATTATATTAATGGCCACCCAAGTATATTTAGTGACTTTTTTGTAATATTATTATGCTTTTACTTTTTTTTTTTTTGTTCTGTATCGGAGCAATATAACCAAACATCTGTGATTGATTATGTAGAGAAAAATCTTCTCTCGTTTACCCTTTTTGTCTGTTCGAGAAGTGTCAACACTCCTCGGTGTTATGCAGACAACTGTCAACTATCATTTAATCTTTAATCTAAACGACTCAGAAAACTTTACTAAATACTCAAAGAGAGGACAAAATTACATCTAAACTGGCTGCAAAATATGTTCGCACAGCGTTAGAAATGATTAATCAAATTATTTGCCTTTTTATTTAAAAAAATTACACGTTTTGTTCTTGTAATTATTAGAATTATTTGAGATATTGTCTGTTTTTACTCCCTGTTTCTGTCATTTATTTCTCATTTGCTGCATATTTTATTAATTTGAGGATGTCAATATATTAAATATTTTATATTATATTATGTATTACATGAGAATGCTTTAGAAATAAATGCTAAAGCAACCTGAGCTTGAATGTGAGAGAGAGAGAAGCCGATTTTACTTGTCAGTAGGTGCAGATGATTCTGGAGTAGCATAATAGTACGAGAAATAGTGGATTTCTTATTTAATATAATTGTGTTTTTTACTTAAACTCGTTAAAAAAGAAAAAGTGTATAACAGTTAATTAATGGATAAAAAATTTTGTTAAAAATCTAATTATGTTTTGTTTGTCACATACAGTTAACTATTTATGTGATGTGGGTAAGAGATGTGTTTTAACCCATCTACCACCACACGTATATTTCAAACCTGTGGGAAGCACTGAATTCTGTAGCCAATCAAAAGCTGTGGATTGTCAGAGTTGCCATTTTGTTTTGACTATTCTGTTTTTTGCCGGATTTTACACTTTTAAGATTTACACAAGAACAAGGCAACAACTATGTCTGAGGCTCACGATATATGTCATTTCTATGTACCAAACTCCTTTTATTCAGCTATGCCTATATCCAGATTTTCATTATATGGCACGTTTAAAATAACTTGCTATGCAATATAGTGACTATAAACACAGACAGACAGACAGAAAGAGAACAGCTGGTGGTTTCAAGCTGATTTTATGCGAGTCACGTAACGTGCACTTATAAAACGGGTGCAATGAGAAGAGCTTCCATCTGGCCCATATGTGCTCTCAACAAGGTGTTTACGTCTAATGATGCTTCATTTAGATCCTGCTTATTAACGTCTCAACATCATCACCTGTTGTAAAAGCACTCAAACTTCCACACTGATCGACCATTTTAAGATCAGCAGAATGGGACCAAAGCCTGATGGGAAAGTAAATGTGTCAAAATGTTTTAGCAGTTAATCTATAAACTGCAATAGTATTTATTTTTATGTTACTAGTGCCTATTTTTAATAGTCTTTTTCATTATAATGTTATAATCATAACGTATAATTTCCATACTAATATATTTTCCATTAAGTACTAATGCTTTTTATTTAGATACTAGTACCTATTTCAAATATACTACAAATGTATTAAATACAAATACTCATTTATTAGATAATAGTACTGAGTATATGTAACAGCACAATTTTATTTTTATTTATATGTACAAATAGCTCAATTGGAACTAGTAATTTGGTAACACTTTATTTTGATGGTCCATATGAGTATTGGTAGACTGTCAGCCAACACAGATATCCAACAGACATTTAACTGACCATAGGAAACTTTGCAAGTACATGTAAACTTACACCTAGCCCTAACAACCAACTCTACTTAAAATCTAAAGAGAATTAGTTGGCATGTACTGTAAATGCAATGTAACTTAAATTCGGACCATCAAAATGAAGTGCGACCAGTAATACTTTTTAGATACTAGTGACTAACTTACTAGTGAATAACTTATTTATTAGATTTGCTTTCATTTGATTTGATAATGCTTGCACTTGAATAGACAGTTATATATATATATATATATATATATATATATATATATATATATATATATATATATATATATATATATATATATATATATATGTATATATATATATATATATATATATATATATATATATATATATATGTATATATATATATGTATATATATATATATATATATATATATATATATATATATATATATATATATATATATATATTTATGTGTGTGTGTGTGTGTGTGTGTGTGTGTGTGTGTGTGTGTGTGTGTGTGTGTGTGTGTATGTACCTGACTAGTACTTATAGGTTACATATTTGTACTTATTTATTAGCTACAAGTATCAATTCAACAGATAACAGAACACATTTATTAGATACTAGTGCCTATTTAAAATGTTAAAGTGTTAGATTTTAACAGATAAAAGGTAAGATTAATAATTAAACTCTTTTGTGACCATTCTGAGTAGTCTTAGGCCCAATCCCAATTCTTATTTGTACCCCTACCCCTTCCTTCGGCCCTTAACACCAAGTGTGAAGGAGGAGGGCTTCAAAATTAAACTCTAAGAAATGGGACAGCACGATCTCTTGCTTCATATGAGATCAGACGATGTTGAGGGCTGTAGTTATTTCAGTTGTGTAATTTTTTGGTATTTATCTTCAAGAAATCACTGAAAGCCTATATTATGTTATCATAAATATGCAATAGGATCGTAATTACACTGCGCATTTACATCCTTACCATATTCATCTATCTAAACTAAAAACAACATTAACAGTATACCAGACACTGTAAAAGGTATTCCCAGCCATTATACTTTTCTGACAGGGTTTTCGAGTGTCATCGAGTGTAAGAATGTTTTGGGACTGCTATACAGGGATTATTATTAGGGATTTTAAATAGCTAAAGTTAGCAGTTTATGTTTTCATGTATTAAAACATGTACTTGTTTGTTGTAAAAAAAAATTTTGTAAATGAGAATTGGGACACTCCTGCCCCTATTCTATTGATATTCTACTTATCAAAACTTACTCACCATTTATAGAATAAGCCCTAGTAGCTAATGAACTAATAAATAAATAGATAACAGTACATAATGGAAAATATCCAATTATTTTAAAATAGAGCACTAGTAGTGGTGGCTCATTTTGCTCTGGTGACATTTGATAACGCAGGGACTAAGCCGAAGAAATGTGAGTGAGTGAAGTGCTAGTGTCATGAAAATAGATATAGATTAAATGCTAAAATGGCTTGCCATAAATCATACCTCTCTGTGAGCTTCTCTAGCATGATAGATATGTGAATGAGGCAGAAAACAAACAGTCCAGCAGTTTTGAGCAGGTGAAGGGACCTGGAGGCTGATTTAATGACCTATTACAGTCTATTGTCAAATCCGTTCCCAACATTTCTCAGTGCATTTGAGAGTTTTCACTTCTAGTTTAGACTCTTTCCTCCTGAAATGAGCAATATTAGCCATATTTAGGAAGGGAAATGCTTGCAGTCATCCTATAAGCGCAATGAAGTGTTTCCATCAAACTCTATCGAACGTGAAACCCAATTGCTCACTGAAATGACGTCCCCTAAATGGTCTTTCTGCCCGGCTGATGCTCCATAACCAAGATGCTCTAAAGCAGAGAGCTGTGCAATACCGGGGCAGACTGGATAGAAGGTCATTATGTGAGCACAAATTGCACATATGCTATATTACACAAATAACCATACTGAAATTATATTATTCAAATTAGACAAATTAATAAAAATTATACTTTAAAAAGCTTTGAAATAGGAAAAAATAGATTATTAAAGATTATTTAAACATGTGCACCAGTGTTAAGTCTAAAATACATGAGGTCTGAGTTTTGATCACTGGTATATAATAATCTCCACACTAGCAAATAGCTCATAATGAGTAGAAAATACAAACAGATTTTATCAGCACGACCGCTAATTCATAGCAAAAACCCTCAGTGTCATTAATGCTGGAAAACTGTCACATTTAGTTTGGCTAATGACCAATGGACTAATTTTTGTTTTACAAATGAAGCTTCAAGTGTGTCACAATAGCAGCATTAGAGGGCAGTACAGCTGGAATGGCATAATGCTAACTGCTAAAAACATTTTCTCAAACAAAGGCAGATCTGGAGGGAGAACAGTTTGTCCTTCAATTATTTCATTATTTCAGGCTATTGCTGTTGTTCAGTAGCAAACTTGTATGTACAGTAAACTTCAATATGAAAAAATAAGTAATACACAAATATTGAATTGCTTAATAAAAATGTGTGTTAACCTAATGAATGCTACATAGTACATATGTCAGATTTAATGGTCATATAAAATGAAAAGACTTCAGAAGAACTGCTGGTGAGTCTATTTTTTTTAGGGGAAGAAGGTTAAGGTCCTTTTCTTGCTATGACTCAGTGCTCCAGAAAGTCTCATAAAAGATTAATAATGTTCAGATATAGTGACTGTAAAAGTCACGAAAGGTGTTTGATTTACTACTGCGTGGTTCTCACAAACACCTCTGCATTTGTTTAGCATCCTGTTAAATTTTCCCTCAAATTTTTTTATTGAGCCGAGCAAAGCCTCTCCACACTGTTCAAACAATTTGGTCACATGAAAAAGAAATAGTTTCTTAATTTTAGAATTATATTAACTTATATTACCAATAATATCCGTGTTTGCGTGGGTTTTCACCGGGTTCTCCGGTATCCCATACAATCCAACAACAGTACTAAATTGGCCGTAGTGTACAGTATGTGCGTATGTCCAATAGAGCTGCACAATTAATCGTAAAAAGATTGCAATTTCGATTCGACCCCTTAGACAATCTTAATCCAACATTTCTACGATTCTGTCAATCATATTTTCAAGTTCAGGGGAGAAGCAATGGTGGCCGCACAAGTCTTCTCATTGTTTTACATACGTTGCTCGGCGACGTGGACACCTCCAACATCATGTTGGAGTCAAATGCTGTATTTATAAGATATAATTCACCTCAAAAAAGCCATTTCTGTCTTCATGTAATGTATTTACGACCGCAAAATCACACGTGATGTGAGCTGACCGTCAGCTGTTACCATAGAGAGGGTGGTTGTCTGAAGAGATCCTGCATAGGCTGTGAATTACAGGTAATAATGTAGTAAATAACATTCAGTTTGTGGCACAGAGTGATCATTTGGGAGCCGCACGGGAAGTGAACCCCCACTCTTAGCAGTGAAAGCGAAACAGCACACAGTGTTGCTAGATGTACTGTAGCTGACTGGTTCCAGCCCCAAAAGTATCCAAAACCCGCCGAAATGCAAAAATACCCACATTACACCTTCTGTATTCCCTAAAATCACGTAAGTGACAATTTTTAAGCATAAAATGATTGTGAGAAGATTGTAAGCATATGTCTCAAACACAATAATTCAACATCAGAATTATCATCAGCATTAATGACCAGGACAAATCTAAAGTCTGTTCAAGTCCACCATTCCAAGTCTATACAAAATTTAGCATTTTACCCAACAGTACAGCTACACAAAGCCTATTGTTGTTTTACCACATGTTTGAGAATAACAATAATAATAGCCCACTTATATTAACCTTTATTTTATATCTACAGAATCGTAAGAAATTCTTGATCTTTATTTTAGGCAAAAAAAATTGCAATTCTCATTTTAGCCAGAATCCTGCAGCTCTAATGTCTAGGTCCTTCAGGTTGGGGGATGAGCATTTGGCTAATAACACACCTCTTAAAAAATTAGACGCTATGAAACACCGATATGGTGTGGATAAATATCAACTTCGATATAAATTGCCCTGAGAGTAAGTATAATTATGGTTATTATTATTAGTAGTAGTAGCAGAAGTAGTAGTAGTAGTAGAAGTAGAAGTACTATTTGTATGTCTATTAGATTTGTCCTTAGAAAGAGGCAACTCTGGCCATATTGAATCACATTGCATTCATTATTTTATAATTCAGTAAAATAAGAAAAAAAGATGGTTTTACAGTACAGAGTCTAACAGTCTTAAAAAACATTTAAAACAAAACTCATACAGGACAATTTTGATTTAGATTTTCTTTCCATATTGTGGGCTTTCAAATGTTTTAATGGCAAGCAATCTTAAATCCACTAATGATTTTTTTTTCATTAAGTTTATAATATTTCTGTTTCACACTTAACTGATGATTTATTATAGTGTGCTTGGCATGCTGTCCCAGGAGTGAGCCCTGAGCTCATTAGATCCTTGAGCCCAGGTCTTCCTCTTGTTTGTTAGGCGAGAAGGGAGTTTGAGCTCAGGTAAGTCTCGAGAACTCCTCCGCTTAATATATAGCTAATGCCAAATAGGAATTGCTGATTAAGAGCTCATCAATGGTGCCAATTTGGTTATATACACATATGTTACACGTCGGACTGTGGGAGGAAACTAGAGAAACCGGGGTAACCTACACAAGCACAGGGAGAACATGTAAACTAACCAAGTAAGGATTTGAACCAATGACATTCTTGCGGTGAGGCAACAGTGCTAACCACTACCCCACTGTGTCACCCTGTCAAGGAAAAGAAGGGAGGAGTAGGGGTGGAATGGGAAATTCTTCAAGACAGAGATAAATAAGGTAAGAAACTGGTTATTTATAGTGAGTTAGGAATCATCTGATTGGTGAATCCTGAGTTGCTAATGCAGGACCAGCTGTGGTCAATCATAGGCATGCTGTGATCCTCTTGAAATGAGTTTATAAATAAACTTCACTTATTAAAACAATGTGAAAAATGTAAACATTATCCATAATTTTACAATTCCCCACCTTTTTCTCATTTAGTAGAGCACAATCAAATGGATTTTTGTCCCATGCACATTAAAAAATGCATTGCCTATAACCCAGAAATATTGTAAGATGATGGTGTTTGCACCTGGTCAGCCAAAACAGGCTCATAATTCTTGGCCGGTTTACAAGCATTCAGAGCATCACTGAACCTGTTTGACTCCAGTGAGACGACTGAGCATTTCAAAATGAAGCTTTGCTTTGTCCTTCTGGAAACATGATGAAACAGATAGATGTGGGTGATTTTGGGCTCTATTTTATGTCTCAGCGTGTTGTCCTTGAAAATCAGTTTCAGGTTTAGCAGAGATTGCAGCTCTGAATCAGACTGTCACATATGTAGGTCTGACACTTTCAATGTAGTTTTAGAATATTGTTTAGCTGATTTTCAGACTAGCGCAGATGAGAATCGTGTTTAAACATGTTGTTGACTTTTTTACAGTCCAAAGCTCATTAATGTATTTGTGGCATTGCAATAATTCAAAGCTTACTTCATTAACGTTCAACTACATATAGACTGGCATTTTATTATAAGACAATAAAACATTATATTATAAGCACTGGTTGCTGTGGCAATGAAGGGGGAATGAAACAGAAGCATGTTGAGTTCAACACCATTAGATATGAACATGAAGTCAAACTCCAACTGCGCTCAAAATAACCATTAAAACAGTTTAAACAATTTGTTCTTTACAAGCTCATAAGGAACCAGTCCATGCATGTCTCCATTTAGCACACTTATTCATTAAGATCTGTAAAATTCAAATAGTCATTAACCCATTGAAAAAAGCTGCGTTTTGACTTAAGTTAATATTTAGCAAAATTCCTTAATTGATTTATTACAATTGAATAATAATAATAATAGAATACTGTATTGGGAAGAAAATAGGACATTTGTATAGTAAATCGAGCACTGTTTTAACAGCATAAGAGTCTTACCAACAGTTAACATCTGAATCAAATAAAAAATAGATGAGAAGCACTGTGCAAGGATTGTTTTCTGCTCAAGTGAATCTTTGCACTAGAGCAGTAGCTCAAGACCTCATGTGTGTATAAAACATTGAAGATTTGCTCTTGTTTTAGAGGACTGAAAAACATGAAAAGCATGAAACTGAAAAGCATGAAAACCCTTAGAACTCTCACTGGATAGTGTGTGAGTATATAGGTATGGTGTGACACTACACAAAATGGAGGTTCAGTACATACAATGATTTATGAATCATGGTCTAGATATAGTCATTGAAGCTGTGGGTGGGGTACTGAGTACAAAATAGCTTTTTTTTATTAAAAAAGTTGTTTACTGAATATATTGTAGCTCTGCATTTAAATAAATGCTCATATAATTAAAATAAATAGATCTTAACTTGTTCTCATTATTTCACCATTTGTGAATGGAAATAACCTGAATTAGAAAGATGAAGCTTTATAAAAATCAACAAAATATAAAAAGACAGCATGTGTGCTAGACATTAGCCCCTTTCACACAGTGATACCGGTAAATATCCGGAAAATTTCCGGAACGACTTTACCGGTAAACTCAAAAAAGCGCTGTTCACACAGGCGAGGATGTTACGGAATTTTTCCGGCTGCGCTTGTGTTTGTAAACATTTGACTACATAACAAACTCTTTGGATGAATTAGTATTGAGTACAACTCCAATGAAAACATATAGAGGAACACTTTCACATGTCGAGATGTTCATGATATGTGTGTGTGCTGGCGCTATGGGCGATCACGGGCACACGCAAAGCTTGAAGGTAAACAAACAACGGATTATCATAAACATTTTATCAATAATTATTTACACAGTTAGCATTAAGAAGGAACATACAGACATTATCTGACGAACATCTAGCAGCTGAAGGTGTCTGGAAAAATATTCAAAGGCTTTTGTTCTCATAAACCGTGCGCACGTGAATGCGTCTGACTGTTCTGATTGGCTAAAGTAGGTGTCTCACGTCAGCACGTTCCAGACGTGGACGCGCTCTTTCCGGCAATCTTCCTTCTGCATTCACACAGCACAGCATTCCGGCAAATTACCGGTAATGTTTTAACTTCTCTTTCCGTAAAATAGCCAGAACGAATTTACCGGTATTTTCAAAAAAGGGCCTGTTCACACATACACACCTTCCCGGAAAATTGCCGGTAATTTTCCGGAAAGGTCTGTATGTGTGAAAGGGGCTAATGTATAATTAAGTTTTATTTACACAGTGTAAACTAAAACATTGACCATGAAATTTAAGATTCAACATCAGTTCACTAAAATAAAGATATAGTATAATAAATCTGAAGTTTACGATGTGTTGCAGTCAAAACAACATTATACAACATTTGTTGATGACACATTTAAACTGAACTGTCCCTTTAAATAAAAATGATAAAAAGTATATAAATTAAATAAAATATTTAAATCTTACAGTGCTTGGTAGTAGATGAAAAAATGAGAAAAATCTAACTCACCATGTTCCACTTTGGAAAGAGGAAATCAGCTCCAATATACTCAAAGTAATGAGCGAATCCCTCTTTCAGCCAAACGTCCTCCCACCAAACCGGTGTGACCAGATCCCCGAACCACTAGAAGAGGAGAAATGAACAATCAATCATCCACACAGAAACAGAGCGACCATTACAAAGATCGATATCATGCTCACCAGCAAAGAATTACGACAAACTTCTGTTGTTTTCTACAAAGAAAAGTGTTTATGGGTGAGCTGAAAACCAAACTTTCTTCATCAGGAAAATATACACTCTTCAATTCATCCAATACCTTGAAAAAGCATATTACATCCACTGCCAAACACATTTATATTAGAAAAGTCCAATACAGCAGAAAAATAACTTTTCCTTTCAGAAGTAAATACAAGCGAGCACTTCTAATAACCCACTGCTCTCGGGTTCAACAGAAAAGTTATTCACAAACAGCTTTACAGAACATTCAGAGCTTTTGAACTCTGACTAATAGTGGCCTAAACAATCAATTACCTACGCTCGCACAATTAAAGCACATTTTTCAGTTTCACAGCATTCATAACTGGGCACTTCGCCAAGGACACCGTAAAATAAACAGGACAGAGAAAAAATCAGGATTTGATTATGAAACTCTCCATCTGGAAGGTAGAGAGTATCCAAATGACCCCTGGCATTGTGTGCGGATGACAGTGCGCAAAACAGAGCTATTGACTGGAAAAGATGCACTTCTGAATGGCCTGGATGTTTTCCAGAGACTCGGGTGCCATCAAGCAGATGTGCTACTGAATGCTGCATCTGAAAACCTCTGTAGGAGTCGAGCCTCTTTCATCTGAACATGACATGATTACAGAAGCTCAAAGACTCTCAAAGCTCTGGATGGGACGTTCATTTGTGGCTCAGAGTTGCTGTCCTGCTCTCAGTGGATGCTTCACAAAAAGTTTACTGACATTTTTTGCCCTCTTCTGATTCATCAGGTGTTCTGACACAACTGTGATAGTAAACCAGGGCAGTGAGACATTTAATTTTGTTTATTGCATCTAAAAAGATTGCAACTGCAGAACAAAGGGAGCACATGTAGTGGTGAAATCCTGGGAGGCATCACTTATAAATTACAGGGCTGTCAATCATTTAATATTGATAAATGTCAAGATAATTGTCTTTAAGTTTAATCAATTTTTTTTCTCCTGAAACAATTATTAAAGAAAGAACACCAGTGGATCTGTGATTAAAGTGAATTAATAATGCTAAGGTATTTTGTAAAAAAAAAAAAAAAAAAACTGCTAAAATCCCCTTAACTGTTATACATCATAAGTGCAATAAGCAAAGTGAAGCCACGGTTTACAGTGAATTTAAAACAGCTAGGGCTTGATTTTAAAAAAAAACAAAAAAAAACCTTAGCAATTATAAATACACTGTAAACCATTTCTTCACTTTGCTTATTGCTTTCATTAAATGGATATTCAGAATAGGTTTCACTAAACAAAACCTTTCTATTGGCGCAGTACTGGTGCAGTTTACGTCTTACGGATGAGACATTAAACAGAGGTCTTGACTCTCCGTGGTCATTAAAAATCCCAGGATGTCCTTAAAAAAAAGAGTAGGGATTTAACCCTGGCATCCTGGCCAAATTTGCCCACAAGCCTCTGTCCATCATGGTCTCCAAACCATCTCAATATCATAATTGGCTGCATCACCTGTCTCCTCTTCACAAATCAGCTGGTGTGTGGTGTGTGGTCTGGCACAATATGGCTGCCGTCACGTCATTCATGTGAATGCTGCACACTGGTGGTGGATGCAGAGATTCACCCAAAAAATGTGTAAAGTGCTTTGAGTGTCCAGAAAAATGCAATAAAATTGTAAGGAATTATTATTATTATTATTATTATTATTATTATTAAAATTATTATTATTATTATTATTATTAGTAGTAGTAGTAGTAGTAGTAGTAGTAGTATAGTACTGATGGTAAAATGCATTGGGTAAGTTACTTCTAAAATGTAACACATTAAATATTACTTATTACAATTTATTTGAATGTAATAGGCTACATTACAATATTACAGTCTCTGAATTGTATGTTATACTACTTTTGTATTACTTTTAATGTACTTTCACCAAAACGTTTGTGTCGTTAAGTTGTGATGGCAACCATATACAGTACAATGCACATTACAGAATATGCACTATTAAAATAGTGTGTAAGTATAAGATCATTTGTATGGAATATTTTCAGACTTTATTTAATTATTATTGCTCTCATTTTATCGCTTAGCCCCAAAATGGACTAATTGCATGCTGCCTTTCTAGATCCTTGCACTCACTTGTTGATAAGAAGGAAAATTTTGAATATTATGCTGTAAAAGGATGGAAAAAAACTAGTGTGTATTTTTTTTCTGCTCACATCATTATGCAGCTTTTATACTCTAACGGCATACTAATCCTGATGACGACATAAAAAAAGCATCATAAAGGATCCATCTGGAGTTCTGACAGCTTGAGTTTTGCATTTATGCCTGATTAAGCAATTCAACAACACTAGATAGTCAACAAACACTGAACTGTGAGATCTTTGCTCAATTAAGTCTTTAAGACCGTCAGCGAGACGAAAGCTGAAAAGAGGGATTCTGCAGTTCTCCTGCTTCATTAACAGATCCACTGCAAGAGTTCAGTCTGTTCCTCTACTTTATATTACAGCACATACAGGACATGTGAGGTAGGAGAATACCTTCCAAACCATCATTAAACAGCCTTAAGACATAAATCTCTCAGAAGCAGACAAGAATCTCTCTGGAGATAAAGCTGACATGAAGCCTTCAACTAAACTGTCAGTCTTTACTTATAGAAAAGCTTTGAATAACTGAGTGTAAATGTCCTTCATTGACATTTAATGGGAAGGTTCAAACAAGGTCTGTTTGTGACTCACTGCCAGCTCAACTGAAGAAACTACAAGAAGAAAGCTGTAAAATATTTTTAGTTGACTTTCAGTTTGTTCATTCCATCTGTAAATATCAAGCAATTTGTACTATTTGTACTATACTTTATGCAGGTCTTAATTTGTGCCGGAACAGAAGAAACCATTAATTTTTATTTTCTTTCGCGACTCCCCAACTCTTCACTTTTGTCCGCGATACTCCCGCCTGCTCACTATCGTCCCCGACACCCCTCTGCCGTCCAACGCACCAGTCCACCAAAATTGTTGTTGTAAAACATACTGATATAAACTGATATAAACATGTAAAGCTTGTAGTTTGTTACTTTTGACTAAATGGATCAATGGTTTTATCCACTTCACCTTCTCAGTAAATCATAACCAATCGAATGCTCTCTAGTATCTGACATGCCCCGCCTCCTTCAAGATGCTTTTAACTTGCTTTTCAATTTTTTTGCAATTGAGCTCAACCACTTCCACTGGCAGAGCGGTAATAAAAAGAAAAGTGTTTTTTCAAAAGAGGAGCTAAATTATGTCGCACTCTTCATGTTTTGGTTGAGATTGTGTCAAACATCGAATAACAAAGCATATTTCAAAGCACATCACAGGACCTTTAAGAAATGTTGTCATTTTGTTTGAATAATAGAAAATTACTTACTGCAGGTTTTGCCTCCGACTCCAAGAATAAATGTTGAAATCAAATATAATTTTGTGTCTGATAATGGCGCAAGATTAATGTATAGAGGGAGATATGTTAGTATTTAATGTTCTGTTATGATTGATCTTTTATTGTGATGAAAGCTAGAATGCATTTTGAGGATTTAATTAAAGTTTTTGTGTGCTGGAGCAACTGAGTTTGGTCTTTACAAAACAATTTCTATTTCATTTCAACAAAACCCAATGATTGTCAAAGTAAATATGACTATATTGCTGTTATGTTACATTGCTAAGCTGTAATAGTTTGGAATACACATTAAAAATAAAATTATCAAGGCACCATTGTATAACTTTCATACACTGTAAGTATTACATATAATAATCTATATCTATCTATCTATCTATATATATATATATATATATATATATATATATATATATATATATATATATATATATATATATATATATATATATTAGGGTTGTCAAAATTAATGGTTTCTTCTGTGCATTGCGATGCAGACACGGAAAATTCAGTATGGATTCAGTTCTAGATCCTAACCAGTTATTACGTACTGACGTCCTTTATCTCGTATGCGCTATATTGTGGTAGCTTACTATGGAGAGGGAGGCGAGTTTGAGTAATTAAACACTCCAACTACTTAAAAATGCAGAAACACTGCACAATTTATAGCTTGTGTATTTGTTGGACAATCTCTCTGACACTGAAGGTACAGTTGAGTGTGTGACCGGTCATGGGGTCTAAGAACTCTTTCGACATTTAGAAAGCAAGTGGCATAATATTTAGGTTTGTTTATTAGCTATAAACGCTCATGAGTTTTGTTTAATACAATCAAAAAGAGTGTTTTCTTTGAGCAGGTAAAATTAATGGTACAGCTCATATATCTGTGTGCTTGTATTAATGGACAAAATTGTGTTACAAATACATATAAAATGTATTTAAAAGTAATACATTTTAATACAAAAATTATTGAGCTGTGAAGTAAAATATTAAATGGTAATGGAAAGTATTGTCAATACACCGTGATGCACTGAGATATCATATTGAACCGAACAGATGGAATGATAATCGTAACTGAACTGAATGGTGAGACCAGTGTAGGTTCACACCTCTAGTAAACAAAATCTGTCACTGGTGTGGTACCTTTTCATACCATAAAGATGGACATTAGTACCTTTAAGGTACTGAGGTACACATTTGCACTTTTTAGGTATTAATATGTACTTTTAAAGACCTGTAAGGAACAAATATGTACTTTTTATGTCACGGTGACAGATTTTGTACCTTTATTTCTGAGAGTGTATGTATTTTAACATTAAAATATTTGAAAAAAAATATATATATATATTTCTTCCACTATTTAAAAGTGTTTGTCAAAAGCTTAAGCATATAGCTTTATGCTAACTGAATTAGTATCTGTACCGTACAGTGTTTTACATCAGTAATGTATGAATCTTAACCACAATGATGGCAGCCTATACAGACAGCAAATACTAAGGCAGCTTATTAGGTTTTGGAATAGAGCCATAACCACACTTCCTGCCTATGCAAATAAAACAAACGTTTCTATTCATCCTCTTCATATTTGAATTCAGTAAACCTACAATACATGTACATTTAGTTTTAAACGTAAATACGTATAAATGTAAATTGCAAAAATAAAAAATGTAATTCCAGTTTTGACTAAATTACGGCTCAAGACTGACAGCCATTTATCCTCATATTTCATAACTCATATTTAACATCTAACTGTTTTAAAAGCAACGTAAAAGAGCTGACGCCTCTCACTTTCTTAATATATTCATAACCAAAGGTCAGAAAGTCCCCTCTTCAATCTGTGGGAAAATAAGAAAGCTCAACATCAGTTGTATTGGCCTCTAATGGGCTTGTGTTATTGGCTGAATAACTGCATATGAAGGACTGTGGCAGCATCATTTAATTCTGAGAGGCTGAAATGAGATGAGAAATTTACAGTGATTGAATGGCTGTGACATATAAACTCCATCGCTGGCTGGGGGCAAATCTACTAACAATTCAGAGCTACAGTAAATGATAGTGAAAGGTGATCCTGTGACCCAAAGAGCCCACGGGACAAACCTAAACAATAGCAAACTGCGCCTGCCGTCCACTAATCAATTCTCTGCAGGCAGTCAGAGAGAGAGAAAGAGAGAGGAGATACAAATGTGATTTATCAGAAGCCGGCACTTTACCAGCAGCTCAAGTTATTAGCGCACAGACAGACCTTTTAATACATGACAGAATAAGTGCTGGACGAGGAATAATCTAATGCATTTTAAAATAAAACTGTCAATCGGTATGTCAACTGAGCATAAACTCCTCCCACTGGTGCACTCTGAGCTAATGTACACTGGAAAACAATTAGCAGAATGACATTTACCTCTGTCTGGAAAGATGGGAAGCAATGAAAATGACTGAATATAAAAAAGAATCTTAATTAAAAAAATAATGATGAGCAAAAGCTCAAGGGAGAAGAAACACAAGGGGTAAAACAGCCTGTGGTGGAATTCAGAAGTTAGCATGACGGCTGAACTTTATCTTCCCGTTCTTCATTTCTCTGTCCCTCCTCCCTTTTCTTATTTATAAGTAAACATGTTTAAAGATAATTTGGGCTGACTACATGGTTAAAGTGTTAATAGGATTTGCTCTTCAGTGTTTGGACTTTCAGCAGTGAAAATTAAACCACACTGAACTGAACTAAACTGAACTTCAACTCTGAAAACTGGACTGACACAGTTTCTATTACAATCTACTAGAACGTCTAATTAATTAAGATAAGATTAATTAAGATAGAAGCCTGTGGAGTGTGGCTAACTGGGGTAATATGCTCGTTACTTTTCAGTAGACTAGCTGCTGCATTACGCACTGTAAACACTGAAGAATCTATTGATCTAATTCAATAAATAAAAAAATTACAGTGGTCTAGCTTAAATATATATATAAAAAAATATAATTATTAATTCAAACTTATTCTTTATACACAGCAGGTATGTTTTGACTTTAGCCAACAGTCTCTGCTGGAAGAAACTGCCATTTTTTTACTAGTGAACTGCTTTGTTTGTCAAACCTAAAGGTATTATTAAAAATCATATTAGGATTGTTGGTAAATGGATAAAAACATGATCTTAAATTACTAACAGCATAAATGCACATGTAAAAACCCAAACCCCAGGATAAACAAACAAAGTTATCATCCAAACCTTATTTTAGTTCTATCATGCAATTCAATAATGGCTGAACTGAGACTCAACTAAATTTGTACATCTTTCACATAACAATAAAAGGAGATACTGTGTTTTATGAAAATATACCCTAAGGGAAACATGTAAAACAAAAAGCATAGGTCCCGAAATAGACCCTTGGGGAACGCCACACTGAAAAAGGAGCATTGTACTGTATGTATTGCATTGTTTATTTAAAAAAAGTGAAAGTTGATAAGATCAAGTCATAAAATAGAAACACATTGCCAATAAACATATGTACTGGTTTTCAACTTGTGCACATGCATAAACATGAATTCAATGGAGACATTTATGTACTGCGGAACAGTATTGACTATATTTCACTTCTCAGCCTCTAAATATCACAGTGATCAATTTTATAGTTCCAGCCTCCATGGCTGCTCCTTTTCAATTATTCCTGATCATAAAACAGGGCTTTATACATGGAGAACAGTATGATCTGGGCCACCCTCATGAATTTAAGCTCTAAAAATATCAAATATTCACGTTATTGCTGTTACTGAAATAATATCATGATTTCACGCTCCCTGTGAGAATGTTTTACTGTATAAGGTTCAGAGTGAGTTCAGACGGAGCTGTATTATCTGTTCTGTAATGAGAGATGAGGGGATTGTTTTCTTTTATTTCCATCTCTGAACGTATAAAACAAAAAAAAAAAATAGAGAAAAACAAATGAAAAGAACAGAGGAAAGAGCTGCAGACATGCTGTTTCGTCCCGCTCAATGAGCTTTTCATCAAAGCAGCGGCACCTAGAGCACAATGCAGAGCTGTGATTCAGACTATTCAACAGATGAATCCAGAACAATACTGGAGAGCGCAGAACATCTCCAATATGCGCTCATAAATAATCCCACCATAACAAAAGACACTAAAATGTAAGGTTCTCAGACACGCAAGAGCTGCAAACAAAGCGTGCGTGGTGAAAAATGAGCACATGCAAGGGATAATTCCACCGTTTCCTCTACAATCCATGCCAATGGTGAATTTGTGCACTTGAAGTCATTTACTGAACATCCTTTCATTATTTGATCTGCATTTAATATTCGGCAACAATGCATAGACACATAAAAGTACATTTATTTACCACAAGAAAGACTTGAGTATGAGGAAAACACTCTTAAAAGACCAAACCAAAATGTGAAAAACAGAATCTAACACCATCTCAATGGATTTAATGTGTGAAGCTCTGTTTATATAAGACATGCATTAAATTCACAGCATGTCCAATTACATCTGCTGTTGTTCTGCCCTTCATCTAAACAACTGACCATCTTCACAAATTCGGTTACTGTCTAACTCCCAAGCTATCATTTTCCATCTCTCGTTCTCAGTCTTCTGCAATTAGATGATAAAATTGCATCTGAGAGGTAGTAAATCTGATATAATTATGAATCTACAGATGCTTTATGTTCCTCAGAGGGCGCTAAACTGCACTGATGGGACATGCAGAGTCAAAACCGAAGCGCTTTCAATATGTATGATGGCTAAAAAAGAAAAAGCATCCTCTTTCAAATGAGAAATTTTCTGAATCGTGATCTGGCACAGGCGTGAAATAGGAAGTCTCCAACAGAATGGGTAATTTTCACGGTTGATTGAAGTTTTGCATCTCAAATTGAGGTGCAGCACTTCAATGGTCACGAAAGGAGCAACACAAGGTGTCAGAAAAGTGAGTGATTTGATTATGTAATTAGACTAAATGAATCCATTATAATGTATTATTAACACATCTGATATTGTTATCACAGCCTTGTTTAAACCGGCAAAATGAAGTTTGTCTGTGACTGAAACAATGCATAATCACACAGCAGCTGTGTTCCAGAAGTAACTGTGTTTTACCTGATGGCAGATCTCGTGCACCACCACCACGGTGAGCTCCATCTGATAAGAAAAGGAGGAGACTTCGGGATCCAGCAAGATCTTTTGCTCCACAAACACACTGAGGCCCCAGTTCTCCATGGCTGAATATGGATGTTTCGGCACTGCCAGCAGATCTGCACACACAGAGACCAAAACCCAAGATCAATAACAGGTAAACAGCATTGGGTTTATACATTAAGTATATTAACTATTATTAAAAGTAACAAATATTACAAATGATTTCTGAAGGATCATATATAACACTGAAGATAATTTATAACACGTTACATTTTAATATAATAAAATAAAACACTAATTTAAAAATGGTAGTCGTATCTTGTAAATTACTATTTTGCCATGTATATATTAGTGCTGGAAATAATAAATAATTTGTACATTCGTTCATTCATTTTCCATCGTCTTAGTCTCTATTTGAGATGTCACTACAGAGGAATGAACCACCAACTATTCCAGCATATGTTTTACTACCAGCCGCAATGACAATGCATTTTTTAAAATCATTAATAATTCAGTATAAATTATATGAATGAAATTAATTGTAATTAAATGCAGAAAACTCATGTGATTATTCATGGTTAATTACGTTCTTATACGCAAACTTCAACATCAAATTTAAAAGCAGTGTATTGTGAATTTTTGTTTTAAAAGTTGTGGTATGAAAAAACTGAGGTGTTTTATAGCACTTTTCTCTTTTATAATTAACAGTTACAAATTAGGTATTAAAGGGGACCTATTATTCTCATTTTTACAAGATATAAAATAAGTCTCTGTTGTCCTTAAAGTGTTTACGTAGTTTCAGCTCAAAAATAACATGCAAAAAATGTTTTATGTTTTTTTGAAACTGACCCTTTCAGGGTTTGATCCAAATTGTGCAATTTTGGTGTCTGTTGCTTTAAATTCAAATGAGATTAATGAAGATTAGAAATGAGACTAAAAGATTGTGCAAAAGTAGGTAGAGCTACAAACGCCTATATATCAACATAGTGGCAGATTCAAAACAGGACAAATGTTATTGTTGTAAAAAACGGAAAATGTGAAAAGATGTGTCTCAGGAGAAGGCAGCCTACAAAGAATACAGAGTTCATTTGTGCATCTTAAAACTCAACATTTAGGATCCTGTTAGTCGCTGAAATTATTTTCAGCAGGTACTGTGCAAAAACTAATGCTGGACGGCTGCTTCTCACTCAGGGCTGTTAACGCTAACGAGGGTGATTAAATGATTATTGTATTATAAGTCCCCTTTCAGCAATTAAGCATTTGTGTAAGTAGATTACAAAATCATTGCATGTAATGAAATACAGTAGTGCCTCGCTATAGCGCAATTCACCTTTAATGGCCTCACAGTTTTGTCGATTATTTTAGTGCAATTTTAGTACTTTTGCTTTTTTTTTTTGCTTTTTTTTACAGCACATTGTGTTCTAAGTCCTGATTGGCTGTAGATCATCGCCAATCAATCTTCTCCGTGTCTCCTGTACAGTACAAAATGCATTCAGCTTGCCATATTAACATAAATTGTCCATCCAACAAGGATGCAAAACTGTCCGCAGCAAGACCATCGTAAATGGGGACACACACCAGATGCTACATGCCACGCAGCGCCATTTATTTTGGAATTGTAAGCATAGGTTTTTATCAGGGTATACACCTGCACCGCAAGTCGGCGGCTGTCTGCAGTGCTCAGCTACGACTTCAGATTTCTGTCATGCCACAGAGCGGCTTCTGAATAATTTCATTTTTAAATAACATGAGAATAAACACATGCGGTGTGTGTTACTTCCAACTGTCATGTGGTGGAGCATCCGCTGAGCGACGATGGACCTATGGGTTTTGGTCTTTAGTTTCATTCTATAATACTGGACTTATTTTTTATATGAAAGTTTGAACTTTGAGAGTGTTGAAAAGTGTGAAAAGGTTAATGCCTGTCTGGGTGTGTAGTGAGGGGTTTTGCAGCCTTAAAACATCTATAATAATTGTAAAAAAAATAAAGCTGACTTTCGCCTATTGCAGGTTATTTTTAGAATGTAACTCCCGCAAATTACGAGGCAACACTGTATTTGATCGAATACAATATATGCAAATAAAGGCAAATTTCTGCCTGGCAATGCAAATGAGCTGGACGTTTGTCACAGACACATGTAATGAATCTCAATTCTAACTACTGCGTTCAAATAATAAAAAATAAACATTTGCTTAAAGTGAAAAAAAAATACCGCGAGTAATCTAGAGTGAGTGCCACAGAGCTTCACATTTTGTGTGAGGCCAGCATTAGGCCCATTCTAAATGCTCTTATTGATGGAGACGCTTGATGATGTCCATCTGATCCCAATATTATACTTAATATTATACTAAAATATAAGACACAAAGATTTCAAGACACATCTATACAACAATGTACTAAAATTAAAACATTTGTGCATGACGTACTTGAGAAGTAATCCTAGATATATATCATGAGATGTGTTTGAGCCTTTAATCAAAGCTCAAATCAAAGATGATTGCATTTTAAGACAAAATCAGATACAGCCGAGCCGCAAGACACTAGACTTGTTAATCATATTTCCCCCCAAATGTCTGTTTTCCTGAAGTCAGTGTATCAGTGACACAGCAGACGCGGATCAGCTGTTTTAAACGCCTCCTCCCTCATCAGCTCGATTTTGAAAGCTTTCATATGCCAATGAGAACAGAAGCAGCTCAACCTCTGGCGTTGTTAAATCCACATCTTATACTCAGTCGGAGGAAGAGGAACTGTTGAAAGCTGTAACATGATTATCCGGCGGGCTGCTGTGTGTCTTATTTGCATGTTTGGTGAATGTGTCTGAGAGCAGTCTTAGAGTTTAAGAGGGAAGCTGCAATCTTTGTGGCAACTGATATTACATCTGCAGGGCCGTGGTGGAAGAATATGCTTTAATGATGAACAGAAAGTCAGACGCTTCACTGATAATGAGAAATAACCTTTACAGAGATGAAGATGGAGTGACGAGCTCATTCAAGAGATAAAGAACAATGAAAAAAGCAACGCAAAGGTGGGAGACTGAAAGAGCTGCTCTAATAAATGACTTTAGCGAGTAAATCAGAATCAGCCAGTGCAGGTTTAATTGGCCATTTTTAATGCGCTTCATGGAAGAAAAACTTGATGCTCTAATTGGGCTTTTATACAGACTCATACTGCAATTACACAAAAAGATGCTCTTGAAAAAGACAAAAGTACCATAGTATTCTGAGATGTACTTCAACTCAACTATGTTAAAACCTTCAGGACACAAAACTAAACACCTCAAGGCTCGGTAAGTAAATGTTATGATTCTCCAGCATACATTCAAGTACCAGAACCACACTTTTAATAAGAGAATCTGAGACATTTGGATGTTGGTTCACATGTTAATTAGTACAACAAAAATCTGTAAGTACTACTAATTTACAACAAACAATTGTACATTTAATAAGGAACAAGCATGAGAACTGAAAGTGTAATGATATTTGCAAAAACAGCACTACTGCGTTCAAACAACAGTGCAATGAATGAAAATCCACTAGCAGCATGCAAGTGGAGTGAATAAAAGATTCAGTAACTCATTACTAATTGTTTACTTTCTAAATCAATAAGTGCATTTAATGAATCAGTTTAAATGATTATTAGTTAATGAACAATTATTACTCCCTCATACATAATTTGTTTCTAAATAAATTGTTATAATTAACAACTAATTCATTAAATTGATACGTTTATAACATATTTACTGGATTCTTTTCTGAATGAGTAGGGTTTTTAATAAATCTGTTCAAATAATTACTGATAATACTAAATAGAACTTGACTACTTTCTGAATTTTTGTTTTATACCAATTAATTGAGTGAATTAATCGATGACTCATATATGCTTAATTAGTTCCTGAACAAATCATTTAAACAAATTAGCCAAAATAGTTACTGAATGATTACAACTCAGTCATATTTTACTTATTTCTAAGTGAACTAATTAAATTAACTGACTGAGTGAATGTTTAAATTATTTGTTCAAAGATGATTCGTTTCTGAATTAATCAGTGTTTATTTGGTAAATGAAATACCTGAATTTGGTTTTGATCTGCTACACAGTTGATTTTTGCTGCTGCGAAGCAAAAACCAAAAGGCATGTTTGTAAGAACATGTAAGACTCACTGTTACTTTTTCTGCTCACATAAAACACATAGAATTACCTAACAAGAAAGACAGACACACAAAGATTTTACAAACGAATATGCCAAGATACTGTTGTGGTACATCTAAATATTTTACTATATATGTGTGCTTGGGTTACTATGCTGAATGTATAGACACTAGTGTGTTATATGACTATGTGTGCCTGGGCTACCCTGTTCAAAAGTTTAACACCAGTGGCCTTTGACTATGTGAGCCTGGGCTACCCTGTCAAATAGTTAGTGGTGTATGGCATCTGTAAAGTTGTTAAACTTGCTTACTCACAACCATGAGTCTATGAGGTTATTTTTTTTAACATCAAATGTTTCATGTTTGATAATCTTGTCTTAACCCAACATCTTATTAATTATGACTCCTATTTCTATTCTGTTAATGGTCAAAAGGTAGTGTTCTCCAAACAAGTTACCTTTTCAACTGCACTAAACATAGGTAGGTACTACAAATAGCATATGTTTAGGTGGGAGAAAAAAAAATGATGCATTGATGTATCAATGCATCTTACTATAATGACCAAAAGTTCAAAATCAATTCAATATTTAAATGAGACTTTAATGCAGCCTGCAGAGGTACGAGCTCTAAACAGAAAAATAATATGCATTAGGAGCACATACATATGCTTTTAATTTTGCTTCATTATGACAGATGATCAACTTAAGAATTGTAGGCAAGGCGAGACGAAGTGGGACAAGGTGAGGCGAGGTGCTGTGTTATCTCACCCATTCAGAATGCTGTTCAAATATCTTCCGCACCCGAGAGCAAAAGTGAAACCTCAAATCGTAAGCAGTGTTCTGAACACTCTATTGCAATGAAGGCTTGCGGTGTGTGTTTTGCAAAGCACTGTGAATAAATGTAGACCAGGCCCATTGTTTTGCAATCTATGCTGTAAAGAGCACCTACTTTACCTTTTTATATTTAAGTTAAGTTTTTTGTGTCTCTAGAATGTGTGTGTAAGGTTTCAGCTCAAAACACCCATCAGATTATTTATTATACTTTTCAGAATGTTGGATTTCGTTTCGTTTCCACGTGCCTGTCAGAGTGTGCCACAATCTCCGCATCAGCTGCATCAGATAACAGACAGATGTGAAGGAAGCAGATCTTACGTAACATTTGTGAGAAATACCACAGTAAGAACTTTCCCAATAATTATTTGATGTGTTTGTTGTAGAGTTAATTCAAGCCTTTCTGTGGTGAGTCACAAACAATGCTGTTACAAAGTTACAAAGCAAACACACACACACAGACACACGCAGCGCACATTTAACTTTGCACTGTTTTTGCATGGCAGTATACATGGTAATATTTAACATCTATTAACCGGGACTGGATTATTTTATAATTCTACTGACACGCAGCTATGGCGTAATCATAGCTTAGGCAGAGAGTATTCACAGCAATTATATAAAATAGGCCGCACCGTCCACACAAACATGACCATTTATTTAGCTGTAAGGTTGTTATGCATGATCATTTCAGACTTTTAATGCACAGAGATATAAAGTAAAACAGTGTTCACTTATCTTAGATGTTGCTTTCAGATGCTTTTCTGAAAAGTGTGCTGCAGGTTGCTAATTACAAGCAATGGCAACCATTCAAATGTTGAGCTCAGGAAGCTCATACTCTGCTGATGCAACAGTAACCAATCGGCTACGCTATGTACAGTAGCAATGTGATTGCAAGCAGCTTGCCATTTAGAGTGAAAAAACTTTGTAGGTATCATTCTGTACAAGTATATATATTCAGTTTCACAATATTACCACCTTATGCCATCATAGTAGTCAGGTATCTTTAGAGACCTTTTATTTTTGGAAAGGCAGAAGCTTCTTTTGGTTTCTGCTGTATCTGAAAGTAATTATAAGAAGGTGTGTGACCTGTACTTGAGCTCTACTGTGTAGCCATGTTGCCATGAACAGCTTCTTTTTTGGCAGACAGCTGCAACATTACAGAAATCATGATGATGCAAAGTTGAAGAAATCCCATCTCTCCTGTCATTCACCGTCTTAAATCTACTATTAAAAGATCCTGGAGGATCCGTGAGGAAAAGATGAAGGGACAAAACTGAGAGGGAGTGTAGACCGGGACACAGTGAACGGCGGGAGACACAGAAACAGGAGTGTGTGGAAAACAGCGAGATCAAAATAAACAAACAGCTTGTGTTTTCGGGGAGCAGAACCTCCACTAGCTTTACTAAAGCAATTATTCATCACGTTTCTCACACCTCCGTCTGTTTCACACACACACACAGCCTGAGGTTTAGTTCTGAACATTCAGGTGTATCTGAGGGACTGTATTAGTACCTGAGCCGCTCTTTGAGGTTGTTTTAGGACGAGTCATTTTGGGTAAGACAGGAAGTGAGACAAAGGGAGGCGGGAGGAAGTGAACATGAGACTTTGCTCACAGCAGGGCTCCGTCTGTCAGAACACACCTGCTCCCATTTAACAGAGACACATGTTTACTTTATAAGAATCCGTTTGTTAAGTCTGGTGAATTGCGCATCACAATTTCTAGCACTAGCACAAGTAATATAGACTTACTGTGTACTGTAAAACTATTAAAAAGCTGAAATAATCAGACAGTACCCAGCAAGCATTTCTAATGTCTAATAGACGTCTAAACATAGTCATCTTGGCTAAGTTGAGACTAAATTTGGGCTGTCAGTGAAAATTTAACAGACGTCTAAAAAGAGGCTAAAACTAGACTAGTCAACAAATAAACAGAAATGTATGACTACTACACATATAGAGTCTGTCTAAACTGTCAATCTGGCTGCATTTACACTGCAGATCTTGATGGTCAATTTCAATTTTGTGACTGTATCCAATTTTTTTGATGACCTACGTACTTTTAAAAGTGGCTAGTATCCGATCATTTACATTTACACAGCACACGGCAAAGCCCCAATAACCAGGAAAAAAAAGAGCAGGCGCTGACTTACAGCTGATAATTAAAGAGGGCTCTTTTTTCTATTCATTAATCTGTTCGCAGCTTTCTCATTTGTCCATCTTCTTTTGATATATAGACTTTTTAAAAATCTTTAGGCACCTTAATGTAATGTCCATGGCGGTATTTATGCATGTGTATGCAATTGTTTTATATTAGTTTATATTGGTTATGTAGCGGACATCGCGCTCTCTCACTATAGTTAACATGCTTAAATACCTGTGCTATGACAATATAAAAGCTGTTTAAGTCCTCGTGTATGAGATTTAAGGTTTGGGACTCTGCTGAAGTCTGTTCTGAAAAGAAAGTGTCAGACTTGACGTCATTCACTATGGTTTTTAATGACGCGCAACTCGCATTGACAGGTGAAAATCCGATACCTGCTTACACTGCAGACACGAGAACATTGATCCGATTCATATCGGATAACTTTCCACATATGAACAAGGCCGGAATCTGATTTGAGTGGATCGGAATCCTTGTGGTTTGTTCCTGCTTACATGTACATGAGCCACATCCAATCTGTGCCACATGGGAGAAAAAAAAAATGGAATTGAGTCACTTGAACAGTGCAGTGTAAATGCGACCTTTGACGACTAGTCTAGTTTTGGGCTATTCTTATATTCGATTTTCACTGACAGCCCAAGTTTAGCCTTGTTATAGCCAAGCTGTCTACATTTAGATGTTTATTAATTCAAAATGGTTTGCTGGGTAGTTTATCTTTTATCTAAAATACTGGTGTCTGGAATGCTGCAGAGGCTGTAGTGTACACTTTAGAGACAGTAGTGTTGACTTTGTAAAAAAAAATGCTATAATCCCTGTTGAAATACACACACACCTAAGAAATCATAACAGAAGCTCTAATGGTTTCCATTACAGATACCATAAAAAAACACTGCAAACCATCAAAACAATTGCTTTTTAAATGTTTCTAAAGTTTTGGGGGCATAATACAGAATGTTTTAACTTTTATCGTTCAATAAAAGGCAAACAATAACTAGTAGAGATGCAAAGGATCATCACATATATATATATACATATCTCATCTATATATATATATATATATTTTTTTTTTTTTTTTTAAGCAGAGCACGTAATATTACTAAACAGTGGTCACAAACAGCTATGGAGTTTACTCATTTAAAATAACTGAATGCTAGCATAGAGTTCCATACATTCCAATAAACAGATTATAATCAGATTTATAGAATAATAAACAGTTCAGCTAAGGAGCCTCTTAATATTCTGGTCTATTTCTATAGAATTTCAGAGCAGTCCATCCTTCAGTAACTCTAAAAAAGAGCAGTCTGATTTGACAAATTAAGGCATCATTTGTGCACAAAGAATTTAGGAAGAGGTACATGCTTTAATTCATTACCTTGAGTTGGTTCAGATCAATAAAAAATGTCACCATATTTAAAAGGTCTCTGCTTACACAACACGTTGTTAGCAAATATCACCTTGAATCCAGAGCATGTTCCTCCCCACAGGCATAGACATTTCCATTTATAATATACTGTAGTTACTGGACACACATTACTATCAGTCCATTAATAACTCCACAATTACACTGTATTTGTCTCAGAGGAACCAGAGCTCTGAGAGGAACCAACGCTAAACCTCAAACCACTTGAAAGGCTTAATGAAGTTTCTTCATTGAATTACTACTCTTAATGACCATCAAGGAGTCTGCGTTTGAAGTAGTTGTCCATGAATATGAGCAGTGCTAGTTCTTTTGATGCTAGTAAGCCTGTTTTTTAACCTATTTAACATTAAAAATATGCGAATATGTTGCTGTAATATGTGGAAAATAAAAAGACAAATTAAATATTTTTCATTTTAATTCATCTTAACATGCTGCTGAAGAACAGACACAGTTAATGTTGGACTATGAACATAATAGCAATGAAATGCTTATGATAATTTTACCTTCAACACATGCTAACAATATATTTCAGATTCTTTGTACTATAAAGCTGTAAAATGCACATAAAATCTGCATCAGTAATGAATCTACAGTAGCTTCAACATCTCTCCATTTTGTAGAAATAAAACATACAGCAACATTTATAATCAACTGAATAGTCAAAGTAATTCTCACTAGCACAGAAAAAGCAACAATACACTTTCAGTCAAGCATTAGCAAGCACAACACTTTAAATTCTTTAGCTGTTAATGCTATAAGCTCCATCTTCTTTCCTCTGTTTTATAGCTCAGATGAGAATTAAACTGGCCTGAATGCAGTGCTGGGCTCGTTTAGCATGTTGAAGTGATGTGACGTGATAAAGGTCTGTAGGGACGACTGTCAGAGCAGCTGTTCACTTTCACAAACTCTACCCTCATATACGTGCAGTTTCACCTTCAACAGTTTTACAGGATTACAGTATTGACAGAACATTTATCAATGGATTAAACACAATAAGAAATACATGAAAGTACACTCAACAGAGTATCTTAGTGTGTGAAGTGTGCTTCTCTTCCTACTTGACATTTAGATGTTTCAATCCTTTTTTGTAGTACAATTCCCAATAATCCTTCCTTTGATTTTTTTAAACTTTTACGTTTTTTTCTCCATGATCCAGCTTTGTGTGTTTTTTTTTAAAGCCAGCTTGTTCAGAATCCATTTCTGCTCAGTCTATATAATAGGTTAAGACTTCATACATTTTATTCATGTTCTAAACTGGACATGCTATCAGTTGCTTGATAGTCATATTAAAAAATCTCATTGGGTCACACAACCCATAAAGCCGAATATAAAACAACACATATTCAGATTGGCTAGACATTAAAAAATTTGGGTTGGGCACTGTATTGAGTTTGTAATAAATCAATATATTATTTCAGAAACATGGTATGAAGCAATACAAAATATATTGATATACAGCACATTAACTATGGTATAATTGCATCTAAAATAATGCATAATGCATTATAAAGAAAATATATAATAAATATAAAGAGATAGTTCTCACGAAAATGGACTTTACATAATCAACAGTATAGAATTATAATACATTAATAAACATAAATAATGGCATATACTATACACTATTTATATTAAATGTAAACTTCAAAAATGTTGAAAGTGAGCGATAGAGCTCTATTTTAACAATCTAGTCGCAAAGTCTAAAGCACATGGCGCAAAAGCATGAAGGGTATGTTTGAATCCACTTTTGCTATTTAAAGGAAGGAAAAATGTTGTTTGCACTGCCACGCATGGTCTAAAAGGGTTGTGCTTAGTCTCTTAATAAGTTATAAGTTTGTTTTGAGCATAACGTGCATTAAACCAATTAGAGTCTCATCTCCCATTCCCTTTAAGAGTCAGTTGTGTCGTGCAGCATTTGCTATTTACATGGCGGACTTTGTAAGTGGAAAACAAAAATGCACAATAATAATAATGAAGTGTGGTCAAACAACTGAGTAATATCCAAAGACACCTCTTATTTTTATAAAAATAATCACTTCTTATTTTTTTATATAGTGACGCATACGTCTCTAAAACACGACATGTGTTTGAAAGTTAGATTTTGGAAAATCTAAACTTTTTTTTTATTAAAATAAATATAAATGTGCATATAATAAATATTGCTAATAATAATTACATAAAAATTCTAATTGTCGTTAATGAATTAAAAAAAGCCTCTGAGATGTAGAAGGCATAGAGGCAGTGTTTTTTTATATTTATGTTGAAGATAATATGGTTGGGCCGATAGACGATGCCATCGTCCATCACTGATGGCCAATAGACAACACAATGCTGAGCCGGCATCACCGATTCTCCGTCCTGCCCCCATCGCAAACCCGCTTGCGCTAAATTTACACTTAGGCTCTGTTTACACTAATACGTCTTAGTGTTAAAATGGCATTTTAGAGCAAAAATGATCCACAGCCACACCGTGTTTTACCTAGCATTTTCGAACAGCGCTCCGTCTGCTGAAAATGCACATCACGTGACCACACACACAGCCACACACTGTCATGCGCTCCTCTGAGCTCAGAGAGCAGTGCACGTCGGACAAGTTTATCAAGAATGTACTGCTGGATCGCGTCTCACTATAGTTGTTAAATGTGATATTCAGACATCCCAAGTCTCCCGGAAGTTACAAGGGTCCCGGGAGTCTCTATGCAGTTTTAGGACTAAAAATACCCGCAAACGAGTGATAATCTCCCAAAAATCGTGGGTCTCCCTCCCGGTCCTCAAATAAGTCGCGCACCCTTCTCACCCCTGGATCCCTCCTCGCTCTTCAGACACGTTGAGCGCACTCTAATAAACCATTGTACGATGCCAAATTGGTTGACATCGCTCAAACCTGAAAAATAATAATTTTTGTAACATTTTTTTTTTTCATATGTAAAGATATTTGTGTATTGCTGTACATCCTTTGTGTCTTAAGCAACGTGTAAGCTCTTGGACCTGCATAGGCCTATAAATAACATGCTCTAAATTGGACCTTAGGCCAGCTGTTAGTTGGTAAATATCACAGTTGGCAAAAAAAAAACAAAAAAAAAAACTTGTCAACGATGCACCTTAAACACCTATGAGTGCACAAAGTGGTGCAAATGGATTTGCTATTTAAATATCAAGGCGCAAAACGTGAAAATTGGAGTTGCACTGGTCTAAAAATAGCAAGAAACCGCGTACACGTCTTGAGTCGGGTTTATGATGGGGCCCACAGTGTTTTACTCTCGTATTACACACAATCAAAGTCATAAATCTGACAATCTGGTCACTTTCAAGGTCAATTCTGCCTTTTAACATCAGTACTGTAAAACAACTGTTTGCAACTGACTGTACTGTAACTACATACTGTAAACAAACAAGGCAGCAAAAAACAACACATCACCAACTCTTTGGTAAGCATGATAGTAAATATAAAGTTGCATAAAAGTCTCAAGTACAGCTAGTTAAACGAAAGCACGAAACTAGTAGTGTTTCTTTTATGTCTTTCGCTTATTATTTTTTCACATGTGGCATGCTTATTTCACTATTTTACTATATAGGTGTAATTTTCTTTATCACTGAAATGCACGCGCACACACACACACACACACACACGCACACGCACACACACACACACACACACACACACACACACACATCCAAGTTGCATCCACAGAGTGTGCTTAATATAATACTTTGAATTTGCATAAAACAATTGAGTTAACTGATAATTTTCATACATTGTGCAGCCCTATTACTACTATACACAAATCTTCTCAGGACAGTCAGAGGTGTTACTGTAAATATAGCCTGTATTTAGTGCAGGTTCAGAGAGTTTCATCTGCAGCTGATCAAACACACTTTCAAGTCGAGATCTCCTCTTTTTAGTGGGTTCTACTGAGGAAAGTCATGAAAGCTCGTTCTGAAATGTTTCCAAACCTTAAAACCTCTCACCTGGATGTTAATGATCAGAATTATTTGCCCGAATGTATTGCTTTTTCTTAGTATGTTTCTGAATGCGGAGACTCATTTTGCTGATCCTAATTGATGCAATTTTGTTGAATCAACAGGTCACAAATAGCAGACTGAATCACGCTGTTTGAATGAACTGCAATGACCTAAAAAGACCTATTATGCCACTTTTTACAAGATGTAAAATAAGTCTCTGATGTGCCCAGAGGGTGTATGTGCAGTTTCAGCTCAAAATACCCTGCAGATATTTTTTATATCTCTTTGAAATTGCCCCTTTCAGGGTTCGATCCAGAGTATGTGAGCGAAGCAGAGTGGGAGTGGAGCGGTGTAATTTTGGCCAAAGTTTGGAGCGGATTTTATGAAAGTCAGAGCACCAAGGTTTTCTGCCACTCCAAGCACACTTCACCATAAACACAACACATATAGTTTTGATGATTAAGTGTACAACCAACTAACCAACCAACATTTTTTTTTTCATTTGAAAAAATTACAGTTAAAAATATATTTATAAAATACATTACCTACGAAGCAATCAAGTGTGATGATGAAAAATATGCTGAATCCTATGCAATGCATAATGATCACTGCATACTAAACTAAGACTTTCATTGTCTGAACTATTAATATAAGAAAAAATATATAGTAACGCAATCCTATATAAAACAAAATTAGTATATAGTATAATTTAAATAAAAGTCAACTAAGGTGTTTTGTCTTAACATAATAATAATAATAATAATAATAATAATAATAATAATAATAATAATAATAATAATAATAATAATAATGGCATGACAATCATATTAATGATCAGTGTTGGGGAAAGTTGCTTTTGAAAGTAATGACATTGCAAATATCGAGTTATTAAAAAAAAGTAACTAGTTGCATTACTTAGTTACTTTTTATGGTAAATAATGTGTTGCATTACTTTTAAGTTACTTTTGCATTACTTTATCTGACCTGGCAGAGGCTCGATCTCCTAAAGGACTTTTAGGAGATTTGCAATTAACAACACACTGTATAAACTTCATTTACCTTTAAAAAAAACATTGAAAAAACAATGTAGGATAATTTTATCTGTGGAGGACTTCCCAGAGCTATACATGCCGTATTTACAGATTAATGAAAGTTTAAAGCTTGTGCTTGCTTTTGTACTTTTTGTCTTATTAAAAAGTAAAATCACTGTCCATTCAGATAAGCCTCTTTTTCTTTTCTTTCTTGTGTTCACAATAATGAGAATATTTCCATAGCAGAAATGTAGGTCTTTGCATTGTCCTTTCCGCCTGTTCCTGCATTCTCTTAATGCGTGCGGGATTCAATGTGATTATGTTCAGCTTAATTCAGCAATTAATTTTTTAAATGCAAACAAACTAAAAATTAACTTGCATTACATTTTTTTAAAAGTAATATCAAATATTTTTACTCGTTACATATATATGTATATGTCATATGTCAAGTTGTCATAACCGACATTGCAAACAATGTCACACATTTAATATAATAGAGATATAATAGACAAAATAGAGCTAATGACACTTATTGACAGCTGTAATTAAACGTGCATAAAATCTTCTACATATTCATGGAGTCAAATAAACACCCAATTTAACTAAAGTGTTACCAGAAATGCTTTAAGCATGTGGTTTGATCGAAATCTGCTGTTATTGTCACTTTAAATTTGAATGAGACTGTGCTTCTGGCCATCTTTCCATGCGTCTGCATGGCTGCACAATCAAAATATTACTGTGAAAAATGTAAGATGTCAGTTTTACATTTTAAGTACCAATGTTTGGCTCGAAATTGCTTATGTTTAAGCGAAAAGCAGAAACTTTGGAAGTAACAAACCCAATGCAACAAGACAACTCTTAAAAGTTAGTTGATGAGTTCATACCTACATTAACCACACTATATTCATATATATACTACAGTATTTTTGAATAATACTATTGTAAATTACTTTATTAATCTGCTGATTTTATAGTTTCAATGGAAACACTACAACTATAGCTATATAAACTAATTAACCAGTGCAACTTCTTCTTATAGGGTATAATATTCTACAATACATAGCAGTTTACTGCAGCATAAACTAAGGCATACTACAGTGTTTTTTACAGTTTATCAGTCCAGTAAATACAGTATGCTCATGCTGTATACAGTGTTGGGGAGTAACTAGTTACATGTAACGGCGTTACTTAATTTAATTACAAAATAAAAGTAACAGTAATTTGTTACAGTTACTGAGAAAAAAAAGTGTGATTAAATTACAGTTACTTGTGAAAATGTTAAAGATTACAAATGGGGTTACATTTAAAAAATTTCTTTAGAAATCTGGAGTATGTTGAATAATTTTATCTGAAATCTGTTGCTTTGCCTGTTTTTGATTTGCACGATGCCTTCTGCTGAAAGATGAAGATGAAAGTGATGAAGGATTTTGATATTCTAACAGTAAACAGAGCTACAGTAAGGTCACACATGCTTGGTATAAATGCTTGAAAATGATTGAATTGAAAAAATCTATTACAAACTTAAAAGTAATCAAAAAGTAATCAGATGTAATCAGTTACTTTACTTTTATAAAGTAATCAAAAAGTATTGTAACTTATTACATTTTAAATAGGGTAATTTGTAATCTGTAATCTCCCCAACACTGGCTGTATAGCATTCTTTAACAAAAGGTTGTAAATACTATAATATATAAAGCAGTGACTTTGACCTTGACTATTACTCACATATTTCTAATATTTCTTTATTGTTTCTTCCTGCACTGGGTTCAAACAACACTGTATTTTAACTCCCTTTGCAGTATAAAGAAGTCGATACAGGGTCACAACTTCTGTTTTGCAGTTATTTAGTCTTGAGAAACACACAGCAAAATCATCTTTTGAAAAATGTCCGGAGATAATGAACAGCAGAATATGAACCCTCATTTAATACTGACCTCATTAAAAGCTCAGGAGAGTATGGGGCTGAATTTATACAGGCGAGAGGCTGTATTTGGGTTTGTATGTGTGTGTGTGTCTATGTGTGTGTGTTCACGGTAAAGTGGAGAGACTCATTCTCGGTCCACAGCACCCCTGACGCCCTGCGGTCGACTCTCACATCTGAGCTCTTAACACAGGCAGCGGGGCAGAAGAGAGCGGTCCTTCATGGAGCTGCAGTGGAGCCTGAGGAGAAAAGCCTCCAGAGAGGGTCAAACAGATGCTCTCAGCTCCTCTCATCATCACACACTTCACTCTATGACGATCACATTTTATGACTCAGAGTTGCTCTTTCATTGCTCAGGAGTCTTTACGAAGCACAGTACACTAGCTTTTGTGATTAGGCTAGTCCCAGAAAATACATTTGGAGACTTAAAAGTGACATGAATAAAACAACCGAACTATTTAAAAAAAGTGTTGATAGAAGCTCAGATTATTTGGTCTTATTTGATATTTGAAATGTTAGAGTTAATACAGAGGTTTTTGACTTCTGATAGCAGGCTGGTGCTGTTTATGGCCGCCTCTGAGCACATTTGAGACATTTAAGATCTGTACTAAAACTTCTTAAAAGAAAAATACAGGGTATTTTTCATGTAGAATAATTTAAGAAACTTTCAAGAACTTTTTTTTTATTTCTTGCTTGCTTATAGTCAAGAATACATTTAGAAACTCTTTTGAGAAAACTCTTTTTTGAATTTTCTTGCTATTTTCCTCCTTTAACCTCATATATTGACATTTTAAAAGCTTTTTAAAATCATTTTTATGATTTATGTCAGCTAGTTTACGTACATATTACAGCTTTTTTTAATCGCTAACAATCGCTTACCCTATACTTCAGATACTTTTTCTAAACTCTTAACACTGACTCACACCTACATAACAAAATTGGCTAAATGCAGAACTTTCTTCTCAAAAATAAATTTTATTAAATATATACTAACTCCTCATTTCAAAATAGAGCACATCTTTCTCTGTACACACCAACTTTACCAAAACACTGGAAATCTGACTCAAAATTAAATTATTCTGTCAAAGGATACCACTTGTTTTTACTTCACAAGTTATATGCAGTCAATCAAAGTACTCCAGATTTCAAAATACTAGCTATTGTTGACATTAAAAAGCTGCAGAGACGTTTATGTTTCAGTTTTACAGGCATTTGTATGCAATTCGCGGTTTGATACTAAATTTCTTGATTGGGAACTGAATTGTCACATGTTCACATGTACAGTAATGTTCACATTCAAAAGCATTCCAGTAAAAAGCAAATAAGTTTTTTTCCTAAACTGTTTACTACAGGAGTACAGTAGAAACGTGGTATTATAGAACAGAAAGTTTTAGTATTGCTTACAGTGGAAAAACTATCCATGAAACACAAAAGAGCATTCTAAACAAAAAGGAGGGGGCGGGGGGTCCTAAATAAAAGTACAAAATTACTCTAATCTCTACGATCTTCAGCGTTATGCCTCATGTTTTCATCAACCTCACTTCTCAAAGTCCTCCTTTTACTGTATAAGTGTAAATGTAATAGAAAAAATAGCCCCCACTGAGTTTAAGCCAGACTGGAATCAGCTGTGGTTGGCCCAATTTACCCAACATACATCAAGCCAAGCCGTGTGTCAATTATTCGATTGTTTGTTTACAGTTTTTCTTAATTGCTTTGATGCAGCCACCAACTGAAACTCCACATTTTCAAAACAGTTAACACACAGACCTAAACAGCGGCACTCATAGTCAAAATTACACATTTTGCTTGCGAAACGCACGTACCATGTCAAACCATTTAAAATATTAATTAAAAGCTAGTTTTACCTTTAAACAACACAACTTGCAAACAAATATAGCTCTTTTATATAATCATTACACAATGTACAACAAAATACAAGATACAGAGCTCAGTGTGAATCAGTCCACAATTTCTTATAGCCTATTGCCAGTGCCGTTTGTTGTCTTTCTGTTTGGGCAGTCAAATTTGCCTTTTTGCAAAGAATTGAATTCAGAATAAGCAATGCTTTGATTAAATTTATATTGAATTCATGACATTTTTCAAACTGTGGCTGAAAACTATAAAATACTATAAAAAACAGACAAAAGTAATAAAATACTGCAAATATTAGAGAAAACATGTGTAAACCAATATAGAGTCAAATCTTTTGGAAGTATAGGACATAGGCACTATTGACCTCCTCCACAGACCTTCCACAGTTTTTAATGTTTGCAGACTTATTGTTAATTGGAGATTTGTGTAAAGGAGTGTTAAACCGGTGCTATACAGTGAATTCATACTGATCTTAGAAATTTCTAATGATTAGGACTAGATGGTTTCAATTTGGTTGCCATAGCTAAAACAATAGAGTTTGGACTGCTTGAATGACATTCGTGTTAACTGTTTTGAAAAATGGTGGGGAAAATGTGTCAACCCAATGAGAAAGGGTTTACACATTTGCAAGACCTGTCTTCTGCTCTGCTGGGATAGTGAGAATGACGATGAAGTGGAACCTAGTTTCTTTGAACAGGTCAAAGCAAACAAGAAAAACTGTATTATCAGCTGAGATATATTTTTGATAGTGATATTGCTTTGAAACTAATATCATTGCAGAAGCAGAGGTTTTTATACTATATCTAGAATATTGTTTTGGCTATTGTGGGATGTTGTGTGGTAACTTTTATAAATACTACAAAAGCAATCCCTCATTTTGTTTTGAGTTATAGCGTGAAAATGTAAGCATAGTGGAAATGGGTTCACAGACTGCATATAGGGTGAAAGGACATGAAAATGTGTGAATGGTATATGGTCACAAAAGACAGATGCTGTGCTAATTGTGTTTAGAGTTTTGAGAATGTGACAAACTTGTTGCACAAATGCTTGTTAGCCACTAAGAAACTGTTAAACACGTTTGCTGTTTGCTGTCAAAATCTTAAAAGTAAAGGTGGCAGGAAGTCCAAATAGGTGTTTTCACACTAACACCAAAGTCATTTTCCTTCTATTTCAAAATAAAATTAAAAAAGAATTGTAGGGCCAGATTTACCAATAGCAAATTTTTCGCAAGCACACAACTCTAAAACAATGCTGACATAAAATCTCATTCACATATTGACCAATGCAATAATACAACACTCTGTTGCACTTCATAACCTTTTTTTATTATTTAGCGGCCACCTCATTTCCAGACTCAGCACCTGTGAGCATTCCTCACATTGACACATTCCCGGTCTCTCTGCGCTCAGCTCCCATCAAATTCCCGAGCTCATCCTGCTAACACAATCAATCGCAATTTCAGCCAGTGTGAGCCACTATAAGCGCTATTACGGCTCCAGCTGGAGCGTCCCGCTAGTATCAGCTCTCTCTAATGATATCTGCGGCCCGTTCTGCTCTTCCACAAATCACCGCTGCTGAAATGGAGAGAAGTCTTTAGAGGCGAGAGGCAATAACAGTGAGAAGTGGTCAAATTCAGGTGCTCACTACAAATCAGAGCGCCGCCCGAGCAGAACGAAGGGACACAAACATTTTTTTATTCTCTATCCTGTGAGTGTTTCTGGACCCGAGCGGCGGCCGGGTGGAATTATTAGGACACAGATCAGTGAGCCTCAGACACTGTCCTGAAACACTCCAGCAGTTTTCTGCTCTCCATTTGCTATTCGTCTTTATCAGTAATTGGAAGAGGAGGAAAGGCGAAGCTGCTTGTTATTCGACTTTTTGTCTCTCTGCTGACACCGGGAGCTACGCTGACGCCGGGATGGAAAGTGAACGGCAGAAAGAGAAAAATATTCAAAGCCATGAACTTGCACTTTAATATGTGTGACTGTGAAATTATCAGCAGTGACTGCTGGCAAGACACAGTATATTTACCAAAGCACCAAGGGACGGTTGAGCAGATGGAAAAAGAGTTCAGCTTCTCTGAGAAAATTCCCTCAGTTCTAGTAAACCATTAAACTCCATCGTCAGGCGATTCTACAGCGGCGTGTTTACATGAAAACACAATGTGGTGAAGGAAATACAGCGTAGGGATAATTAATAGTCGTTTTTCTTTTGAAACTTCCAGCAAATGTCCAAGAAAACAATGTGCCTTTTTATCAAACCAGAAAAAAAGAACGGAAACAATGTTAGCTTAAAAATGCAAGTTGACGCAACATTATTGTTTGTTTGGCTGCTTCATTTTTCTCTTCCTCGTAGCAAAGCGTGCTCCTTTCTTCTTTAATGCCTGTCAAACCTGCGCTTGAGCCTAAGTGAGACTAAAACAGTTATAAACACAAAACATTCACTAAGCAAAATTATTATCCCTCCTCTGAAGTTTTTTATTATTTTTCAAACATTTTCCAAGCAATGTTTAACTGAGCAAGACAAATACAACCTGAACTAAACAAATGATCTTGGCAATAAGAGAAACGAGAAACTAGATTTTTGAATTTTCAAAAAAAAGGAGGGAGTGAAATTAGCTGTTATGATGCTAATTAGTTTGAATAGATGCTAAACAGTAGCTAAAGTGTTAGAAATTATTATAAGATTGTAACTGATATAACAGTGTTGATCAGAGTGGATTCTTGCATTTTGCTATATAAAGTTTAACTGTTTTGAGTGTCATTTAGCTTTTTGGTATGAGGTAGCTTAGCAAAAAGCGAATGTAACGTAGGGTGTACTCACACTAGTCTATCTGAACTATGCCTTGACAAGTGTGAGCGCTCTAAATCAGGCCCAGACGGGGTTCAGTTGGCCGGCCCTGCCCCAGTTGGAAGAAGTGTGCCAAAGCATGGTTTGGTTGGGCTTTGACACGGTATCCTTGTAGTGTGAGTGCATAACACAGCTGAGCGCGAAACTGAAGATGCAACGTCATTTTTAAGGGACTGTTTCACATGGATTTATTAATCATTCTTACTTTTCAATGAAAGTAATCTGTCAGTTTATAGCAGATGCAACCCCCTTGCTGCATGTCAGCTGCCACCTTCAGCAAAAATCCTAACACGTGCAGCACCATGACTTTTATGAATATTTATGAGCGTCAAAAGTGATGAATCTGTTCAGAAAATAATTTGACTGTGTGTCTCTGCATTTCAAACAACTCAAAATAATACAAAACTATATAAGTAAAAGCAATCTCTATTGTACAGTGTAAGTACAATTTCTCATTTGTTAAACTCAACAGTCGCATTATCGATGAGGTAAGCGTGCTCAGACTCGGAAGGCAAAAAATATAATGTGGGTGTGGGCCAAGGGGAAAAGGGGAGGGGGGATAATCGCGCCTGGGCACAGTTCAAGACAAAACCATGCCTAGTGTGAGTACACCCTTAGACCCTGTTTACACTAGTGCGTATTAGTTTTAAAATGGCGATTTAGTATGAAAACGATCCGTGTCGACACTAGTGTTTCACCCAGCGTTTCAGAACAACTCTCCATCTACATTAAAACAGAGAAAACGCACATCAAGTGACCACACACACAGACACACACACACACTGGCAGGGGCTGCAGTGTGCTTTGAGCACATACCCATATGAGAGCTGTGCATGTCGGACTGTTCATAAAGGATCTCCCATTGGATCTAATCTTACTATGTTTGTTAAACGTGATATATAATTCACCTTGTTGACTATATCTAACAACATATTCCCCGACTTTGGTCTTTTGAATCTATTACTCGTTCTCAGCTAATGTGTTTTGGCTGAGCGCAAGTATAAGTTATATATCTTGATTAATGTAATCGCGGACACCGATTCTGCACAATTGGCTGATTGCTTGCCTTTATTTCCTATATTGTATCAACGTATCGTGAAGTGTTCAGTGAAGGAGAGTCTATGTTTCGTATTTTCAATGAAAATGAAAGGAGGCAGTAATGTTATAAGCTCCGTTTTGTTATAAATATGCATGAAGATAATGTTCATATTATGCAGCTGCACGACGCCTCAACAATTTTGATGTCTTCTAAGTTGCTAATATCAAAATGAAAATAGGCAGTTCCTCACATCATGTTTTCATTTTATTGTTAAGACAGTGAAACAGCACAGCCAGGGTGATGTGAATGACTTTATAAAGTACACTCCATATCAAACTAGTGAAGTCTGAACTTACAAAGAGAGGATGCAGGGCTGAACTATGTGTGAAGGCTATGTAATATTGAGGAAAAAGCCCCAATCAGAGAGGCGAATGTCTGCAGCACTGCCTTCGTTTTCAGATGTCTTCGTTTTCCCCCATACACACTGAGATGGAACAGCAGCGTTTTAGAATGAAAACGTTCTGAACGCTCTGTTGTAAACGTTTTCAAAACGCTCCGTTTTCGGTGCTTAAAAACTCTGATGTACCGTGAACAGATAGCAAACCGTAGCAAAACTTATGCGCTTTAAAACTAAATTGCATTAGTGTAAACGGGGCCTTACACAGAGCAACACTGTCATGTTTGTTTTGAAGGTGAGTGGATGTTTTCAGGGATTTCAACACCTTAAATTTTGTCACTCTGCCACAACTAACACCTCATTAGCACTTAGTGGGTCACTAGCAAATTCCTCCATAGTTTGCATGCTAACCTCTATGTTGACCTTTGGCCAAATGTCAGTGTTGATATTAGAGGAAACAGCAGCTACACTCGCATATCATGCAGCTTATTTATTCAGGAGAAAATTATTTCTGGGAGATAATGCTGATTCAACTTCACATTGAATCCCTTTGAAAGTCAAGTGAGATGTTGGCCATGTAACCTACACAAAGTGAGCGTGTCAACTGCTATTAAGTCTAATGTGTGCTGGTGCTTCTTCACTCAAGAGCAGGTCTGAGATCAGATCCATCATTAGAGAGACTCTCAAACCCACAGCACTTCAATACAGATGAACACTCCACCAGGGAGCTGAATTATAGAGATTAAAGTGTCTGCATTTCCCGGGAGTGAACAATATTTTAAATATATCATTGAAAAATTATTCAGATGTTAAATATTTGTGGAAAGTATCCTGCTCTTAAGTCTTGGATGTTATTATTATTATTATATATATATATATATATATATATATATATATATATATATATATATATATTAGGGCTGTGCAAAAATATTGATATATCTAATTATTGCGATAGTTTCTTTCACGATAGTGTATCGCTAGTCCAACCTGAAGTATCGATTCAAGTTGTGCCAAACAACCTACTCTGCTCCAGTAGATGTTGCTAACTCGCAATCAACAAAACGCTAAGTAGTGTGGCATCAGAAGTAAGCAAGAGTGAGCATGGTGGAAAATACAAAGGCGCCTCCAGTTTTTAGGGCTGATGTGTGGCTGCACTTTGGTTTTAACACTATACCAGAGTACTGAATTAGACAAAAAATGCCATTTGCAAGCTTTGCAAATCAATCCTAAAATATTCAGAAAACACTACCAACCACGCAGAGGAATTAGCGGCACTGTGACCTCATCCGAAACCTCTTGATTCAAGGCAAACTACACTGGATAACATCATGGAAGGATCTGTTATTGTAACAGCCAACGAGTCAAACATGACCGTAGCAGCACAGCTGGCCAGCATGTTGCATGTAAAATGTTTCGTGCATGCCATCAATTTACCTATGTTCTAAAAGTTTTCACAGCAAAATTTTCACAATGCTGTCAGTCGCACTGTCAGTTTCTAACAGTTTACTGCATATTAAAGCACTGTGTTCGTTTATGTTTAGTTGATGCGTTTTTATTTTTTTTACTTAATTTAGTTGTATAAATTGTTTATTTCATTTATATGTGACTTTAGTGACATATACATTTTCGTTAAGTGTTTAATAACAATATGCATTTAATACATTTCAGTGAGTATTTATCCTATTGTATTTATATCACAATATATCATGATATATTGTATCGTGACCCATGTATCGTGCTATGTATCATATCGTGAGGCCCTTACCAATACACAGCCCTAATATATATATATATATATATATATATATATATATATATATATATATATATATATATATATATATATAAATACATTTTTAGAACTATTACTAGTTCTGATAATAACCAATGCAAGCGTATATTGTGTCTAAACACAAATGACCCTTGTCATGACAGGGAAACTCCATTATTCTGATGATTTATGAGATCTTGATTATAACGTTACAACAGGATGATTTCTAATGACACTTTTGCAGCTCAAGGATATTGGCAGATGCGTCTTTTTTTCTGTCAAATGCTCAGAATATCAATATCAACAATGGACATTCATGATATATAAGGTGTCTCTGGGATACTGAAAAATTCTCTTTGTTTTCACTTTGCATGTAGAAGTTGCTTCAGAGCATATGGCTGGGGGGAGCTTCTGTTCTGAAACACACATAGTGTTCATATGTTTGTTTGTGTGTGTGTGTTGAAATCATAAGTACAGAAGACCCTCTTTTCTCCTCAACAAAGTTTTCCTCCATTTCCTGACACTGTCTGATGGTGAACTTAAACTGTCACTCTTACTTTCTTGTGTCAAAGATAAAGAAAAGTGCAAACACTTTCCTTACTTTGAAATGCTCCTATATATTTCCTTTATCTCTTTCCTTCTCTCTTTAAAACTGAAAACAAGGAAGTGTGGGGAAATTATCAGTAGATTGATGTGTTTTAGTTGTACATGAGTGGTTGAATGTGAGTTCATCTAATTATGTAGTGATATCCTTCAGTCTAATATCCAGTGTTGATCTGTATTCTTCTGCAGATCTTCAGTCTCAACGGAAGCAGTGATTTTTCCTCTGTCTATAATAATTCAGATGGTCAATTTGTGAGCTTTTTTTTCTGTTTCATTTCCCGTCAATCAGAAATGTCACATTGTTAAAAATAGAATGAAAGGAAAAATTCAGCAGAGACACTTTTCTTGACAGACGCTGCCAAACTGACACATTCAGCAAAAGCTGAGAGTCAAAGCAAAAACTGCACTAAACTGTATTCGAACTGCATGTAAACTCAGCAGCATCCCAGTTTAATCAAAAAGTTATTGAGTACAGAATTTTAAGATATTCCAGCTGGTAGAAATTATTAAACATATAGACACCTCTTGTATAAATTTCAACAATATAGGTAACGCAAAAACTACAACGAACATAGAGCACTTGTCACAGTTATCAAGTTGAGTGCTCACCGGACACACTAAAAGACACTCTACACTTCACATTTGCCACTGAACTGAACTACATACCCCAACATGCCCTGCAGTCACACACCAGTTTCAGGTCATGACTGACTACATGGACTCTATACTCACACACACAACCTGGTAGTGAGCATAACTAAGCAAAGTTTTACTGTTTATGTTTGTTTTGCTGCCACAACCCTTTCGCTTGATACTACGACTACTGTTTTAGATTTTCTATGTGCTACTGTCTGCCCCTGTACTTAACCGTGCTTGTCTAATTACTCTTAATAAAAGCTGCATTTGGATCTGACACCTATCATAACCTTACTATTGTGTTGTCTAGTGCATCATTTCTCAATCCTGGTTCTTGCACCCAACCGATCTGCATATTTCACAAGTGTCTCTTATTTCACAGATCTGATTTATACAACCAGCTAATTAGAAGAGCTCCATGCATAAACTGTTACTGTATCTGATACCGCCCACTATCCCCTTCATTCACTATAACCTACATCAGTCCACTAATATACAGTAGTCCACTTGAAGGAGTAAATGAAAATGAGTGAGTGAAATTGAGTGCTGAGTTTACCAGAAGCAATACAATGTATTGTGGTGGCTATTATGTATACAAACCTTACTTTAATAAAATAATTATTTTATTGTGATACTTTCACAGGTAGGATTCAGGTAAATGGCTGCCATCTCGCAATCAGACACATGAAACTCATTCAGTGTGCATTTTTGGGTATTTTCTAGCTGTTAAATGTGCATGGGTTGTACACGCATTATCGGAGTGCATTGTGTGATTGATTGTAGTGCTCTTCATGATATCCACAATGGTTTTGGACACCACTAGGAATGGCTACTCCTTCAAAAAGTGCACTATTAAGGGTATAGGGGCATTTTCGGATATGCAGTGTACGTTTTCCCTAGTCCCTTCTCCTTCATTGTACTCTACCTGAACCATTAAAGCTTTATTTAATGTTCATTCACAGATTTACACAACATCTTTGCCTGAAGCACCTTATGATATACAAAAATATAACATACACTAAATGCCATATGAATTATATATGATTATACGCTCTCTTTAAACTGGCAAAATATCCTGCACATCCACTTGTTATCGAATTAGAACAAATGACTGACGTAAAACAAGAAACATAAAAAATGTGCAACACAGTAGAGCATGAGGCCCGGGATTGAGAAACACTGGTGTCTATCCAAATATAATTCTGCATAGCAATGAGTTCCCATGTTGAGAGTCAAAACATTTAAAGATAAACTATGGTGACACTTTATTTTGATGGTCCATTTGAGTATTAGTAGACTTTCTAATTAATATCTGTTGATACTGCTCCTGATACTGATGGATGAATGGATGGATGGATGGATAGACAAGTGTATTATTAATCTATTAGTAAATCATGCAATCCACCATCAATTTAAAATAATTGAAATCATACTGCAAATTGCCATTGGAAATTCAATTTGTACAGAGAGCCAGCAGTGTATTAACGGTTTAAAAAAAATCACAATATAGTGTTTTTATTCACATCAGAAGCAGAGGATCTGCAAGTAAAGACAGATATTGTGTTTGTGTGTCCGAGATGTGCTGTAGTGGTTTTATATATCTGTTGGACAAGAAAGTGGGCCAAACTACATTGAAATCTTAGTCTACAGTCAAGCATAAGAGCACAACACTGCAGTTTAAATTATTCATAACAAAAAAAAAGACAGATTTAATCTAATATAGTGCAAATATTCACATTTAAACCACTATATATATGAATATATTTATGATGCATATACACTTACATTTACTAATTTAGCAGATGCTTTTATCCAAAGCAACTTACAAGTGTGGATTAAAGAAGCACTTCAAATCATCAGTGAGTAGCAGTATATACATAAATACTATGGCAATATTCTATGGATATCTTTCTTTTGCTAAATGTTTCATTTTGTTGAATGGCAATTTACTAACAATAATCTATCAATTAAAAGCCAGAATGACAAGAAAGGACACTGTTGGTTGACAAAAAAGGCCCATTACTGGGAAATTTAAAGCAAGATTCAAAGAAGGACGACTTAAGCTGTTTTTTGTCCAGCTCTTCTAATAATGTTTTTGGGCAAATTTCTAATGGCGAGTTTCAGGCTTTGGTGCCTTTGTTCTGTTTTGTTGGATGACACTCAAAAGCATATGAAAAGAAATGGCCAGCAATAGATAAAGCCTGAAACACAAACACACTATAAGGGGGAATAAGGGCTTCGGCTAAGCAGAGTCTTCAGAATTGTATTCGTTTTGAAGGCAAGTAAAGAAAAAGTTTCAGAGGTGGACGCAAGTGCAGTAATGTTCTCAGCGTTTTCTCTTTGAGCTGCTCTGAGAACTTTCACACACACACAAACCCCCAACATTTTTACACCAAATCTAGACACAAACACACACACTGAGGAACATTAGAGTTATACTCTCCAATGTTCCTGAAACAGAACAAATGCTTGGTAAACAAACCAACCAATCAATATCCTCTATTTATGACACATTCTTTTATTTTTCTTGTATCCTCGCGCTCAAAACTGCAATCTGTCTTTTGTTTACAGCGTTCACTCGGCAGACGCTTCAGACGGTCGATGGTATTGGCAGATGCTCTAATTTGTTCGCGCGGGTCGAGCGAGAGGCGTTTCAGACGTGAATAAACACCTTATTTTTGAATTCTTCAATCTGATGAGTGGCATTAGGATAAAGACGCATTCAAGCACATTCACGGAGTTTATGTAATGTGTCTATTAAACAGCTGTTGTTCTCATTGGATCTGTGTCTCTGTGGGTTAATTCACTATCTTTGGCTGAATCTGAAAGCACTGTTTACAGCGGGAAATTCACTCCAGGTCCGTTGCGCCTCAGTGCTAAATGAGCTTCTCCGTGGCCTAAAACACAAGCACATTCATTTGGACAGAGACAACACAGTCAGCTGTGAAAGTGATGTGAATATTAATCAGCCGTCGTCTTTATCAGTCACACGTGCTGCTCCCAGATCAGTTGCTTTGGCTGGGCGAGCTGGAAATGGAAATAGGGAACTGGGGTTTGTTTCACGGAGAGCTTCTCACAGCTTGAATTGTGTATCTGTGAATCCTGGATGATGGTTGGCTTGAATCTGATTCATATGGGTGTCTCTGATTGGTCGCTTCTCTGTGAGCGCCATGGAAACCCTGATGACTCTTTGATCCAGACGGATCTGGGCTAATTGACCGAGATGTGAGCAGGATTTGGTGGCTACCTGCTGCTCACACACTGTGCATGCCGCAGATTTGTCTAAGCCTCTTTTACATTCCTTTGCAAATGCACATAGAGGCCTAAAATAGCCTGTTTATTACACTAGTTTGTGTAATTTTAACAAATCATACTAGTTTTCTACTGATGTGATACTGAGTATTCAGTATAAGTGGGACATATTTTTTATAGTAGAGCTTTTGGACATTGGAAATCAGTTAATACTCTATGCCTTGTGTGAAAGTGTGTGATTGTGGATTATGCTTAAAACAGAAAACGCAGTCAATATGTTGATTCTTATCAGACTTCAGAAACCTTTTTAAATAGTGACATGGGTGGCCATAACATGAACTGAAGCCAGCATTTTAAGTATGGCTCACACTATGCTATTTCTAATAATCCTTTTATAATGTAGCTTGTCTGACTGTGTGAACATGATCCACATGTCACACTGTAAGACCTCCAACACAGGCTCATTCTGAAAACGTACCCCTATATACATTTCTGAAGATCGCAAATTATGTAACCAGAGGTACATATGGCTGCACTTCGTTCTGTTTTGTGCTTACTAGCTGCCCACTTACTTCTGTATAGAAGGCTTTTCCGCTGTTACCAGTTTGTCCAGTGGCACACGTTTCATACAGTAGAGTATTTCAAGCAGTGCATATTAAATATATACATGATCATTTGAATCTACAGGTATATGAAGTGAAGTATTCCATTTGTGTCTCTTTTGTGAGATGGAGGTATTTTGATCCACGTATCTCTCTGTGTCTGAGACGATGTACAATGTTGATTGGATCAAGAAGCTGTTTTGTAAGTTCTGGGCACTTAACACCTTTGTCTTTTAGATAAACAGAAGACAGGTGGTCTTTGTCTCAATTGCCACTTTCTGATAAGCTTCAAAAGGGCCAGAGATTAGTGTTAACTCTGCAGCATTTGTTTATATTGGAAATTAATTTTCACAAGTCCCTGGCTTTACCGCTGATCACTACAAATGGGACTCACTAGAGAACTTTGAGATCTCTAAAAGCGTACATAGCAGCCTCTGGAGAACACGAAAACTTCAAAAAACATACCTCCTGGGAGGTATATAGGAGTACGTATTCAGAATGAGCCTGGGTTGAAGACCTCAGTTGTCATGATTGAACAAGAATCAAAGACACACCAAATACAACACACGCAAGTCTCATCTGAAGTTTGACATCGACAATCCATGACACACTCAGTAAACCCACATTCTGAAATGATACCCAAATAAAACAAACAAACTGTAGCATTACTTTTACTCATAACAAGCCATGACAATAAAACAGGGGGAAAATGTTAAAACATTTCTCAGATTCAGTGGTTAAAACCAATGATAAAAAGAGATTTTATCCAAGCATTATTTTAGAATTTCTAAAATATGTCTTAGATCAACAAATTGTGGCCAAAATCACAGGGTGAGCCTTTCTTTACACTTATTTTTGTTTGTTATTTAATTATAAGTAAAAAGAAGGCCTGGTAAATGTATTATCCACATATAATATAAATATAAACATAATATAGAGATATCTTAATAATGCACATCCACACTACTGTCACTAAGTATGACATTTAGTTTGATATGTTAATATGTGCTATGCTTTTTCCTCTTGATAACACAATAAAATATCTGGTTATATAGATATGCTCAAGCACAAGCTCAGAATATCACTGGCATTATGACAACAGGTAGCAGTCATTAAAACTATATTTTTGAAAGTTTCATTTAATTAATTTATTTTTTTTTTAGAGAATTTGAGAGTGTATATATATTTGGCTATGTGAGACTACAGTTTGAGTGAATCCCTTTTCTTTGCATAGCACATTGATAACAGCTGTTTCTGCATTATTCTGAACATTATAGGCACTTATTTCATGCTTGACAGAGGAGAGGCTCTCTGGAGTGTGAGTGTAAATGTCACACCTTTGATTTTCCTAGCAAATCCGTTGCAATTCATTCACAATAAAAATTATTCCATAGACAAGAAGACTGTTGCTCAGACTTTGGCAATAAAAAATTATTCAAAAAAAGTCCCTTTAAAGTCTTAAACAAGTAGTAATCTGTCATATTTTACTCACTCTTTGTCAGTGTCTTGTATGTGTAATGTTTCTCTGTTTGTGCTGTGCTTGTTCATAGCTCTGTCTTTGTTGATGTTGTGCATGTGTTCCTTTTGTCCTGCCCCCTTTGCAGTCCTTATCTAGTTGTCGCTTGCTTGATTGTGTTCACCTGATCCTTGTGTGCTCTGCTGTATTTTTATTGTGCTCCTTTCCCCACTTGTGTTAACTGTCTTTGCTTATGCCTGTGAGTTTTATTAGTTTGCAACTATAACATGATTCATCATTTAGTTTGCATCATTAGTTTGCATTTGTGTCTTGAAACACATTCTACTTTTTCTTTGTTCATGCATTTGGCTTCAGGTGAAGGTTCAGTCTTTGTTTCGGATGTCCTATTGTGACTTATTTTTATGTCTGTTTTTTTTTTTTTTTTTCTTTTGACTATCAAACTTCTTCTTTGTTTACTCTATTTAACGTAATTTATTTTGCTTCATTTTTCATTTAATATTTCTTAGAATTCCTGTGATCTACAATTTCTTTTTTGCTTTAAGCTCCAGTTACATATGTATTTTCTTCATTGTGAGTTCTTTCAGCCATAGTTTTGACTGGTTTCTATTTTTGCCAGCGTTTGTCTTACAGTAACTGTTATCCTGTCTTAGGTTTTATCTTATGTGTCTCCTGTTAGAGCAGTTCAGCAGACTTGCTTCAGCAGTTACACCTTCAAGTGCCAAGTGTCTGGTTCCTTGAGTCTCTCCCTATAGTCTCCATTGTTGCCATAGCATTTGATTTTTCACTTCCAGAACCCTGACAGCTTTTTTTCCCTTTATACTTTGAAGAATTGTGGTCGCTAAAACTTTGAAAAGTTCCAATAGCATGTAACAAATTTTGAACAAAATGATGCTTAATATGTGTATTAACAAAGACTGAAGTATACACAAGCCCAGCTTTCTAGTACAGGAGCCAATCAGTAATCGCTATCGACTAACAAATCTCAGAGGAAGGAGATTTCGATCAGCTGTGCAAATTTTGTGTGATTAGAACATTTAGAAATAAAACTAAAGACACCATAGTTGCTTTATTTTATTGGTGATTCCTATTATGAAATTTAATTATAAGCCTGGCAAGCAATTTTGGAGAATTTGATGTTTCCCTATTCAAACATAATGCCCAAGCATACTGTCCGAGAGGCGTTTTAAAGATAGCCACCAAGTGAAATGACTTGCCTTAAAGGGACTTATTATTATTATTGGTATTAATATATATGGTATTTCATATGGTATTAGCTTGCATGATAAAATAGTGTTCAATTTGCATGATCTAAGCTAAAATTTAAACTAAAAAAGGAAAAAATAAGAATAAAAAAAGTTGTGAAACATTCTATTTCTAAATTTTCCCTGGAGTAGTGTGTGTGCGTCTGTGACATATGGGAGTTTTTGCTAAATCAAAATGTCTCTATTAGATATTTGAAGGTTAACAGGCACACAAATACCATATGGTCAAAAAAAAAAAAAAAGAACAGAACAGAACAGACATCTTGTAAAAAATCTGCCACATTGCACAAAAGAAACTCTGGAAAACTAAATGATGGATATTTTTGGTCTTTGGGTGAACTATTGCTTCAACACCATTCTTTCACTCCTTGCAAACCCTGATACTTCCTTAAGGAAATGCAAATGTAGATGAATTCATTGCTGCTTGTCTCCGCAGAAATTGCCTTTGGCCAGTTGCTCACATTCTTCACATCCCTTGAAACCACTGCGGGAGACTGACACAATTCTCATTCTCAACATGCTACATTTCAGTGGTAAAACAAAAAAAGAGAGAGAAAGTCAGAGTATAAAGTAAAGCACAGCACCTTCCATTTTTGGGATCTTTTCTTCCTGAGTGCTAATGCTAGCATTAAGAGATATTCTCACTGATGATGCAAACTTACCACTCTTCAAACCATAAAAGAAAAATGTCTTATACTGATGCTACAGATACACACACAAAGACAATCTCTATGTCAGCCAGTCTGTGGGTGTGAGACTCTTTTCTGTCTCTTGTTTGGATGTGTCATTCTGTCATCGGCAGAAATCTGTTTGCTTTTAGCAGCACATTTCTAAAGTTCCTCACTGACTTCACATTGACAGGAGGAGGATCAATCCACTGCGGTGCGACAAACCCACCGATGCTTTGACAAAGACAAACTATCACCACCAACCAAACTTCAGCTGTGTCTGTGCAGAGTCACAAAAAATTCAATTATCTGCCTCAATTGTCTACACTTAAACATTAAAAGAGAGCATTCCCTCTTTTTTTTAACATATTGACGAGTTTTAATTAGTCAACAAAAAAGGATTGATGCCATCTGACTAAAGGATTGAAAAAAGTATTCATAAAGCAAGAAAATGATGGATAGATGGATGAATGGATGGCTACACCACAGAGCACCTGTGCTCCCATCATGCTTGAGCACTTTCAGGCCGTGAGGGATTGTGGGTCCAGAAGGCTGCTAGCAATCCGAGAAACAAGTGTGAAATGGAGCAAGAAAGTATGAAAGAAGGAAGCAAAGAAAACACAAAGGACAAAAAGCCAGTGGGTTCAGTGTAAGTCAAGCTGGTTAAATTCAGGCTCTTTGTTAAATATGTATGAGAGTTTTGAGGGAAAGAAGCTGTTTTAGCTGTTTGACTTCTAGAGTGACTTCAATGTCACGGTTCTCACTGAATGACTTTGACATCGACCTGCTCTTTTGTCTGAAACACTGGGAAAAAATCAATTTGCTAGTTCATCTTTATATAAGTGCATGATGCTCTGTTTTGTGTTCTTACTGTACAGTATGTGTGTTTGTGTGTGATGGATTGAGCTTAGAAACTGAGTTGACAGCCTTTAAACTACCCACAAGTTCAGCTACAGTCATGCTGGAGTTTATTGCTGCTCAGTTACCAAATTAAAAACAATCTATTTGTGGAAATCAATAAAATCTAAACAAATTTGTCATGTATTCAATTTACTGGCGATTAAATCTTGTAGTCTATTTAACTTAATCAAAGTAATAGGCATCTTTTTACAGAACTGTGGAGGAAACCTTCACAAACACACAAAAAAGCCTCCTGGTCAGGGACTCAAACCTGCTGTGAGGTGAGTGTGCTAACCACCATCCTGCCCCACTGACATGCTAACTGTGTGAAATAATCGATGACATAATTTCATTCTTTGAGTATGACCATTTTTATATCTGGCCTGTTGGGAGCATTTATTTCCAAATCTGAGGTACTCTCTTCTAGAAATCAGTTTGTTTAGGTATATGAACATGCATGGCAACTGTGCTTGGATCTTAATCCAATACTATGAAAGACAATAGCTGGTGATCGCATTCATTCATTTTCTTTTCAGCTTAGTCACTTTATTAATCTGGGGTCTCCACAGCGGAATGAACTTATCCAGCATATGTTTTACGCAGCGTATGCAACCCATCACTGAAAAACACCTATACACTCTTATTCCCACACATACACTACAAACAATTTTAGCTCACCCAATTCCTGTATTGCATGTCTTTGGACTTGTGGGGGAAACCAGAGCACCCGGAGGAAACTTTACACAGAAACACCAACTGACCCAGCTGCGGCTTGAACCAGCTACCTTCTTGGTGTGAGTTGACAGCACTACCTACTCCGCCACCGAATCGCTGTGATTGCATTCATCAAAATAAATTCCTTTGTGTTTAACACAAGAAGGAAATTCAAACATGTTTGGAAAAAGTGGACGGTGTGTACATGATCTACACGTTTAAGGATTTCTGCAAGAATTATTGATTGATATATGATTCAGCTGAACTGGTAAATCTTTATTCTGACATTGTTTGAGGTAAATTAAACTGATTCACTCAAAACTCAAGACTCACTGTCTTCTACCAACTCACAGATCTATCTAATTTGAGAATATGCTAAGTAATCAAACTAAATAACCATCTAAATCAGGGATCACCAAACTTGCCCCTGGAGGTCTGGTGTCCTTCAGATTGTAGCTCCAACCCTAATCAAACACACCTGAACAAGCTAATCAAGGTCTTACTGGGTATACTTAAAACACACAGGCAGGTGTGTTGCAGCAAGTTGGAGCTAAACCCTGCAGGTCCCTGATCTAAATCATTCTGGATCAGCTAAAGAGAAAAATATTTTTCCATTTAACGCCATTTACCACCATGAGCTGATTTTAATTGAAAAAACAAAAACAAGAAATAGTAGCAACCGGTCAGGTTGGAATTTTATCATTACGTCAGCCAATGCTTGCAGCAACATGAACTCAAGCACTCTCACTCAAGCTTTTCTCCTCCTTTTTCTTCCTATAAAACCTTTCCCAGAACTCAGCTAAAAGTTCTTTGATTAGTTATCAATAAGCTGTAAATGAAAGACAAAATACAGGTTGCAATATTTTTAATATTGTTTAAATAAATAAATAAAATATAATTTAATAGCATTTATAGGCTAAATAAATATAACATATTTTTTTTTATTAAATAGGCTATTTTCTGAAAAATGTCCATGTCCACGTTTATTTCATCAAATTTAACACAAATAAGTCAAATAAGCAGAGATTATGTCTTGGTAATTTAAAGATGACTGAAAATTTTGAATGCATCAACGTGAACTCACAAAATCTGAAGTGAAACCTTCTCATCCTTCTGGTTTGATGGTAAATATTTACAGAAACACTTGAAACAGAGACACAGAGATGAGAGTCATGGCAAGGCTGAGACAGAAGCCTGTTTTCAGCACACGTATTCGACAGTCCCCTGAGTGAAGAGCGCTTTGGAGAGGTCTATTATTGTTGAAGAGGAGCGGAAAACATGAACAACACTTCAGCCACGAAAAAAGTCACATGACACAAATATACAAGAAAGAGAATTTCCACTGAATCAGTAGCCCTGTTTCCAATCACCTACATGTGTGCACATTTTGAAGTATAGCATAAAAGCGTTGGATAAAAAATGCTAAGATGCACATGAGTTTTAAAATGTACATGAAAAACTGAAATATATTGTCTGATTAGAAATAAAATGTGCAAAAGCTGGAAAAAAATTCCAGCATGCTCATTAAAAATGGAATCTGATTTTGCCTTAATAGTTACAGGCTACACTCGTTTAATACTAGTGGCCTATGACTATATGTGCCTGGACTACGCTGTTACATGGTCTAATACTAGCAGCCTATGACTATGTGTGCCTGGGCTACCATATTGAATGGTTTAATACTAGCAGTCTATGACAATGTGTGCCTGAGCTACCCTGTTGAACGGTTTATTACTAGGAGCCTATGATTATGTGTGCCTGGGCTACCTTGTTAAATGATTTAATACTAGCAGCCTATGACTATGTGTGCCTGGGCTACCATACTGAATGGTTTAATACTAGCAGCCTATGACTAGATGTGCCTGAGCTACCCCGTTGAACGGTTTATTACTAGCAGCCTATGATTATGTGTGCCTGGGCTACCCTGTTAAATGATTTAATACTAGCAGCCTATGACTATGTGTGCCTGGGCTACCCTTTTAAATGATTTAATACTAGCAGCCTATGACTATGTGTGCCTGGGCTACCATATTGAATGGTTTAATACTAGCAGCCTATGACTATATGTGCCTGAGCTACCCTGTTGAACGGTTTATTACTAGCAGCCTATGATTATGTGTGCCTGGGCTACCCTGTTAAATGATTTAATACTAGCAGCCTATGACTATGTGTGCCTGGGTTATCCTGTTAAATGATTTATTACTAGCAGCCTATGGCTATGTGTGCCTGGGCTACCCTGTTAAATGGTCTAATACTAGCAGCCTATGACTATAAGTGCCTCGGCTACCCTGTGGAATGTTTTAACATTGGTAGCCTGTGATTATGTGTGCCTGGGCTACCATGTTAAATAGTTTATTATTAGCAGCTTATGACTTTGTTAGCTTGGGCTACCCTGCTAAATGGTTTAATACTAGCAGCCTATGAATATAGCTGCGTCCCAAATGGCACACTATACACTATGCACTCATGCACTATGTACTTATGCACTTACATACTCAACAGGAAAGTATATGTATGTAGTGTTGTCCCAAATGGCACACTAATGTGTTTTTACTAAGCGGAAATTCAAACCGTCTCCCTGATGACGTTTGACGGTTGCCAAATCATTGAAATAAATGACCAAACTATCAAATAAAACCTGCCGTGAGTATTGCCGCATTCACCATCGGGAGGCGCTATAATCACTCTCGTAGGAGAATTTTGCTTTCACCATCCAAAATAAATAAAGTTATTCAACATGTGCGTCCGATAGCTCCGCCCCTTCCGCTACGTAAGCAAACCTGCGGTCGTTGAGTGCGTGAAGTGTCCATCATTCCACACTTCATTTTAGCGGCTGAATGAGTGCATCATCCGGGTAATTGAAGTGCTCTTATTATTTTTAGTGTTTTCAGTGTGAACACACTACTTACACTATTTATACTACAAAATGGCGTAGAATAGTGCATAAGTATGCGATTTGGGACGCAGCTTATGTTTGCCTGGGCTACTCTGTGGAATGTTTATCATTGGTAGCCTATGATTATGAGTGCCTGGGCTACCATGTCAAATGGTTTAAATGTAATTTGACTATGTGATTGGACAACTAGTCTAACTGGTAAACTGATCTAATTTTAGGCCAACTCAAATTTGTTTTTAAATGTTTTGCAAAGACCTGAGTGAAAGTCCATTCTCAAATATATGAGAGGGTCTTGAGGAATTAGGGAATGATAGACCCGTCCAGGAGACCCATCAAAAAGTGAGGGTAAACACAGTAATGTAGGCACAACTGATACTTTGGAGAGCTAAAAATGAGCTAAAGTGGTTTATTGGCTTGCAGGAAGTGTCATTTTTAATATTCAAATATAATACTAGATTCTCAGGATGTTACAATTTGCATTCTCTTGGACTCATGGGGTGAAAATTTTTGCAAAAAAAGTACATTTGCAACTTTGGATGGAAACTAGCTAGTGTCTTTTTCTTTAAGTAAGGGCAAGGGACATGTCTAAACATGCTGAACCAGAGTGTTTATGTGCATACACCACAGTGGGGCTGCCAAAAGCCACAGGAGCGAGACAGAGATGTGACCCCTGAAGACCCATGGAGACCCTCAGCAGCCCAGAGTCTGAAAGCTGACAAACTCCAGCAAACTCTGTGCTGTGTAGCTCAACAGCCGCTCTCCTTTGAGAACACAGGCCAGGTCACATCACTCGCAAACACAAGAGGACTTCACTTGAAGATGAAAACAGAAAAAAAAAAACTGATTCAGACTAAGAAGAGAGGGAAGAGGAACACTTGAAAAAGAAAGGACAAGAGGGCTTGAGAGAAACATGCAAATGAAGAGACGAGGACATGGGGAAAGAAGTGAGACAGGGAAACATATGGACAAGCGTCTTCCAGATGGTGAAGACATGCAGTGATGAAGAAAGAAGTCAGTTTGACCTGCTCACAAGTGTGTGTTTCCAGAATAATCAGGCTCTTGGGAGAAGTGAAATGCACCGTTTAATAAAACACTAATGAAGTACTAATGAAACACCTCTTATACAGGTATAATGGGTGTTACCTCAGTTTCTAGCATTTTTGTTGTTTTTGACTTTTACTTTATTTGGTTATTATTATAATTAATCTGTTAGATTATAATATGTTGTTATCCTTTTATCTGTCTTCATTTGTTTTTCAAATAACATGTATTTATAGATTTAATTGTTCTACTGTTGTCCTAATCCCATGTGTTAAACTACAAAACATCATTATAAAAAAAGATATATTATTGCATGTTGAAAAATATGAGATCTTGAATAAATACATTTATTAATTTAGTATGTGTTATTGAAGAACTTGGGATGAAATATGAAATGCAATTTTTTAAGGAAACATACAAAAATCAAGGTAAATATCATTTCTGAGAAGAACATATTTACATGTTGTAATCAAATGAGCAGTTATTTTGAGTTATTACATAAAATGTTAGCCCTAAAATTAGCTCTAGCTTTAACAAGACAAGGAAATTTCATATCAAATATGTAATGTCACAGGTTAGAGTACTACTAAACCAGGGGTGCTCAACCCTGTTCCTGGAGATCTACCTTCCTGCAGATTCCAGTTGCAACCCATATCAAATACTTATCACGTGGTGTTTAGGTCCTAATTAATTGGTTTAGGTGTGTTTGATATGGGTAGCAACTGAAATCTGAGGGAAGGTAGATCTCCAGGAACAGGATTGAGCACCCCTGTACTAAACGATCATAATTTTGGAAAGCCATATGACATTTCATACTACATTGAGGACATGCCATTTTCATTTATTCATTTATTTTCGTTTTGGCTAAGTCCTTCTATTAATCTGGGGTCACCACAGCAGAATGAACCGACCAACTTATTCCGCATATGTTTTTTATGCAGCGGATGCCCTTCCAGCTACAACCCATCACTGGGAAACATCCATACACGCTCATTCACACACACACTCCAACACCACTGCAAATTTTAGAATACCCAATTCACCAATACCACGTCTTTGGACTTGCCAAAACGAGTGTTTGCCTGTTCATCACGTAATAGTGTGACTAAACTCCACCCATTAATTTACAGGGAAGTTTGACAAATGCAGGTCAACAAAACACAAGTTGAGTATATATTTTCAGAAAGACAGAAACTAATACTGTGTTGACTGGATCAGATGGTAATGTGTGAATAATATTTTTATTATACACTACAGTCAAACATTTTCCCTGCTGCTTTGGCTGTTATTGCAAATCATTAGACGTTTTTTGTCAAATCTGTTAGCCACTCATACCAGCATTTACTTATGATACATAATGATTTAAAATATAGTGTGATATATAAAAAAGTAAAATATCTGGATAACATTATTAGTGTATCTCAGAGAATAGTACAAAATAAAAGTCTGTTTTTGACCTCTTTAAACCTTTAAGATAGTCGCCACAACAACTCAGATTTTTAATGTACTAATAATAACACATCTTATTTGCAAAAATTCAAAAGCTTTCTATTAATAAATATTGCTGCTAATTGACATGTCAAGATTGAATTTTCAGGAAAAAGGTCAGCGAGGACGCAGACAGAGAAACTGAGACAGTAAAATTAACATAAAACTAGCTACTAACTCCAAGAATAATGTCGCACAGGGTCTGACATTGTCCAGTGTCAATTTATAAGAAGGACAGAAAAAAAGAGGGACGCGGCAGATATAAAGCGCTGTTAGAAAGAATTATAAAGCTCTGCACTTAATGTGATCTCCGAGTGGACGATAACAGGGATATTTGTAGCCCAAGGCAACAGTCAAGCTAAGCAAATATGAAATGGTTAATTACAGCTCAAGCAAAGACCCTGAAGGAGAACGAGCCACACAACAACAAACTGCAGAGGTCAAGTGTTATTTGGGTTAATCTCAGAGAATCTTCATCTCTTAATGATGATCTTCATAGGAAATGAAGCACTTTATGAGTGTTTAATACTGGAGCCACTTTTACATCTGAGATTTAATCTCAACCGGCAATGATGAAACAATATTAAAGATGATTATTTAGACAAAAACTATTTGAGAAACCATTTCCACACTCAATTATTATTCCTTTCAGACACTTTCTGTTTGTGTATTCATAGAATTGAAGCCAATGATAAGATTCAAACTCAATTTCTGCTTCATTAGACTAAATAATTGTAATCGTACAATGACTGATTTGGAAGATAAACAGAAAGAATGACAAGTAAAGAGACTAATATTACTCTATTTGAAAGCATGTTGAGCTTCTCAACCCCCTTCAGTATGTTATTTTCCACCCTCACACACTCGTAACTGAATTGTCAGTTTAGTTTGTGCTTTGAACTGCAGAAGTGTTCAATTACGTCTATATTTATCACAGTTTCTGAGGTATTTTTGAGCTGTTATAAAATCACAACTCTTCATGAACTCAGTTCATACAGCAACACACCAGTTTATTTTCACTCCCAGCAGTGCAGTGACTTTAATAACACACGACACGTGAAATTATTAATGCAATTAGTCTCAAATATAACCAGCCTCATTATTTGCTTCAACTTACTGAGCGATTCAATTACTTGCTGCGGTGCTTTCAACAAATAAGTGTTGACGCTTCTGACCTTAAGTGTAAAAACATCAGCAGAACAATTTGAGCTCGATGGGTTTCAGACACTTGCAGATCATCCTGCGGTGTCAATATTGTGAAGACCATCCTATAATAATTGACTTCTGGCTTGAGATTCTGTCCATTATTAAGCTCAGATTTTTCATTTTACGCTCAGATTGGTTGTGATTGTTTCTTGATGAGTGAAATCAATGAGCTGTTTGGTGTATAAATTGCAAAACACAAGCTAAAGAGCATATTAATTATAGACTGTTAAGAGTTTAATGTATCACCATGACATATTTTCATCCCGGGTTTTCATGCTACTTTTTGGGGAAAAAAAAAACTTTTCAAGGACCTTTTAATGTCAAAGATTTTCAAATCTCAGGCTCCTCATCAAATGTAAATTTATTTGACAGCAAGATGGAAATAAAGGTAGAGTTATTACGCTGTCTTCTACATAACATTTGTGTATTTTGTTCATGGGAATTTTAGCAGTCAGTACTCACTGAAGAGAAGGAAGTGTTTCTTGGAACCTGAGAATAAACATAAGAAGCTTTTTAGAAGCTTGAATTACACAATATTTTATTGGCAACAACAGGAGGTTATATTAGGAACATTTTTGATTATAGCCTTTTTAGAAGTATTAATTTCATTGGAAGTATTCAAAACAATCCTTTGTACAGTAAGAGCTGGCAATCTAAATTTCCTTCCAAGTTTGAAACAACCCAGCATTTACTGAGAATGCTATAATAGACATATTATTTCCTATAAATAATTGTACTTTTATAGTTATAAAACTACAAATATTAATGTGAAATCTTAACTTTCAATTTTACTATCCCTTACCATCTATTGATACATTTTCAAAATTAATTTAAATAATAAATGCCAAAAACTTTAAGTGTTGCAGCCTATTAGGATATTAATATGTCAATTGTGGGATTAAGCAAAAAACTGCTGAAATATCATACATAATATACCGAATCATACTGCTTGCTGATTGGCCAGTTTAATCCAACCTAACAGATAATCAGACGCATGAATTCCCCTTTTAATCCTCCTCTCAGGTGCTTGTTAACACGTCAAAGCATTTCACTCAATCAAAGTTTAATCTGAGAGGTCACACTTTTATATTTCAGCAGTTAAGTTTGCTGGAGCTCGTCTCATCACTCCTGCTCTCTTTAGAGGATGAGGAGTGTGTGTGTGTTTGCTGTCTCGTGTTTCGTCAGGGTTCAGTGTGTGTGAGATGTGCTTTTTATAGCAGAGTGTTATAGATTTGGCTGCTGTAGCCGCAGGCCGGCAGATCTGCTCTGTGATTGGTCAAGTTCTTTGGTCGGCTGGCCGTTTGCCCTCTCCGGGTCGAGACAATTAAAAGCATAAAGACAATGTTCCTAGCTCACTGGAGCAGAGCTCTTTCACCTCGTCCACCCCTCGCTCCACACACTCCTGCTCTTTCCCCTCCGTCATTCATCATCTGCACTGCTCACTCCCTGCGTGTATGTGTCTCTTCAACTCTGTTACATCATCACCATCATCATCATCGTCGTCATCATCACAGCAGCTGCAGATGTGGCCAAACTGACTGACTGATGCTGATGAGTGAATAAAGCTTATCGATTCTGATCCTATGAACACACACAAACAAGACACAACAAACAAAAGTTTGCACACTCATGCAACACATGGGCACAAGCACACACACTCACGATCACGACACTCATATACACACTCTGCTGACTCATGCATAACCATGTACAAACATGCACACACACACATTGCTCAAACGTATGTTTAAACACTAAATAAACATTCTTAATTACATATGAACAGCTTTTTTAACTTGCAAAACACACACACACACACACACACACACACACACACACATCTTTATAAGGCCATCACATAGATGTAATGGTGTTTATACTGTGCATAATGTATAGTCTATCCTCCTACCTAAAATAACAAACTCATACAGGAAACTATCTGCTGTTTAACATTTTCAGAATACTGCATTGTGTATGCATTGTGTCTGAGCTTTTTTCTGATGGTGACCAAATAAAAAGTCCTCACAAGGTCCAAATTCACTTACTTGTGTTGCTAAACATGTGAAGACACACTTAAGGGGTCCCCACAATAAAAGTAATACAGGGTATACATACTGTACATGCGCACACACACACACACAGTCATGCTCGAGGCTGATTAGAGGAACCCAACTTCAGGCCAGCTCTATTTTTATGTTCTTATTTATGTGTCTTTCTTTAAAAGTAGCCACACTGTTGACAGTAAACCAAAGCAGCAGCAGCTCTCAGGATGAATTTGTGTCACATTTAGAGTACACACAACCCAGTAAATTTTGAATGGTCAAACATAATATTTGGAGTTCTAAGAATGAAGAAAAAGATATGATTGTTTTTTTTGAACGCAGATGAAAAGTAGCTTTTGAATAGTATAGCTTCATTTCCTCTTTTACAACAGGTCTATTCAACAACAGAAATGAAAACAGGCTGAAGGCTATGCTGTTACATTAAGTTTAGTAGTAAGCCAACAATTTTGATAACACAAAATATTACAATTATGATTAAATTCGTAAACATTAATCAAACAGTAAGTCATTGTTTGAAGTGGATCAAAAAAAGGGGTAATGGAATTGTCTAAAACTACTGAACAACACCCATTGTTTTCTTAAGACAATTTCGAATTTTATTTGACCAGTTTTCAATGGATTTTCTGCAATTGCCTCTTCATTTCATGCTTGAACAACTACATAAATGCTTTTCGATGCTTTGATTACATTTCATAATAGATTCTGTAAAAAGAACCTTGTAAAATGGAAAATAGTCACAACATTTTTGCATCTGCCATTTTCAAAATATACACAGTAACTTTACATTAAGCTAAACTTCAAAATAAAGTGACAGTCTGTGTTTTGGCTGCCAAACGTCTGATGACTACTGCTCATGCAGGTCCAGCTGACATAGAATGTAGCTTAAAGTACATGCAAATGTTGAGGGCACACTAATTAATAGTAAGAATCAAACATGTTATTCATTCATTTTCTTGTCGGCTTAGTCCTTTATTAATCTGGGGTAATGAACCGCCAACTTATCCAGCAAGTTTTTACGCAGCGGATGCCCTTCCAGCCGCAACCCATCTCTGGGAAACATCCACACACAGACTCATACACTACGGACAATTTAGCCCACCCAATTCACATGTCTTTGGACTGTGGGGGAAACCGGAGCACCCGGAGGAAACCCACGCGAAGGCAGGGAGAACATGCAAACTCCACACAGAAACGCCAACTGAGCCGAGGTTCGAACCAGCGACCCAGCGACCTTCTTGCTGTGAGGCGACAGCACTACCTACTGCACCACTGCCTTGCCTGAAACATGTTATTTTAAAGAAAAATTAAGAAAAAAAAGAAAAAAAATTATTATGTAATCTTGTTAGAACAAGTTTCATAAAATTGGTTTTGAAAAAGTACCATAGAAGAACCCAGTACTGGTATCAAAAATCCCAGCCTTATTTGGGTCATTTAAAAACATTGACACAATGTAAAATAAAGATTTTTTTTTTCATTACAGATTGATTGCTATTACACATGGGCCGGTAAAAAGTTCTGATGGTATGATAATCTTGGATAAAAGTATCCAAGTTTCACGGTATCACGGTATTGTGATTACTACTCTAAAATATGTTCTTTTTAAACACCTGGGTAAAAAAAACAACCACTCCCCCTTGACCTTAACCTTGACTTTGACAATCTAGTCAAATATTATTTACTGTCATCACGACAAAGATAAAAGAAAGCAGTTATTAGAAATGAGTTATTAAAACTATTATGTTTAGACGTGTTGAAAAAAATCTGCTCTCTGTTAAATAGAAATTAGGGGAAAAAAATAAACAGATGGGCTTATAATTCAAGGGGGCTAATAATTCTGGCTTCAACTGAAAAGGCCAAATCACAAAATAAAGCATCCTGTATAAAGCAGCTAGACAATAGTGTCTTTTCTCTAGCTCAATTCAGTTCAGTCTTGATCAAATCTGCGTTAACTCCTGCAATGTCATGAAGAAGTAAATCATTATGTTTAAATAGCCATGTGTAAACAGCTGTCCTGTTTCAGGTGCAGAAACGAGTGACACTCAGAAGGATATTTTTGTGGCCTCTGTTGTTTATGTTTGGCCTCTTCCCTTTAAAAGCCAGGTGAGCAAAATAAGTGAAGGATTAGACTAAAGGATTCTTTCTCGTGATGTATTTAATAACAAAATATATACTATGCGACCTCGCACTGTTTCCATGTCACTTCTCCTGTATGTTTGGTTGTGAGATGTAGTTTGTGGACCAAGCCAACATTGTCCATGATTTTTCCTATTATAAAATTAAAGCAGTTGGAAACCCCACGTTGCTGATCCATCCTGCAGTGTACACAAAGCATCGACAGAACGCTACCCATGATAGTCATGCAGTGTGATATCATCTGTGAAGCGACTTCTTTGAAAATTATGCAGTCTAAACTAGGCATAATATGCTGATTTGTAGTGTTTTTGTTGTACTATGGATTAAATAAATGCAGACTTTTTTTAAAAACACTAATTTTTAAGCCTTACTGTGTATAAATAAGCACAAAAGCATCACCTAATTTGCCCTTTATAAAACAAATGAATATTATGATCAGTATGTTCGAGTGATTCATCAACATACTAAAGCAACAATAGGCTGAGAGTCTACAAATACTGCCCCTTTAACTAATATCCATAAATACACTCACAAACCCTATAGAGCAGAAAATATAAGATCAATAAAAGTGGACGTGACTTTCAGAAACACAAAGACACTGTATTAAGAGAACCTGTAAAGCTAAACTGCAGAATTTTAGTCAGTTAATAACAGAATTGAGCAGCACACCCTGAGGAAAAAAAGCCCAAAGAACAAACTCTGCGGGGAAGAGGCTTGTTTAAACACAGAAAGTGCTTTGCGCAGAAGAAATCCCTCACTAAACACTTTCCCAGCTGAAAATGTCCACCTTGTTTAAAGAATGTGAGCTTCCATGAAGTTTTAATCAGTAGGCAAATACACAAAGGCCAGACGAGACAGAACAGCTGATTATGTTTTTGCTCAGACTCTTATTTCATGGCAGATTTGCAGTGAAACAGGTGTGATTGAGATCAGAAACTTCACTACAAATCCAAAGAGACTCCAATCCTCCTCAGATGTGAAGGAAACACTTTAGACAATGAACAGAGATTGAGAAGAGGGTGATAATTACTCTCAAATCCACTCTAATGAAGAGCAGCTGCTGATCTACTTTATTTATAAAGCAGCACACATAAAAGCCACATCAAACTTACATCGACAAGTGTGGAAATCTGAAGCTCAGGGGCAGATCATGTGAGATTCAACACATTCAGTCTGTCACGTCAGTTTCAGCTGATGCCAAGCTGAATGAAAAGATTACTTATGTTGAGAAGAATTGTACAAAATAGACTTTATTCATTATTGCTAAATGGCAATTCTAAAAATGGTGGACACCATAAGGTTAACATTTTATTATGCTATGCTTTAAAATGTTTCTGGGTCAATCACGTCAAAAACATAAAAAAAAAAAAAAACAGCAACAACAACAACAATAAAATCATATTTTGTAGCCAAACAACCAACCAAAAAAAAAAAAAAAATTCAAAAAGGGATGAGGATCATTTTCAATGTTTCTTAAAATATATATATATATATATATATATATATGTAATATATATATATATATATATATATATATATATATATATATATATATATATATATATATATATATATATATATATGTAGTATAATACATGTTATTTACTTTGTAGCAAATTATGGTAATAACATTTATTTTCTATTTTTTCATTGCTTTAACTTACTGTATAATTAAAAATAATAATAATAATTGTGTATAATACACAATAATTAAAATAATTTCAAACATATTTTTGACTGTTTATTTATACTATTAAAGTACTATTATAAAACTAAGACTTAAAATAAAATGTTGAAATTACTACTGTTATATAATACACTATATTTATATGGCTATACTGTACAAAACAGATTATACTCAAACTTACGGAAAACTTAAAAATTTAAGTTAAAGTGTATGAATTTTGTGTGAAAATCTTTACAATGTTAAAGGGTCATAAAATGGATAGATGGATGGATGGATAGATAGCGCATTAGTGAAAACGTAATAGAAATCATAAATGAGTTAATATTAGAGATGAGAGGACTCTGCATACTTTTGTAGTGGTGATTGGTTGCCAGGACTGAAGAGTACAAAATAATGTCAACAGCAACATTCTGAGCATTTCTCTATATTTATTCATGTTATTCGTGTATCTTCTAGAAAGAGCTGGTTCAATTCAATCACCACACAATAATATGGATGAGATATAATTACATTAATATGCATGAGATTGTTACCACATATCACCAAAACTTTTAATAAAATAGTCTTTCATTACTTCAGACTAGGCATGGGACGATAACCATTTTCAAGGTATAACGCGGTTTTAAAAGTCAATGTTTTTAGGACAACAGCAGAAAAGATATCCAAAGATGCTGTTTTAAATTGTGATGAAATGTCTGTTTATGAACTAATGAAGACAGCACAATTCAATGATTCATTTTTATTTTTTAGCATGACATCTTTCAAAAAATAAAATAGATTGTGTTCAAAGAGGGGAAAATTTTTTTTTTTACCCAGACATTTAAAAATAATTTATTTTAAAGAAGTAATCATAATACCGTGAAACCATGATAATGTTGTCCAAGGTTATCATACCGTCAGAATCTTATACCGGCCCATGTTGTTGTGAACATTCAGACATACTGGTTGAACGAATTTGCTGAAATATTTTTTTTATATATATCTAGATCAGTAAAACGTTTTTGTCAATTAAATTTTGTTATAGGTGTAGTTTGGTTAAGTTTTATTAGTTATAGTTAGGCTAACAATAATAGCATATAGGCTAACTGTAAAAGCTCACTTCAGAACGTACTTTGAATGGTGCTTTCGCCGTTGAATCCGCAATCTCTTTTACCTGTAGCCGCATTCATCCGTTTCAGACAAACACCTAGTTAAAGTCACTTGCAATTAGTTTGATGAATAGGCGACAAAGTAACACTGTTTCCTAACTGCACATGACATAAAATGTGGTGCAATAAAAGGTATCTTTTCCATGCTAAAAGAAGTTTGTCATCACCATCTCTAACATGGAAAAGGTATATTTTCGAAAGGTTTGTATTTTTGCTTTTGTCTGTCAGGGCTAAACAACAGCATAAACTCTTCTGGAAGATGATCACCTCAGATGCTGACTATGTGCTTCCTTCTGTGTTAAATGCTATTAATGTCAGTTTGAATACCATTTTATTACTGCCATTCTGAAAGTAGACAGTTTACATTCAATTTTGAAAATAAAATAACTAGCAAACATTTAGTTTGAAAATTAACGTTATAACTGTGACTCAGCCCATCCCAACACACATCAGCCACTGAGTTTCCACTTTTAATAATGTTAAAGAGGTTTAATATGTATAGGTTAGAGTATAAACCTGTACATCTCTGGTATTTAACATTTTTCAGCATTTGGTGAAGACAAAATTGTTGTTGTTGAAATCATGTCATGTGTTAGGATACGGTGTTATCCCCTCAATGTGTGAAGCTTCAGCATGACTGCAGATTTTTCTGAAAACAACTTAAAATACTCCATTATTTTGGGGGTTTCAAATTGGAACAAGACATCATTCTAAACTGTAAAAGGTGTACTTTTGTTTATCTGCAAGATGATATTCAGGAAGCACATTTCCACATTCTGTTGCTTGTCCAATCCACTTAAATTTGTAAACATTAATACGTTAACTCAATTTATTAATGTTGTTCCGCACAAATCAATTGTGTAAAAAACCAGCATTTTGTTTACAGTGTGTCTTGGATTGAACTTCACTGAACTGGGCATGTCACAGAAATGAGCATGTGCACTACTTGTTGATGCAGTTATTTGGTGGTTTTTATCATTTACGGTAGTGGACCTGAATCTGTATGACCACTGTAGGATTCTGGGGATTTTGATACGGAGAACTCCTCTCTGGAATACTGTATCTGCTGCTATCGACATAGCTGTCCATCACTGTGTGTATGTTTGCGCTGCTAGTGTACAAATTAGCTGTCTTTATGTGAGCAATGAAACTCCCCTTTTTATGCAATCACTTCCCTCTTTCTACATTGGACACTCCCACATTAACACAACAGGAAACACCCATTTCCTAGCCTTATACAAATCAGAGGTGTAAAAAAAAACCCTGCAAAAACAGGAGTGGTTTATGACACTAAAACATTTGTTATACAGTCATAAAATTTGAGAGTAAATTCCTGAAGCTGCAGTGCTAATTTTAACAGACAAAATCTAAAATTTTCAATAACTCTAATCCATGCAAATCCCAACTGTTTAATTTGCTAGAAGTTTTTTCATGACTTTGCATGGAGTTTAGGTTCAGTTAACTAAAACCTCTAAAACATGTACTTGGCGCATGCTAGTATAATTGAAACAACTACATTTTCATGCATTCATTTTCTTTTCAGTTTAGTCCCTTTAATAATCTGGGGAATGAAACACCAACTTATCTAGCATATGTTTTACGCAGCAGATGCCCTTCCAGCTGCAACCCATCTCCGGGAAACATTCATACACACTCATTTACACTCATACACTACGGACAATTTAACCTACCCAATTCATCTGAACCACATTTCTTTGGACTGTGGGGAAAACCGGAGCACCTAGAGGAAACCCACGCGAACGCGAGAGAGAACATGCAAACTCCACACAGAAACGCAAACTGACCCAGCTGAGGCTTGAACCAGCAAACTTCTTGCTGTGAGGCAACAGCACTACCTACTGCACCACCGCGTCACCCGAACTACATTTTTAAAACGTTTATTTTTTTTAAATAGATACTTTTATTTGTGCAGTCCTTAGGCAATCAACATAAATTCACATTTGGTATTTTATATTAAAGTGACCTCAAGAGGAATGCTGATCAACTTATGGGATAATGGGAAAACAGACATATTTAAATTGGTCTTTTTAATATTTCTGTGCTCCTACAGTGTGCTGATGTCCAGCGTGCCATTGGGCCTGATGCTCTTTTCTCTTCTCTCCTCTCTGTCATAATCAATCCAATTATAGGCTTACATCACACTTTATTGAACAGTCCTCTGGAGGCATTTTGTCCAGATCTAATCCGCATTATAAAATCAGCCCCTTTTGCTATTTGTGAGAGGGCGAATTCTTGACTTTTTTTATTTTTCTCTGCTCGCTGAAAGCTCCTTGAATCTCTCTTCAGCAGCATCTGAGGGACTTTATTCCTTAAGCCATTTAAAGAGAGCATAAATACTTAAATACCATCATCCTCCATCATTTCCAGAGAGATTCATAGATCAGCATAAACAGACAGACAGCAGCTTCTCTCTATGAACTAACGGATACGTCAAGGCTTTAGGACACATCTTTTACTTTTCTCTTTACTGTTGATCCTGAATGTCCAATCAGACTGACGAATGAGGTTTCAGCTCTGAATAAACCAATGACAAATGACTCTGATCTACGGCACAAACTGAGATTCTGCAATCAAACTCAAGCGTTGACCAGCACACAAACACAACACAAAACTGCTTCCATTGGCAGAAATCTGGAGAGGCGACTGAAGCACGAGTCCTGACAGCATGAGCCTCCACTCAGGTCAATATCATTAACACACACTCAGTAGGGTGCTTGCTCTTTAGTGTGCGCTCAATACATCTCTTTATTTTTACTTCTTTTCTTGAAAAAGTGCTGCAGGCATACCATGTACAAGACCAGAAGTCATGTAATTTTCTTGTAATTCAATAAAAAAAAAGATCAAAAATATGTGTTAGACATTTTGCTGAACAATATGAGCAGCACCAGACCAAAACGAACAGAGAAAAATTGTGAACAATAGCATGAAATCCTCTCTTCTTCATGCGATTCAGAACTTAATGTTGATTTGAGCTCAAAAACGTGACTCTACATTTGAGTCGGACACAAACTGACCAGTAGCTCCTGCTCACCTGCTGAATATATCAGCTCTAGTCAAAGCTAAGGATTATGAGAAGGGAACAGCAGGGAAAAGATTACACAGGACAGTGAACTGAACTGGCAGAAACATCAGAGCTGTGTTTCCTGCTGTATTCGAGTGTAATCTGATGTCTGGATCCCTCAACCTTCAGCAAAGCTGCTTTTAATCTGTGTAAAGGAAACAGCAGCAGGAGATTCTGCTTCAGCTTCAGGTTTGAGTCTCAGCAGGAGGAGGACAGAAATGATGGACACAATCGATAGAGAGCAGAGGCTGGAGAGTTCAGAAGCAGATGATGGATGAAGAGACACGAGGGCCACGACTTCGCCTTCAGCAAGACCTGAACTCAGCAGAAAAAAAACAACGCTTCCAGCTTTCATCATGCTTCATCTCCAACCAAAATACACACACACAAACAAAAAAACACACACACAGAGAGAGCTGTGATTAAACATACTAAAGGTCATTGTGTTTCCAGGAATAAAGCCGCACTGCTGGTGCCAGAGCTCTGAAAGCTGAAAATGAAGACTGAAGAACCACAAAAAAATGACAAGTGATAGAAACGTGAGCTTATTGCAGATTTCTAGAGATGCTGGATCATTTTTCATACTCTGCTGTATTCACCGGAACCACAAAACAGTTTGTTACATCAGGCTTTGCCAAGAGAATGACTGAATAAATGCAGAAACATCTATACACTCTCACATTCACACACAAACACACTCATAGACTACGGCCAACTTAGTTCTGCCAATTTACCTATACCACATGTCTTTGGACTGTGGGGGAAACTGGAGCACCCGGAAAAAACCCACACCAACAAGAGTAGAACATGCAAACTCACACAGAAATGCCAAATGGCCCAGCTGGGACTTGCACCAGCGACCTTCTTGCTGTGCGGTGACAACCACTGAGCCACCGTGCCGCCGCAATTGAAATCTTTGTTATTAATTATTCACCTTCATGTTGTTTCAATCTTTGCAGCACAATAAAAGTATTTTAGATGAAATCCTGGAGCTCTCTAACCCTCCATAGACAGACACATTTAAAAAACATTCAAAGTCAAGAAAAGGAATTAAATAAATTGTGAAAACACTGACTTTACTAGTTCAAATGTAATCAAATTAAGAAAAAAACCTGTACAATTGTTCACCTATGTCTTCTCCCTTAGAGTGAGCGTTTACTACAGTCGATACAGAATATTGGATTAATTTTTAGCATCAGAACAATATACAAGCGTTGTAGTAAATGACCACCTTGACTTGAGGGGGAAGAAATTGGCAAATAAAAATGTTTTTATAGTGTTTTGGCACACAAAATTATTCTAGGAGATTCGTGCGATTACAGTTAAGCAACTAAAATTACATGGAATGTTAGGTTTTAGTGTTTTTAGTTCCTTTTTCTTTTAAATGTCTCATAACCCTCCCTTGCTGTTTGGATGGATGTCAGAGAGCACTTTGATTTCATCTAAAATATCTTAATTTGTGTTCTAATGATAAACTAAGGTCTTTAGGGGATTGTAATGATTTAAGGGGGGATAATTAATGACATAATAATCATTTAGTGGGTTAACAGACACTTTACTGTAGAATATGCAGTCAAATATGCAGAAAGAAATAAGTTAAACAAAAAAGAAAACATTTTAAAAATGATTTCCATGGTAGAAAAAATATGGAAGTTAGTACTGTAGGTGCAGTAAACTATTTAATTCCCAGCATTCCTCAGAATATCTAAACAAATAAATATAAAGAAGCAAATAAAAATATTAATCTTCAGAACAAATAAAGTCCAATAATTATAATTTTAAAATACAATAATAAAATAACAAGAACTAAGCTTGGCATTTGCATTTTTGTTTGTGTTTGAAGGATTCTGTATGGCGCATTAGATTGTCAATAGAATTTAAAATAATATAACAAAGAAACATCATTAAATAGATGTATTTTTATCATAATAAATGTAATAATTTATAGTCATGAACATTTCTCAGTCTCAGACCTGTATAGAATGTCTTGAAGTGTAAGCAGCTTCTCTGCAGACTTTGGATCAGATTTAATGACAGACTTTCACACTTGTGTTTGTGGATAACGACTGCTCTCGCTGTTATATCTGGATGATGAAGGCTTCGAACTTGTTAAGAAATGCAAAGCACAGCTCATGTAATATTAATAGAGGAGCTGCAGACACCTGTATGTTTGTTAGCACCTGCCGAATGTGAAAGTGACACTCATTTGATTGAAGATACCTGAAGAGAAGCAGCGACAAGACAAACCAGGTTCTTTTGATAATGTGACCTGATATTTCTATGATAAACAGCAACACACACACACACACACACACACACACACACACACACACACACACACACACACACACACACACACACACACACACACACACACACACACACACACACTCAAATGCACACACTTATAAAATGAAAGATTTCTTGCCTTGAGAGTCTGATAACAGAAAGCAATATAAACCTCTCAGTCAGTGCTGGCAATATTTCATTAAAATATGAGGAAAAGGAAGTAATCTTTTTATATAAATGACTTTTGTTTGTTTCTTTCTTTGTTTGTTTGTTTTAAACTGGATGTATAGAGAAAATCAGATTCTTGTGATTAGATTTATGTTTTTGTACTCCAATAAAAATTGATCTAAAAAGGAAATGATCTCATCAATCATATTTAATGGCTCATTATTTGTTAGAAATAATGATTTTCAATATAGTATGCTTTTCTCCTTTTGAATACTACAGTGCCATTTTTGCAGTGCAGCACAAATATAAATGTTTTTTTTTATATCTATATTTTATATAGAATTAAACCACAATGAACTGAACTAAACTGAACCTAAACTCTGAAAACTGGACTGACACAGTTTCCATTTATTATAATCGTCTATGTTAAGCAGCTTTGACACAAATTACATTGTAAAAGCTCTATAGAAATAAAAATAAATTGAATTGAATCTATGGAATATTCTGAATATTTACAATTAGCATAAAGTGCAAATAATACATGTTATAAATAGTCTTAACTTGCATATGTAGTAAGCAGTGTATACTATATTTCATTGCATGAACAGATTAATATTATTATTTAGAGAAAAGAGTCTTAATCTTAAATCTTAGCAGAACTTGAAGGGTCAGAGGTCTGTTTGAGAAACACTTTAAGAGTAAAAGACGAGAGGCGAAGAGCATCGCTCTGTTAACATTCATCAGACATACAGCGGCTTTGTGATTCTTTTGTAATGTGCTCATTTTTCATCTCTAGTGAAACACCCTTCAGTTTTATGACCGTCACTTTTCCAGCGATGGTGAGACGCTTTCAAAACGCCCCTCGCTCGACCTTGATGATTAGTTTTAATGAATTCTGGAAGAGATTACCATTATCCTTGGGATTTTTTTGTATTAAGGGCCCGACCCAGAACATTCACAGAGATAGTGATCGAGACACAAAAATGAGGTATTTAGAGGAGAAGCTTATGCTTCAGTTCTTGAAGACGTGAGGGATGATGGGTATTTTAGTTATTTATTTATTTATTTTGATGGGTTCACGGAGAACAGAGAACAAATAAGAGAATGAGAAAGAAATAAAGAGAAGAAAATGTGATGGTTGTGTTTATAATAAATAATAATGACATGAAGAGGAGGAAGGCTGCACAGAAACATGACCTTGCAGAGGACAAGAACTGCAAAAATCAGCCAATAAGTTACCTCGAAATACAAAACAACACCATCCTCAAAATCAATCATTCACCTCAGAAAATATTGCATCTGTGACACCTGAGAGCGTCTGCTGTATGTGAACATCAAATCTCCTCGGCTGTTTAATATCTCATTCTCTCAGATTAATACACACAGTTTGATCTCCAGCTCTGTGTTTCCCACAAGACTGAAGAAATTACCCAGAATGCCCTCTTCCCACTGTAATCTCATAAAGCTATGGCAGCCAGGAGGTGACTGTGATAAATATCATTATTCCCATCATGCATCTGGGATCAAATAAATGTGAAGGTCACATGTGTGTGATTGTGATCTCCTAGAAACATGAGCTTTAGAGGAAGCCATGAGGAACTTGTTTCTGGATCAATATGTAGTTAAGGCGAGATACTGATTTTCATGCACCGTGAGACTTCTTAGCTATTTTTTGCTTTTCATTATATGCATGTTGTACTAAAAAGAGCATCCCAAAACTCGCTCGATAAAATATTTGACTCAAATAAGTAAAAAAAAAACAAAAAAAAATTATTAAACCTGACTTTATCCAATATTTAGATAATTATGCCTACATATATATATATATATATATATATATATATATATATATATATATATATATATATATATATATATATATATATATATATATATCTTAAGAATAGAATCTCTTTTCTATTTTCTACAAGGGCATTTGCTGTTTACAATAATTTAAGGTTCATTTTACTGTGGTGATCTCTGATAAATCAGAAAATGAGTCGAAGCAAAGTGAGTGAGTGATGTAAAAAAAATTAAATAATGCCTCATTTGCCTACTGAGCATAACATTTTATAAAACATAATATACAAAAAAAGAATTACTTTATGCACTCGAAATATGACTTTTGCTGATTGTTTAAACTACTTATTTAAACAAGTTAAATCAACACATTTCTCAGAGATGGGTTGCTGCTGGAAGGGCATCCGCTGTTTAAAAACTTGCTGGATGTTGGCGGTTTATTCCGCTGTGGCGACCCCGAATTAATAAAGGGACTAATTCTTAAACAAATCTTAAGGTTTTTGAAGGGCAACTTAATCGTTTTATGTTCAATCTACTTAAATTTGTCAAAATGATTAAGTTAATTTAACCGATTTGTGTTAGGACAACATGAAGGAATTGCATGGATTCCAGCATTTTAATACTTGAAGCTCATGCATCGAGCCTCCTCCAAGGACAAGAGGTCTAAGCTCTCTTCAAGACCGCAACGCCAAAATCATTTACCATGTTGACGCAATTGACTGAGCACGTAAACTCGTAAAACACTGCCAGGCAAAAGTTTTGAAATAGTACGATTTGTTATTGTTTTAAGTGAAGCCATATCTGCTCATGAAGGCTATTTGATGAAGAATACAGTACAAACTTTTAAAATGCGAAACTATGAATGTCATAGTATGGTTTTGGGGGTCTCCAACAACAATTGTCTGATGAGCCAGACTCCTGTGATTGATCTATTGCATGCACCGCTGGTCGAATATATGTGTGTGCCCAATGCATTAATGAAACAATGCAGTTAGAGCACATATTGTTCTATTCTTAAACATTACTCCAAAAAATAACGTTGACATACAGTCAGTATTAATCAACACAGCGGCAAAAGTTGAACTATTTTGAACTTTAACTCAGTGGAGGTGTGTCCTAGTCTGCATCTAAACCATTGAAATATAAGTAAATGGGTTCACAGACTGAATGACACTGGGATTTGATTTGATTGGTCTGTACTTGATCTTTTTCCACTGTCCAACTCTTCACACATATCCTTTCTTTCAACAGCAATGGAAGATTAACCCGTCCACATTTGTCACGTATTGGATTTCCTTCTGCATTGCTCTGTATCTGTCAGTCTCATTCTCCTGTCGACTCGGCCTCTTTTTGATAGATCATTGATCTCCGTCTGAGAAGCACTTACAGTAGATCAATATCTAAGAAAGATCACGTCCCTCTCAAAGGACGCACTAAATGCTTCTTCAAACGCTCACAATGTCTATTTCTCTTGACAAACAGATGATGTGCTCCATTACAGCCATCATACAAGCTGATTATATTGATAGAGGACACCGAAAGACCAGCTGTCATGTCAAATTTGGAATGCATTTATCAGTAAAGCCTGTTTTTATTACATGAAATCGAATAAGGATGTGATCGAAAACACATTGATCTTACTGTTTAATAGTACATGTGAACATATTTTTAGAGCATTACAGTATTGTTCCCTAAAATGTAATAGACGAACTTCCAGATATTTTTTTAAATGAACCAAAAATTCTTATTTTCTTTTCCTCATATTCTCTCTTTACTGTCTAAATTATTATTATTTGCCAAAATATATACACAAATTATTATTACAATATGTGACCTTGAACGGAAATTACAAATGAGGTTTAAAAAATGCTTATTTAATTTGTTACTTGTAAATAGTCCATAATCTTATTTGATTTTTTTGTGATGCTGGACCACTAAACCAGTATTTACCAGTAATTTTGCAGATATATTGAGAAATAGTCAACAATATGATATAGAGTCAAAATGATACATTTTTCATTTATGGCAAAAATTATTAATTCATTCATTTTCTTTTAGGCTTAGTCCCTTTGTTAATCCGGTGTCACCACAGTGGAATAAACCGGCAACTTACCCAGCACGTTTTTACGCAGCTGATGCCCTTCCAGCCACATCCCATCTCTGGGAAACAACCATACACACTCATTCAGACTCATACACTACGGACAATTTAGCCTACCCAATTCACCTGTACTGCATGTCTTTGGACTGTGGGGGAAACCGGAGCACCCGGAGGAAACCCACAAGAACGCAGGGAGAACATGCAAACTCCACACAGAAATGCCAACCGACCCAGTCGAGGCTCGAACCAGCAACCTTCTTGCTGTGAGGCAACAGCACTACCTACTGCGCCACTGCGTTAAGGCAAAAATCATAATGAAAAAGAGTTTGATTCTAATTGTTTTACATTTTGTACCATAAATATATTAAAATATAAAAAAATAATGACCCCTATGATTTTGTGGTCTGGGATCACATATAGGCATGGGATGATAACCGGTTTCAAAGTTTACCGCGGTTAAAAATTTTCTAATATTTCCTGTTATACCCTTATAAGTCATTGTTATTTTGTTGTCAAAGACAATTTTATTCATGTTGTGTTGTTGTGTCATGTTGTGTTTTCTTCTGTTTTGCTTTTATTTTATTTTATTTTATTTTATTTACACAAAGCACAAAAACTGTTATAACTTTTCATTATTTTATTAATTTTGCGTCGTTTTAAAAAGGGTCATACACCAGAAGCACTGTGCATTTAAGAATTGTAAACATAGGTTTCTATCAGGTTACACACACCGGCGCCGCAAGTCAGCGGCGCCCAGCCATGACTCAGGACACTGTTGATATTTCTGCCATGCCATCAGAGCCTCATCTAATTAGTTTAAGTTTAAATAGCATGCGAATGTACGCGTCTGGTGTGCAATTCATTCAACAGTCATGTGCACGCCATGTCGCGACGCTGAGCGGCACATCCGGTGTGTGATGCCCTTAATCTCTATTAAAGAGGTTGCCACAGCTGAATGGACCACCAACTATGCCAGCAAATGTTTTACACAACAAATGCCCTTCCAGGCACAAGCCAGTACTGGAAAACACCCATACACATTCATTCACACAAACACTCATGCACTACGGCCAATTTATTCATTCATTCATTCATTTTCGGCTTAGCCCTTTTATTCAAAAGGGGGCGCCACAGCGAAATGAACCGCCAACTTTCCCAGCATATGTTTTACACAGCCAATGCTCTTCCAGCTGCAACCTAGTACTGGGAAACATCCATACACACTCATTTACATTACGGCCAATTTAGTTTTCTTCAATTCACCAATAGCGTATGTCTTTGGAATGTGGGGAAAACCGGAGCACCTGGAGGAAAACCACGCCAACACGGGGAGAACATGCAAACTAAACACAGAAACATTAACTGGACTAGCCAGCGACCTTTTGGTTGTGAGGCGACAGTGCTAACAAATAAATAGTTAGTTTGTTGGTTAGTTACATTTTTCACTCAGATCACTTTATTTACCATTTAAAGAGTTAATGTTATCTTCTTGCTCTCAACAGTATCTTATCTGATATACAAATTGAGCACCAGACAGTGAAAGAACATCTTGTTTTTTCTAAAATTCTACAAAGTCTTTGTTGGAGTAAAATGTATAAATGAAAGCATACAAATGCTTGCTTTGGACTGATTTATTTATTGCTCTGTTCATCAGGGCTCCTACAAAAGCCCCTGAAAGCATCAGTGGTTGAATTCTAGCAGATTGAGGATATTTAACTGATATAATGAAAGCTAAGGGGCAGAATGGTGTTGTGGATGCTCTGATTCTTCATCTGATCATCATTCTGCATGCGACTCTTCACTGCTGATGAAGCTTCTGGAGGCTTTTGCTCTTAAAGCATGAAACTGATTACTGAGCTATTAAATGCAGCCCGACAACAAAGTCCATTCTCTACTCTGCTTTACATCATTGTTTGAATCTCTTTCCTGCTGATTTCTCCCTCTTTGAGAGAGAGACTAAAGGAGAAAGTGTTTGGTGGCTCTTTGTCTCCTCTGTCAGTCAAGCTGATCTGGGCTCTGATTAAGTTGCTCTAATTGGACTTTGCTTCAGAATCGACGGGTGAACAATGAGACACTTTAATGAATTGCTCGTGCTGCGGTTTGTGCTGTCGTTTCACAAACTGAGAGCAATTGCTGTGCCGTTAGCACAGAATCACATGCCAAGAGGCGTAGATACAAAGAACTTTATCCTTTAAGTCAAAGAACAAACCAAATAACTCAAAACTCTCTCAGAACACATAAACTGGAGCGCTCAAAAGTGCTTTGTTACAAACTAAAAGACGTCATTGAGGTGTTTCAGGCACTTGAGATGTGATTTTCTGCTTAACCTGTAAGCTCCGAGTTGATTTCTCTGTGTTTTTGTGCTTTGCATGAGCAGAAAGACAGAATGTCCCTGTTTGAAGGCCAGAGGCTCTGCAACTGCTCCAACACTCCACACACAGATGGTGCCTTTACATAACGGACGCATTCATTACATCCACATCATTTCTCAAATCTCACGCTGAAATCATCTCGTCCTTCAGTTTAGAAATCACATGCAACATGTCAGAAGTGTCTTAAGGTCACCAAACAAAACAAACTTCATCTTTTGTACAGGCAGCATCTCTGACGTGACATTTGAACAGTCAGACGGGACTCTCTTTATAGCAAGCGACAAAATAAAGGTCGTGAAAATCTGGAGCCTCATTAAAGGGTTCGGCATGTTTGAAAAGATTCAGTCAAAGGATCCTGCAGGACGTCAATCAATAGAGCAGCAGTAATGAAAAAGGCTCATTAGTGACACGAGAGCATGTGTAGAGCTTTCAAAAGATGCCAATCCTGTTGTACTGTAAATCACAAGACTGTCAACAAGCAATTGATCATCGCGTGTCCTGTGAACAACTGAAAGCTTTATGAAGCGCAGGGAAAAGATTTTGTGACAGAACATCATGTGCTAACTCTTGTGAGAAACAAGCACACTTTAGCACGTCTACTTTAAAAAGAATATATTTGTGTTATTTTCTGGCATACTGCATAAGCACATGCTTTTTTACATTAAAATTGAAATGTACAGTTTAGGATAGTCATTTTAATTACAGCAAATACAAAGCATTACACTTCATTCACAAGGGAAACATATAAGCTAGACTGCTACATTTTCCTCATTAGCACTGAACATTTCAAATGTAATTACAGGTAATGTTATAACTATAAAGTCTCTTAAAAACCTGCTACAGTAGGTAATCCAGCTTAAGCAGTTAGCTGTGTTTTTGAAGATGCTAGCTGGCTAATATGCTACAGAGAAGCAGAATGACAGTCTTGTTCATAACACAACTAAAGCCGGCTTTTCCAGGAGGCAAAGATGAGAAAGAAATGCAGAAAGAAAAGCACCGAAATGTTTGTGTGTGTGTGAAAATGATGAGGGTCTTAACCTTATTAGCAAACTGAGCAACTGCTTCCCAGAGAGCGTTTACAGAGTAAAGCACATGATTAATATTACATGCCTGCTGAAACACACACACACACACATTTGGAGATGAGTGAGCAGACGGCAGAAGAGCGACAGACAGAAGCCCAGAGAGATTGATGCCTACATTCAAATGAATACAGAGAGCTGACAGGAACCCAATGGAGCGAAACGAGTCGTCCAGAACAAACACACTCACACTTACAACTACATACAGCACACACACAAGTCAATACAGCCACAAACACACACTTTCACAACACACGCAAGGTGCGTGCTCTGATTCCCAAGACCAAACACAGGCGCACACGCCTGCAGCACTTTGAGGATCAATAAACTCAAGAACTGTGTTGATATCGACACTCTTCACTTCTTTACACCAAAACGAAACATGAATTCACACAGAACCGACAGAAGGAACAATGAAAAATCTGATGAGAAGAACATTTATCACCAGTTTCAGCAGCGTCACTGAAGCCAGATAAAGATGAAGACATTTCACCGGCCGGCTTACCTAATTTGGGGAGGGAATATTTGACTTTGAAGTAATCCTGGTAAAACTGCAGGAGTCTCTTGGTGATGCGCAGAGCGTAGTCACCCGATCCGCTCTGGATGGCATCAGGTCTGGCGTACAGCCGAATCTACAACAACAACACAACAGAAAACAGAAGTCAAAATGGACTCTTATTCGTCTCCCTTGAGGAGAAATGTAGAGTAAGCCATGGTGAATTTATCTACCAAACGCCTTCATCTGGCTGAATATTTCATTCATCTTTCAAGTGCATCCGCCATCTATTATGCAAAACATTCAAAACTAGAGTGCCACAAAATTAAAAATCAGTAATTTTCACCCAAGAACCTTTTTTTTTTTAAGCAGGGCAACCATGATTGCAATGTTATTATTGAATTATGAAGAACTGCTACCCATAAATCTTAAAAAAAAGATTCACCAGAAAAGTAAGAAAAGTTGCTTTTACCACTGGTTAAATATTTATAAATATATGGTTTAAATATCTATATTTATTTATTTTTTTGCAACTTATGTATGTTATTTTTACCACCATAACTCCATTCATTTGTGTCTCATGATCTTTAGCAAATCAAATAATATACTGATTTAATGTGTAAAACCAACATGTAGTCATCAAACTCACTGAATGTGTTTGATATTTTTTAGATCAGAGATGCCCTAACTAGGGCCTGCAATAGCCACCTTTGCTTTGTCCCTCCCTCCCATCTGAGAAGAGTGATGAGAATGATAGGCATGATTTCAAGTTTGTCTTTTCCAATATAATGTAACTGTTTGTTTGTTTGTTTGTTTGTTTGTTTGTTTGTTTGTTTGTTTGTTTGTTTTATTGTTAAAAGCTGTAATTAAATGTTTCAATTAAATGGTGTAAATGAATCAGATTTTGTTCAAATGTACATACTGTCACCTGACAATGCAGAGACTTTGGTGATCAAATCAAATCAAAGGCAGATTCTGCCTAGTGTATTCAGCATTGAACTCCAATGTGTTATAAATGTGATTGATTATGTTTTTATCGCAATTTCTTAATATTTAAAAAACGATACAGCATTAGTTAATATGATTTAAAGTGATGTTTTCTATTTATTTTGAAATATTCAGAAAAAATAGGAAATTACCCAAGGCAACTTTAATGCATTGTAACTTGGTATATTTACCTTTGACCCTTCGGCTCTCAATGATATTTGGGTCTTTAGAAAAAAGTTTGGGCAGTCCATGCAACAACAGATTTCAGCCTTATTGTCCCCAAAACCATCAAGATACTGTATATGTTATTATTCATCTATAGTATTCAGATACTGCTTATATATTTTAAGGTTTCTCAATAAAATCCTTTTTCATGTCTTCAAGCTGGTTGGCTTGGTTTCATGGAATACAGTAGCCTATACTGATTACTGCTTTAAAACCTTTGGATATGTATAAAAATAATGGGAAAATACTGGGGGAAAACCCAATTGGGGGTGGGGGGGGTTGATGGATAATCAGCTCTTTTGCACTTTTATAAAAATATTGTTTTATATTGTGAGTATGCATTTACGGTAACTGAATTAAGTAGAAATCTGAAATGTTAGATTAATATTAGAATTCAACAGAGATCCTTCATTCTTTGTCAGCAGTAAATAATTAAATGTGTGTGAGAGAGGAAGTGAGAAAGGAGAGAAAACGAGTGTGAAAGAGGAAGTGTGTGAGGTGTGGCTCACTGGGAAATGTATTCCCACTGTGAAAATGATCTTGGACTCTTTTAGCCGAAGGCTTTCTGAACGGTGCAGCTTTCTGAACGGGCATCCATCTAGTCTGAATGAATGTCCTCCTACACTAACAGAGTCAGCCTGCAAAACAAGCAGAAGGAAAGCCTTTGTTTCAGAGCCTGGCAGCAATGTGCATTGAATTATGTGTTGTTTACCGCACATGTTGCTGGCGTATCGATCAGCTCCATGTCTGATGTAAAGATGAATGGCTGGCACTTAGAGCTGAGGAAATGATTGGAAGCTCAATCAAATCAATGTGATTTTAAAACAACCTGTAATTAGACAAAGCGCTCAAGTTGACGATCAAGAGGCGCTTCATTAATCAGCCGTTGTGGAGATTGTTCGCTGACTCCAGTGTCGACTGCTTCATCTGTTTGTTTGTTTGCTTTTTCATGGCGGCAGCGTGACAGAGACTTAAATGGGGTCAATTGAACTGTAATAGACAGATTCTCCACGAGCCGCTGCTCAACATTGATCCATTAATAAGCTCTTTCTGATGAAAAGATGAAGCTTTAGTCGACATTCAGAAAATCACAAGGAGCTCTTGACCTGAAACAAACAACCTGTTGAGTTATTATGCTATACATTCCTGTATATGAGAGATACTTCACATAATCATTTTTCTAAATGTCAAATGAAAATGATATCTTAAAGTTTGTACAATATTCGAACTGTATATGTGATTTATGATACCTTGTTAGAATGGCTCACTAGTCACCATCTATATCAGTACACTACTGATAATAATAATAATAATAACAACTAGAACCTAAAGTTTATTGATAACTTTGATGTTGGCTTGAGAAAGCCAACGTGACTGCGTGCTAGGACTGGGAATGGCAGTTGGCAGGAAGCACGGCGGCGGTTGCTAAGTGGTTGCTAGGCAGTTGCTAAAACAATTGTTAGGTGGTTGCTAAGCAGTTGCTAAATGGCAATACTCGTGTACATGTTTGATCAAATGCTAATACTTAGTAGACATTTCTAGCATATGTTATTGCATTTAGATAATGGTTCATAGCATGTAGCTAATCGTTATTAGCACTTGGCTTCCATTATCATTGTTACCATGCATAGTACACAGGAAGTCCCATTTGCTAGCATGAGTCAAACAAGCCAATGCCCAGGTCCCTACGATGTTCTGATGTAGAGATATTGCTATTTTTAAATGGTTACTAGGTTATAATGTTTTATTGCTATGGGGACATTTGACAGGTTAGTGATGATACATCAAAGCTTCTTGGCAATATGAGTGATCTTAATCAACCCCGATGTTTCTATGACAGTCTTTATGAGTGTCAAAAACTGGACTTGAACATTATGTATTGCTGGTGCTGGGTTGCGGCTGGAAGGGCATTCGCTGTGTAAAACAAATGCTGGATAAGTTGGCGGTTCATTCCGTTGTGGCGACCCCTGATTAATAAAGGGACTAAGGGAATGAACATTATGTGAAAATGGCTTGCCGTATTTTTTTGAAAATACAATGCTTAATAAGTGTGAAAGTAATACATGCAAAAATGGCGTGCCATATCAGTAAAAAATATGGAGGTTAAGTCAAAAATGGCTTGCCATATTTTGAGAAAAATAATGTTTAAAAATTATTTATTGAAAAACTATAGATCTGATAAACCTTAAAGATATAGCAACAAAATCTAACGCATCTAAATACAGCTTTTGGCCAAATTTGGGGCTTGTATAATTTTTTTATATGCTTGGATTATAAAAATTTAATATTTAACATTTTTTACTAAAAAAACAATAAGTCTTATAGGCATGAGGAGATATAGCAACAATCTTGAATGTAGAAGGCACATTTTGACCACATTTGGGCCTTGTGGCATGAACGGCATAGGAGGAGATACATTTGTTTTCAAGGACAGAGTAGCATAACAGTATGTTGACTTTCTCAAGCCAACATAATAACAGTAATATCTTTATCTTTCAGACCCCCAAGTTTTCAGCGATTCCGAAATCGATGAATCCAACACAAAAAAAGACAAAAAGTTGCATATTTCTGTGATCCTGCTTAATTTAAATGCAAAATAATCACAAAACATTTACATAATCTCATAAAAAAAATCCAATTCCAAACCATATAATCAAATTAGATTTATTCCAGTTTGCAATTAATTGTTTTACATGACTTATAGACAATTTGTAAACAGCGTGTGATGTGTTAAAGTGCCTCTCGAGAAATGACCTCTCACTTGTACCCTAAATTATATTTTAACAACTATTTTAATAAATTAAATTAAATTAAATTAAATTAAATTAAATTAAATTAAATTAAATTAAATTAAATTAAATTAAATTAAATTAAAAGTTTATTACATTTTAAAATTTTTACGCAATTTAAGTAACCAGCTTGGATCAGAACATCCATTCTGTCATAAGTAGATTTTTTCAAACAATTAGTATTCTACAGCTAAAACCATAATTTTGCCCATTAAATGCTGTAAACATGCTTTTTGATCTGGCTGAGTAATTTCATGAATATCTAATGAGCACATGTAGTATGGTGGTGCTGAATGTTGATTAGATATTAGCGGAACATTTGTCATTTTAATGATAAGATAAATAAAAACTGACTGACACTAAACCAGAGGATTTAATATCGACTGATATTAAACACGGTGTTGTGAATCAAACATGATGCTTTCAGACAATCAGATTACAAGAACCTCTTATTTGAGCAGCTTCAGTAATATATCCAACTAAACAGAATGGCTGGTCAGAAAGGGAAATTTTGTTGAGTAATAATCTGTTTAAATGGATGGATGTGCAGATGAATGGACGCAAGACAGATGGATGGACAGATGAGCAAATCATGCTTTAAAGGCAATTAAAATACCAATATCTCCTATTTTAGAAGTAATATAATATGCCTGGTCAGAGGAAGAGGGGCTCTATTGTGTGTTTGTATTTGTTTGCGTGAGAAATCATCAGTCGAATAGCCCTGGGGGTCAAATTATAATATGTGACGCACTAGAGAGAGTCAATACAGGCGAAACAAAGGTCACGTTGACCATAGCTGAGGCATGTGATGTTGAAGACTCAGCATTTTTTCACACAAAGCAGCAGGTTGAATATACCCTGTAGGCCGGTGAGGACAGATAAAACAAATGATCCAGGCTCACACTTCAAATCATTTTGGAGAGTAGGCCACAGAAGGCACAATCATTCACTGTCTGGTTTGGGCAAATGAAAGATTTTTTCTGCATATATTGTGTGTTGGACATCGCTCCCAGAGGTTGCAGGAATGGCTTGCTCATAACTTAACATAAGGTGAAATTAAAGTTGAATTGAATTAATTCACAATTGCAAGTAATACTACTCTTGAGGGAGTCTTAAAATTACAATCTGGTTATATCGCGGAACAACTGATAAAAATCAACAATTAGCAGTTATGTTCGGTGTTGACGGAGTAAATTTTGTGAGGGATTGTTTAAGACTGTAGCCAAATGAAGAACCTTTAAACCAATGAGCTGAAGCAATTAAATTCCCATCAAACTGAATGAGCTGCCTTGCATCTAAACAGAACTAATAAACAAGCAGAACTAATTAACAAACAGAACCAGTGAACAAACAGACCGATCGCATAAGCGGAGAGGAAAAAAAAAGTTAAATGAAGAAAGATCAAAACAAAACCAAACTACCAAAACATAACCTTTAAACTAAAGATGAACAAAAGATCCATTCAAAACAGATAAATATGCAAATAAAACTGAAACAGAACAATGATCCAAAAAACAAATATATCCAACACAAAATCAGCATAACCTTTAAACTATTAAAACAAAGTTATAAATAAAATGATTTCACAAACAGAACATTTAAACATGAACGAGGCAGCAAAAACAAACTTAAAAAATGTACATACATAAGTAAATGTGCAGCATCTATTAAGAAAACAGAACAAAGATCTTAAAGATCAAAGATATGAAAGCAAACATAACCTCAACATTCAAACAGAACCAATAACGAACCTGACAAATATAACCAAATAGCCAAAGAGAGCAAACAAACAAACAGAGCCTTTAAAATAACATCAAGATCTCTGATGAAAATTTTCACCAGTAATCTAGCAAAAGCCGGCAACTAGCTCTCCGCAACTCTCACATGGTCGCCCACTGAAGCTAAGCAGGGCTGCGCCCGATCAGTACCTGGATGGGAGACCACATGGGAAAGCTAGGTTGCTGCCGGAAGTGGTGTTAGTGAGGCCAGCAGGGGGCGCCCAACCTGCGGTCTTTGTGGGTCCTAATGCCCCAGTACAGTGACGGGGACGCTATACTGCTCAGTGAGCGCCGTCTTTCGGATGAGACGTTAAACCGAGGTCCCGACTCTCTGTGGTTGTTAAAAATCCTGGCCAAATCTGCCCACTGGCCTCTGTCCATGATGGCCTCTAACCATCCCCATATTCCAATTGGTTTCATCTCTGTCTCCTCTCCACCAATCAACTGGTGTGTGGTGTGCGGTCTGGCACAAAATGGCTGCCGTCACGTAATCCAGGTTGATGCTGCACAGTGGTAGTGGATGAGGAGATCCCCCCCCCCCCTCTCCCCATTGTGTAAAGCGCTTTGAGTGCGCAGAAAAGCGCTAAATAAATGTGAGGAATTATTGTTATTATTATTATCAATATTAAAAGATGGAGCAAGTACTCTCTTTTACCTTTCCTCAAAAAAAGTTAGCAAATACTTTCCATGGGTTTGTAAAGTATTACAACATGGCAGTTTTGTATGACAATGTTTGGCTTATAAAATGATGTATTTCATATAAATACACACCCATTGCTTAAATTAACATGTAATAAGTGCATTAATTATCAAATAATTACATCAATAAGCTTAATTAAACTGGCAATAAACTCTGATGATAAGAAAATGTACTGGCAATGTCACAGACTGATGACAGGACATCTGTCATCTTCATCTGATTATGAAGAGTATTGGCCAACATACTAATCCAAGCAGAAACAAATAACAGACATGCCAAACACCCTCAGGAATAGACAGAAACTTAAAGACAACAAAGACTCAAATCAATATGTAAACTACCAAAGCAGAGACAAAAAAACAAATCTATAAAAAATATAGGTTTAAACAGAACAAGTTGAATGAAATAACAAACATCAAAGCTCAGAAAGAAAAGAAAAAAACTAAAGAAAACTTAATCAAAACTATGATCCAAACCGAATCAATAAACACACAAGCTAAACAACGAAGAATAGCAAACAAACAGACATTTTAAACTAACAGAACTTAAAAAAACAGTAAACAAACATACCAAGTACCAGAGCAAACCAACAAACACAATGTTTATCCTATAGAACCAGCAATAGCAAATACTTAAAAAACAAAACAAGCTGCCCAAACACTTTCTTAAAAGTAAAAGAAAGAAAAAAGATGCCAAAAAAGTTCATCAAACATTCCAGTCAAAAATAAATAAATCAAATTAAACATAAACATTAAAATATAAATTAAGGTAACAAAAATTCCAAAAATACCATTTAACAAACGGAACAAATAAAACATCCTAAAGAATACACAATATGCTAAATATCAGTGAATCTAAAGTAAATAATGTTTTGTTTTGTCATTGATTTAAAATTAAATGAGCCACAAGACCAAATGACAGTTCTAATCCTGTTAATTTATCCTTAAACCCACCTCGCTAACGATCTTTCCACATTTTGCATTTTTGTTTGGCTTTCAATGTTGAAAATATACTTTTTTAATGAAACGGCAGCCTAAAATGTAAATGTATTTATTTGCTTTTTTCATCGTGGCTCATTAAATTCGAAAGTACAAATATATATGCATAGTTGTAGGTTTAACGATGACAACAAACAAAGCCTGCAGTTCACAAGAAACAATCTCAGGCATCATTAATCCACTCAACACACAGATCATTATGCTGGAGGTAGAGAAAGATGAGTCAAATGCATCAATAACTGTGCTGATAAATGCATAAAGTTCAAATTCATTGCTGTAAAAACCCAAAACGCTACTACTCAACTGACCCCTATATGACCTGCAGGTATTTTATGACCTCTGTGTTGTTTTTTCTCTTTCTGTTCCTGACTGCTTTTAGATGGGTGTGGTCATTAATGATAAAAAAAGATGTGGTGATTGGTCCGGCAGTCCTACTTGACTTCACATCATTCATTTGCACTATACACCATTAATTGTTAGTTAGTTTTCTTTGTTTTCATCATTTACAACTTGTGCATAATGCTCCTGCTCACATGATAACTAACAGTCAGAAAAGTAAATACAATACACCTATTCTCTACTACCTGCACTGGCTCCCTGTTAAATTTAGAATTGATTTAAAACTTTTGATGTTTGTTTTTAATGCCGTCAATGGCCTTGCTCCTTATTTGAGCAAAATTTTGCACATTCACATACCCAGCAGAGCTTTGCGATCTGCTGGTCAACTTCTGCTTGGTCAAGATACAAGCAGTGGGGTGATCACTCTTTTGCAGTGGCAGGTCCTAAACCGTAGAATACTCTTCCTACTGAGCTTCGTACAATCACTGACCTGCCAATTTTTAAAGCCAAGCCTAAGACCAACTTGTTTAAAGTGGCTTTAAATGAATAGCTATGACACTTCTCTATGTTTTAATGTTTGTGTGATATTTAATGTATTGTTTTGCATCGTCTGCTTTTTAGTTGTGCTGTATAATTTGTTTTTACTTGTGTAAAACACTTTGGTCAACCTTGGTTGTAGTAAAGCGCTATAACAATAAAGGCTAATTGATTGGTTGAGTTTTTTAGTTGATTTATTAATTTACCTGTATGATTGCTTATTGAAATCATACAGGTAAAGTAAATTATTAGAGAAAGTGAGTGCGGTTACATGGACACCAATAATCCGATTTTAATATGATTAGAACCATACTCTGTTTAAGAGTCAACCATGTAAACAGGGATTTTTGATTACCTTAATCCGACTAAAGTCAAAATCGACATGTGAAGTATTCCTATTTTAGTTGCATTATTGTGCATATAAGTGCACATACAGACATGTAAACACCTAAATCAAACTATAACTGTCATGTAGGACATTTTGCCACTTTTTGCGACAGGATAGTTTATACACACACTGTTTGACACTATTCTTTGCAACTACCGAGTCAGAAAAGGACCACAGACATCCGCGTCATGAAATGCGGAGGTTTTTTTTCTTTCCATTCCATCACCAGTCCTTACTTCATGATCACATCCAATATTTCTGTTCGTCACGCGGGCATGAATGAAAGGTTCCTGAATGAAAGTGAAACTGCCGAACTGCAGTTAAAGTAAAAAAATAAAATTGAAACATAAAATTACATGAAATTGCGGAGGAAATGTTGGATAGGATGGTGACACAACAAGATTAATCAATCTACGCACTATAACATGTAAAACGGGATCATGAAAGAAACATTCAAAAAGCAACTCATGTAAACACCTTAATCATGTTATTGTCTTATTTAGATTAAGAAAATAATTTGATTACTGTAAACCTAGTGTTTCAGATCAGAGAGAAAGATATTTTGATTATTGTTTGTTACTGTGTCCAGATTTTCCCCTTTATTGACCATTGACTGTTTAAAGAAACAGCTTTGTGATTTTGAATTATATACGTCTTGGAATTTTGTATATTGTATATTTTGTATACTTAGCTTTTACCATTTTAAGAAAAGTATGGGAGATGATGCCATTTTACTTTATAACTGTTTGTATTGCTTTTCTTTAGGGAGTTGGGTAAGCTAACTTGGATTTTATTTTATTCTGTTTGCATGTAATGTGATTTTTTATTCGGTACACCTTACTAGTACCGGGTTGGACACCCTTTTGTCATCAGAACTGCCTTAATCCTTGATGCCATAGATTTAACAAAATACTGGAAATATTTCTCAGAGATTTTGACCTACGTTGACATAGTAGCATCATTCAGTTGCTGCAGATTTGTCAGCTGCACATCCATGAAACAAATCTCTCATCCCACCTCATTCCAAAGGTGCTCTATTGGATTGAGATCCGGTGAGTGTGAAGGCCATTTGAGTACACTAAACTCATTGTCAAGTTCAAGAAACCAGTCTGAGATTATTCATGCCTTATGACATGGCGTGTTATCCTGCTGAAAGTAGCTATTAGAAGATGTGTATACTGGGGTCATAAAGGGATGAACATGGTCAGCAACAATACTCAGGTAGGCTGTGGTGTTCTCAGGTAGGCTGTAGGCTCCGTCAGGCACCAACAACAATGCCAAGTTCAAAGTCACTTACCCATTCTGATGCTCGGTTTGAACTGCAGCAGATCGTTTTGACCATGTTTACATGCCTAAACGCATAAAGTTGATGTCATGTGATTGGCGGATTAGAAAATTCTGTTAACTAGCAGTTGGACAGGTGTACCTAATAATTGGCTGGTGAGAGCATAAAACACTTTACATATCTTTCTGATTTGACACATTCTTTTATATATAATCATTTAATTCATTTTTTTCTTCATTTTCATAAAAAATACCCCTTACTGTTACATCTTACCTCTAGCGGTTGTAACAGAAAACTGGGGGCTCACCCATACGTCAGCAGAGTTTAGATTCTCCTCATCCATATTCTTAAAGAGCGTAATCCATAAAGTCCAGGCAACGGCTTCAGGTCTGATGAGATCTTTACACGTGTGCGTGTGGTAGATCAGTATTTGCCCATAAACCCAGAGTAATAACTCCACTCTCCTCTCCAACTCTCCTCTCCCACGCTCTTTCCTCTCGCTCCACACAGACGAATCTTTATGATGAATGGAGTGAAGGGGCTGCCCCGCCGCTTTAATGTGATTGATGGGGGAAACTGGCGCTCGGCTAACCGCTACAAGCCACGGTGTGGGCATAAATGCCCCAGATAGAAGCACAGAGCACAGTCAGCATGGCAGAGATGATTTGATAGAAAGGAGAGCGCGGTCATGCTGAAGGAGAGAGATTAATTACACTAATATGAGGAGGAGGCTGAGCAAGGGCAAACAGCAGGAGACTCTGAGGAAGCCGTCAGGAAGTGTCTAATATGACTACAGGACTCTGAGTGAACGGGAGATCGGTAACAAACAGCACGTCTCTGCTGAGATCCAGTGCCCAAAATAAAAACATTTAAGTGCATGTGATGAAAGTAATACAGTGAAGCTGCTTCTTAATGTCTAAACTTCACCTCAAGAATGTTCTCATATGACATTTAAAACATGGATGAGTTCATCATGAACTCAATCCTGGACATCAGCTTAAATAAGTGGACACCAGTTGCACACGTGACTTTGTGACCACTGGACTAATGTATTCAATATATATTGATTGTGTAACCATTACATATTGATTGTATGAATTTACAGTAAGCTTCATATAAACAATGACTGTGTGCAAGGAAATAGCTTTGTTCTAAAACATGCTGTCTATTACCTATATAAGCAGCTGCATTTTAAAGACCAGCATGTTTTTTAGTTTGCATACCAGACATATTTGGTCAAAAGAACAGTGAATGCCTCATCTGATTTTTCTAATTGCATTACTTAGCTTATCCACAAAGTTGATTCAGTCAACACTGAATCAGTCTGTTGTTTCACAGTTAGAAAAGAAAAAAATGACAAACTATTAAAAAGGCCACAAAAAACATAAATAAGTGTTTAAGCCTACATTTTTGTGAAAATGCAAAAACAAACTTTAACATAAGTTTGACTGCAGTTTATAGGTAAAATTAATGCTATAGGGCAATGTGATGCCAAAAGCTTTTGTTCTTTTTCTCTTTAATTATATCTAGAGAGACATATTATCCACAAAAAAAAGTATTTTAATTTCTTAGCACAATAACAAATAAATACCACAAAACCACTTAACGTTGTCTATGATTTTTGATCATGTACGTATGCTTTACCCATCTCCATATTGACAACTCAAAGTTACAGTATAGCCCCTTTCACACATAGAGACCTTTTTCAGAAGGGATCATGTGTGAACAGGCTCATTTTGAAAATACCAGTAAATTCGTTTCGGCAATTTTCCAGAAAAAGAAGTTGTAACATTACCGGTAATTTGCTGGAATGCTGCTCTGTGTGAACACAGAAGGAAACAGCGTGTTCACGTTTCGAACACGCTGACATTTATACGTATTCACATTTGCGTTCTTAATGAAAATAACAGCCTTTGAATGTTTTTCCAGACACATTTAGCTGCAAGATGTTAGTCAGATAACGTTTCAATGTTCCTTCTTAATGTCATCTGTGTAAAAAAAGTAATGATAAAATGATAAATCACTGTTTGTTTACCTAAAACATCCTTGACTGTGTGAACAGTGCATTTTTTAATTTAACCGTAAGGTCCTTCTCGATATTTACTGGTATCACTATCTGGTTGCAGTGCACTTTTCTCTTACATTTGGCTTTGAAAACACTATTGGTTAGGTTTAGGGATGGGTTTAGTGTACATGTGTCAAACTCAGTTCCTGGAGGGCCGCATTTCTGCACAGTTTAGTTCCAAACCTGATTAATTAAACCTGACAAAACTCATTTAGTCCTTTAGTCTTGTTTGAAACCTACAGGTAAGTGTGTTGAAGCAGGGTTGCAACTAAACTATGTAGGGCTGTTGCCATTCAGTAACTGAGTTTGACACCCCTGGTTTAGTGCATTGTTACAATAAGCCCCACCTTCTTGTGAATGTATACAAGAATGACATGCAGCTGAAACGTAGCAGAGCTTGAAAAAAAAAACATACCCTAGGCAATGTATTTCAGATTCACAAAAATGTAGAACACCCTCTGGTGGATTTGTTACTGAAACGTGCAATGAAATACACCTGGAGCAACATACATCACATTTTGCAAAAAAAAAAGAAGAAGTTGGCCGGGCACGTATTTCCAACGAACCTGAGCTAAAACATTTTTGATTCATATAGTATATGTGTGAGGGCATGAAAATATGTTTAAAACAAGTGCAAACACTTTTGAAGAGAAAAAGACAGAAACTGGATTGATCTTTCTAGGGAGCATCTGTCAAGTGCCTGTGTACACGTATGCTATGCAAATAGAGTATATTTGAAGGCCTGTGCATTCAGCTGTGCACAAACATAAAAATAAATCATAAGTGAGATGGAATATGATACGGGAGGTCAAAATCAGTGCCAGATTTATGAACTGGCAGGCTGTATCTCAATTTCCAAGCCCAAATGCTCCATTAATTGTCAAAACAACTTAATATTTATATACAGTACATGTAAAGTAAATGAAGATCTTTAACCAAAGTTGTCCTGAAACTATTTAACAACACTCATTCTTGTATCAGAACATTTTTGAAAAAATTACTACTGTACACTCACAATGTCAGGATACAGAAACAGAGAGAGAGTGAGCTTAGCAAAGACAAATAAACAAAGTAAATACGAATTCAAAACAAGATTGTCATGATGATAATCATGAACAAAGCATAAACAAACTGAAAACTATTAGTTAAAGGGTATTTCAGGAACTAAATAACTAAGTATGAAACTTTCCTACAACTGAAGAAACCAAAAGAAACTGAGAAAACTGGCAGTCCAAGTCCGACAAACTGAAAGTGAAACTTTGTATAATTATTTACTCAATTTTTATTCTTAAAAATATGCATAAACTATAAAAGATTCAATCTTACAAAGAAAATAATTACTACAAATGTGTTCTTTTTTTAATGTAGCGTTATTTGCATTTTTGGATTAACTATATTGCTGAACTCTTTGTAGTGCATCTTAGAATCATCTTTATTTTTAAACCTACATTGAATGCTACCTCAGAATCTGTTAAATGAGATATTTTCAAGGCAGAATACCTTCTGGAATACTGTCTTCATTTCAAAAGCACATCTGTGATCCCTTAAAATGCTGCTCACTAGTTTTAGTGAAGCATTCTGGAACAATAAAAATGCAGTCAGCTGTTTCTAACTGAGTTTTGGAGAATTAAACTGACTCACCAGGACTCCATTGTCTGCGACTGCTTCTTTGTAGGTGAAGTTACAAACGGCCCAGGCCAGGTAATACGTAGACATGCGGGGCGTCCTGGAGAAATGGTTGGTCACCCATCCATCCTCATCAGATGTGGTGGCCTCCACTGGCATGTTGGACAGCGACTGATACGAGCTCTCGTGTTTCAGACTCACTCTGAATGTGGCTTTATAGATGGGCTCATCAAAACACGGGAAGGCCTTTCTAGCGTGAGTCGGAGAAAACTGCGTCACCGCCAGAAACCTGCAGAGGAAAGAAAGGTGAGATGAAATAAATCTCTGGAATATTTATATGTGTGATTGAACTATTCTAAGATTCTGCGGTGAAAAGTCATTTCACCTCAACTTCATTAAACTGGATGTCACATGACTTTCCTGAATGCAAATGAGCTCAGACTGCCATCACTAGATTCATCGCGGTGCATTTTTATCACACTAATGAGCTTCCTGGCGTGAAGATGGACAAAATTATTTCACCACAACGACTAAATTACATCAGATGTCGACATATAATAAATAACACCAGAAATGTTAGACAGAAATAATGGTTTAGCTGATATCTGTAAGCAATCTGACAGCTGTAAACATCAAAACCATCTGTGACGCACAAACAAAATTGACAAAATAAGGCTATTTAAATGACAAGAAAATAATAAAAAGCTGTCAAACCGGTCTTGCATTGGTGTCTTTGAAGTGAAATAAAAATAATTAATCAAAATAAATTAAGAATCTGAACCATAAGCGGCTATAGTTTTATGTGACTTGCAAAAATTCAAACATTTCCCATTCACTTTCCTTAAACTGGAATGACATACAACAAATGTATAATCTGTTGCTAACTGGTGTTAAAGTAATTGTTAAACTTTTTAAATCACTAAGTTGACATTTTCCGCTTTAGCTTAACATTCTTACATTCTAAGAGTTGACACAATGAATCTACTAAATGTCATGTCTCAATGCCTTCCAGAGTTTCCCACCAGAAGAAGTGGCATCACTTGAAGCAAGTCAGACATTTCTTTAATCTATCAGTGCTTTACAGACTATATGTCTGTAACCAGTATAACTGAGTTGACCAGAACGTAGGGACAGACAAAATATATTTTTGTAGTACTGGGAAAAAATTTATTTTGATTAATCACATTCAAAAATAAAAGTTAATTTTGACATAATTTAAGTGTGTTTACTGTGCATATTTATTATGTACACATGTATATACACTACCTGATATATTTTTTTGTCGTCGATCCCAGTTCTAAGATCAACAATAAATAATTTGACTTCTAGTTGATCATTTGGAAAAGTGGCAGAAGGTAGAATTTTCTGATAAATCATCTGTTGAACTGCATCCTAATCATCTCAAATACGGCAACAAATATGGCAACATCAACAGCCTGAGGTATAAAGACATTTGTGCTGCCCATTACATTACAAACCACAGAAGAGGGCAAATTCTTCAGCAAGATAGCACTCCTTCTCATACTTTATCCTCTACATTAAAGTTCCTAAAAGCAAAGAAGGTCAAGGTGGTGCAGGATTGGCCAGCCCAGTCACCAGACATTGAACATGTCTGGAGTAAGATGGAGGAGGCACTGAATATGATTCCAAAGAATCTTGATGAACTACTGCAAGAAAGCTTTCTTTGCTATTGCAGATGACTTTATTAATAAGTTATTTAAGTCACAGCAGAGATGTATGGATGCAGTCGTCCAAGCTTATTGGAGTCAATCACAATATTAATTCTTTTTTGACTGCACCATGACTTTATATTTTATACTGTACATTATTTCTGTTAAATGACAAGACCTTTGTCTAAGCAAAGTCAGAACTTACTGTCCTAATTAAATAATTAAAAATCAGATTTTATTTTGGTAAAATAAGCATAATCTAGAGGCTGTTGCCTTTCATATAAGCAACTTCTGATACCAAATGATCAACTAGAAGTCAACTTATTATTTGTTGTTCCTAAAACTTGGATAGGCAGCAATGTTTATGAGATTATCAGAAAATGTTAGCAAACACAAAAATCATAGATAATACAGAAAGAAAATTAATTTTAAAAACCATGATTAAAAAGTATTTTATGATAACTGAAGCTGAACGTATAATCCAGGAGGCAGAGGCAATCAATAATAAGTGGGAGTCTCTAAATTAATGTTAATTTAAAAAGACAAAAATGTATCTAAATACACATACAAACACTATTTGGATAACCTTGATATAATTCTAATGATGCAGAATTGCTTCATTAAAGTTTTTGAAAAGTTAGATTTTTGGGAAATGCAAAATGTAAAATCATCTACTGTATATTTGTGAAGTTTATAAGTGAATATACTTGCCAGCAGCTATCACTCTTACTTTCAAGACGCTATCACTTTGCTGTTCTCACATGGTTGCCCACTAAAGCTAAGCAGTGTTGAGCCTGGTCAGTGTCTGGATAGGAGACCACATGGGAAAATACGAGGCTGCTGCTGGAAGAGGTGTTACTGAGCACAGTCTTTCAGATCAGACGTTAAACTGAGGCCCTGTCACTTTAAAATACTTTGAAGTCATTAGAGTAGAGGTGTGTCTCCGGCATCCTAACCATGCCTATATCTACTAATTGGCTTCATCACTCTGCAGTCTGGCACGGAATGTCTGCCATTGTTTCATCCAGGTGGATGCTGCACACACATGGTTATAGCTGAGGAGATTCCTCCCAAATGTGTAAATGTGCTAGAAAATGCGCTACATAAATGTAATGGATTATTATTATGATTATTACTAAAGTGTGATTATTATAATTATTATTATACATCAGAAAATGTGGTTTTGAGAGCTCCATTACAGATATCTGCATTAATGAATATTAAAGCTGTCACCACCCACAGCTTGACCAGCAGAGCGTTCTGTTCACTCCTGCTTTTCTGTCACTTTTTTACTCTCATTAGTGGCCATTCATGCACTAATAATCTAGAATGAGCCTATAATGTCCCATCTGTTTACATCTCCTCTCTATTTATAGATACTTAAAATTATGTACAGTATTTAAAGATCGCATTGGGGACTCAGGTAGGAGGAATCAGACTAGCAGACATCCTGAAGGAGAATCTGCAGGGACGTCAGACTGAAAATCCCTGCAGTGTCACACGTGGAGGTGTTTGAGTTGGGTGGAGATGTTTTCTGCCTGTTCATGTGTGAGAAAACATTTCTGGTAAAAGTCAGGATAAACCAGACCATCAGATGTCGGATTAATGCTCCAGCGCCCACGTCTAACTACATAAACACAGGTATTTTCTCAATCCTGCGAGATCCTGCAGTTCATGGTGTTCAGGAAATACGAGCAGACAGCAGGAGCCGATTACAGTAAACTAGATGATCTTCAGAGCCCGTGGAGCTGAGAGATGCTGTCTCAACATAAACATGCTGAATTTATTTCAGAGACGCTCTTAATATCAAGACCTCAGCCTGCGCTGGAAAAAAGCTTTTGATGAAGAATCTTTTCTGTGAACCCGGAACATGCTGTGTTTACAGCTGAGACTGAAGCTTCAGCAGTTTCTGCAAAGGCAGAAAGGAAACTAGTAGATGGACAGAAGTGTATCCATGAAAGCGAACCCTTCAGGGTAAAACAAAGCTTAAACATGTCTCAAATACAGGAAAACCTGGGGCAAAGATTCAAATATCAGCCAGTTTCTCTCAGAGGACGAAGAGTCAGAAGCCGCAAAACAGGAGCAAGAAGCTGATATTCAGTGCGGCTGACCTGAAATAACTGGATATATAAGGCTGAAAAAAACTAGAAAATACTGTAAAGTTGCATAAAATAAGCTTTTGGTAATCACTAACTCTATATGAGTTATTTAGGATTACATACAGTAGAATATTTTCAAAAATTAACATGGTTTAATATTACTGTTTGTTTAACTGAATAACAGTATAGCTGCATGATTACACTTAAATAGTTCCTTTAAGGTTACCCTAATATAAATGTGTGAATTTTTATGACTCGGTCTCAATGTCTTACAGTAAAATAATTTTTGAATGTAGAATCAGACACTGATGTGACTGCAGGACAAGTTTGACTAGTGTTCATTCACATCTGTGTGACCTCTGACTTCAATGAAGGATTACAAATAGCTCTGTCTCAGACAGACATCGGGGGAAAATAGTCATGTTAAAAGTTACAGGTGGACTGCCAAAGCCCAAACTTTTTCTTTTTCTTAAGCACATGATGCGTTTGTAAAACTTGTCACCACTGTGTTGCATTTGACAGTTGATTTGCCTTATTCATAACACATCAAAAATCCATTCACGATGATACAATTCCCTCACAAAACAAACAGATAACTATTAACCTCAAACAGAATTAAATGTGTATTTTCCCCAAAAAGATTGATCCTTCTATAATGAAAGATTGAACAGTAAAAGGTCTACTGTATTTGATTGAGATCCCATGTTGCTTGTTCTGCTCTACTGTTGAAATGTACTGCTCTATTAGGCATTCCGGTGCAATTAGCCCTAAAACAAGTATGGAACTGAGTAATGCTTACATGCACATATGAACACCATGCAGCATCTGTCGTTCCCATGGTAACTGTTAGTAAATCTGAGCAAGATGACACCTTATGAGAGGCTTTAAAACTGATACTAAAAACAGATTTTACCTTCTTTCTCCATTGAGCATGTAGGAGCTGCGGAAGAAGCCCAGCAGCTCGTGCTCGATGTGCGCGGTGAAGGTGATGTTGATCTTGTATGTTCTGAGGGGCTTCATCTCTCTGTGCAGCGCGATCACATACACCTGTTTGGGCTGATAGTGGAAGCGGCGCTGGATCCGCATGGCGCCCGCTTTTTTACTGTCCGAAAACACCAGCACTTTGTCCAGCTCCAGGCGGTCCGAGTGCAACACGATCAGCTTGGTGGAGTTGACGCACTCAAACTCGATGTTCACCTCGCCGGAGAAGCTGAAGTTCTCCATGTGCACGGTCAGGCGGAGGTCGTAGTGGCGCGGGCGCAGGGTGGCCGGTAAGCGCAGGTGTCTCCAGGGCTGCTGGCCGTCCTCCGAGTCTCTGTGACTGATGTTCCCGTCCCGGGACTGTTTCCACTTACTGTTGCTGGAGCCGTTGGCGGCCAGAGCCCCGCTGCTCTCCGCGGCGCATCTCTCGAAGCTGACGCTGAGCGTGATGGCGATGGCCGTGACGATGATGAGGGTGAGGATGGAGATGGCGAAGCCCAGCACCAGTCTCTTATGCACCGTGATGTGCTGCTCGGTAGTCCGGGGTCGGACCACCACGCTGTCGGCCCACTGATCGGACAGAGCCCGTCCGTTCCTCATGCCCGTGTCCTCGATGCCCATTATATGCCCGATCTGATGTGTTTCATATTCATCATCAGCCTCCGTTCGTGCGCTGCAGCTCACGCTGATTTAAAGGCGGGAAATGCCGCAAAGATCCCGCGAAAAAAGCTTGGGACAGAATGAAAGAGCCGCTGATCGATGAGCTCGAAACTGGAAGAGAATCTGAAGTTCGTTCGGTCAGATGCTGGAGCTCATCGGGTCCTACCGCACAGCCATTTCTCCTCGGACATCGGTGAGATGTGGATGAAAGTCCAGCACCTGCTATGATCAGTGGAGAGAGTGTTGTGAATCTCTGTTCTCACTCTTCATCTCTCTATCCTCCATCCTCAGCCCTGCTTCTCTATCTATGCTGCTGCATCCTCCCTTTCAGCCAGTGGGCTGTGCGCTCTCTCTCTCTCTCTCTCTCTCTCTCTCTCTCTCTCTCTCTCTCTCTCTCTCTCTCTCAGAGAAACTCACTTCAGTAATAGCTTCTAAATCTTATGTTCAGTTAAATCACATTTAATTAAACAGCAAAATATCCAGACAGGCTGATGGGACTCTTTCATCCAAACAAGAATGCTGAGTTGCACAAATACGAAACAGAACCACATAACTTACAACAAATTAAATAAAGGGGAAAATAGACATGTATTTCAGGCACGTCCATGTCAAAATCGTACACACATTTTCAACACAGTTGATTAGAACATGTCTGCTTTCATAACCAAAAAAAAAAAAAAAAAAGATGTGTTATGATTAATTCGTTTAGGACCGTAAGAAGACAAAATCGTCTTCATTTTCAGCAGATATAATCTATGTGCAATCAGTACAAGTACCTGCCAAGTTTTCCGCATCACTATTACACATTGTGAGCTGCACCGGTGTTTTGAATGCTGCTGTCCATGGTGCTGAATCAAACAAGACCATTAATCAGTTTCACGCACCTCTGCACCACTAGACGGTGCAGTAGCCTCAACAGAGCCGATAATAATCGTTTTCACAGAAGCGGTGTTTTCTACCTGTTCATCCCAAGAAGTCCACCCTCAAAAGCTTTCTAAAGTGACCTTCATGTGCTCTTCTTTATATTTCACACCTCTCATTCATCTCAGTACATCTGTCATTGTTCCAAGAAAAGTGGTGGCTCTTTGAACAATATGACGGCTCCAAACACCAAATAACACCCTCAATTTGCAGCCGTTGGCATGGCTGGTTAAACAGCACAGCAAGAAGAGAGCGGTGAGCGTGTGAAGAGACCCTTGAAGGAGCCCAAAGAGAGAAGGAGAGCTGGAAAGATGACAGGATGCTGAAAAAGAGAAAGAGGGCTTTGGAGTTCAAATGGTTTTATTCACATTTGAAATTCTCTAAACTAGAACGGACAGGAAATGCATTTAGATTCCCATTCGATCAAGATCCACTTACCCCCTTAACCCCAATGGAATTTAAAACCTATTTTTATGAAATAATGGGGCAGAGATTGAACGTCCACGAATGATTGTGAGATCTCCAGATTGAATGAAAATGTAGGCGCATTTACAGAAAAAATAAGCAATTTCCACGAGGCTTCTGAACACAAAAGCCTGTGTCGAGGTTGTGAAATGGTTTGTGAACCAAAAGCCTCCTGTTGAATGAAAACATACAACACAAGATCAGTGTGGAGAGACTGTGAGGGGGGCTAATTGAATAAAAGATGTCAGAAAAAAATGTCCTTGAGGGCAGCTGTGACTGCCGGCACACAGAGGGTCATTTCTGCTGATAGAAGAGGAAAAAACACTCTCACAGTAATAAAAGAAAAAATGGCTAGTTTATAATGTGGCAACTATACAAGCAGAGGAGAAACACATCGCCCCCTGCAGTTGACAAGCAACATTACATTTCTCAATTAAAATAACTTTCATCTGCTGAACCCAAAAGAAGATATTTTGAAGAATGTTGGAAACCTGCAACCATTGACTTCCAAAGTATTTGTTTTACCTACTGAAGTCAATGGTTACAGCTTTCTAAGAATCTTTATCTCATTTTAACTCATAAAGGTGAATGCGAGTAAAAACTGGGTAAATTTACCTTTCTGAACCATTTACTGTTTTGTAATTTAAGGTAGATTAACTTTAAAATCATACATAAAATTTCAATAAAGATAAAGAATTAGGTTAACATTTGATAATCCATCCAAATTCTTGGTTGTGCAGGTCATAAAACACAATATTTTAAGTACTTCCAAGGAAGAAGCAAACCAGTGCTGCAGACTTGACGCAGTTCTGTCAAAAATGAAGAGTCTGCCATCAATCATCTCAAACAATAATCTCTGGGGAATGTTTTTAGCACTTTGCCACGAAGAATAAAACATCTTTTAAGTGAGTGTACGTGTTTTGTTTTACGACTTGAATGTGTATCATGTCCTAATAATGAATTCCTGGCTGGGAGGTACAAGTTTATCGTGTGCCCATGTGATATGCAGTGAACACACCTAGGTGCAGGACCTTTGGATATAGGACTGATTTGTCTGAGCACATTCTTTTATTATGCAATCAGTCCATTTGGTCAGTTCCACTCCATGTACATTTGAACAGGCAGGGATACTTTGCACTTTCTGTGGCTGACTGCTAGCTTTCTTTACATGGTCCTAGATTAGTTCTTCACTTCAACACTTCCTGTTCTACTCTAAGGAGATATTCGGTTGAGAATAATGAAATCTGCCGGGCAGAGTTCAGCTTCAATACACTTGTCTAAAAGTTTCTAGTGAGTCTGAAGGCCTTGATTAGCTGGTTTAGATGTGCTTAATCAGGAAAGCGTCCTCTAAAAATAACAAAAAAGTAAAGTGTCAGTTTATGTGTGTCATCATAAAAAAATGTATGACAACATTACCAATTAAAAGCAGGATTAATGAAGGGCAATGTATGAACTTTTTAGATAGTCCTTAATAATTGTCCTTGTTCCAGTTCACAAATTGTACACAGGCACATTTGAAAGGGGGCTTTGGAATAAGAGGCTTTGAGTCTATTCATGGTACTCACTTTAACAACATGTGTTCTCTGGAACTAAAATCATGAGTTTTGCACTAGCGTAGCAAAATGTACAGAGCTATACAAATCCTGAATTGTTGCACAGATGGAAGGGTATAATCCATTACATCTTACTCATAATAGGAGTATTTATACGACTCCGAGTTGTATTTCAGGAAAAAAAGTGATCAATATAGCTGATGTACATGGAATATGCATACATCCTAAGTCATCCAACAGGAAAGCAATCTTTTGTACATGCAAATATGATATTTAGCAGAGGTTTGACAAAACTGGATAAAAAGTTTTCAGTGTTGATATTTTTCTTACAAAAATGCATTGTTTTGCTACATAAGACCTTAATTCATCCCTTGGGGCCATGTGAAACACTTTTTATTATGGATGGATGTGCTTTGTTGGACGTTGGTGGATGTTGCCATTGTAGAGGTTGAAAGTGGAGATCTTTTAAAAAAATAACTCAGACTGGATTCAACTGAACCAAGAATGTTATGCTGCTAAGATGCCTTGAGGGTTAGTATTATAAATCATGGTCTAATTTAAATTTCTGGGTGAACTAACCCTTTAAACTAGGTAGTAGATAAAATAGAGGTGTCCAATTATTTTCCCAAAGGGCCACTGTCCCATAAATCTTAGCTCCATCCAGCTACAGCACACTTGCCAAGAAGCTTCTAGTAAACTGTATATATGAACTGGTTAGGATGTGTAAAATTATTGCTGGCTCTAATCTAAAAATGGACATGAAATTCACTTCTCATCAAAGTCTCCCTAGTCACGTTAAACCTATGGAGTTTAAAATCTAGTCTTATTAAACGATGGGGCAAATTATCTTAGAGCATCTTAGAATGATTGTAAAATCTTTGGACTGAGTGGAAAAAAAACATGCATTTAACAAAATAATAATAATAATTTCTATTTGGCATCAGAAGAAAAAAACCTATGTCTATTCTTGAATGAAAACATATAACACTAGATCCGCCTAGAGGGATTGTGGCTGATGGGATTAATGTCAGTAAAATGTCCTCAAGGGTTATTTCCTCAGAGAGAAGAGAGATGAATTCTGCCCCTGTTCTATACATTTAGTTCCAGCCATCTCCAGCACAATGTCATGTAGTTTGTTTCTGGAGAGACCTTAATTATGTGGTGTAGGTGTGTTTAAGTAGGGTAAACTTTATCCTACAATAACCTTGTTCCTGCAGCCTCATAAGATTGATTATCTGGGTTTCCATCACCCTGTGTTTATGCTTATTAATTTAAGTATCGATTGAGAAATGAATGACCTAAATGCCAAATTTTGAATGCAATGTTTTTTTTTTTTTTACACTAGCTTTAGCTGGATTTGGACTTTTCTGAAAAATAATGAAAGATGAAAAAATATTTGTTGAATAAATTCTGACATAGCGAACATAATGTAAACATGTCTTGTTTACTGTTGGTTAGTAGGTTACCAATACTACAGTCAGTCACTCTAACGACTTGCTGTAAATGCACTTGATGTGTAATTTTTTCGAGAACTTTGAAAAGATTTGTTTCACATTGGGATGGAAACCTGATGATACTGAGATTGGAAACATAAATATAAATGGCATTTCATTCTGCAAAAAAAACTATAGTGTACGTTTGTACAAAGCGCACACAAATATCCGCTATAATGCATATATTATAGTCTTGGAGTTGCTAGATATTTGATTCAGGTGTGTTTGATTAAGTTTAAAATGTGTTGTTGTGCATCCCTGAGGAGCTTTCGCTAATTCTGTCATTGCGAGCAAATCCTTAGGCTTTGGGCCCATTTGCACCAGTAATCACCTTAATGAAAAGCCCATTTGCAAATGGGAAACACTTCACTGCTCCACCTGCAAACCTACGGAAAGGACAATTATGACACTTGATGGTGTGTCATTGCATGTCCATCTTGTGTTAGCAGATCCCTCTTTTATTTCCTGTACTTTGTCTTTTCTGTAGATTTATTTATAGTCTGCCTTCACAGACGCCTCCATCTTTTCCGCCACTCATTCGTCTCAGTACATCTGTCATTGTTTTCAGAGCCTCTATCACAAAAGACGACCAGCGGCAGCTCTTTGAACAAAATGACGGCCCAAACACCAAATAACACTCTCAATTTGCAGCCGTTGGCATGGCTGGTTAAACAGCACAGCGAGAGGAAAGCGGTAAACGTGTGAAGAGACCCTTGAAGAAGCCGAGAGACAGACGGCGAGGTGGAAAGATGACAGGGATAAAATAAAAAGGAGAAGGGGAGCTTCCGGTTCAACTGATTTTATTTACAACAGGGCAGGGAATGCATTTAGATTAGCTTTAGATCAAGATCCTTTTCATCCACTTTACCCCAGCGGAATATAAAAGCTATTTATATGAAATAATGGGCTAGAGATTGAACGTCCAAGAATGATTGTGAGATCTCCAGATTGATTGAAAATTCATGTGTATTTAAAAATGAAAAATAAGCAATTTCCGTGAAGCAACTGAACACAAAAGCCTGTGCCGAGGTGCGCAAATGGTTTATGAACCATAAGGGGAATGAAAATATGCAACACCTGATCAGTGTGGAGGGACTGTGATGGAGACTAATTTATTAAAACTTCAGCAAAACATCCTTGTGTGCAACTGTGCACTGTAAATTAAATTAAATAATCTTTTAATTAACAGTTTTTGTATTTTGTGTGTTTATTTGCGGTTGTGAATTGGATTATGAGAGTTTTATCTCTGCTCTGCCCACTTTAAATGTTGAAACTTCAACTTTACAGTTTTAACACAGTGACATTTTAGAGAGAAAATGTTTTATTTACATTTAATATAATATAGAGAGCATAAAGTCAGTAAAATAACAGAAAATGTACTGGCAGCTTATTACCAGGTTTTTGTACTGTAGTTTACAACACCAACCCAGACAATATGTCACTTTAAACTATTAAAATTTGGACAAAATATTAAAAACTGTCAATTTACAGATTTTTATGAACTGAAGGTACATTTAGCCATTTAGCAAGTGCTTTTATCTAAAGAGACTTAAAGGGAAAAAAGGTTAAAAGAAACACTTTAAATTACCAGAGATCCAAGATGCCATGACAATGAAAGTTAGTTATAGAGTTAGTTACATTAGACAATGTACTGGCAGCTTATTACCAGGTTTCTGTACTGAAGTTTACAACACCAATGCGCACAATATTTATATCACTTTAAACTAATAAAAATGTCAATAAAAGTCACTTTTTCAGACTTTTCAACAACAAAAGCTTTTGAATGATAGATCAAGATCTCATAATGCAATTCAAAATTATAATTAAGTAAAAACAAATATGGAAAACTCTCAATTTACTAATATTTTTACAGTCTGTGTCATTTCAGAAAAGAAGCATTAACAAAACAAAAGAAAGAAAGAAAGAAAGAAAGAAAGAAAGAAAGAAAGAAAGAAAGAAAGAAAGAAAGAAAGAAAGAAAGAAAGAAAGAAAGAAAGAAAGAAAGACATGTTGTTACCCAAATACTTGTTGTTTGTAGACAGATTTGGAAACCTGTTTGGAAACCATTATTTTGGTCATGCCATTGTGTTTTCCTTAAGCAGACCAAAAATTTAGCTTATAAGTTTTATGAACCAAAGGTACATTACATTTAGCCATTTATCAGATGCTTTTATCTAAAGAGACTAAATGTTTTTTTTCTAAAAAGAAAAAAGGTTAAAAGAAGCATTTCAAATTACCATAGATCCTAGATGCTATGGCAATGAAAGTTAGTTTAGAAGTTTTTATATACTGTATATACACACATGTGCAGAAAGAGTGTCTCCTACAGCTGGTTTGTCAAGTCCACTCACATGTGTTGAACACACTCAGAATTGCACAATGTTTTCCAAAAATATGGAATGTTTATAAGAAAGTGTCTGGTTCATTTGTAGAGAAAAGCGTGTGTCCTGCAGGTGGTTTGTCTAGCCCACTCCATGCACAAGCACACTCAGAATTCCACCACGTTTTCCAGAAATATGGAGTGTTTATAAGAAAGTGCATATGGAGAGGAACTAATACAGGTGGATTGTCAAGCCTACTCATCTGAGCAGAGAATAAAAAACAAACCCAATAGTAGGGCACAACCTGACTGATGTAATCACAAGTGGCAGTTTGCAGTAACTGAAACATTGCCAAATAATGCAATGACAGAAATGAAACATCCTTTATTGTTCTCTCGCTATAGCAGTGTGCAAAATTCAGTTAAGCTGAGAACTCTAGACATGAAGCTTCTAATAAAGCTTTAAAGGTCTCCATAGCTGTAGCACCTTATCTGCACAATCTGGGGAAGTCTCTCTGAAACCTGTAAAGCTTTGCAGTTATTCACCATCTCAGCAATCAGGCAGATGTGCTTGTCCAGTGAAACTTTTACAAGCTTAAACAGCTGTTCAGTTTCAAGCAATGGATGAGCCCACCTGCAGAGCCACTGCAAATCCCAGCTCACACACCTGCTTGAGTCGCGCTGATGACAAGCTGTTTTGGTTGGAGTTTTGTTAATTTGCCATTGAGCTTATTCCAGGCCTTAATATTCAAAAATTTGTTTGGGCACGTCCTCCACACTGCCATCAATGTAACCAAGCATTTTGCTACAGGGAAGTTGATTCTGCAGAGATTTTTCTCATCATTTTCAAATTCATCCGTCAGCAGACTCAGTGGCACACACACAGTTGACACTCATTCATAATTCATACGTCAGTTGGGTATGATATTGTGTAAGCACAGTATGACACAGTAATACAGCAGGGAATTGGTATTTTTACCCACCACTATGATACAACCTGACTGGCTGATGCAAACGCTTTTGTTCGCCAGCAGACAGAGGTGATTCAGGGATGATTCCTGAGAGATGAATGTGCTGAAATGTTTTTACATTATCATGACACCAAAATAAGAACAAACTGTTTCACCCTCATAATGTGAATAAATTTGGTGTAAGTAGCTTTAAATTAAAAGCTTTGGAGTGTGGAATGAAAACTGCCTGAGGATGGAGATGCTGTTTCTGCATCTGAATGTTAGTAGCAGATTTTTCATCCATTCGTTGGTTGTGAAGCAGCACCAAAGAAACTCACCCTAGCAAACACACTATCTGAATTTGCAATAGGTTTGTCAGTTAGCTCAGAATGCATTGATTTGCAGCCTTTTATCAAGTGAACTGCTCAAACGAGGGCTGAAAATCCACTGGACCGACTCTCACCTTCTAATACATGAGTCACTGTATTGAAGAAAAACAGCAGTGATCGGCAGAGATGCACAGATGAGATTCGAGCAGCATTATGGGAAAATAAACAAAGATTGCAGCATCATCAGGGCTGAATAATCAATGTAGTTTTGGCATTTCTTTGACACTGTTTAGGATAAACAAAGCAAACACTGACTCATCTCTTTCTATGAGACTGCAGAACTTCAGAGACTCTCACGAAGACTAATGCAGCCACACTAAGCTGAAGATTCCAAAAACACTTGAGACCTGATCCATAATATCACCTTATTATATAAGAGGCTAATAGACGTTTCTATTATCATCACACTTGATCATCAATATCCTGATTCAAATGAGAACAAAGATGAATCGGTGTGACATTAGTGCTGATAAATGCTTCGGCACACTAAACTTGCGCCTGAGTCGCTCCAGAGATACTCGTCTTTTCTTTAACAGAGCAAATGTGGCTCCTCATGACAGTCCGATGATTTATCGCCCATTCAGCAGCTTTTATCTCATCATCTTGACAAACTCTCATGATTTCCCTGGATCAAACTGCGCTTAGAAATAAAGCAGCCAGGCAGGTTGAAAATGAACAATCGTTTGTTCTCCAGGGGTTTGAAGTCCTAGTGTGTTTCTGTATTTATACTGACATTCAGATGCAGTTTGCACTGGCTTTTGATGGGATGATGATTTATACAGTCCTGTTGAGCATCATATGAGGGAGATGATGAGAAAACGGTCATTCACATTGTTCACTCTGACACACCACTGTTAATAGATGAACCAGAATCCTGCACAATGTCCTTGCTTCAAGCCTTTTCAGCTCATTCTCATTAAATAAGCAATGAAATTTAATAGGTCACAATGTCCCTTACATTTAACAAGCAAGCTGCTGTTTGGATTATAAACAGATGCAAGATTATTAATCCAGCCTTGTCAATGTTTACATCCATTTTTGAGCAGTATTCCATCTTCCATACGCAAAATAAAAGTTTAGTCTGATCAAACTCTGATAGAGTTGCAGCAAACAGGGATGATCCGCAAATTGTTTGGGCTGAGTATTTTCCCATCATTCTCTCCGCTGATTAATTACCATGATTTTCTCTGCTGGTTGTCAAGGCAGCAGCAGTGTTCTGCGCTCTCAGCGCTGTTTGGGCCGGTGACAGTATGTAATTAAATATAAGCAGTTACTATTAGGACTGGAGGATACACTGTAATTATAAGCCTCTGCTTGTTCCCTGTGGTTTACCAGGCTGCTGGGGAGGCGATGTCATTCAGATGGCCGCCCAGACGCCCCCGAACACTGATACAGAGGTCTGTCTGCTCCTAAGAGTTTACATACTGATAGAAACATTCCTGGAGTTATAAGTTTGTTAACACAAGGTTTACCACAGACACATAGATACATTGCTGTTAGCACTGCTGACAAAATCATAAAATTATACTGTGTCCTTGGATTGTGGTTTGTCACACTTTCATCATCTTTACAACTTTAAAGCTGCTTTACACCAGGTGAGGCAGCATGGTTGCCTCATAGCAAGAAGAGCATAGCATTTCTGTGTGGAGTTTGCATGCTCTCCCTGTGATCATGTGGGTTTCCTCTGGGTGCTCCTCACAATACATTTACATGCGCTATAGGTGATGTGGATGAAATAAGTTGACTATACAGGAATGAGTGTGTCTGTGAATGAAAATGTGTGTTTCCCAGGCAGTTTAGTTGGCAGTTCATTTCAGTGTGGTGACCCTGATAAATCAGGGACTAAGCTGAAGATGAATGAATGAATGAATGAACCAGGTAACACAAAAATAACATAGTTTTTTTTTTGTATTTGCATTGGTTTGGGGTCTGAAATTCAGGGTGTTTTCACATTTAAAAAACTGTTTTTAGTTCTCTTTCTTTAACCCAAAGTGTTGTAAAATGAGGGAAAGGGAGTGATGGATGCAGAGCTGATGTAGATTAAGACGAATGCAGAGGTCAAGATCTTGAAGACCTCAAAGGAGCCAGATCAACTGAGGATATTGTTGCATATGAGCAAAGGAGAATCCCAACAGAGCCCAATAGATGGAGTGACAAAGCAAAACAAGAGGAATGGAAGACAAGGCTGGTCTGCATTGTGGAGTGGACACAGAAGACTTTAGTTTGGTAATGGTCAACAAGATGATCAACAAAATTCAGGAGACAATTCCATCCAGGAGATGAAAGAGAGTAGAATAGAATCAGTGGAAATTCAAGAGGCAAAGGCAAGTTAGGATATACATTATATCAGCAGGTAAATAGGGGATCAAATTACTCCGATTTGATAATGTTTACGTAATATGATAGGACTGTCTAGTTCAATAAAGTGATATTCCTACTCTAATTAAAGGACCTTAAATGTGGGCATGTCCATTGTGTAAGATAATGGAAACAAAGCAGAAAAAAATAAATAAAAAAGCGGCAAAATTCAAATATTTGTACTCACTTTTTGAGGACTGGTAACTCTGAAGTACTGTAAGTAGCAGTAAGAACTTTAATAAATCTAGTGAAGTTTCAGAAGCAAAATTTAGCAAATTATCATAACAAACAATAACTGGCAAGGAACTGGAGGAAAAAAACTTAGAAAAAAAAAAAGATTAAAGACACACAGGTGTAAAAATAGAAAAAAAATGGGCTAACAAGGTAAATAATTATGGCAGGAAACAGAAGAATAAGAACATATAATTGTCTCCTGTCAATTCTTTTCATAAATTGTCTACTCTAATGGTATCTTATGGAATTTTTCTTTTTAAATAAGCATTTCTTTTATCACACTTTGTCTTTTATCCAACATTTCTCAAAACGAGAGATCTAATTTTCCTGGAATGAGCCATATACTTCATCTCCAATTCAGGTTTTTACGAATACATGTTCATATAGCCTGATTTTATGCTACATTTTTTTCATTAACAAATCTAATATTATTTTGGCAGCATTTTCAGAAATACAGATTTTTGTATACGCTCACCGGCCACTTTATTAGATTTACCTGTCCAACTGCTCGTTAATGCAAATTTCTAATCACTCAATCCCATGGCAGTAACTCAATGCATTTATGCATGTAGACGTGGTCAAGACAATTTTCTGGAGTTCAAACTGAGCATCAGAATGGGGAAGAAAGGTGATTTAAGTGACTTTGAATGTGGCATGCCAGACGGGCTGCTCTGAGTATTTCATAAATTGCTGATCTACTGTGATTTTCACACACAACCATATCTATGGTTTACAGAGAATGATCGAAAAAGAGAAGATATTCAGTGAGCGGCAGTTCTGTGGGTGCAAATGCCTTGTTGATGCCAGAGGTCAGAGGAGAATTGCCAGATTGTTTCGAGCTGATAGAAGACAACAACTCAAATAAACTCTCGTTACAAATGAGGTATGCAGAAGAAAATCTCTACAACACATTCAGCCTTGAGGCGGATGGGTTACAACAGCAGAAGACTACACCTGGAACCACTCCTTTCAGCAAAGAACAGGAAACTGAGGCTACAATTTACAAAGACTCACCAAAATTGGACAACAGAAGATTGGAAAAAATGTTGCCTGGTCTGATATGTCTTGATTACCGCTGAAACATTTGGAACATTAGAGTCAGAAGTTGGCATTAACAACATGAAAACATGGATCTATTCTGCCTTGTATCAATGGTTCAGACTGGTGGTGATAGTGTAATAATGTGGGGGATATTTTCTTGGCACATTTTGGGCTCATTAGTACCAATTAAGCATCGTGTCAACGCCACAGCTTACCTGAGTAGCAGGATAACCATGTCATAAAGTGTGAATCATCTCAGACTGGTTTCTTGAACATGACAATGAGTTCACTGTATTCACTGGCCTCCACTGTCACCAGCTTTCAATACAAAAGAGCATCTTTGGGATGTGGTGGAATGGGAGATTTGTATCATGGATGTGCAGCCGACAAATCTGCAGCAACTGCATGATGCTATCATGTCAATATGAACTAAAAATCTCTGAGGAATATCTCCAGTACCTTGTTGAATCTATGCCACAAAGGATTATTGCGGTTCTGAGGGTAAAAGGTGGTCCAACCCGGTGATAGTAAGGTGTACCTAATAAAGTGGCCGTGGGTGTATATTGAACACTGAACATTTTTGACAATATTGAAATACCCAATGTTTGTATTTTTGAGCAGGAAATGTATCCAAATTAACAATAACTACTTTGTTGTTATTTGTACACAGAAATTTTGCATCTGTGTTTGTGTTGCAAATTCATGGTTGAATTGTGTATACTTATAGCCAATAACCATTGTATACTGTAACCAGTATTTTATTTTATTGTAGTATTTGTTTTCCAAAAGAGCTGATTCTGAAGACCTCGATTGGCTGATTTAGATGTTACATGAAAGGTCAGTAAGTCTCCAGAAGCAAGGTAGAAGATAACATCTTTTCGCAATTGTGGTTTATGTCAAGGAAATATAATAGTTTTGTTTCATACAATCATCATGCTGAACATCATGTCAGTATTTGCACTAGTGATTTCCTATACATAGAAGATATTTAATACGGGAAGTCTAGTCTAGTATAATCTATATCAGAAAAAACAATAAATCAGGAATATGAAATCTGTACAGACACATGAGCTATACTGCACCACAGCTTAATCATGTTTTCTCCTTTACAACATTATATATTATTTACTCACTCTCATGTGGACGACTGGATGGCTTTCTTTCATCTGTGGGACAAAATACAAATATATTTAGGGAAAGTATAAAGTGATAAAATGTTGATTTTATGGGCCTATATGAAAATAAACAGTATTTGTAAGGTATGTTTTGATGCTGGTTTGCAGGTTCTTTGCTGGCCATGACCAGCAAGAACCATCATGAACCAGCAAACTAGCATACCAGCAAGCTGTTGTTTTGTTATTGTTAATTTACCACAACTTGAATAATGTGACGAGACATCCTCATTCTGTGGACAGTCACGGTTTTTGATGTCCTGTTTCTGACTGGAGATGTTTCCTTAAACGTCCCCTTTTTACAGCTTACAAACACACTAAAAAAGCTTGACTAATGCTGCTGCTTGACTAGTCAGGTACCAAAGCAATTGTGACGTCTAGTGTTTTTTTTCACCAGCAGGGGTCGTGCCTTAGCGAGCTACATTGGTTTAGTTTAGTTTTCGCGCCTCTTCTGGAGAAGAGGGCATATGCCGAGCTAGTATTGTTCCCATACTGATAAACTTCCGGTGACCTGTTATTGTGAGTTTTTTCCATTTTATACGGTTCCTTTTACACCACCGGTGTTCTAATGTCAATAAAATACAACCAGTTAAATAAACATCAGCATTCATTTAGTTGTTTCAGCGTAAAATGAAACGAAAAGCCGTTTACTCGCACTCGCGCAAAAACTCTTTGAATATAGTGGGGTAAAATAAATGCTCTCATTATAAAGACATGGCGGGGTAAAATTTAATTTAACGCAGTGCTTTTTGTACAATCTGAGACCCACTTTATATCGGATATCATTCAGCCAGTGGAGATCGATGATTTTTAAAGAAAACAGACCTTAAAAGCGCCGATTTACTTCACCGGAAACGCTTAACCCAGGTTACTGGCAAATTAAAAGTTCTAGGAATGACACGTGATTACCAGTTGTCAAAAGAGACACGTTACCAGTTTAAAGGTAGTTACATATTTAAATATTTATGTTTGTTTTAAAGTTACAGTGTTTGTATGTACGGTAAGACAACATGAACACAGCATGGGGAATTGTTAGCACGTATTTCTGGAAAACATATATATATATATATATATATATATATATATATATATATATATATATATATATATATATATATATATATATATATATACATTTTCTTGTTTTAGTCCCTTTATTAATCCGGGGGCACCACAGCGGAATGAACTGGCAACTTATCCAGCAAGTTTTTACATATACATACATATTACATATATATTTTACATTATACATACGGGATTGGCCATCTGGCAATTCTGGCAAATGCCAGAAGGGCCGGACCATTTTTAAATGTGGGCCGGTCAGTTTTTTAAATTTTATTTTTACATTTATTTTATATCTATATGCATTGTTTTTACATGCAGGCAGCTTTTATCTCTTGCAAGATGTAAATATTATGATGATTATGATCATGATGATGATGATGATAATAATAGTAATAATAATAATAAATGTTAAGCATTTGGCTCAATTGGCAACGGCTGGCTGGTTTCGAGATGGGCTGACCCAATCAGAGATTATATGGACGTCATCAAAATCTTGCAAGAATGCCAAGCAAACAGTAAGTGCAAAACAAGCTACTTGTCAGAGATGGACTGTAAAAAAGGAGAGGCGATGCCGAGAAGCTCAGAAAAAGCAAACAATTGGCTCTAAAATCAGATGCTGCGAAATGCTTAAAATTAACTCAAATGTTTTATGTGTATGGGTGTTTCCCAGTGATGGGTTGCAGCTGGAAGGGCATCTGCTGCATGAAACATATGCTGGATTAATTGGCAGTTCATTCTGTTGATGAATGTATGTATAAATTTGTTATGAATGGGTTGATTTTGTTCCAGTCACATACATTAAATGTCTAAATATATATTACATATGGTGCTGCTTATATTTGTTCACCATCTGTACACTAATATAAATGTTGTATGTCCGTGTCCATGGGTGGGGCTATGTCAGTGTGATAAATTTATATATATATATATATATATAAACACTGTAGCTAAGATTTGAACATTTTAAATTTACATTAGGCATTAATTTACCTAACATAGGTTGTGAAAACCAAACATCAAAACAGTGTAATTATGCAAGTTCAGGTCAACAACTAATACTAACAAAACAAAAGACTATTAAAACTACATATCTAAGTATCTACATAAACTCAACTAATATTTATGGTGGGGTGACACGGTGGCTCAGTGGTTGGCACTGTTGCTTCACAGCAAAGAGGTCGCTGGTTTGAGATCTGGCTGGGTCAATTGGCATTTTTGTGTGGAGTTTGCAGTGTTGGCATGGGTTTCCTCTGGGTGCTCCGGTTTCCCCCACAGTCCAAAGACATCTACTATTGGTGAATTGAATAAATTAAATTGGCTATAGTGTTTGAATGGATTTTTTCCCAATACTGGGTTGCAACTGGAAGGGCGTAATTTCTTTTGTGTTAAACATATGCTGGATAAGTTTATCGTTTATTCCGCTGTGGCAGCCCCTGATGAATAAAAGGACAAAGCTGAAGGAAAATGAACAATTTAATATTTATTGCATTTAGAGAGTTTTAAAGAGACATTTTAAAGGGCAAAATATACATCATCACTTTACAGCATTTATTGGCGTAACTGTTATTTTTTTGTTAATCATCTGGTATTATTTAGCCCTAAATCGTAATTTCTTCTACAAACATTTTCTTTGTTTCAGATTTTTTTTTTAAAAGGTAGAGCCATAACAGAAAAATGCAAAATGTAACACAACCATTGATTAAAATGTGAAACATCCTTCTCCAAAAAAAACAGCCATTTTAAAGACATGACATGTACATTCAGAAATGAGAGCTGTTCAATTATGCATGAATTTTTCCATAAATATCAAAAACAGTTCAGCATGACAAGCAAATTCCTCCTCCGCCGCTGACAATAAGATGCCCATAGAGCCACATAGACTGCATGCCATCTTAATGTGCCACATCAAGTCAGAGCACAAAGCCTCTGTCACCGGTCCTACGCAAATGTGTTTCTTTCAGATCCCCCCGCTCGCTTCCGAGCTTCATTATTCTCCGAACATCATAAAAATACAACCAGACACTGTCAACAGTATCAAATGGCTTCCTTCCAAGCCTCTACACGAAGCCTCATGCCATTTCATCCTTCCAAGATCGACTTACAAATGGCAGTCCGATGCCCAAGACGCCCACAAGCCTATTTCCACAGAGTTGAGTGCAAGTGCTTTACAGTATATGCTAGATGAGTATTTCAGAGTATTATGATTAAATTGTGATAGTGAAGAATCGTACGAGTTCAGATGGAAAGATGTCCTTATAATAATTCAATGAGTTAAAAGAAGCTTCCTGTTTATGTTTCCATCTGCTCAAAAATGATATCAACATTCTTTAGTGGAGAAGCAGTTAACAGATTTAAGTTTATATACTAACAAACAGATTTTAAAGTCTGATAGAAGTCTCTAAAAGGGATATGCATTATATCACATACTTACATCACTTTTTAAAGTTTTTGGTTGTATCAACCCAATTTGGATAAAATATTCACAATCTCAACTATTGGTATTCATTCACTTCTTGTCGGCATAGTCCCTTTATTTATCCGGGGTCGCCACAGCGGAATGAACCGCCAACTTATCCAGCAAGTTTTTACGCAGCGGATGCCCTTCCAGCCGCAACTGATCTCTGGGAAAACTATTGGTATTATAAAAGTAATTTCAAAACAATTTGTATATTAGTTTATTTTCAGCTTAGTCCCTTTATTATTTAGGGGTCACCACAGCAGAATGAATCGACAATTTATCTAGCACGTTTTATGCCTCATTCACACTAGCAGCGACTTTGTAGCTGCCTGTCGCTCTGGGTGGCGACCTGCTTCAAACACAGGGGTGTGTTGGTCTACACAGCCCGAATACAACCGGCCTTCGAGCAAGGATCATGTGAGCTCTACTGGTGCTCCTGTTGGCTAAACCTCTCAGCAAGCCAAAAATAAATGTATAGTTACAATACATTGCATGAAAACCAAAGTTGCTTTTCATTTGCATAAAGTTGAAGGATTCTCAACTTTTGTCGCTTCGCTCGACACTCCTGTCTGGTCGCCAATGGTCGATGATGCTCGCATAGACAAAGGTCACCGAAAGTTGCTTGCTCTCCATTGAAATTAACGGTCGCTTGTAGCTTTGCAGTCGCTGGTAGTGTGATTGAGGCTTTACGCAACGGATGCCTTTCCAGCCGCAACCCAAGACTGGGAAACACCAATACACTCTTGCACAAACTTACATACACTTATTTTTAAATTATTTACTAAAAATCTAACTCAGAAATGCAGATACTCTGAAACTTTTAAAAAGGTTTAATAAAAAAACATTAAATATGTTTGCTCCATTTAACTTATTGTAAATGTGGACTATAGCCTTCAAAAATGTTACTTGCAACTGTTCTACAACCTGAACTATAAAAATATTAAAATTAAATACCCATTCCTTCACCAAAGATTGGGCTTTCTTTAGTCAGTAGTAGTTTCATGCAAAACAATGAAGGCTTTGTGAAAAATGAACAAAAAAAGTTATGCGTTTACAAAATCAACATTTTTTTGATGTGCATGAAATGAAAGCACAGCATCCAAATGTGTTTTAGAGGAATTAAGGGGCGATTTCGGATTCTCAAACGGCCATATGGAAAAATGTGCTGAGCATTTTAAATTCTGACAGTCTGGTCTGGAAGAGACGCGACCACAAGCATTTTGAGCAGCTGAAACATGGGAAACTGAAGTGCCTGAGGCTTCTATCAGCGGCCAGGATTGTGATGAGTTATTGAGTTTGAGGAGGAGATTTGAGTTTGTGCTGAGCTAAGCTCACACAGAGACATAGAAATAATAATAAAAAAAAGTCTATGGAAGAAATCCAATGTTCAATAACCAACCTCTACCATGACCTCTTCAGATTGTTAACAAGACACTAAAATCCAACAGAAATGGTCAAAATCAAAGGTACAGGATCACCAACAGACAATAAAACAAAACAGCTAAAGGTGGAACAGTTTTGTCACTGACAGATCTGACGTCTGCTCTTTATTGTGTTTAGATCTTCAATGACTGAAGCTTGTTAACAAAAATTGCCCATCAAAATGAAGCTTTTTCATGTTGTTCAGGTTATAAAATACCTGAAAGCTTATTTCAAGCTTCTGTTGCACACTTAAGAACCATATCAGTCTTCATTTAGTGTCAGTCAACAGCAAGAGATTGTAAATTTGCTGAGAATCTCTGGATTTAAATCTCTTCATGCCTCATTTTCTCCCTTTGGATTTGATTCAGCAAACTCAAGGTCAACAGTCAAACTGGATGAGCCAAACAAGTGGCCTAAACAAACCTGTTATCACCTGTACGACACAAACTAAACACTTTCCTGATATTTGTCCCCGTTGACCTCCAACGCCAAAACACAGCAGCCACCACGGTTCATCTCAGAGAAAATGAGCTCCTTGCACCTTTGTCACGTTTAACTTTCGCAGAGCTCATTTTTCATGTGCCCGTGGCCTCATCCATTCCTCTTCTCCTGCTCTGTGTTTGCTTTATTGGGAGCCGCTTCTCATTAAACCTCTTGAACTCATTTTATATGTGTGTTTTCAAATTGAATCTGCATTTCTCCAGGCGCTGTGTGGGACTCGCTCGCATAAACCTCCTCGTTCGCTCTTTAAATCCTCTCGACCGGCTGGAGGATTTCACAGACAGATAATCGTTTTAATAGTCAAATCGATCTGCCGACGTCACGCCGTCGGTTGCTTGACATTTGCGAGCGTATGAAAGTATTTGCAGCTTCTGCGTGTCGTGTGGGTCACGGCCTGATTCTCAAACCCCCACACAAACCTGTTGCACCTCGAAGGCAAAAACACTCGAGCGCTTCTTCAGCAGAGCTTTTCTCCACGTGTATTTCAGTGACTCTGGATTTGCCCCAGAGAGCAGCGAAGTGTCGAGGTCCGCAGGAAGCAGATAATAGATAAACCCTGGAGCTCTCGCTGAACACAGCTGCTAATCTCCACATTTGTATGTATGTGCTCTTCTCTATCACTGCAGCTCCTTTGAGGATGGAGATCTGGAGGCTCAGTGAGTGTCTGAGAGCTGAGTGACACAACATTTAACTTTAGTCCTGATAACAGACAGAGATCAGCCTCTCTTCATGTGTGAAGACGCATTTGGGATTACAGATGTCAGTTTTGGGATATTCTTCATACTGCACACCCAAGATGACAGCTGAGGTAAATGTTCAATATGTAAGTCTGTTTATTTGCAGTAGTGATTAGAATTTATTGCTAAATTTGTGTATAAATGTATCTAAATTTACATAATATTGCTTTTTGGTACATGTTTTTGTACAAAATGGATCATTATAAAATGCAAACTCAAAAAGTTTTGAGTCACAGGCCATTTATAAAAATAATATTCACAATGTCAAATAGGAATCATAGCAAGCACCGCAGTCTGGAATTACTTATTTGAGTGATTAATGGATTAATTGCACCCTATTAAGTTTAACCTTAAAAGGGAGGATGTTTTTATTTGCATGTGTTTTAAGGCCTCTTGCTGTGCAAGCATTTAAAGCTTTCAGATGCTAAAAACAAGAACATTTGTAGTTTCAGAAAGATTATTCATTCATTCACTTTATTCAATTTCCTTCGGCTTAGACCCTTCATTCTACAGGATTCACCATAGCAGAATGAACTGACAACTTATCCAGCTTATGTTTTACACAGCGGATGCCCGTCCAGGAAACACCTATACACTCTCACAGGCACACACATACACTATGGCCAAATTTGTTTATTCAGTTCACCTATACAGCATGTCTTTGGACTGTGGGGGCAACTCGAGCACCCGCGAACACAGGGAGAACATGCAAACTCCACACAGAAACCGGCAACTGACCCAGCCAGGACTCGAACCAGCAACCTTCTTGCTGTGAGGCGACAGTGCTAACCACTGAGCCACCATGTTGCCCTTTCACAAAGATGATTTGTATTTTATTTATACAATGAAAAAAACATGGTGCTATTTGATTATTCAATTTAGGTACCTGAATACTGCTAAACTTAGTGTTTCTTTTAAAAAGTATTGTACTTTTAAGTTGACTTAACACAAAAAACTTTTTTTTTTTTTTACATTTTGCAAATAATAAATATATTTGTCTATTTAAGGGAACAGGTTTACTTACCTTTTTTAAATTAAAGTCAATAATCACTTTAAAAGCAATGGGTTCACTCAAGTCAAACAAATAACTTGTGAATTTGTTTATTATGCTACTTTACAAAATCATGCTAGTCATCATAAAATAATATTTTTTTCTCCATACTGCATTCAATTAATCTGGTGAAAATGTTATGAAATAGCAATACATCACAAAAAAAACAAAAAAAAAACAGATATTGTTCCGATATTGTTTCAGCTCTATTAAGAAGTAACAAAATAAACTATCAATTTGTTAACATCAGTTAACTAAACTAACAAACTAATTACAAAAAATGCGTGTGGCTTGGTAGCTCAATGGTTAGCACTGTCACCTCACAGTGAGAAGGTTGCTGGTTCAAATCTCGGCTGGGCCAGTTGGTATTTCGGTGTGGAAAGTTTGCATGTTCTCCCGATGTTCGTGTGGGTGCTCCATTTTCCCCCACAGTCCGAAGACATGCTGCATAATTGAATTAGATTACTAAATTGGCTGTAATGTGTGTGTGTGAATGAGTGTATGTGCGTTTATCAGTAATGGGTTGTGGCTGGAGGGGCATCAACTGCATAAAACTTACATCTGAATAGTTAATAGTTTGCGGTTCATTCCTCTGTGGTGAACCCTGATAAAGGGTTTAAGCTGAAGAAAAATAAATGAATGAATGAACAAAAAATGCTTCTGAAGCATGTAATGAACATAAAATTACTAATATTTAGTGCATCTATTAATATAATCGAAAGGCCTTAATCTGATGTGAACTAAAAGGAGTAATTATCTTATTATACTAATTATAAGTGTTACTTTTAAGTGATTACAAAGTGTTACTTATAATCAGCTTTAAAAGTCCGGTTTTTGATAAATGAATATTGGATATATTTTGAGGAGCATGGGGGTGCTGACAAATGGAGGATATATTTTTGTTCTCAACAGAAGCCAGAAGCAAGACAGTCATACATGATTGGACATTTGAAGCAACATTATGGTGAGTAAATATTGATAGAATTGTCACTTTGACTGTAGGCTTTTAAGATTTTTACACTTTCTAAACAAATTGGACAGCTTTTTAAACAATCACATCTTTATTAGCTTGATAGGAGCACATCAAAAAGGGACAAAGCAACCCACCACGATGCAATTGCAATGCAATTAAGCTTAAAGAAATGAACAAATTGAATCATTCATGCCCATAGAAACAAGTCTAGTATGGCGGGTTTTAACAAATGCAGGGATGGTCTTGAAACTTTTACCTACTTCACCACAGTCAGTTTTTAGAGGAAACTTTTTAAGCTGCCTTCAGGAAAAAATATATGAAGTTTAAATTCATGAACTGCAGTGATTTCTGGAGGCTTTTCTCCTACCTTAGTTATTTTTGTGACTGAAACGCCACCCTGGGTCCCTCTTGAAGTCATTTTAAATTGCACAGGTTTTCAACATTGCTTCGTTTGCTTTGCATCAGCATGTCACAAACATTTAATGGTGCAATGTTAATTTAAAGACAGCACTCCAGTCTGCTTATTGTTTGCTTGAATGAGAGTCACTATGGCCAGCACTTTTAAAGTCAAACAAGCTCTAAATGATTGGCTTCAGATTCAGAGAACACAGGTTTTCAATTGTTTCTTCTTGTATATTGAAATTGTAGATATTTGGATTGCAGTCTTATTTCTGACATCAAACTTTTTTTGAGATTTATATTGGAATTTAAAAATAGATCAGATTGTAACTGATTGCTTGTCAGTCAAACTTGCCTTTCTGTATAAATGGGTTGTTCTTGATCAAAATAAACTGTTATGTAAATTAAACTTGATGAAGTTACTGAAGACCATGAAAGGCTTCAAGAGCAAGGACAACTTTTTTCTTTTTTTGGACTACAATGGACTACAGAACCCAGTCATGCAGCACACACACACAACCGGTTCCTGATCCTTACTGATTGTAAACATACAGCTGCTGCTCAAGTACTGATTACACACACATACAGTATATAGGGCTCACTTTGAGTCTTAGTTATTTGTTTAGTGACATTAATAGGCGTTTCCTTTGTCTTGCTTTGCCTTGTTTTTGACCCTCGCATTTGGATCTCCAACTCCGTTGTCAGGGTCACATCCCCATAACAGTAACAAAGATGAATAAATTCTGTTTATTCAGGCTGGACAATGGAATAGCTAGCAATAACTAATACAACCTAACTGTAAAGTGTTACCATTTGTTCTTGTTTTAATTATAAACTTGATTTTATTTATTTTATTTTAAGAAAAACCTATTTAGATTTTTTATTCTTAATTAATTACAGCAAGGCCATTACTTTTTTTTCTTTACATCTACTCCCTCCCCTTGGCCTTTGAAACAGAGTGTAAGGGGGAAGGGCTTCAAAATTTGCCCCTGGCGACACCACTACAATGGGATAGCACTACAACACCTGCACACTCTGGCACGTGCACACATAGGACTCAACCTGTGCAGTGCACATGCTCTTTTTAGTCTTGGATAGAAAGTGCCCTTCCAAAATGATCTGAAGTGCCCCCGTGACAACCTCAAAACCCCCCACTCCCTGACTTCCGTGTGCAGCTTTGATGCTGTTGTGCCTAGTGTATTTTGGAAAATGTTCGAACTCCTTGGTTTCGAGTGTGGTCCTAAAAATTCTCAGGTTCAAAGGCTATCTAGCCCTTCCCCTTAGCTCTACACTTTCAAGCTAAAGAGAATTGGGACACCCCTTCATGTAAACGCGCAAAATGAGGGGTATGGGTAAGGGCTAAGAGGTGGAATTGAGATTGGGTCTAAATACATCAATTAATTACATTATTTAATCAGATTTTTCAATATTCTTGTGCAGAGTATAGTTATATATATATATATATATATATATTTATAAACAACTATTTAATCTTAGTGAAATGAATGTAGAGCTATGGAAAGATTTTTTTGTGGTTAAGAAGCATTTGGATTTGAAATTTTAAGTTTTGAAGTGTTGCTGATATTCTCTGAAGTGTTGCGTGCTCCCTTTAAATGTAAATTTAGATGACATGTTATCATGTTGTTCATTCATTTTTAATAATTAAAATTTTTTGGCTTAGTCCCTTTATTAATCAGCATATGTTGCCCTTCCAGCCACAACCCATCACTGGGAAACACCCATACACTCTCATTCACACTCATACACTACAGACAATTTAGCCTACCCAGTTCACCTGTACCACATGTCTTTGGACTGTGGGGGAAACCGGAGCACCCGGAGGAAACCCACGCAAACGCAGGGAGAACATGCAAACTCCACACAGAAACGCCAACTGCGCCGAGGCTCGAACCAGCGACCTTCTTGCTGTGAGGCGACAGCACTACCTACTGCGCCACTGCTTGGCCCCCTCATAACATGTTGTATTCAATTTAAATTGTTATCATGTTGTATTCAATCTAAATTGTTAATTGTTTTATTAATTTGGTCTTACAGAATCGTTAAAAAGTCTTAAATTTACATTTTTTAAAACCTAAAACAAATGCCTGATTACCCTGGTAAACCTTATTGTGTTCTCTAACTAAAGTAGTTTTCCTAAGAAAGCATTTAAATATAGGTTATATCTCATGTTATTTAATTTTTGTTATGCATAAACTTAAAACCTTTGTGAGAGAATGCAACCTTTTTATCAGGGAATGCAGGCTGCAAATATTTTGACATTTAACATTTGAAAAGTTTTTTCTTTTTCTTTAACAATTTTTTTTGTGTGTGTGTGTGCAATTTTGCTCTTTTTAAAATTGCACTTTGCAGTTACATCAATTTGGTGTTGGTTAGCACTGTAGCCTCACAGCAAGAAGGTTGCTGATTAAAGTCCCGGCTGCTCTAGTTTCCCCTACAGTCCAAAGACATGCGGTATAAGTTAATTGAATAAGCTAAAATGGCCATAGTGTATGAGTGTGTGTGGATGTTTCCCACTACTGGGTTGCAACTGGAAGGGCATCCCTGTGTAAAGCATACTGTATGCTGGATAAGTTGGCTGTTCATTCCACTGTGGCAACCTCTGATGAATAGGGTAAATGAATGAACGAATGCTCCTCTATAATCATGCTCTTTTATGATATCCGTATAGCTTAACACCTTGTAAGTGTAATATTTCTTGAACAGGATTTTAACTTAATAGTAGCCCCAATTTGATACTCCTAAACGTAGAAGCAAATCAGAAGGTGTATTTTTAAAATACAATCGTCTTGAACTTAAATCCTTTTGGTGTGAAATACACACAAAATTTAGTACTTCAGTCTCTTCAGGCAATCACTGTGTGTTTGAGGGGTGAGTTTGTACCGTGTCTTTCACTCTTCTCCCCGGTGTTGACATACTTTGATGAAAGTCGTCCCATCTCTCGTCTGCCCCGCAGCGATAGATTAAATGTCACAGGCCTTCTTGTAGGACAAATTTCTGCTGTTTCTCTCCTCAGCTGAGTATATCAGCTCCTCTCCACTTTTCTGATAGATTTCTAATCCTGCTACCAGTGATAGAATAACAATGAAGTTTGCTCTAATAGTCACACTTGACTGAGGACGTCTTGGTGTCCTTGACTCGTGTCTGATCTGCTCACAGACGGAAACACATACACACAACAAAGCTCACACTCCCAGACACTGGATGTTTGATCAAAGCCTAAATATGCTATTGAATTGCAGGTGAAACTGAAACCGTGGCATTGAGAAAGCTTCGTATTTAATTATTTCACAATGGATAACCATTACATCAGAGCTGCTTAATAAATGATTAGAAATCAGTGATCCAGTGAGAAACAGGCTCATTTGATCTCAGTCAGATGTGTGTATGTGACGCTGATTAACTGAACGCAGCAGCTCTGACGTGTAATTAGCAATATTTGACATTTACTGTAATAAAACATGACGACCGACCTCTCCGGTCACATTTCAGTCCAGAATTAGTTGTGAAACAAAAATAACCATGAGAGAAACCTATTTTAACTAAGAATTGCTGTAAATGAAAACATATCTGTCCCCGGAGACAGAAGTAAGCACATAAAAATAAATGAAGCATGTACAAAAATAGTAATGAAGAACCATAGGTTGAAGATAAATGATGAAGATAAATCTGCTCTGTTTTGCATTAATGCATCATTTTTCACACAGGCAACATCAAAAACAGCATGCGCATCATTTAAATAAGACACTATTATTTGAGCACAAATGGAAATGCGGTAAGGCAGAAACTTGGGAACCAAATAAGAGCAAAGATGAACCAGAAAGGTTTTTATATGTATTTCTAAATTGAATATTTAAATCAGTAATTAACAACACATTAGAAATTACTAATAAAATAAATGTTGACATATTAAATAAGTTGACTAGATGCTGATTAACATTGTTCCAGACATTAAAACAATAATGAAAATATTTTCAAACTATAGGAGATTTTATTCCCTCTGTTGAAAGCCAACACACCCAAATCTCTGAAAATCACATTGTTTTTAAAGAGGTCAAAACATAAATCTTTATGTATGAAGTGATTTAATTTGAATCTTTTTTTATGCGATTGCTTCATTTGATTAACAGATTTCATTTAGGCTTTTACTCACATATACCATGATCAGTGAACATGCAAGGTCAACTGCACCTGCTCAATGTGCAAGAGCAAATGTGACCGGTTCATGCAGAGCCTCAAACTTGCTGATGTGACAAGAATGAACTCACTGGTACTTCAAGCAAGCATAACTGAAAAAAATATGAATGTTAAACATTGCTCACTGATCAATGCTTATATGTGACCCTGAACCCCAAAACCAGTCATAAGCATCCACATTTTATGAAAGTTAGATTTATACATCTCGGGAGAGCTGCATAAATAAGTTTTCTATTGATTTATGGTTTGTTAGGACAGAATAATATTTGGATAGATATAACTATATGGATATCTGGAATCTGAGGGTTACAAAAATCAATATATTAAGAACATCATCTTTGAGGCTGTCCAAATTAAGTACGTAGCAATGCATATTACTTAACAAAAGATATATTTACAGTAGGAAATTTACTAAATATATCGATTGAACATGATCTTTACTTAATATTCTAATGATATTTGATATTAAATAAAAGGCTCCAGGGTCACATTTGTGTCTTGTATCTTATACAGTATTCACATCTTTTCAAAAAACACATATTGATCCACAGTTCATATGGATTTATTTTTAAAAATTTTAATAAATGCATTCAGAGTGTTTTGTTAAAGAAGCATGTCAGTGAATGGATAGACATCTCTTAGCTTTTTTTGTTAATTGTTCATTGAATAATAACTTAATTTTAATTCGGGGGTGAAGTGTTGAGTTAGTTATATCTGCTTCCTTCATAAATATATGCACATACAGTCCATTTACTGGTCAGAATAGGCTTCACTCGTTGTTTTGCATTGTTTCATAGGACTTAAGACACAGATCGTGTACCAGCATGAGAGAAACACACAGGTCTAACCTGAAATCACCTCACACAGACTTGAAATCACTGATTCCCCACAGGCCTGATGTCTTCAGTATCTGTAAACATCCGCACACCTGTGGTCTGTGACTAAAAGACCTTTTATTTCTTGACACTCTTCAGGAATCATGAATTATTTAGAAACGTCTGCTGTATAGATCTTACCCTTCAGCAGAGACGGCCTTGTGTAAATACAGCTTCTCATTAGGTGCTTCTCATTACTGTGGCATGTGGAGGAGAAGATGATCTAATGTTAGACACTATAACATGTAGGAGACTCTTGTAGCTAAGAGCTGGAGAAAGGGATTGTTTACCCCAAAATTAAAAAATTCAGATTCACTTTCATGTGCTTCAAACCTGTATGGCTTACTTTCATCTGTGGAACATAAAAGGAGGATATAGTGACCAGGGGCTGTCAAAGCAACAACAACAACAACAAATAGTGTGACTCTGACTATATATTTTAAGTCAAAAGGTTTAAAACAATAACTTTTTGTAGAGCTGTTGGAATTAAAAAATTTTATTTCTGAATATCTTTGGCTGTATTTGAAATTGCCCCATACACTCATTTATTATTCCCTACATTCATCCACTAATACAGTCCACTTAAAGGACTGAATGAAAACGATTGAATTTGGATAAATCCTTCAGGTGAATTACATTCTAGTCAGACCCTGTGAGTTAATTAACACTTAGTGAGCTGTCTTTTAGAAATTTAACAAATGGTTGGAGAGTTGGACTTGGGATCAAGCGGCAACCTCCCGCTCTTCCTTAGGAAGCCAATACGGAAGTAACTAAAACTGCAATTCATCCGAAATTCCGCTAGTCCTGGCCGCTCCTGGCTCCAAAACAGAGCAAATTTCAATTGAGCACACTGTTAGAATGGCCAACTTTACAGCAGAAAAAAAAGTGTTTACAGCCTGGTACAAAAAAAGATTTTGGGTAATACAGCTAATATTACCCTTCATGACAACTGTGAGGGGGGTGAATTTTTTTTATAACTCATCCGTTTCCTTTATATTAAGTTATATTAAGTTTGCATAATTAAGGGAGTGGCCACTTGAGTGACAGCTAGGTCTCGTTGGTCGCCGTCATGTCACCTCAGCTGAATCTGGCAGATTAGCCACTGAACTCGGCATATTTATCGTATTTCTGTGTTGTTTTATGTGGCTTTACACAGTCAACTGCCTTTTGGACTTGTTTCCTACAATTATTAGATGGCATGGCATGCTGAGTGAACTTAATTGTGCTCACAAACCATTCACGTGGCCTCCGTTTTCCATGTGAGTAAAGTTATATACTTATATGCCAACTCTATTGACCTTATTCTCCGCAGACGAGCGGGCGCTGCCATTTGAATCTTTTTGGCACTAGACTTCCGGTCTCATTCACTTCCATTCATTTTTAGAATGGAATAACATGAAAAAATGTTATATACATTTGTTTGTATAGCAAGTAGTTTGACCATTTTTTGCCGTTTATTATTCCGTTTATTATTCCTTGTCATTTCTCCCGAAGGCGACTGAAACGGAAATTTTAAGACAATCGCAAAAACAGGCGCACTTCCGCATTTTAGAATAAGGCCAATACATGTATATGTCTTATTTAAGATCATTTATCGTTTATATTTATATTTAGAGCTGTAATGCACTCCAGAATCTGATGAATTGATTAGCTGTAGGCTCTAGAACAGTCATCTAAAGCGTTTATCATACAGTGTTACGCTGGATTTCATCAATAGTCTTACATTAACTAACACAGACTATATCTGAAGTGTTTGGAAGTAATTCACCTTTTCCTCCTGTTGAAAAATGTCATGAGAACAATGTTTAGTGGCTCAATGTATTACAGCAGTGTTTTTAAAAGTCTAAACACTTTATTGATATAGTATACAACCAAGCACAAGTGGTCAGAACACAAACGAGTCACAGGCGATAAAGTATTAAGCGTTCTCCCAAAGTAAAGTGTGTCTGAACCAGGTCCAAGCTAAATACAAGCAGGTGTCTGTAGCTCCGCTCACTCTCCGCCTCTTTGCCCTTGTTTGGTATCCCGCCGTGGGTGTGATGACGCGCAAACAAAATGGCGACGGTTGGCCGCACCTACTTGTGGCTTCTTTTGCGCTCTTTAGAAACCTATGGGTGACGTCACGGATACTACGTCCATATATTTTACAGTCTATGCTTGGGATCCAGAGATTGCAGGTTTGAGTCTTGGCACCAGCACGGATCGTTGGCAGAGAGAGTGAATAAATGCACCTGTGTGTAAATGCATTCGGCAAGTAAACGTTATTGTTATCCTCTAGCTGTTGAGTGCACATCAGTTGTACATTCTTTATTGTGGTGCATTGTGGGATTGATCAAGGGTACTTCAGAACATCTAATATGGACAATTGGCTGCTCTCTCAAATAGTGCACTTTTTAAGGGTATTCTGAAAACAGATTTTCTCTTTCACCCAATAAAGAATTTTTTATCTGTTATGAGTGAATGATAAAGCTCTTTTTTTCTTCATATGAATTATTGCCTCATGTCCAATCAGGTGAAAGTTACAAATGACAGAGCCATTGAACCTGCATTAATCAGCAGCAAACACGTCTGAATCAGCTGAATAAACAAAGGGTTTGGTGTATATTTCTGACATGAACTTTCTGAAGTTAATTGCTTGTGAAAAATGTTTCATCAGAGCATTTGTAGTGATCGGCTGTTGTCAGGTTTCTAGCGAGCGTGACTGTGCGTATATAATCAACTGTTCAACTTTCACTGAGAGGCTCAACAGCCTTATTGATTAAAATTTCCTCTGGCAGCGTCCCATAAGTCTTGTATATGCAGATACAGGACACACTTTTCTGGTCACCAAGGGCTTTTTTCTCAATCACAGGGCAGCCGTTCATGCAAACAGGACTTTTCTCTTTGCTAAGTCAAGCAGCAAATGTTCAGCTTTGATACATTTTCAATTTTCCACTTCCTATCTTCTATTTATGGCATGCATAAATCATAAGTGAGCCGTGTTACTTTCCAAAAGACGTCAGATATGAAATAGCACACGCACACAGGGAATTCAGACACAGTAAAGTACAGTAATGATATCTGATTTTACATACATCAGCAGCATGACGACCGCTAGTTACAGCATTTAAACACTTTGAACTGCTTAACATTTAACTGCTCATAAGTGCTTGACATTTCCCTTCACGTCCAAAACAGCACATTTGCTGAAGATTTGAATGACATTTTTTAAATGAAATTAGGCCACATATAAAATAAAGGACAACATAATTGAAAGAACCTGTTCCTTTGGGATATTTTGAGCTTTAGGTTTTAGGAGTGTTAGGAAAGGAAGAGGAAGTAAACAATATTATTGTACTATTTTTTATTCTACTATTTTTAGGTTAAGATAACTTTTAATACCTCAAGTATCAGATGAAGAACTGTTGTATGAGACTGAAATTACCACCTATGTACAGTTAGATCCTCAAATATTTGGACATTGACACAGTGCTAACATTTTAGACACATATGCAAAGTGACTAGGTTTACATGGACATTAGTAATTAAATTATTTGCTTTAATCTAATCAAGAGAATGATAAGACTAGAGTGTTTACATGAGTTGCTTTTTGAGTGTTACTTTCATAATCCTGTTTTACATGTTATAGCACATAATTCGATTAACATTATCGCGTCACTGCGCTATCCGCATTTCCTCCGGAGTTTCATGTAATTTGGGTGTTCAATTTTTAATTTGTGGACTTTAACTGCAGTTTGGCACTTTCACTTTCATTCATGAACATTTCCTGCATCCCCCCTTGACAAACAAGATATGGATGTAACTATGAACTGCTGGAAGTGTTGTTTTAATGAAAGTTCATACTGCATGTTGAAAGGAAGAAAAAAAAAAACTCTGCATTTCACGATGCAGGTGTCTGTGGTCTGCACTGACTCAGTAGGTGCAAAGAGTGTTAAACTGTGTGTTTGTGTAGACTATCCTGTCGCAAAAGGCTGCGAAAAGCCCTACATGACGGTCATAATTTGATTAAGGTGTTTACATGTCTGTAATGCACTTCAATAATGCGACTAAAATCGGCATACTCCACACGTCTTAATTTGATTTCTCTTTAGTTCGATTATGACCTGAATCTGATTAAATCAATCAAAAATCACTGTTTACATGGTTACTCTTAATCAGAGTATTGTCTTAATCGGATTTAAGTTGAATAATGGGTGTCCATGTAAAGTAGTCACTGTTGTAATTCCTACACCGTTCACCTGATTTAGATTTAAATACCCTCAAATTAAAGCACACCTTGTTCGTTTCATTTTAAATTCATTGTGTAGATATATAGAGCCAAAAATGTTAGAATTGTATTGATGTATAAATATTTTTAGACCTAACTGTATAACCCCAATTATTACACAGCTTTTTGCCAGAAAAAAAGCGATATCACTTTAATCTAAACTGTAACAACCTACTAACTGTTTCATTAAGCATAAAGTTTGCTGAAAGAAATACGGGGTAAATGCTGCCTTCGCTTATCTACACTTTATTCAGTCACAATGTGGTGTCAAACAGTCAAGAACAGCAGCGTGACAGATAAACAAATAAATATGTGTATTAATATATCCACTAATGGTCAAGATTATTCATAGTACCCAAATACGCCCATGTTATTAGTTTCAGCAGTTGCTATCTGGGAATAAAATAACCTAGAATGTAATGACTGACAAATCAGAATTAAGTATTCGAGAGAGCCGTGAAATAAGCAATAATAAACCGCAGAGTTGCATAATTATTGATCTGTCAGAGGAACTTCTTTATGGTAACTGAGTCGGAATTGCGTTAACCTGCATTACTAAGGGTGACCTGACTAACACAAACGGCAGCTCTGAATACACACGAGAAGGAATGTGCTGGCCTGCAGTAATGAGAACACAGACGTCCCTCAGAGGACTCTGAGGTCTGAAATCTGCCATCAAATACCCAAATAGGACCTTGCTTATGCATACTGAGCTTTTTATATGCCATGTCACGATATTTGAATCACATCCAAAGTGGGTTTTTTTTTGTTCTCTGGAGACATGTTTATCGTTATTTTAAATAACAGGATTTCCTTGAAAACAAAATTGCAACAGTTTTAATTTAGATTCTCATAGTCATTAGTGAAATATGTTAAGTTGGATTTAAAAGACTTAATTTAATAGCAGCACAGGTCAACAATTGCACTGTAATAATCCCTAACAATGAATCACAATAACTAGTCAGTTCATAAGGTATGGCCAAACACTCATGTATCGATGGTGCACAGTGCCCTGGCTTTATCAAAAATAGAGCTGCACAATATATCGTTTCAGCATCAATATCGCAATGTGCGAACCTGCAATAGTCAAATCGCAGGATCTCAAACGATTTCAATCCTTTATTCTTTGGACAAAAAAATTACAAATTTTGCCTCTTTAACAAAGTATATATGTTTATATATTTATTATGAAGACTATGCAGTAGTATTTTGCATATTTTACTTTATTATACTTACGATTTCAAATGCATTTAATTAAATATTTAGTTGACTGAAAAAAAGGATTATAGTACAACAGTATTGAAATCTTAGGTACAATAAACCTAAAAACCTTTTTTTTTCAACAAAACAAAATTAGCTTTTTTAGGGCAATGAGTTTCAATAATTTTTTTTAAGGTCAATCAACCAGGGACCACATTTACATACACTGTAAAAAATGCAGGGTTCCACACAATTCATTCATGTTGTCCAAACACAAAATGATTAATTTAACTTAAAACTTTTAACAAATTTATTTGGATTGAACATCAAAAAATTAAGTTGTTCTAATGAAATCTCAAGAATTGAGTAGTTTAAACAAGAAAAAAAATATTTTGAGTGTATTTTGATCTGTTATCTCCCAATTTTCCACAAACCGCTATCATTAACCAAAAGAATTAGAGTGCTACTGCTATTTATTCATTTAGCTTTTAATTCGAATTAAGTGAAAATGCACTTGCTAACACCCTGGTGATGAGCAAGAGATTGCATATCTTTAAAAACTGCTAACTAACATGTATTTGCATTTTTTGCATGCGAAGAAAGGGTCAAATCTCAAAGTATTCTAGTCTATTTAATACTTCACTCACAAGGAAATGTTAAAAAAAAACCTTGGGTAATGTTATGCTAAACATTTCTGATGATACATAACCACCACTGAATAATCATCATCAAAATTAACACATCAGATAAAGCTTTGTTCAGGAGGATAACTCATCGAATACAACATCCATAATAAACTTCAGATGTGACGACCTCATAAAGCATGTCACGTATATGGTAACTGTAAATGTGGCGGTCACGATCGGTTGTAATGTGGCATAAATGAGCACGCTAACAAAGCCAAAACTTACATTACCTTTTTTACATACTATATTTTCGATGTCACAATACCATTACGCACATCTTTGCACTTTGCATGTCTTGAGCTGTGTAATGTGGCAATGGCGGTTGCGATTGACCGGAAGAATAACATGATCCTAACATTAGACGCAGATTAGTCTAACATGTTGTTTTCTTGCTAAATGTTACATTAATAAAGGAAAACAATGTATGGGACGTTTGAGACAAAAATATGAAATCGTACTAACAGTGAACAGCAGACATTAGAAAATGCACGCTTATGCTGTACCCACCAGTGACGTCAGTCCAAACACAAAGAGCCAATCACATTTTCCCTTGTACATCATTCCTTTGACAACAGACTAGAACACGCACTCTTAAGTACATTCAATTTAAACATTCCAATAGAATAAAAATATCATGCAACATCATATCGTACAACAAACTAAACAAATGGAGAAATTGAGCAAAAAAATTATATTTTTTGTTTTGAATCTCAGTGTTTTAAATTAATACAATTTTAAGTATATTAAGTATAAGTATATTAAGTGCATCTTGTTTATCTTATTTCGACATGTGTTTTTGTGCTAAATCATGCAGGTTTTCACTCTTCAACATCAGAAAAATTAGACCCCTCCTAACAGAACATGCTGCACAACTTTTCATTGTCATTTCAAGGCTGGACTAATGCAATGCTTTTTTTTAGCTGGACACTTATCCTTAACCTTTACACCTATACATATGATTCAAAAATCTGCAGATAGTGTGGTCTTCAATGAGCCCAAGAGAGTCAGAAGACAACTAAAACTCATCTTTTCTGAGAGCATTAACCCCGGTAAATAAAAAATAAAAAACTAGCGCTCTTACTCTGGCACTAAATTCTCTGAGCACAAACAAGTTACTTTCTAATTTCTATAGCACTGTGTGTATTACCTCTTGTTGAATTGCTGAATGGCTCCAAAATTGTAAGTCACTTTGAACTAAAGCATGTGCTAAATAACTAAAAGTAAATGTAACTGATTTTATGATTAGTTCGAGAATAGAGTCTGTTGAGTGCATGTATGTATGGGCTTTTTCTGATCCTGTGATGTAACATTGTTTCCTGTTATGTTCAAGAATGGTAGTAGGCAGAGAGTCAATGGTCTTTAGTGGCTTATCAAATTCATTCGACAATGCACTATGAAAGCAATCAACTGTTTCTACGTACCTGTATTTAGCATTGTCCACTTGTGATCAGATCAACAGAAACTCGATATAACAGGTGTAAACAAAACCAGACTAATTAATATGTGACTCAATCTGACAAAATTACTTGAAAGTTGCATTTTAAGATACAGGACGATAATGTAAAAAATCAATGAAAATGTATATATATATATATATATATATATATATATATATATATATATATATATATATATATATATATATGTTTCAAAGTCCAGATCATTGAGTAAAGGTATTTAAATGACTATTAAAGTCGACTTAAAGATTTACTACATTCGCTGGAAATATTCGCTGGAACATTGCTTTTCTCTATCCTCTCATCGCTTTCTTTGTATTCTGGGTATCCTATAAAATGTCAATATCTCTGCTCTCCAAATGTGGTGTTAAACATTGCATAAAAATCAATCAAAAATCTTAGAGATGTACACTAGCAGTGACATAAACTTTGATCATTTGTTAAAGGAAAGTCGCGTTTCAACTAACAGGCATGTGATTGGTCGCACCATTCCTGTCAGAAATAGCAGCGCTCTGTGTAAACAAACTAGCAGATCACTTCAGAAAGATTCAATACTGTGTAGGATAATGTAGCGTGGATGAGAATAATGCGGATGATGAAAATGTTGAGAAGCCTATAACAGTTTATAAGGAAGTTTATAAGGTCATGTGTAGTTGTGAAGCAGTGTGTGTGGAAACAGCATGGATTGAGATGACGAGTTAGCCAAAGCATGTGCCGTTTGCTTGAATGTTGTAAACATAACAATGGAGAGCTGTTTTCTGTTGTTTATTGAAGATTTTTTTACTCTTACTGTATAGAAAATTTTATTTAAATCAATATTTAACTTTTGGCATCTCCGTTTTGAATTATTTAATACTGTTAAAAATTCTGCACCTGTTAATTATTTTCAGATTTGAGTAAAACTGCCCTTAAAATATTAATTAAAAAATAATTTGAGCTTCAATCTGGTTTAATAGCATTTGTATAAATGTATAAATTAAGCAGTGAAATAAATAGTAATAAATAGCAATGGATTTTGAAGGATATCAGAAAAAAAAAACAGGAAAAAAATGTTTACTTGCAATTTTCTCTGTTTTTTATTAGAAAAAGGGCAGACAAACATTATTTCAAATGAGTATATCTTCAAAACTATTCAAATTTTTTTTTTTATAGGATATCATTTTGAAGCCTAGAGCCTCCTCTTTCCTTTGATACAAGAATCTCAATTTTGAAATTTGGGTCACTGTGACTCATTTTGCTGGATCAGGTCACATATAATGCAAACAAATAACCATTTTCTTTTTTCTAAACTATTATAATGGGCTCATGCAGCAGAGGGGCCTTTACACTTGCAGAACTGATTTCTGTTTCATTTGACTAATTCTGGCATTTAGAAAGCTAAAGAGCGTCAATGCAATATTTACAAGTAAAATTTTGCATTTGCAAAAAAAAAGAGATACTATTAACACACTCATTAAAAAAATGGGTGAAAATACTGAAAGTGTAATCCTGTCACACATATTACACGTAGCAGAGATGGAGTGAGGGAAAAAAATCTTACAGTATGCCATTTTCTGTCAAAATTGCACCAGTCTGGGAAAGAATTGCTGTCCGCAGTGGTCATACTGCTCTGTTTGCATGAGATAATAGAAATAAATCCACTCCAAACTGTGTTTTTAATTAGTAAAACAAAAGGCACATTGTCAGTGTAGCGTGGATGAGCCAGTGGTTTAATCCTAATTGGTGTTTAATTAGAAAATGAGTTACAGCGTACCTCATACGCATTATATGAAATATAAATGTATTTATGCTGTTCTTTCTCCAGCCAAACTCTTTCAGTGTTCAAAGTTGGTTTTTATACTATTTTTGTTTAAAAAAATGAGATTTAAATGAGGTTTCTATCCAATTCACTAAAATTAAAATAATATTTGGATAATTTTGACATCTTTATTTATTAACAACAATAAGATTAAAATAATAATGATAATGCTGTTAGTAATAACCTCTAAGTATCAGAGGTTATAAGATCATAGATTTTAAGATTAAGATAAAGATCTTTCCATATCTCCATATGATCTTATTTTAGGTACATTTGACAGGTTTCTTAGCTTTTCTAATAAAGTTGGGCTGGGTTTAAAGTACTTTAAATCTGAGGAAATCAAAAAAAAAAAAAAAAGGAATCAATTAATTTTTCTACTTTGTACTTTTGCATCACCCGTTTCGGTTTTAAGAAGGTTTGCTCCTCAACCTGCGTGTGTTGCGTGTCAGCATTATTTTGAGCTCTGCGTGTGTGTCTGCAGCACCCGTGGCAGATGATGGAGTCGGTCTGGTGCTGCCAAATCGAGCAGGGCAAATAATTCAAATAGCGAGTGGGTGGAACAAGATAATGAGGACCTCCACCAGCAGGGCGGATGATCTGCCGCACGAAAACAGAGAGGAGCCAATATAGCTGCAAAACTATCACAATGATTTTCACTTCACACTGACACCAGATCTGTTGCTTTGCCTGTTTGCTGAACAATACGCCACCAGCCTCTTATTATGACATTTTACGTCTCAACTGCTTCTATCGTAGAAGAACGATCTGATGAGAATTGAGAGGATTGTTGTGGAGTTATTTAGTGCAATATTCCTGCTTCATGATTTGGGAAATACATTTAATTGTACTTCATTTATTCACATAGCCACTTACTTGTTCATTCATTCATTCAACTCACCTACGCACTCATTTATTCATTGACTGACTCTGTAAATCATTTTCTCACTCTTTCATTCATTTGTTCATTCATTATTTCACTCACTCACTGACTTATTCATTCATTAATTTACAGACTGACTGACTCACTCCTTTATGAATTCACTGATTCATTCATTCCCTTATTCATCCATTCACATACTCAATCAGTTTTTACTGATTCATTTATTCACTCTTTTATTGATTCATTACATCACTTACTATTTCATTCATTTATTCATTCATCCATTCATTCATTAATTCATTCACTCAATCACATTTTATTCATTCATTCACTCAAACATGTACTGTATCTTTTAATCATTCATTCACCTTTTTGTTCATTTATTTGTTCACTTGCTCTCTTATTGACTTTTATTCACTTATTTTCAGAGAAACCTATTTATTCATTCTTTGAATTACAAACAGACAGATAGACTCATTCATTTAAGTATTCATTCATTTATTTACATATTTACTCACTCACATACACAATCACTTATTATTTTATTAAGTCTTTTATCCTTACAATTAAAAATTTTCCATTCACGCCTATTTATTTTTCATAGCTCTTATTCCTTCATCCACTCACTTAATCAACCACTTATTGACTTAATAATTCCTTTTCTTACTCGCTCACTTATTGCTCTTTTATTTACTCACTCAATGACTTACTAATTTTTTCATTCATTGTTCACTCAATTACTGACTCTATTCTTTACTCATCAACTTAGTATTATATTCATTCACTCACTCACTCACTCACTCACTCACTCACTCACTCTTATTTATTCATTCACACACTCACCCACTGACTTTTTTATTCACTTATCCACTCTTCTATTCACTCACCTTACTGACTCTTTCATTAATTAATTAATTCATTCATTCATTCATTCACTCTTATTTATTTATTTATTTATTTATTTATTTATTTACCCACTCACCCACTAACCTTTTTATTCACTCACCCACTTCTATTCATTCACCTACTGATTCATTCATTCATTCATTCATTCATTCATTCATTCATTCATTCATTCATACATTCATTCACCCTTTCGATAGACAGAAAAGTAAGCTTCTTTTTTTTAACAACAGCTGGTTTATAAACATTTACCATTAGAAAGCTATTTGGAACATGTTGCTTTACTCAGTGGGCATTAAACTCAAAGCAGGTGCTGAAATAAGTTCACGTGAAGAGATATTAATTGTGATCCAGACTAAAAGCACTGTAAACACTGTATCATGAGCTACATATGTGTAAAAGAACACTGCACTTCACTTTGAAACTATTATATTTATATAATGAAACTACTACATCTGTGATTTGATAACTGCATGAACAGTGCTGTTTTTTTCACATTCTAATATGCTTACAACTTTACACAAATTCAATTTCATGGTAGCAAAAGACTTTGAACTGATTCATAAATAAATAATAAGTATGTATTTTAAATTATATAAGTAAATAATAAGTTTCTTTTATAATTACAAGGTCTATCAGTTGAACCAAAAGTCATTTGTCTTCTCGTGTGCGAGTCTCTCGCATTAATGAATGCATTTGCTCATCGTCATTTGTTCATCATAAAAGTAATTTGTTTCTCCTTCCACCATTGGTTTTGTCGGCCAGATGTCTGATTTGTCCCACATGCAATGAGATTTCAGAGACTGTTAGCCATGCTGGCATTCTACACATAAGACTGACGGTGCCTCGTTTCCAATTAAACTAATAATGTGTCCAATAGCAGCAATCAATGAGAATCTCACCTCGTCTCCTCCATGTTTCTTCAGTCATCATTAATATGCCATTATGCTCACTGACCACAAATAGAGGCACGTATCGACGTCCCCCTCCATCTTATTAATATTGTTTTTGCTTCACTATCTTCAGGGACGCATCAGTAATGTTTCATTAACTTTTGAATGAATTGTTAGGCTGTTGTTGTTTTATCTGATCAAGTTGGTGCTACGCGATAATGGGTCACATATCTTATTAAAAAGGCATTCATTGAAAATATTGTCCTTCTTATTGGTGGAGATGATGGCGCAGTTGGGTTTAAAACAGCATCAGTGCATCATTTATAACGAATAAGGAAATGAACCATAAAAAATACAGTGACAATATTTTCCGGTATATTATGGGATGGCAACTTATAATGGTACGTTTACACTAAATGTGGATGAAACGTTGGGTGTGAGTGATTTAAATGCAAAGATGCGATAGTCATTATGCGGTGTGAATGACGCATTTCAAGCTAATGACATAGCACAAATTAAGCGTTTTTGGGCATTTGACGTGCATAATGTGATTTGCGTAAATCAGTCAAGCCACGTTAACCAATCAGGAGCTTGTTCTAGTAGTGTCCTTCTTCTGAAGTTGGTGAAACTTACTAAGCTGGGTGCACATCTAAAGGATCTTATAGACCCATTACCAGTTCGAGGTGTATCTGCTGTATTTTTTAGCCTTCATTAGCAGAATAACAACTGCTAACCTCTCAAAAAAATCTGTGTCAGCCATTTTGCAACAAACCAGAGAGACTGTTGTGAAGAGAATTTTGGGAATTAAGTGAGTAAACTCTATTATGACTAATTTAGGCGATTAAGTTCAGATTGCACGATTTTAGTCCTGATTTTGACTCGCCGACAGATTTTGAGAAATCTCCGACAAATGCCTGAAATCACAGGCAAATCAGTACTTATTCATGTGAGTAACAATCACACTGTCTGAACTATCAAAGACGCCATCTGAGGGAATCGCTGACAAGTTTCCGACGCCCGTGAGATATTTGCCATGCTTAATATCTGCACCTATGTGTGATGAAATCCCATGCCATGAAATGTGTTTTGATTGAAAATAACGTCGGCCATCACCTACAACCAGCGAGCAGCATTCACTAGTGTGGGTATCTGCTGACCAGCGGGAGGTTGGAGGAAAAGTTAAAAGCACTTATTTTCTGTTTATTTAGACCCAAGAAATGAAGGGAAAACTAGAAATTTGGCAGGAGCACCCGTGTCTGTTTGACGTGTCATTTGAGCAATATCACAACCGGCTCGAAAAAGAAAAAAGTTGTGAAGAAATTGATAATTCCCTTCAAAGCCAGGTGAGCAAAATAGTATTTTCAACCAAGGCTCATTTCTCATTATGTAGTTAATAACAAAAGATATACTACGTGATCTTACTTTTATTGCATGTCACACCTTGCATGTGTTTGGTTGAGAGTCGTAGTTTGAACAAAGTTGTCTGTGATTCTTCCTATTGTGAAGACATTGCATGACTACCCCAGATTGTCATGCAGTGTGAAAACAACTGTGACATGAGTAGTTTAAAAATCGCGCTAAACTCGCCATTTTTCACACAAGGTACATCCGGTGTAAACAACTCATTACAACATATTTCATTAGTGTTTGCTATTAATGTTAATATACCAATCTACTGGATGTGCCAAAAGCGTATTTCCATGTTAGAGTTTTAAGTGCTGCAATATAAATTAAATTGTAAATTCATTAATAGTTGCCTTTCCATGAAACTTTGCAATAAAAATATAAACAATAATGAAACACAAAAGCACAAAAGCAATAAAAAAACAAGAAATGTATATTTTTTATAAAATATAATCATATTTGTAACTTTTACTGTTGTTTGTTTTACCATACATTAGTTTTTCATATTTTACTTGCAAAATCTATACATCTGACAATATTTTACAATAAAACTGTATGTAATGCTGTTACCTCACTATATAGTGTAATATATATACATATATATATATATATATATATATATATATATATATATATATATATATATATATATATATATATATATATACACACACACACTATATGGTAACATAGCATTATATGCAATTTTACAGTGAAATACTGTCAGATATATGGGTTTTGATTGTAAAATATGAATAATATATAAACTTTATGCTGGGGTAACAAAGTTAACCAATTTTTGATTGTAGCTGTTCTTCACAATGTTCTGCTTCATGTAGATAAAGGTTTAATATCCGTATGCCGACTGTCTCTGAGGGATTCAGACTGAGTTCACCTGACTTGAATGTTGATTCTTCAGTCGCCGCACGAGTCCAGCACCTGAGAGGCATGTCAATAGCAAACCACAACCATCTAGTTCCTGTTCAGTTCAGCAAACACACAAACATACAGCTGCTCTCACTTCCCGGCAAAGCACAGGCTTGACGGGTAATTTCAGCTTTGCAGAAGCGAATGACAGAACAATTACCTGCATATTTCCAGTGTCTGCTGCATAATTGGCATTATTATTGTACAGAACAGGTAATTAAAGTATATAAAGTCAAATTACATTCAGTGTTTTATGTCTGTTTTAGTTAAAGGCGTGTGGTGAGAAATTAAGGGCTGGCTTAGCGTGCGGTGTGTTTTCTTAGCTAGTTGCCAATTATGTGCTTTGTGCTCTTTATTCACTATGATAATAAAAAAAAGCATCTGCTACAAAGACGAACGTAAATCTAAACACACAGAATGAAAGACATATTGTCAGCTCATGCAAGAGAAATACAAAGTCAGTGGCTTCATAATTAAAAGCAACGTGATTTAGCATAATCTTTCATGAGAAAATCAGAGGAGTCACAGGCTGACGGTTTTGCGTCGCTTAAATCATTTGAAGCTTTTCAGTCTGCCGTGTCTCTGACCGTGAAACAAACCTTCCCACGCACGCACATCAGCGTCTCTCCGGGCTTCCTGAATATTACAGGTGTGTGTGTTTGCGCATCCAGCTCGTCTCTCCATTGCCAGACGTCCAACAGCCAATGTTCTCTGCCAAAACAAATTGACTAGAAATCCTGCTATTCATTTGCATTATGCATTGATCTGTACCAGACAATAATGGGATCTGACTGCATTTCACCATCGCCGCTTTTCAATGGAACAAAATAATGCGTTTGAAAGGCTTCCATTAATTTCGCAAACTCTTCAATCTTTCTGTTTATTATGCACAGAAGCGCATCTATTAAAACAGTGGCCATCTGTTTGCTCTTGTGTTATTGCCATTTTAGTTAATTTGCATTCTTATGAAAGTGTGATACGCTTATGAAGTGAAGGGAGTCTATTTTGCTTAAAAAAAATATTTAAGCAAAATACAATTAAACTTCAAATCAGTTTAAAACTGATGCCACAAATTAAATCACAAACAAATCATTTTGGCTTGTGAAATATTGCAAGTTTTTATTCAAATTAATGACCATAATTGTTGTAATTAGTTTAAAAACTGGCAACTTATTAAAAAACACACTTTGTAATGACTCTTATGTGCAACCAGTCTCATTCTAATTTCTGGAGAGAGGAAACTTTTCGCGAATGCGCCAGAGGCCACTGTAAGCTTTTTCAGATCTCAAATTTCTCTTGTGAGTGCCATTTTTGCCTGCTCTCCTTGCGTAAATTTACCAAAGGGCCGCTGTCGACTGACTGACTGACTGACCAACCGATCCCCTCACCCTCTTTCTTTCCTAAACCCAACCGGTAGTGTTTTAAAAGCACTGATTGACCAGCACCCACTCACTTCCCTTAACCCAACCAACAGTGTTTTCAAAAGCAATCCAGAAAAAGAAAAGCCCTCGCGGTAGCCTGAGTCCACCAGAGGCCGCTGTTGACCGGCTAACTGACTGACTGACCAACCGACCAATCCCCCACCCTTCCCCTTCCCTAAACCCAATAAATAGTATTTTGAAAAGCACCTATAGACCCGCCCATCCCTTTCCCTAAACCCAATCGCAGTGTTTTGAAAAGCAATCCAAAAAAGAAAAGCCCTCAACTGATTTTTAACACGTTTTCAGATTTTAAAACATTCTCATCGTTATTCACTTTTATTTTAATTTTTGGCTTTTGTTTTTGTCTTACCTGCTTTCTGGAACTGTACTTCATTTATTTGTCATCGCAGTCAACTCTGCTTTGCATCTCAAGTCTGCCGACTTACGTGTCTAGCTACCAAACAACAGCTGAAAAGCCGTCCACTTTAAGGCAAGCGGTCAGCTGGTAAGTGCAAAAAGAAACGCTGTCATACCGCCTCATAGCTTTCGTTTTTAAAGACGAAATGCATCCATACGTAGCTCTAGCTACATAATTCGCAATCTCCAGAAACAAATATATGGTTACGTTTTCAGAATGAGTCTATAATGCTTATGGCACCATGTGAAGCGTGTCATGCTTTTAATAAATATTGAATATTAACAGTTTACTAAAGTTTCAGTTCAGTTTTATGAACTTGTTCACTACAAAGTTTCCTCACTAATGTCTGTTTTACACTGCACGCGCAAGCAGTGGAGAGCAGAAGCACTGCACAGTTGTTTGCATTTCACACCAGCTAAATCTGGAGCACACAGTCGAACAACGGCTGTTGCACAGATCAATCTATCTCTGTCTGGTCTATCTATATACCTATATATCTATATTTGCACTTTTCATCTGCACCAAAGCTCACAGCATTTTTCTTCCACACTGTTTCCTTAACCTGCACATCTTTATTTTACAAATATATAGATCCTAAAAACATATATGCTTCTCAAGCTCTAAAAGGGCTGTCATCCATGTCTTTTAAGGTGCACTCGGCCAGAAGACAATCGCCCGTGATATCATGTAACATTAATTTTGTTTTTGATTGTCAGCATGATGTAGGCCTATAGTTCTAATAATATTTATACAATATAGTTATAATGATATTTATACATGATCAAATAAGTGTGCAACTTAAGCAAAAATAATAATAAAATTGTTTTAAATTTGGTTCTGTACTTCGGGCCCATAACAAATATTTGTTGCAATTATTTAATTGTTTAAGTTAATTTGATTGACTATAAAAATGCAACTTTTTACTGTCATTTAATGTGTTTTGGTCTTTATCAATACCTTTACACTTCGATTGAGTGCTGCTTCTGGGTGCAGTATAAAAGGTCTAATCTAAAAACACAGGATGCTCACGTTCTGCTCGCACATGCTATGTGAAACAGGTGTAAGAATGATTTTATCGACATGCATTCCAATTCACATTAATATTTTGTTAATTTTAAGCTTCCCCTGCAGTTTTGTTTTGTACTGTAGGTTTGTTTATATGGAGCTGATTACAGTATTCAAATTACTGTAGGTTCTAAAAAAACTATCCAAATGGAACTCTATCTAAAGTGGCAGAAATGACACAACTGAAAAAATGGCACAATAGCATTTGACACTAATGTTGTGGAATGTAATAAATAGAAAAATAGGCATCAAATAGTTAACTTATTAAGCAAAAAAAGGAGCAGTATGGTTAGTATGTCACAACAGATGATGTTGGTGATGTCATAATGAAAAGCCTGTCATCATTTACTCAAACTCAAGTGGTTTTAAACTTTATGAATTGAAAACAAAACAAAAATATTTTGAAGAATGTTGGAAACCAGCAACCATGGGCATCCATAGTAACAAAAATACTTTGAAAATCAACGGCAATGACAGTTTTTCCCCATTATTCCTCAATCTATCTTTTTTATGCCCAACAAAGGAAAGAAACTCAAATTTGGTTTAGTAAAGTAGAGAATGAGTAAATGATGGCAGGATTTTCGTTATTGGGTGAACTATCCCTTCAATCGAGTAAATAAGTTTTCAAGCTTTCTGGTTTATTATGATTTATTTTTTAAATGCATAGCAAGTGTTCATTAGCTAACATCTGATATAATCCACTGATATCACTATAGTTGTGTGACTATTATTCTTTAAATTTAGAAAATTATCTTGACATAGTTTTGATCATTTAAATGGGAATTTACTTAATCTAGATTTCAAGAGTATTGCTTAATGCATAATTAATATACACTGGTGGATATACAAATATGAAGCTTAGATAAAGAATAGAGTGCATGGTAGTTTTCAGCTTAAGCACAGTTCACATTCATTGCCACTGGTATCATTAGTTGCACACTTAGTTGAAATAACCTTTCAGTCTGGGAAAATTTCCATGTTTATTTTTATTTTCCCTTAAATGTAAAGATTTAATACACTGTGCAGACACACACATATTTCTCACCACTTTTATGACTCGGTGGGCTCTCATCTTTATTCCCTGCAGACACTAATTGAAATGAAACAAACTCATTCAGTCTCTAGAAACAATAATATTTCACAGTGACTCATAACAGTTGAATGTTGGATGCCTCTGGCTTTACTTCCTTGACTCTAAATAAAAAAGCACATATTTACTGCTTCCAGCTAAAAAGTAACTGTGTCTATCAAATGTCAGTGTCCCTAAATACATTTCTGGCCTGTGTTTTAAATCTTGTTAGATGAAACAAGAGGGCAGACATGATAACAGACTTGTTCATGGAGACGTGACACTATCACTAGTGTGAAAATAAAGGGCTTTTCTTTACACCATTAAGCAGTGCTTTTTCAAAATGTCAAAGTGAGCAACACTGTGAAATCCTTCTGTCACAAAAGGCTTGTTAGAGGTGTTATGGGTTCACTGTTTGTCATTGAGCTTTGAAAAACAAGACATCGCCTGTACCTTTTTCCTACAGTAGCAAATCTAAATGCTGTTGCAGTCTGGGAAGTTGATCCGTCAATTCTGCTCACTGAGGGCCTATTTACACTGATGCATTTTAGTTTTAAAGCAGCGCTTTAGATTGGAAGCAATCCACATCCACACTGGCATTTCATGTAGCGTTTCTGAACAACTCTCCATCCACACTACACCTATGAAAATAAACATCACATAAAAAATTAATTTATGGAACCATGTACACCGATGCTGCACACTTGCCCTTATGCCCTATATTAAGAATGTACCGATATGGATTTTTTGGCCGATATCGATAACCGATAACTCTTCAGGCCGGGAGCCCGATAAGTCGATATATTTTGGCCGATAATTATAAATGTTTCAAAATGTATTATTTTTTACAGCAAACTTCATCAAAGATTCACTGCTCTAATGAACTGAATAGTCTATACTCAAAGCAAAAAAGCTTTCATAGCAAATTAACATGCAACTTGACTGTTGCATAAAAATAAAAGGTTCAATAACAAAATGGGATTTAATCAACAAGGAAGTGAAATATAATTTAAATAAAATGAAAATGAAAGAGCTAAGGACTGAAACCATCTCAAATGTTCTTGAATAAAACATGTTACAGTGATGTACACATGTACAAATATGTCATGTTTCAAAAAAAGCCTTTTTTAAGATGTGTTTTGACAGTTCAGAGCCACCGTACAAGCAAAATTGCAGATTGTATTACTTTAGAAAATGCGGCATAGATTCATTTTATTTGGCGGTTTAGATTCTTTTAAACACATGTAGCTGCTTCTTGTCAATCAGACAATGCTTCTATGTTCATTCTTGCTTTCAATTGCGGGGAAAATTAAAAGGAGGCAGTTATGTTATAGGCTCTGTTTTGTTATGCATACAGTAAAGATGACGGTCAAATAAATATGTAGCTACAGGATGCCTTAACATTTTTGGTGTTCTGTCGTTAATATCAAAATAAAAATAGGCAGTTCCTTATTTCATGTTTTCATTTTATTATTATGATAGTGAAACAACATAGCCAGGGTGATGTAAACGGCGTTATAAAGCAGCTAACACTGTTCCCTTTGAAGATTTACTCGACGTGTCAATGAGTGTTTGTTTTCCATATCAAATTTGCAAAGTCTGAACTTTCTGTACTTAATACTGGGAAAAAGCCTCCATCAACTGCTACTTCTCAGTTTTCAGAAGTCACAGTTTTCTTCCATCCACACTAACATGGAGCAGTAGCCTTTTAAAACAAAAACAACCTTTTCAGCATTTTCAAAATGCTCAATTTTCAGGGCTCGAAAACTCTGGGGTAGTGTGGATGGAAGGCGTAACCATAGCAAAACTTATGCATTTTGAACCTAAAACATATTATTGTAAACAGGGCCTGAGAAATAGTCATGGATTCCAATCTGAGGCTTCAGCTGTACACTCAAAAAATGAGGATGCTGTTTGTTTAAACTACTTATTTAAAATAAACTGAAACAGCACAATTCTTAAACTTTTTTTTTCTTTTCTTTTTTTATGGGGGTGGGCAACTTGATTGATTTATGTTCAATCCACTTAAATTTGTAAAAACTAATAAGTTAACTTAATTCCTTTATGTTTTCCCAACACAGATCAATTTTGTGGAACCCAGCATTTTTACAGTGTATTTAAACTTGATCAACTTTGGCTTGTGATCCAGCAGCACATATAATAAATACGTTTAAATGAGTGGAGGCAGTCCAGATTGGCTCTTCTTTAACGCCCACATCTGCTCAGAGCCACAGAGAGGAGCAAATGGTTGGTCTCTTTTTATGTTCTGTGCTGCATTAAAACTGTTTCCACAACAGTGTATGAGAAATAAAAAGAGCATAACTCCCTTTGGGAAGGAACACTGTGCATCTGTGTCTTTTGCACACAAACATTTACAAACCCAGTCACAAAATATTTGGGATGTTTTGTAAAATGCAATAAAATCAAGATTCTGTGGTTTGTACAAAGTACAAAGAAAATATTACCAGCGCTTTCACTGACAAACTATATTTCAACTTTATGCTGGAGCCATTAAATTGTGTTTATATGTGCAAAATAAAATGCATTTGCCCACTGAATACTTAAAAACTTTAATTTGTGGCAATTAAATAAGGGTTAAACAGGAAACACAAATCTTATATTAGAACATAAATTTTGGCAATTGGGATTGTAAATACTGACCAAAATAGTAGGGGCTACTTCTATAGCTGTGAAAAAAAAACAGATTTTTCTGACTGAAGATTAATTCTAAAATGCTTATTAATCTATTCTGAAATAATCTACATCATTTAAAGTACATGTCTGCATATCTCTACATATCCTAATACATAAATAAACAATGAGGCATGACAAGTCTTGATTTGTATTGTCTATTTCTTGCAGCCAAGATTGACTGAAAGGTCTTTCTTTATCCATTCATAGCTGAAACACCATTTGTTTTCAATCAACTTTCTTTTTCCCCTCACAGAACAACTGCCGAGACAACAATCAGTCAGCTTTCAGAAGTGGATATTCAGCAGAGAAATCCCTGCCTGTCCATCAGCAAAGCCCAGCAGCTTGTTAGAACTGCTTCCATCATCTATCCTCATTCTGTTGGATCTGTCGGCAACACAGTAAGTTACCAGATCTTCCAGTATATGATAGATACAAGTAATTAGAGTAATAATTGAGGATCCAGTAGCAAACTTATAAGGTACCTCAGTGCATAAGTGCTGCAATTTAAACTCTTTAAAATTAAAAATACATTACAAAACATCAAGTGCATGCTATAATTATTCTATCCAACCACAATGATCAGCACATGAATTTTTGATAATTTAAAGTTTAATTGCTGCTAGGTATTTTTGAAAATACAAGTTTACAGACTTATATATTTATAACAGCAGCAATGTTTTGTGAAATATTTATTTGTTGGCTCACCATTGGGCCCATATTGAAATTTGTTTAATGATTTTGCCTTACTGTTGCCAATTGCAAGAAGGTTAAAGAAAATGTGCTTTGAGAGTTTTGAGGCTAATACTGGACAGTAAATCAACATGTCCTTGCTTCTTATCAAGCAACTTTATAAGGTCACCACACTCAAGTTGAGTACACTCTGAAAAGGAAACTGAAAGGCTATTGAAGTTTAGCATTCAGGGTTTCCTTGGACTGAATCATTTGATGTTTTCCAAACTGCAATGTCTGCACATAGAGAACTTAACAGAGGGAAATAAAAATCTTGGTCCAAACCCACTGCATAAATTCACTTCATAATTTCGTGCGTAAACAAAGAATCTCTAAATGGCCTAAAAGTGATCACCGATTCATGCATAATTCAAGTTGTTATTTCTAGGCTTTTAGTTCATATCTGGTCATTCGAGGTCATATATGTCTAAAGTTAACTTTTCTGTGAAAAAAAAATCCATGTTTATGCATAAAAATGGACCTAAACATATTAAAATGTTATGGCTCACCCTGCAGGCCAGCCACAAAGTTTTGTCCAATTAAACTGAGAGAATGAGAATGTCCCCTCTAATACCACAAGCAACTAAATAGCTAATCTTTGGCACAAATTTGCAGCAAACTCGTGTAAACAGGCTTCTCTGCAAATATGAACAAACAGCTAATAAATTGTTTTTTGCAAAGAGCTTTCAGCACAGTCTATACCGCACCGGGGGAGGATTTTATTGCGCAGAGGTTGCTCTTTTATTATTTAGACTATTTTTTAGAACATACTGTAATCTTTTTTCTCAGAAGAGAAATAAATGAATAGGAAGCAAGAAACATGAGCAGAATTTTAATCTTATTGCAGACAAAAAAACGTAATTATATTCAATTTAATGAATAAAATCTTCTGTTCTTTGTAGAAGTAAACATAATATATAAGACACTGTTGCACACCAAAGTAGAAAAACATTTGGATTATTATTTATATTATTGTCAGCTGATGAAAATTTAGGGACGGCGCTAAAACTTTCTATTAACAACAGAGTACTCGATGTTAATATTGACCAAAAGAGACGGTTTGTTTTTCCAGAGCGTCTGGAAAAATGAATCCCTCTTTAAAATGCATTCATCAACCATCTATGTGGTTGATTTAGATGAAATGTCTTCAGGACTCATGTGCAATTTATCAGGGCGCTATGGGGGAAGGTTGCAGCAATCAATCCAATCTGTGCAATATTCGGAGAAAAAGAAAAGTTATTGATGAGGAGCCGCATGCCGAATTAAAGATTCTCCGCACAAGAGGCCTTGAGGGGGGTGGCGAGGTGATTTGTGGAAAATGAAATGTTTAAAGGAAATTGCTTGTGTTTCCTGAAGTTTAGGGCATGTTTTTCACAAATGTGACAAGACGAAGCGGAGGAGCCGGAGCAATTATTGTAGCTGTCTGCATAGATGGATGAGCAGTCGCGCTATCTTTCCCAGTAGCGCTCGCTCTGTCTCTCTCTCCACTCTCAATTGCTTTCACATTTTATCATTAATCCTCTGGATTGACTGAAAGACTAAACATACACGAGCTGATTCCAGGAAGCCTTCTAACATTAAGACCCTCAGACTCACAATAAATAGGAATAAACTATAATCAAAGTTTCAGTCTTCAAAGAATTTCTTGACATGTTTGTTTTTCCTTTGCATTAAAATAAGTATTAAGAAAAAGAAAAATACTGCAACAAACTCTTGCTCTCTTGCTATCTATTTTTAAGCATGTGCTTAGACAATACTAATTTTTTAATAACATTCTAGTTGAATAAAGTGGTGTTTTGTCTTTTATTTAAATTTCTGCTCTGATGTTTTATTGGAATTGTATTGACGTTTGGTTGTGTGTAGTTTATAGTTGATTGTACAGCTCCTTAGGTTAGCCTTAAATTGTTTTAAAGGAATAGTTTACAGAAAAAATGTAAAGACTGTAACGTGTAGTGTTTGATAGTTGAGTTCCGATGAAGGGAATTTGGCCAGGACACTGGGGTTACACTCCTACTCTTTACGAGAAGTGCCACAGGGTTTTTAATGACCACAAAGAAAGCTCGGTTTAATGTCATCTGAAAGACGGCACCCACTGACAGTATGGTGTCCCCTTCACTATACTGGGGCATTATGTCTCACACAGACCACGGATTGAGCGCCCCCTGTTGGCCTCACTAACACCACTTTCAACAGCAACCTAGTTTTCCATGTGGTCTTCCATCGAGGTACAGACCAGGCTCAGTTCTGCTTAACTTCAGTGAGCAGTGGGCTGCAGGGGGATATAGGTGTGGCAAAGTGAAAAGTCTGACATTAGTTACTCACCCTCATGTCGTTTTTGCTGAATGAAGTCATTATTTTTGTTTTATTTTATGCACAAAAGTATTCTCGTAACCTCTTAAAATTATGACTGAACCACTGATGACACATGAACTGTTTTGGTGATGTTTTTGGTACTTTTCTGGATAAAATTAGCCAAATTCTTGACTAAACTGATTGGCTGATTTATTTATTGATTGGTTGGTTGGTTGGTTGGTTGGTTGGTTGGTTGGTTGGTTGGTTGAGTGGCTTGCTGGCTGGTTGGTTGGTTTGCTGGCTAGCTGGCCGGTTGGGTGGTTGGCTCATTGGCTTATTGATTAATTGATTGATTGATTGATTGATTGATTGATTGATTGATTGATTGATTGATTTAAATACACTTATTAAGAAAGAATGGATTGAAAGAATGGAAATTGATCAAAATTGAAAAATATTCCTTGTGATGTTTTTTATTCCAATAAAAAAAAAAAGATTTTTTTTTTTTTCTGGAAGCTATGATATATGATTTTTTATATTCTTTAATGACTACACAATTTACACACGATATAACAGAGTTTGTACCAATCATATGCAGCCTTGTTTAGAATAAAAAGCTATGACCATATTGTCTTATTCTTAAATGACTAGACAATTCACATACAAACACATATAAAAACACAGTATTGTAAAATTTGTATGAAGCATATGCAGCCTTGCTGAGCATAAAAGACTCCAAGTACACAGTGTACTTGAACTAGGTCACGGTTTCTGCATGCTTGTCTGAGCCCTGGTGTGCAATTGTTTCATTTAAGGGCTTCATTTTTGCAGTACCACACATAATCTCACAATATCTGCTATTCTGCTTTTTAGCTTAAAGGAGGGATTCATTTATTATGTGCATGTAAATGCATAAGGGTTTTGTTAATAGTGTGCGTAAGATAGTCTGAGCGAGTAACGTTTTTCCTTGATGTTTCAGGTATTGCTTTGCTGATTTCCATACGCTGCTTTTGGGCATGTGTTATTTGCTGCTCCACCTCTACATTTGTCTCGCCTTCCTCTCTTCCCCTCGGCCTCACTGTTTCATTTTCAAGTATAATAGACTCAGATAATGACACATGAAAAAAAGCAACCAAGCAGCTAATTGAGATCTATTCTAGAATAGCCTTGTAGTGCCGCAGGGACCCATCCGCCAAATGTTCAACATGTCGTAGTTCATTTCGCTTTGAAATCCCAAGCAGTTTCTCCCAAAAGGGCTGTCGGCAGAGCAACTACTAGTCAGAAGGTTAATATGATATCATTTTATTAGAATATCCCTTGCAAGATCTTTCTTTGAATGAAAGTGTGTGCATTGGCATGTGTGTAAAAGGACTGCGGGCAGAGTCTATAATTAGCACAAATGCAAGGCAATGTTTGGGTGTTACACTTGGTGAGTTTGGCTCAATTAGAATGAACAAAGTGCGATTACTTTGTTAGCGTGTTTAATTTTTTAATAAAGGCCCAGTATACTTCAAACAAACTGAAATGATGTAGTTTCAAACTCAATCCATCCAAAACAAAGTTCTTTTTTAGTTTGTTTTGCCAGTTCAAAAGGCCTCACTAATGCAAACTTTTGGAGGAAACGCCTAAATACCTTTAAGCTCTTATTGGTTTGTGGCGATTACACAATCGGTGGGTGTGTTCTGGAACTCCCATCTTCCTTGAAATGCAATTCGTTCCTCCTGTTTTTTTCTCATTACACTGGGGTAGGAAAGGAGAACAACATTCAAAACAACCACACTAGCCACATCAATACACTGGAGAGTCGAATTGCAGAGCTGGTACAGATGTATTCGCACCCGCAGGGTCGGACTGGGACAAAAATTCACACCAGCCCACATTACCATACAGACATGCACATTCACTACTTATATTGGTGTACAGATGGTGAAAAAATATAAGCAGTACCATAAGTAATAGATGTCCTTCGTTGCAGCAGCCGAATTTAAACTTTTCGAGAATATTTCAGCGTCTGATTTTAGAGCCCTGTTTTTTGCTTTCTTGGAGCTTTTTGGCACTGCATTTCCTTTTTTAACGGTCTATCTCTGACAGTTAGTGTATGTTGCACTTACTGTTTGTTTGACAGTTTTGCCAGATTTTGATTAAGTTCGCTTAACCTCTGATTGGGTCGGCCCCTCTTAAAACCAGCCGGCCGTCTTCGATCAAGCCAAATGCTTAACATTTAATTGTTATCATTATAATATTTATTATTATTACTATTATCATCATCATTATCGTCATCATCATCATCATATTCACATCTTGCAAGAGATAAAAGCTGCCTGCATGTATTTATTAAATGGTCCGGCCCTTCTGGCCCTTCTGCCTCCTGCGCACCTGTATGACCACTTACATGCTGTATGAAAAGTCCACCTTGACGTGCAATGTATTTTCTATAAGAGTATAAGAGTACCTCACTATAAGAGTAAGAGGCGACCCCTGATGGATCACAGACTAAACCAAAGTTTAGTGAGTGGGTGAGTAATTTATTCTTCAATTAATAGTTACATAATAGTACGATAATATATCTTCTTAATTAATATTATACAAATAATTATCTCACTCTCCATGACATCAAAGTTAACTAGAGGCAAGGTCATGAAACTGTTGTTGTATTAATGTTGGTTTTGAAAGCCCCTAAAGGTTAGCATATATTATCATTAGCCCTTAAGTAAAAAGTACTAAAAAGCTTATTTAGTTATCACATGACTTTGCCATGTTATAAAATTCAGATGATATATTTTCATACACGTATTGATTTTGCCAAACCATTACTAGATTCCTCAGGCATTCTATATAAAATATAACCATATATATTCTTTTTTCATTTAAACTGGTTTAACTGCTACACAGTTTTTTTTCCTATAATACAATATTAATTGCGCAGTTCACATCTAGGTCTCTACAAACATAAAAATGAACATCATGTCATAGCCCATAGTTTATTTAACACATTTGACGTAAAAAGTTATTGCAAAATATAATTTCATGGCCGGTGAGAAATATTAATAACAGGCCATGGTTGTAGGGATTAAAGCTTAACAGCAGCATGATTTACTTATGTTACGCCCTGCATTTGTAATCTCCTTGGAGATCAATGTTGAAAACTGGCACTTTTCTGTTTTTCTTTTTATGTTTAAAAAACCAGAAGCCATAACTTGGCAACCCAGATTCACCCGCAATCTTCAAAACTTAACTCACCGAGCTGCGATTCTGCATCTCATCCCTCAAAATCTAATCAGTCTGTCCAGTGTCCAGTATCGGCCCACAGCAAACAGACCGAGAAATGTTCTCCTCCTCGTGGGTCATTTACCTCAACATAATTCATAGCCAACATCTGCTGTTTACAAAAGCAAAAATATTCCAGTCATCCCAACTGACAGCCACATACACAATCACAGGGAAAAAAAATAACCCTAAGCGACTCAGCTAGCAGAGTGGAAATTGTTCGGTTTTTCTGTGCTAAGGTTGAAACCCTATCAGCAAAGCAGGTGAGCCAATATATGATATGCAACATGTATCAAGGAACAAGTAATGCTGGAGACAGAACCAATATCCTGCTCTTGTGGCTCGTTGACACATCCTGAAACAAGGATTTAACCTTCAGCTGCAAAGTTCCCTCAGATATAAAAGGCTTATCATAGCCCTCCAATACAAAAACACATTCTGTCTTTGTCCTACCACGCTACTGGTGCTCCACACTAACTTTTTTCTTTTATTTTTTTCACCTGTAGTCAAATATTTTAGAAAACGTTGAACGGCTGAAGCAACTGAAGAAATATACTCTAAAATAGGTGGGTTGTTTTAACTAAAATACTGGACAAACCCAACCATTAGATTAACGATTGGGTTTGCCCATATTTTATAAGATTTTAGGTCGAAACAAGTGTAGAATCTATAAATAGTTTGCTTAAACTAGCAGCTAAAATCTAAAAAAGTTTTATTATCCAACACAAGCTTATTAAAACACGTTTCAGCCTACTCTTTTTGTGAATACTGCAATCTGATGTCTTAGAATGGTCATAGTAATGATATTATCTGCTAAAATCATACTATTTTTGTGTAGTTTGAAATTCCAATACATAGTATAATTACTTAAAGGTGCAGTCTGTAAGTTTGAAACCCAGTGGTTGAACTAGGTATTGCACACCAGGTTTTAAACACAATCAAGCGCAGGTTGCCAGATTGATGACACCAACAGCATGTGCCTGACTGTCAAGCCTAAAGGCTAATTTAAGGCTGATTTAAGTCGTGTTCTAAATAAAAGCATCGACATGCGATAGAAAGAATATTTTCCATGTTAAAAGGAGTTTTTGTTCTAACCAACACCTGAAAATTTAGGTACGGCTTCTATTTCTTACAGCTGAACAACAAAAAACTATGACAATGATCACCTCAGGTACACCTTGTGTGCTTTATTCAGTGTTAAATGCTAATAATGTGAGTTCGAATGTCATTTTACATGACATTTATTGCCATACTTTTGAAAGCAGCAGAACATAGTTCACCTCAGATCTTAAAAAATAAAATAAACCATTTGAAATCGAACTTAAGAACTGTAAAATAATGCAAACCAACACATATCAGTGATTCAGCATGTACATTTAAGAATGTTAAGTTAGGTTTAAAATGTATAAATTAGGTTATAAACCTTACCATTTCATTGGAGTGCAGTAAGTGCACTATTCTGTGCTCCTAAACGGTTGTATTTAAATTTCTGTCATGTTTCGGCTGGTGCAAAGAGCACTTGGAGCTTATGACTGCGAATCTCATCTTATAGCATGTTGTTAGGCAGCAGGGTTATAATATAATCTGATTACCTAATGTTTATGTAATGTTCATAATATTTATATTATTTTCTAATTAATAACCACCTCATGTAGAACTTTAAATCTGTGTCTCATTTCGGAGGCTGCTACTGTGCACCGGAGGTCACATTTTTAGTCACAGACGCATGCTCTAAGAGCCTTTGTGACTGAAAGAATTAAATACCTGGTTTTCCACAAAGGCAACCAATGGTGCTGAAATATAATTTAAATGACAAAACAAAGACAGAAATTCTGGCACATAATGCACATTTTCAAAGCAAATTATCTGACTTCAGCATAGTTTTTCAGATAAACAAGAATGTTGACTTCAGCATAAAGCACCTTTAATGTATTTCACATTTGCCTGTATTCAGCAATGGTTTTAAACAAAAAGTAATTTCTTTTGCTGCGGCAAATATTAAGGTTTTATCACAAGAACAAATTACCATGGGTGTGACTACTTTGAAAAAATCACAATGTATTCTGGCATTGCAGCTCACTAGGTTTGTGTGCAGAGCTGAAAACTGATTTGTAATTCATCACAATATTAACAAGTGTAATTAATGTTGACCTCTTTAGTTGGATGACTCCAGATCCACATTCCATTGAAACTCCTCAGCATTGCAGAGCTCTAATGAGCCCAGTGCATTTTCTAATTAGAAGAATAACTAATTTACTCTTGGCCCGTAACAAATGCTTAATGATAGTGCATACTTCATAAAATCTGTGCTTTGTTGGGGAAAATATCCATAATTTAGGCATTTTGATTAACGGTTGCCTCTAATTGGGCGCGAGTAATTATCGTTGAAGCATTATGTAGAAAATGCTTTACTCTGTGGCAAATGTGCTGTTAAAAATGAACACCAGGTACCTAGTTAATGATTAATTTGGCTCCTTAGTGAAAAGAAAAGCAGAGAATTACTATCAAAGAAGGTGCACATCAATCAAACTCGTCGAAGTTGAGACTAGCTATGTTGCTGTCCACCCATATGCGATTATGTTATCGCATAACAAATGTTTAATTAAAATGCCAATATTTGCATATATTTTGAAAATACACATGAAAAACTTGCTAACAGCTGAGTAGGATAAAGTTTTTAATGTACATAAACTATAATGAAAACACAGAATACATAATAAAATGCATAATTCCAGCTTGCACGTAAAAAAAAAAAAAAAAAAAAATTATGTGATTTTGTTTTAATAGATCATGTAATAAAAATGGGTTTGATGGAATGGCATTAATGGACAAACTTGTGGATTGACCACACTGTAAAACATCTGGGGCCTCATGTACGAAGACTTGCGTGGAAATCTTACGAAAACATTGCGTACGCACAAAGCTGTAAATGTGCGTACGCAGAAAAAAATTCAGATGTATGAAACAGTGCGTACGCCGAATCTCACGCATATTCTTTTGTACATCTGAATGAACGTGAAACTGAGCGCAACATGCACGAGCACAAAACCCCTCCCTGCCTCCTCCCCCGTATGAATATGCTAATGACTATGCTAATGTCAAAACCCAACGAAAAAGCAACGGCAAAAGCAAGCAAAAAGAGAAACTTTGAACAGAATGTGAAATGGAGGTGCTGCTTTCGGAGGTAGACCGGAGAAAAGCGGTGTTATTTGCAAGTTTGTTCGGCGGAATTAACAACAAAAGAAAAAAAATAGAGTGGGAGAGTTTAGCTGATACGGTTAACACAGTTGGGTCTGAACATCGCACTGAGTGCATTTAAAAAAGAAATAGTGTGGTTTATATCTGTAAAATGTTGCAGTACCCTTCGCAGTCTCAGTGGCGCACCTCATAAGAAGCATATGATCATGTACTGACACGTTCGAGCATAAACTCGGCTCGAATCCAGCGTCTGATGAATTCATTCTTCTTTTTTTTCCCCGCTACATATCAGATTTTGCCCACTATTTATCACGAGAAAGACAAGTAGGAATCATCAATAAGTTTGTGCATCATATTTTATTTGCACATTTATTGAATGGAAATGTTTCTGATTCACGCATGCAAATTCATCTTCAGATAGTGTCTTTATAGCAATGTGCGTGCAGTAGATAGCTCAGATTACATTGGGAAAACAGGCGACCGCTGCAAATTGTGCTTTAATGTTTAGCTGGTCAACTGTATGGTATGGAAATCTTACATACCTACTATATGAACCCGTCTCATACAGCTGCCATTGCAAGGATCAGACACTTTGTAGAGAATAATTTAACACAACTGCCTCTAGGAGTCGCCAATGGAAATGAAACAGACACGCACAAAAAATGTGCGTACGCCAGCCATAAAGCAGGCGTGGAGCTGCGCACATTCCCACGTTCAGTTCATTGTTAGTAAATCCAAACGTGAGCGATTCTGAGCGTGAAACCTGGCGTACGCAAAGTTTTTGTGCGTACGCAGCGTTGATACATGAGGCCCCTGGAGTGTTGTTTTAATCTTTTTAAAGTACCTCAGTCAAAGTTCGTCCTGTCTTGAGTGTCTGTGAATATCACGCCTGTAAAAGCCACCACACATTCTATGTGTTCTGTCTTCTGAAAAACAAGCAATTTATTATATAAGAAAAATGGCCTACACTGACTTCTCCTACAACAGCAAATGACATTTTACTTTTTGATATTTGGTGCCAGTTTATCAGGAAATGACTCTTTGTTCTCTTTGACTCGGTTGAAAATGCTGCTTTATTTGCAAATATTAAAGTTTTGCGAATAAGTCTAATTAGCATTTTTGAATGGAAGCTACATTTTCTCATTTCAAGAGTTTACACTTAGCTTATGATTGATTATAATGTGTTTGGCATGCTGTCCCAAAAGAGAGCCCTGAGCTCATGAGATCCTCGAGCCCAGAGCTCCCTCCCGTGGCAGGGCAAGAGGGAAGTTTGAGCTCAAGTAGATCTTGAAACTCCCCAGCTGTAGTAGCTATTGAACAAATAGGGATTAAAGAGATAAGTACTTACTAGGAACATGTCTACTGACTTGGATTAGTCATTTACCTTAAGTTGCGTGTTTTTGGACGGTGGGAGGAAACTGGGGGACCAGGGGGAAACCCACGCGAGCACGGGGAGAACATGTAAACTCTGCACAGAAACGTTGACTGGCTTGGTAAGGACTAGAACCAGTGACGTTCTTGCTGTGAAGCAACAGTGCTAACCACTGGGCCACCGTGCCACCCATCTATGAAAAGAGGAGGAGTAGGGATTGAAGGGGGATTCTTTAAAACGAAGATGGCTGTGGTATGGAATTTAGGGTATTTATAGTGACTTAGGAATTATCTGATTGATGAATCATGAATTGGCAAATGCAGGACCAGCTGTGGTCAATCATAAGCACGTGATCCTCTCGAAATTAGTTTATAAATAAACTTCACTTAAGATTGTTGTGAGGTTGTTGTGGAAAATGTACATTAAAAACTCATTTTCCTTTTCTTTTGAATTAGTCCCTTATTTATCAGTGATCGCCACATCAGAATAAACCACCAACTAATCCAGCATATTTTTTACACAGCAGATGCCCTTCCAGCAGCAACTAAGTACTGTAATAAACTTCTTGCTGACAGCACTACCTACTGCGCCACCGCATTGCCCCTTACTGAATTTAATTTTACTAAAAACTATTAAATTATGTTAATACAACTTAATTTGTTTAGATATAACAATTTTATTTACAGTTTAAGAAACCAAAATATTACATTTATATTTGTTTACATCACATATGTTTACATTAAAAATATCTACTTTACTCTGGCACTACTTCATTATGAAACTCTGGGTTTATTTACATGGATTTATAGTAAAATGATATTATGATTAAGATGTTTGCATAAGTTTTTTTTTTTTTTTAATCTTGAGACTAATCTATTCATGTTCCGATTTATCTTACATAGTACATAGATCAATTAACGACACATGTCAGTACATCCCCTTGGAATGCTATACAGTGTCTGATGTTCCTTCCAGAATTTCTCCTAAAATTGCATCTTCATTATGGTACCATATACAAAAGCATCAAGTGCAGTTAATTATTTGTGATCCTATCTAATCAAACAGACAGTGGTGGATTCAGATGCATGCTCAAAGATATATTTGTTTGCCGTCAAACTGCTGTGTGCATTCTGTAACAAAACATAGCAAAAAGTCTCAGGGGAATTAAGATTTGTGGATGTTTATACGCTGAACTTTAGCCATGTGACTAAAATAGTAACACTCCACATTAATTTAATAAAATTTGTGTTTACTTGGAGTATAAAGTTACAGAGGTAATAACAAATCTTTGCGGCAGATTCTTGAACAGATTATTATCTTAATCATGTTAATGTTGGAATAATGCTGTCATTCAATCATGAGAACAAAAATCATCCTAATATGAGCAATTCACACCATATTAAAGAAATATTCCAGACAAGTTTCTCTTGTAAAATGATGTATAAACGGCTTGAAAAGAGCGAGCAAATGTCATGGAAACCGATCCCCTATCTGAGTTTCCTGAGCATCTTCATTATGCCAGTATGAAGCTATAAGCATGTTTGTTCCACTCTTTTAATATTCTCCCAGTTATCTGCTTTCCCAGCAGATGCATCACGCTAGTGTCTCGCCCGTGGCGTCTTGATCCTCATTAGAATGCAGCTTCACTGCACCTGACAGTCATCATCATGTGTGTTAAAAGCTGTAAAAGATGTGTTTTAGATTGTTGCAAATCGTTTGTATGATCTGCATTAAATCGTTTAGCATAATGTGTGTGATTTAGATTGTTGCCTAATTTGATAAGACTGTTTATTTATGCATTTATGGTTTTGCCAATAAAACATATATACAAAACAATATAAATTAATAATTTTTTTTCAGAAAATATGTCAAATACACAAAAACATAAATAAGACTGTATAAGAAAATGTCACAAAAGAAGATAAGCATTCTGCAACAGTTATGGCTCATCATAATAAAACTCAAATATTACTTAAGTAATTAATAATTGAATAGTACCTTAACAGGGACTTAGTCAGTACGAAGTTTAAATGGACCAGTTTCTTCTTCTGCCGGATCATAGTGTCTATCTTAGCATGCATTCCTGGTTTTATGGTTTTATATTCATGGTTCAGATATTGTTTCCCAGTGTTGGGTTGCGGCTGTAAGGGCATCCGCTGTGTAAAACATATGCTGGATAAGTTGGCGGTTCATTCCGCTCTGGCGACCCCAAATCAATAAAGGGACTAAGGAGAAAGAAGAAGATTCAGATATTTGAATACAATTTGTTCATTTTTACAGTTTGCAGTCTAACAACAGACATGTTTTTCCTTTGTGAGTGGATGACAACATGATTCCTGCTTAGACTGAAAAAACTACAAAGGAGCTATATTATGCATGCTAGGTCTGTCAGTGGCAATTTTACTTTGTGAAGAAACACAATGCAAATGTAAACATAGTCTGAACACATAATGTGAATAAAATTTTCACAGAATTGTTTTCGCAGCTTACAGAAATGGAGTTGTTTTCAAAAACTTTCAAAAACACTTTGAAACCTGTTTTTAAAGCACTTGCATGGTACCAAAGTGCTGTTCTGTGTAAATGAATGGCCATTTCCTATTTTTATGTTTTTAGTTAAAAATGGCACTCCCAGTATTGGATAAATGTCTGTGAGTGCATGTTCCTGCTGAGCAAATGCCATTGAGATGAATGGGAGTGGTAATAGCGACTTTAATAGTTCAGTCTGTCAGTGATCAGATCAGCGCTGAAGTGCTGTGGTTTCTTTCCAGTTCAAAGAAAATGATTTAAGCATCTTGTACCCTAAGAGGGAACACTTCGAAAGGGATTTTCATTTGCTTGACTTACATTTGGGGATCTGTGGCCTGTTTTCAGAGAACTGAAGCCCCTCCGCCGCTGGTCATTAATCTTTTATGTCTTGTACCGTCTTAATTCTAGAAAAAAAGAAGCACAACAGGCCTGATGGATTTCTTGTTTACCTTTTCCCTTTTGTGGTTTCTGCTTCTTCACGTGTATAAAAAAATAAAGATTCTCTCTCTAACCTCAGAGGTAATTATCACCTGATTTATAACTGAAGGACCTTCTGCTTGAATGGAACTCAATTAGTCTCTTGAAATACAATATAAATGTCCCAGTATGACAAGTAATTAGACCAAGATGCATTCAAGAAACTAAAATCAAAATCTCATTTAATCATCTTCTTTTTTCTTTTAGTTTCATCTTGCTTCATTATCATAAATCTAATCCTTTTGAAAATAGTGTATAATGCCCTATTCACACGGGGTGTCAGCGTCAACGCTTCCCATTCACTTTGAATGTGTCACGCCAAGCGTTGCCGAACTGCATTGTGGACGGCAGCGTCAGCCAATCAGACCGCTGAATGCAAATACACTAGACAGTGGCCTATTGCTGACTGAATTTCATTGGCTGACGTTTCTATGATGATCGCTTCAGCCCCAACTTCAGACACGCCTTCAGTCAAGCGTTGACGCTAAAGCCCCTTGTGAATGGGGCAATAGTGTTTAAAGAAATTGGTTAGTCAGAAATTAAAACTCATAGATTTGACATAGAAATGGCATGTCTCACTGTGGAAAAAGAAGCCTGCTTAATTAGGCTTTTTCAAAAATGAACTTTTATTTAGTGTGTATTTGTGAAAGTTAGGTTTTAATGACCTAAAAAGTCATCTTTTTGGGACACGTTGCTGGAGCTGCACCAAATGATCTTTCCTATATGCAGAGTACATGCATTGCGTAGGGCCCCTGCTCTACCAGGGCGCCCACTTGCTATCAAACATTATATAATAGCAAGAGCTTTGCATTTTATTCTGGTTTCCAGTGATTATGCAAACACTACAAAATGGGAAAAGACGGCATTCCACTGCTTTAAAGCCATGCGCCATTCTTCCTGTGTAAAGTGGTACTAATCAACTTACATAATACACATTTGAATGCATGTTAATTTGAGGTATAAATGGTCTGGCTTTTCTGCTGACCACTTGTGATGTGATCACTAAATATTTTACTTGCACATGACTGAAAATTGCAAAAGCTAGTTTTCAAGCATCTTAGTGCAGCACATTGGAATATTTTGTAAATAATATTTCTTTGTTCTTAACAGAAAAGCTGCCGTGTTAATTGTGATTAAACTTAAATTTTAACTTAAATTGTACAGAAAAGAGCAGCATGAACACCCTTCAAAATATCTTCCTTTGGTTTCACCGAAGAAAATTAGCTGACATTTTCCTTTAAAGCCATTATTAAATCTTGCCTTCACTCGTCCTTTACTGGCTGTTCAGTCGTGATGCGCTTGATTGAACTGACGGAAAATAAAACCGGAGAAGAAAATTCTATTAGGTGCCGGTTTTTAATCAGAGCTTACGCTGCCGAAAAGAGCTTTGAATTCATGCTTTACAAAAGGTCCACAGGGGCTACAATTACACAGAGGAGGTTAGTTTAATAACACCCAGGAGCTATACAGGACAGATTAAATTTCATATTCGGTTTGCTTGTTGAAAATGCATTGTATATACATGAGTGGTCCCATTAGGCCGTGGCTTTAAAATTAGATGTCCTGTCAGCATTCATATTACTGGGTAATCAATATAATGTAAGTGAAACGGTGAACAAGAATGGGAAAATGCATCAGATTAATGCTGATTTTTTCTTGAGACGTACCTGGGTATTAATAAACAAGCCTATTGTGTGGGTTCATTATCTATATAGCAGATGTTAGGACTGAGCACTTTAATGCATTCGCATTTTCCATCGCATGATGGGAAACAATCTTAAAGCAGGGCTAAAATGAACTGTAATCCCCGCAGGCCGCATTCTGTCTATATGATTCATTGTGATCTTCCGTGGTTCGTTCAACCTGTTTTGTTTTTAATATCCTTTCAGCCTGGAGAGGGGGAAAATGCTTTACACAACGTCCACTTCAGGACCAACCCTAATGTGACGGATCTGGGCCTATTTAATGGTGACAGATGGATGACATTATAGACCTCGACTAACCTTTAAAGTTGGTTGATGAATATGTGGAGTGTCGAATCGTCTTTTATCTTTGGCCAAACGAGGCCTCGATGTCCGTTATGAAGATTAAATCGGCTTGTATGATGGTGCTAATGTTGTCTAGGTTTAATAATGTTACAGCGTTTGTATGAAGATACATGAAATGAAGATTGATTGTGTGTGGAATTACACTCTCATTCTGTGCTCATTTTATTCGGCCGCCTTACAGCAAAAACATCTGCTAAACCGATTTGAGTAGCCAATGTAATGTAACACGTCATTAACTAGACGTCAGAATGGGTTTGAGGGGGGAAATGTTATCTTAGCAGTAATGACTTTTTATATTCCATAAAGTGGACCGAATGTCCATTTTAATGTACTTTTGAATGTACTTTCGTTTAGCAAATGCAGTGAAGCATGATTCACTTACTTTTTTGAGAAGGTTTCCCTTTAGCACTTTTATAATCATGTCCTAATATATTCCTCATCAACAAGGTCATAAAACTTATACATCCATTTGAGCTTATTTTTACAATAGCAAAGATTTCAACCCTGGCTCATTGGACAATGTGTTTATGGTAATATTTCTAAAGTTTCGCAAACTCATGATGGATGGTTTACATGGGTATATGATCATTTTAAAACACTATATTATTCATACAAGGTCAGTAGTTGGTTTTATCACTTTGTAAAGAAACACTAACTTACTGCACACATGGTCAAGTCCACCATATTTTGGGTTTCACTCACTTGTAAATTGCACGACAATAGACTGAATACATGCTGTTCATACATGGATGAATTTCACTAAATAACTTTTTTTGTACTTTACACAAAGAAGATAAAGTGAGATTGTGTTGTTTTCGAAAAATTTGTACATTGAGAGCCCTTTTCAAAAGCTTCTAGGCCCCCAAAAATGCTTTTATTATGATGGATGTTTTGCTGATTTTAGCGCCGCTAAAAGTTTAATGCTCTGTCACATTGAGGAAAAAAAAATCCTACTGACACCAAACCTTACCCTAAAGTAGTTATAGCATGCTAAATAATGTGATATAATATTTAAAAATAAATAAATATACATATGTTTCTTATTATTTCAAGAAAAAGAAAGCATCGCTGTATCTACAAATTCTAACTGTGTGTCTGTGTCTACTATGTCCACAAATTCTAAAGGCTGCTTACAAATTCTAATGTTGCATAAAACAAATCAGACATTTTAACAGTGTAAACAAACAAAAATAAAGAGTAAATAAATACTGTATCATTTACAAAGGTACTATCTACATGTACAGTTTTGTCAGCTTGAAAACACAAAGAACATTCAGGAAAACAAAAACACTTGAAACAGAGTTGAGTTGCTTCTTTGCAGTCTTATCGCTTTCTGAACATGGCTTGGTTACTTAAAATATTGTTTAAAATATCGCAACAAAATATCGCAATATGTAAATTTGTAATATTCTGATCATTTTAATATATAGACCATTTTGAGGGATGTAAACAATAACAATGGTCTTAACGTATTTCCTGTTTTACATTTTTCATTTCCTATCCTTAGAATCAAAAAAGGTCCCCGTGTTAATGAATAATGCTATTATTTATGCTATGTTTAACATTGGTGTGTATGTGTGAACAGGTCCTTTTTGAAAATACCGGTAAATTCGTTCTGGCTATTTTCCGGAAAGAGAAGTTGTAAGATTACTGGTAATTTGCCGGAATGTTGCGCTGTGTGAATGCAGAAAGAAGATTTCCGGAAAGAGCGCATGCACGTCTAGAACGTGTTGACGTGACGACGCCTGCTTTAGCCAATCAGAACAGTCAGAAGCATTCACGTCCATGCGGTTTATGAGAATAAAAGCCTTTGAATATTTTACCAGACATATTTAGCTGCTAGATGTTAGTCAGATAACGTCATATGTTCATCTTAATGCCAACTGTGTAAATAATTATCGATAAGATGCTTATGATAAGCGGTTGTTTGTTTACCTTCAAGCTTTGCGTGTGCCCGTGAAACAGCCCGTGAGCACCAGCACACACACATATCATGTACATCTCAACATGCGAAAGTGTTTCTCTTATACGCTTTCATTGGAGTTGTTCACAATACTGATCCATCTACAGAGTTTGTGATGTAGTCAAATGTTTACAAATACAAGCCTAGCCGTTTAGAGGTCATTTCTGGTTAATTATGTCAGAATTTACCGGTATTTTGGAATGGATGTGTGAATGCTCTTTTCTGGAAAAATTCTGCAACGTCCTCGCCTGTGTGAACAGCGCTTTTTTGAATTTACCGGTAAAGTCATTCCGGTAATTTTCCAGATATTTACTGGAATCAGTGTGTGAAAGTGGCTTTTGACAACAAGCAGCCAATGATTATGGGCCAATGACATCACCACATTGAAATGGTCTATAGTTCAGTAATGGACTACTGTATATGCACATAGACTTTAAATTTGCAGCCAAACTCCCCAAGGGCTTCTGGTGAACTGTCTTTCCATTACAAAATTGTCATGTTTAATATCTGACTTCTTTAAAAATCAGCGATCTTTATTGCCTGTTAGATATTTGATATAAAGTTGGTCTCAGATCGGACAAGAAGCACTGCATTAAGTTCCATTTCCCCCCACAATGTCTTATGACAGTTTATTTTACCCCAATATTTTCAATGGAATTTCTGCACTAGCTAGTGCTGCTGACGGTGTCTTTCATCTCGTTTTACGCTTGAACAACTAAATAGATGCTAATGTCTTAACTGAGTGTATTGTAATTACACTACAACATCAATGCTGTGAAAACAACCTTGTAAAATTGAAAATACTCACATTAAGCTTTCACCAGAAGTTTATCGTTGGCTATAAAACTCTAGCTGTGCATAGAGCCCTATCTTATCTGTGTTAACAAAAGCTATCCTTATATAATAACATATCTAGAGCAAAAATTCAAGCATTTGCTCTAGTTTGAATGCTCCTGGTGTTATTTGTGGCTTTTCCACCACAACACAATACAAATAATGCAATTCTGGTACAGTGTCACGTTGTGCAGGTTTTGGGTGTAATTTTCATTGCATGAGCACTGAAGCAATGAGAGTCTTCACTGGTCATTGTGTGTGTTATGATGCATGAAATTTCTGTGATAGCATAAAAGCAGTAGCATCTTCTTAGCACATTTCTCCATGTGCAATGTATTCAGGTGACAAATAAGACATGTTTTTACATATCAATCAAACTTACCCTGAAAACTACAGAGTAAAATGGCAGCTCTTTGCAGCAAATGTTCCATCTCACATGTAGCATCAGAATGCATTAACCACAGAGACACCATCCACTTCGCCCAACTCTCACCCCTGCAACCCTCTAATCATCTGTTAAAGAATTGATATTGAATGTCTTCAATGGTTTCATCCTCAATAATTTTACTCTCTGGCTCAAACTGAAAAGGCAAAACAGATGAAAAATGTCATATCACTACTCAGGATGCATTGCAATATCAAGGTGTCAACAATGTTCAATAGCAGACTACTATACCCATCCTTGTAAATGATATTGCAGTACTTCTACCAAGCAAGGCAAATAAGTCGTAAAGGTGCTGTATACTGCATTGGTTGATTGTTCTCTTATATCAGTTGATCTGAATAATCCAACATGATTCAGTAGCCTACATGTGTTTGTTGAAAACTCACAATAAACACAATATATTTATAAAAGAGACAAATAAACCTACATTACACCTCTTCAGAGTGCAGCTGAATGAATATATAGTCTGTAAATACTGCATTTTGCGTCTGCATTGCTTCGCTTCTTTCTGAGTTTTTTATAATCACACTTTTCTGTATTCTTCAGATATGCCTTGGTATATGATGCCCATATTTTCTTTGTAACCATTTACAAAGTGCCAAGCATAGGATACCTTTTTAATCTGTTCAAACAGTGTACCACAGTCTAATGCAGAGATGCCTAAACTAGGGCCAAAGTTGGCCCATGGTAACCTTTGATTTGGCTCATCATGCCATCTGAGAAGAGAGGGAGAATGATGACAATGGTTTAGAGATTGTATGTAACCTTTTATTTGTTTGTTTTATTGTTTAACTACAAAAAAAGCTAACCAAAATTAAATGTTTCAATTTAAATGGTATAAATTGATCAGATTAGTTAATCAGACGGATAGAAAACAATGCAGAGACTTTGGTGAGCGAATCAAGGCAAAGGCAGACTGTTATAAATGTGATGGTTTTACTGCATTTGTTAATACAATAGTAATGTTTTTCTATTTAGCAATAATATGAAATGATTTAGGAAATTACTCATGGCAACTTTAATGTAAAATAGTTAGATAGGTATTTTTGACTTCGACCCATGGCTTTTAATGATATTTGGTTTTTGACCCTTCATACAAAAAAGTTTGTGCACCCTTGGTCTAATCACTTGGTAATAGCCATTAGCACAAAAACAGCAAAGCAACTAGCAAATGTTCAACATCAAGCCTGATCAAGTAACCCTCTTAATTAAACTTTAACACTTCAACTCAGCTACATGTACTTTATCTTACAGTTTAAAGAAAACACACTGTGACATTAGGGATATTTAAAGCAATGTGATATTGTGCTAATTGCTTCAATTAGGCTGTTGCTATTCCTGAGTATAGACTTTCTTGAACTGTTAGAGTCTTCATCAACCTCTCCAGTAACATTCAGCTCCGTTTCACATACTGTATGCTTTTGGTATCCCAAAAGCTGAGAGTAATTGTGGAAATGAACTTGACAGACAGTCCAATTTAGCCATCAGGTATCAGTCAGTCTAAGGTAGAGGCGGTCTGGGATTTCTCAGAAGGTGCCACAGGAGCTAATTTGAGTGATCCTTGGGTCCGTGGCAATTCTAACAACAAGGCCACAACGAGCTACACAAGTAACTTTATACAACAAACCGTCAACTTGTACTCAAACACAAATTGGCTCGCACCAAACGTGCTGTCCGTCAAAACACGGGGAGAATAGGGTTGGCTGAACCCACAGGAATTAAACTGAGGCTAGAATCGCAAACAACAAAAAAAAGCCCATTGATATTCCGCCTGCAAGGTGTTCTTCGAAAGTGTTTTGGATGCTAACTTTGTAAGAACACAAGATCTGCCCTTCTATTTGATCTGTCAAAGCTGTCGCATGAAGAATGGAGTGTAGACGCATATTCATTGCTATTTCCCCAGAGGGGCGTTTATTGTGCGCGACAGCGACTAAGGTTGAATGGGTAAATATTTCAGCGTGGATTGTGATGTCCTGTGAGAGACAAGGTGAATTATCCCAGTGCTCTTTGTTGAAGTGGTTCGGTCAAGATAAGGTGACATGTTTTGCTCTTTAGACAAGTGGTGGTCTTTTAGTGTTAGTCAGTCCAATCCTACTTGCTTCCTGCAATGAAATGTGTTGACTTCAGGTGCTGGCGTGCTTGTTAATCATTGCCTAGATGCCCTTACAGGGCCGACAAGCACTTTCACAACTCGTCTAGTTCTTCAGAGGCTCTCTTGTTTGGAGCTTGTACCAGGAGCTGCTCTAGCTGCGAGGTAATTGGAAAGAGCATAGAACTGCCTCGTAGCTAAGTGTTGTTCTTCTGTTGTTCTGTAAACAATCGTCTCGTTGGATTTGCCATGACTAATGATTATGGAGTCCTGCTGTGACTAAGTGGTTCACAAGGACGCTTTTGAGCATGCGCCTCTGTTCTCAGATCAGCGTTCTTTAACTGACGGTGAGTTCACTAGCATTATAGGTGAAATGCTTTCTGTAGAGTCTTGTGAAATAATAGTCTGAATGTACACAGATAAACAATGGCAAGTGAGCACACTTTGTTCAATCAGTGTAAATCTATTCTGCTCGGATGCTCTCAGCTCTCTATGCTAACACCATGTTTACTATCAGTGACAAGATGAATGAATTGGCAACTTTGCTAATTAGTGTGGGTTAATTAGTTGTTGTTGCTAAAGGAAACAGTGCTGCTGGGTCAATGAATAATCAGGTCCAAAAAGAGTGATTCCTTCCAATTCCAACCTCTTCTGTGACCCATTTTGCTTCTGTCCTAACTAAAGGGGAAAACAACAAGATAAAGAAAAGTCCTCATAAGTTTAAAACCAAACATTTTTGAATACTTGTTTATGCATCGGAATATTTGCACATCCAAATTAAACAATTAATTGCATGTGTATTTTTCAAATCATATTTCACAGTGTTTTTCTTTCATTCTTCTTTTATCCTTTTTTTAAACAAAACACCATTAATTATTCATTTAGAAATATCAGTCAGAACTAACCTTGCCTGTCATGACCTTTATTAGCGAACCAAAACCATTCAAATATTAATAACGAGTAAATCAGCTTCGCTTTTAATATTTTCTTCTAATAAATTATAAATGTAATATGCGGAAAAATGCTCAGTGTTTTTTTTCTTTTCTTTTTTTTAAAGAGCCTTTATTTCTCTCTCTCTCACACACACACACACACACACACACACACACACACACACACACACACACACACACACACACACACACTTACACACAAATACATACATACATACATAACAGCGATATTTATACATTATACATTATTACGATATTTCCAATCTATATCCAGGGGTGGACCTAAACAATAAGCAAGCTTAGCAGCAGCTTAGGGCTGGAATTAGGGGGCTCCGGCCAATGCCAAGAAGCCTATATTAATCATATAGCTTTTTTATACATTTTTAATCATATGTTGTAAAATGTTATTGCTTCTTTTCTAAACTGGGGACCCCTCAGGAATAATGGAATGCTTCTTCCATACTGCACATGCGCGAGGTGTGAGCACAATCAAAGAAACTGCCAGTGTTGCTAACTCAGCAACTTTTCAGACTCGAAATTAGTGCTGAATTTAAAAGAAAAGTGACTAGCAAATGTTTTTAGGTGTTACTGGAGATTTTTTGAGGCTCTCATGTGTCCGTGCTGTACCGTTCCTAACGTTACTCTTTGCAACAAGCTGCGGGTGATGCTGTCGGTCTCTGCCCCGCTTCAGAGAACTCTTTTAAATTTAATCATTTAATGGACTGTTTATTCTTTTTTTGCTGTTGTTCACAATCACAGAGATTTTAGTGAGCGGTCAGAGTAGAGGTAGAGTGGTATTATTAATCTACGGTAGCCACTGCCAACTTATCCAGCATATGTTTTACGCAGCAGATGTAGTTGTTAACATTTAATTGAATGGCTCTTTACAATACTAGTGTCGTGGTTTTGTTGCTGATTAAGTTTGAGATTTAAGGTTAGAAATTTGACTGCAAACACTAAAGAATGCAAACTCATCCCAAAGCCCCCAGAAGTATTGTGATACCAGATCCTAAAGAGGTCTAACAATTAAAACAGTGTAAAGAAATGACACTTGGGTTATGTCAATCTTCACAGAGCAAGCATATACTCCTTTACCCCAGACAGATCAAATACGCAAGTCATTACAAATCACAAAACATATCTGTAGTATTGTACTGTAACACATGCAGACCATGTCAAGATTGAGTCCAAATGTTCACCAAAAATACCAAAACTATGGAAATACACTTTTGAACTAACACTTGAGATAAAACCATGGATGTTATATCTAGTGTTCTTTACTGGAACAGTGTCTCAGATCTAGTCAAAATATTCTTAGCCAATTCTTAAAAATATATATTTCTTTTTGTGATTATGCCATAAAAGAGATTGGATGCAGACAAGAACCTGAACTTCACATCACAGCGGGACAAACATTCATCATGCTAACAAAATCCTAAAAGCATCCATACTGTCGATTGCCAAGACTACAGATACATAAGAACTGACAAACGGATTCACTTGCCATCTGCTCAAACTGGGGCTTGAAACGCCACCCTAAAAGCAGACTCCCTGCCCATTTTTATCAAGGGAGCATGAGACAAATCTCAGCTGAAGCTAACCAAGCCAATCCATTGTTTTAGAGCTCGCTTCCTTTAAACCTATTGATGAAAGAGAATGCATGCAAGGGAAAAACAGTTTTGGGAATCAAAGGATTACCCCCATCACTTGAGTCTTCCCCTTAGGATGTCATACGCCAGTGCTGCTGCAATTGGGGGGAACGGCAGGACATTTTTCAGTCGTGTAACTCCAGGGTGTTGTTTATGGACTTCAAAGTGAAGCATACAGAACAGCCTGAGGTAAATTAATGGCTGTCCAATCTCCCAACTTTGATTTGACAGGCGTTTCCACTCTGCCTTTCTCGTGCACTCGAGGGCAATTTTGCTTTGACGAACTCTTCATGTAATGAGAAGCTACAGAAAATGAGAGACAGGGAAGGTCTGTCCATTTGAGAACTTTTTTTTAACCGCTTTTCCTCTTAGGGGTTTCCAGGCTCCCAACCTTTTAAAGTCACACATTGATGGTTTCCGGGTCCATTGTAATTCCGTCCTTACTGAGAACAAATATACGCAAGCGCCACTCTCCAAGTTCTTCCACAATCCACACAAGAATTCATGTTTAAATGACAGAGTGCTCCAGTTACTGTCAATTACTATTATCTCTCCAACCAGGCGCACACTGAGCCTACAACTAAAACAGATGATAAGAACAGACATAAAAATGCATTCCACATTTCTGAATGACCTTACGAGGGACTGTTAATGCAGAAAAGAATTTTAATTCCACTGCGACGGAATATTATAATAAAAGAACCTGTCAAGGAGTGGTAAAATGGAAGGACATTCTGAGGAGAATGGCATCAAGATCAAATCCAGATATTGCAAAAGTGGACGCAGTAAAAGGAATGGCTTTACATTAACCTTGGTTTTCTGGTATGCTTCATTCTTATTGAACATTTACAGCCTTCTGAATCGATTGATTTTGAAGAAAGACCACAAAACATCAATTGTCATTCTCCAACTGTAAGTAGTCATACATTTATGTGTGAATTCTGTGTATAAATGTTTTTTTTTTAATACATTAGTGAACTATTAGAACAATTTCAGGAAATATCAATGAACTATTTGAACAATTTTAACAAAAAGGACACCAATGAACAATTTAAATGATATCATGAGCAAAATCATATAAGGATTTTCATACTGAACTGTATTCAAACTAGCCATAAAAATGGAAAACAATGGTGGTTCAAGTATGCACAAGCATCCATAAAATCATTTTTTTTTTTTTAAAGTAAACTCCCTTGTTGATTTCAGAGTTTAGAATACAGTGACTATAGTTTGAGCTGACAGTAGGGGCTTCCACAATGCAGGAGCATTTGCATAGTTCCTAGAACTATTGATCGTAATACCAGCTTTTTGTATTTCAGAAATGTAAAGATTTTAGTTATAGGGATGCTTTTAGGGTCTAATTTAGCTCTTTTGTTTTCATAAGTCTAACCAAGTGCAATATCAATTCTCTGTGATGCAAATGTACACTGATTGGGCAATTGCAAGCCAAATTAAACACCAGAACAGAATGCGCTTACCCCCTAACCAATTTCACCAGTAGGACTTGTTCCTGGATCAACATCTATGTTGATCCTGGAACAACATTCCAATCAGCCAATCAGAATTAAGCGAAACGTTTACCGTTTATGTTAAGTTTAGGCTTACGGTTAGGTGTATGCACTTCTACATGAGTGTTATCCAACTATTATTCCCCTTTGATTTTGGAAATAATTTACAGTCATGGAGTTTAGGGGTAGGGAATAGGTATGGATTACATTTTCGAACAAAAACACAGTTGGTAATCCAGGATCGCATCGTACTTGGCAAAATCATGACGTGCTGCTCTTACCTGTCTCCTTTGTTATAGATGATTTTGCCTTTCAGGCCTGCTTTTTGTTCTTGTCATCAATCTATCTCTGTAATCACAAAATCAACAATAAACAATGAAAACGTAGCTCGCAGCTATTTTGTTGAAAACCCTTATTTAAGTTCCCTTCAGTTAATTTTTGTCTGTGAAAATACATTTTTCTTCAGTGTTATTTAGAAGTTCTAACTTAAAATACAATGTATTACAGATCACATCAGGTCATCTGTAATGAATATTCTTGTTTTACACTCTTTGTCCACCAGGTGATATTGTGAGTAGATAAAGCCTTGAGCTTGAGGCTTCATATCATCAACACTGGCTACAACAGCAGAAGACCACACCAGTGCCTTTCCAGACCAATATCATGAGAAAAATTAACTATTTTATGTCTTGTCAGAAGCGATGCAGTGGCGCAGTAGGTAGTGCTGATGCCTCAAAGCAAGAAGGTCGCTGGGTCACTGGTTTGAGCCTTGGCTGGGTCAGTTGGCGTTTCTGTGTGGAGTTTGCATGTTCTCCCTGTGTTTGCTCCGGTTTCCCCCACAGTCCAAAGACATGTGGTACAGGTGAATTGGGTAGGCTAAACTGTCTGTAGTGTATGAGTGCGTTTGTGAATGAGTGTGTGTGAATGTTTCCCAAAGATGGGTTGCATCCTCTGCGTAAAAAATGTGCTGGATAAGTTGGCGATTCATTCCGCTGTGGCCACCACGGATTAATAAAGGGACTAAGCTGAAAATTAATAAATGAATGTCTTGTCTAATTTGAGTCCATACAGTTTCATTTAAATTAAAATGTATTATTTTAAAAGGAGATGCCCCCCCCCCCCCCCCCAAACCCAACTTCTAAACACAACCATCATTAGGGGAAGAGCAAATTGTATTAAAATGTACGAATGAGAAACAATTTTTACAGTTGTGTCAACTATATTAAAAAGTAACAAATTGCTGTAAGATTGAGTTGGCCATTTTTGTCAGCTAATAACAGGAAAATGAGGCTACAGACTCATCAAAATTAAAAAGATTGAAAAAAGTTTGCTGGTCTGACAAATTTCGTTTTTTGCTGTGACATTCAGATTGTATTGTCAGATTTCAGAATAATGAAAAATTGCATTCATCCTGTCTTGAAATAATGGTTTAGGATGCTGGTCGTGCAACGGTGTATTTCTTTTAAATATTTTTGCTGACCATGTCCATCTCTTTATAACCACAGAATGAGTTCAGACAATCTCAAACTAGTTTCTAGAACATGATTTTGAGTTGTTGAATCTATGCCACAAATAATTAGGAGGGCTTCAAAGTCAAAATTGAAAACAATTTTGTGCTTGCAAGGTACTTGTATTAAAATGGCTAGTGTATGTATGTAAGAATGTTATGGCTGTACTGTATAAAAAAGCTAATACACTTACAGTATGGAAAGGGGCTAATCAGAGGCCTATATTCTGGGTCACATCAAATTGCTTAAAGGTTTTAGACAGGGGTGTCCAAACTCGGTCCTTAAGGGCTGGTGTCCTGCAGATTGTAGCTCCAACTTGCCTCAACACACCTGCAAGAATGTTTCTAGAAAGCCTAGTGATAGCTTAATTAGCTAGCTCAGGTGTGTCTGATTGGGGTTGGAATTAAAATTTGCAGGACAGCGGCCCTCCAGGACCGAGCTTGGACATGCCTTGTTTAAGACAAGAACTTCTCTTTGGGGAGATTGTTATGTTTGCTAAGAGTGATCAAATGCTGTGGAGATGGTTAGTGGATGTTTATTCAAACTGCTAACCATGGATATGCAGTCACTCATTTAAAAGACTCCAGATTAATTAACATTTAACAATTAACAACAAGGCAAATAACCTATTTATACTTATGCATTAGTTGTGATTGACTGATTTAGTGAGTACTTTTCTTGTGCATATAAATAGGAATAATCCAGGCAGATCCAGAGTTTTCCAAGATCCCAAAGTATTTTACTATTGCACATAACTTGTCCTGCTTGAGAAGCACTGCAGTAACAGAACAGGGAGTTGAAAGCTCCATTTGTGACTTGATCTTATAAAGGTCTTTGGTCTGCCCTCTACTCCTGTTTGTTTCTTTGATGCTTTACTAACCTTTGATTATCTGAGCCTTTACAAGCCTTTTTTGTCCCTCATATATGTCAGCAGCCTGTTGCCGCACCTGTTGTGCTGAGCGTCATAGTCGAAAGCAAATTAAAGCAGGTGAGCCCAATGGGCTGCAGGCAGGAAATTGATTTTCTCTTCAGAAGAACTAAAGCCTCCTCCGACTCCAATGAGATGTTTTAGAGGGGAAGCGCTGCTAGTGGAAAGAGCAGATTTTTTTCGTGGTTGCCTAATCTCTTATTGGACAGGCTATGTAATCCGCACATCTGCTATGCTGGAGAACACTGAGCAAGCATATGTAAAGCAGCCTTGGTTTAATGATTTATGGTCTCTTTTATTCAATAAATCATGGGCTCTAAGTGCAAAACCATGAGGGAGTTTTGAATCAGAACATGATCCTGCAGATGTTGTCTAATGGCGGGTCATAGGTCGCTGCTGATGTGCTGTAGTAGAGAAAAAGCAAGAGTAAGTAAAAAATACCACTAACCACACGTGTGTGTGTGTGTGTGTGTGTGTGTGTGTGTGTGTGTGTGTGTGTGTGTGTGTGTGTGTGTGTGTGTGTGTGTGTGTGTGTGTGTGTGTGTTTGTGTTTGTGTTTGTGTGCCTGTTTTTTATCTGCCTCAATAGCTTTTCAACTATCTATCTATCTATCTATCTATCTATCTATCTATCTATCTATCTATCTATCTATCTATCTATCTATCTATCTATCTATCTATCTATCTATCTATCTATCTATCTATCTATCTATCTATCTGTCTATCCATCTATCTATCTATCTATCCATCCATCCATCTGTCATCTTTCTGTCTATTGTCTCTGTGCTGTCCTTCCATTGGTCCATCCATCCATCCATCCATCCATCCATCCATCCATCCATCCATCCATCCATCCATCCATCCATCCATCCATCCATTTGTGTGCCTGTTTTTCATCTGCCTCAATAGCTTTTCAACTATCTATCTATCTATCTATCTATCTATCTATCTATCTATCTATCTATCTATCTATCTATCTATCTATCCATCCATCCATCCATCCATCCATCCATCCATCCATCCATCCATCCATCCATCCATCCATCCATCCATCCATCCATCCATCCATCTATCTATCTATCATGTATCCATTCAACTGTCAACTCACTGTCATCTTTCTGTTGTCTCTGTCTGTGCTGTCATTTCTTCCATCCGTCTATCTATCCATCCATCCATCCATCCATCCATTCATTCATCCATTCATCCATCCATCCATCCATCCATCCATCCATCCATCCATCCATCCATCCATCCATCCATCCATCCATCCATCCATCCATCTATCTATCTATCATGTATCCATTCAACTGTCAACTCACTGTCATCTTTCTGTTGTCTCTGTCTGTGCTGTCATTTCTTCCATCCGTCTATCTATCCATCCATCCATCCATCCATCCATTCATTCATCCATTCATCCATCCATCCATCCATCCATCCATCCATCCATCCATCCATCCAGCCATCCATCCATCTATCTGTCAGCTTTCTCTCTATTGTCTTTGTGCTTTTATTCCATCTTTATATTATTCTATCTATCTATCTATCTATCTATCTATCTATCTATCTATCTATCTATCTATCTATCTATCTATCTATCTAACTATCTATCTATCTATCTATCTATCTATCTATCTATCTATCTATCTATCTATCTATCTATCTATCTATCTATCTATCTATCTATCTATCTATCTATCTATCTATTTTTTCTGTCTGTGCTGTTATTCCATCTATCCTTCTGTCCATTCATCCATCCATGATCTTTCTCTCTATTTTCCCTGTCTGTGCTGTCATTCTTTCCATCCATCCATACATCCATCATCTTTCTGTCTATTTTCCTTGTTTGTGCTGTCATTCCTTCAATTCATCCATGCATCCATCTATCCATTCACCCATCCATCTATTCATCCATCCATCCATCCATCCATTTGTCATCATTCTCTATTGCTGTCATTCCATCAGTCCATCCATCTTTCCATCATCTTTTTATTTTCTGTCTGTGCTGTCATTCCATCCATCTATCCATCCATTCATCCATCCATCTGTCATATTCTTGATTCTCTCTGTGCTGTCATTCCATCGGTTTATCCATTCATCTATTTATCCATCCATTCATCAGTCCATCCATCCATCTTTCTGTCCTCTGTGTATCTATCTTTTATCCATTCAACTATCTTTATATCTGTCTGTCTGTCTGTCTGTCATCTTTCTATATATTGTCTATCTATGCTGTCATTCTTTCCAATCATCCGTCCATTTATTCATCTGTCTGTCTGTCTGTCTGTCTGTCTGTAATTTATCCATCTACACATCCATCCATCCAATCATCTTATAGAATTTCTGTTGTCCTATCTACCCATCTAGAGGTGAATTAGTTTGCCTTTTGCTATTAGGCACTAATCAGAAGGCAATGAAGTTTGGACGTGCCCTTTAATTGCCTCGCAGTATCAGTATGTTTATGCAAGCAGCTTCTGCTCTGGAAAATTAACTGTCAGCTTGTTTGCTGATGTACGTAAATAAACAAGAAATGGATGCGAAGACAATTTGTTTTTGGTCCTTTCATCCTGTAACGGGGTAACTGTCAAAACAGATAAAAGGAAATGCAGAAAAGTTTGCCAAGTGAGGGGAACAGGGATGAAACGAGGATGACACGATATTATAAGAGACCCCATTTTGCCACCTTGATAGCAGCAACGCATTGAATGTTGGGATGAAAGACGTCTTTCAGCTTTAACATCCTGCGCTGTACTTATGTACTAGTTCCATACGGGATGTACACTAAAAAAACAATCCAGCCTTGAAATTGTTTGGCTGTTTTTATGTAGAGCTCTGCTGCATGGTTACCCTGGAATCTAACAAAGGCTAATTAGTGGCGTTTGTTAAGACAAGAATCACTGTTATTATAGGTAAGTGAACATATCAAACATGATATCTTTCTCAGCTATTTACAATTACACACATAACCAGCTAGATTTTTAAATACAGCTTTAATAACTTTGAACTTGTTTATATTGGACAGTTAACATCAAATAAGACACTACAGTGAAAAGTTTAATACTCATGGGGCATGTGCCATCTGTCAGCTGGGTTTATCTGCTGTTTCACTGATTCACATGGTTATGTGTCCTCAGAAAATAGCATATACATTTAGAACTAACAAGGCTTTAAAATGCAAGCAGATAATAAACTTCCATGTTTATGAAGGACTGTAGTGTCTCATGAGCACTGTAGGCATGTTAAAACCAGTCAAAACCAGTTTTTTTCTGAGAGTGTGTAAAACAGGCTGTATGTTTCTTATGGAAATGGGGTGGAAGCAGCAGCTCATTTACATTTAAAGAAACACAAGAAAAAAAGGTGTTTTTGCTTAAAGTAAAAAATTAAGAAATTAAGTATCATTTGAAATGTTCTTCCAAAATAAGAATTTCTCTCAACTCCTTATGTTTATGTTCAGTTATTTCATTTTGGGTAATAAAAAGAACCTATTCATGATCAAAAATCAGATGTTTTACACATAAGAACTCTCAATTAGGTATTCCACAACATGATAAGTTCAGAGTACAATGAAAATGAAAATATCAAGGTATACTTGAATCTTTATATGTGTTAGTCAGTATTGCAACTTTTCTTAGTTGTCGTAGTATGAAATAAAAACATTCAGTTTGTTTCAAAATTGTGGCTTTAAAAAAAAAGATTATAAAGATTATAAATTTAAAAATTATTCAATATTAAATTTCAATATTTTCTAGAGAACAATAAACTTGTCAATAAACTTTTTTGAAAACACTTACATATAAACTCACCACCACATGTTATAAAATATAAAACTCTGGAAGCTGTTTAATAATATTTTTTATTCAGTTCAAGTTTCAGATAGAGTTTGTAGAGAGCTATCCAGGAAGTAGATATAGTCATGCCGACAGCATACACACACACAAACTGCATCTACAGGTAACCTTTATGCATAATTTATACATGGAGAGAGGCAATATGTTCTGAAAAATAATATTCTTCAGATTCTTCTCTCCACCCTTTCTTCACTGGAACCCCACTTTGCTGGTTTGAGTCTTACCTACCCAGAATATCACCAACTTTCATGGTACCCTGGAGGGGAAAAATATCCAAAGCAAATGTATTGGTCATGGATGCTCCTCAGGGATAAGTTCTTGGACCTCTTCTATTCTCAGTTTACACATTGCTGGAAAACCCATCATTGAAGCACATGTTTTTCCTCACAGCTCTATATCTCATTTTAACCATTAGAAAGATTGGGCCCTTCCTCACAGAATAGGCTGCACACATTCTTATCCAAGCTTTTGTCATTTGTAGACTGGACTACTGTAATGCTCTTTTAACAAACTGCTTTCATTTGTGTTGGGATGACAAAGTGGTCTGAAGGTACTTTTCCCACTGCGTTTCGATACCTAGAACACCTAGGTACTTCGTAGTTCCACCTTCAGTGAGGATCCGAGCAAGCTTTACTGTAACCAGAATATGACATATACTCACTGCTGATCACGGACTGCTCAGATCAGTGATGCATCATCAGATTTGCAACACCAAACCCGCTATATTTAAATATTCAGCAGATTCCACTGCTGTGTTGTTGGTTCTCTTAATTAAACCATATTTATTCCACCTCAAGTAAAAGACTTGTGAAATGACAGTGTTGTGGTCAGAAGAAGAGGTCCAGACGTTCCTCTCATTGGTGGCTACATTAAGAAGAAAATACAGCCAGAGAGGGCCAATCCAGAATGCAGATTTTTTTCTGGAAGTCAAAGCAGTAGAGGTTGCACAACTATTGTGGTAATCCCACCCACTTTAAGCAGCACTAAACTGTACAGAAAATGTAAACTAAGTCAAGCAACACCAAAGTGAGCCGAAGTTGAAATATAAAGTATCTCACATGGGGAAAGAGGCTTTAAGTGCGTTTTTCAGGTAAAGGTCTCTGCTGCAGGCCTATGTTGGAATCCCACTTCTGGCAAAAGCAAATCTTTGGCCAGTTATGATCTGATGGTTTAAGACGCAAACTACTGGTCCAAAGGAAACAGGTTTGAGTCTTGACACCAATAGGGATTGTAGGCAGGAGGAGTAAATGTACTAGTATTCATCCTCAATACCTCTACTGAGTTAAGACCCCTGAGCACCAACCCCCCAACTGCTTTATATTTTTGTACTGGCTGCTTAAGTTTCAGTCATACCTCCTATCTCCACTCGCTCCTTGAAGTCTTCAACCTCTTCAGAAGCTTTTGGACGATAGGTGAGTGCCATCTTGTGGTACTATCTCAGAGAGACTCTTACTTTCCAAAACTTTTCATTCACTGTTTCTCACTGGTGGAATGATCTAACCCAAGTGTGCCCAATTTCGGTCCTGGAGGGCTGACGTCCTGCAGAGTTTAGCTTCAGCTTGCTTCAACACACCTGCCAGGAAGTTTCTAGTAAGTGCTTGTTCAGCTGTCTCTAATTGGGTTCAAACTAAACTCTGAAGGTCAGGACTATTGCCGCAGTCACATTACAGTTTGTGCTTGCGAAATTCTGTCGAACTGCACTGCGGAAAAGGGCGGTATTAAACAAGATTTTTAGACATTTAGATTTTTAGGCGATTGGTCCATATTTAAAATTTCTGTCCAGAGAGGTCATGTTTTGATCTTTGATTGGTCTCATGCAGTCATAAGATGCGATTTCGCTGGTCAAAGTTCACCAAGCTTAAACTTCCTTATGCAGCGAACTGCGAAATTTGTCGCACAAACTTGCATTTCCGGTCTGCCACATTTGCGTGCGTATGAATGGAAGTCTATGGGGCGGTAAGTGCAGTGTGACGGCAGCTTAAGTTTGGACACCTCTGATCTAACCAATTTCATGTGGACTGATGAATGACAATGTTCAAAACTAATCTTTTCTGTAAGACCTTCACTATATTCTTACAACCAAAAAAAAAAAAAAAAAAGTCGATATCTCCTTCATTTGTAAATTGCTTTGTATAAAATGGCATGGTAAATGACTACAAGTAAATGTAACGTAGAGATCCCGTGTGTACTTTGTCCACTCAAACTAAAGCTTTGGTACCAGCAATACAATGGTACTAGTTGTACAACGGCCTCTCATTAGTTGACCACGAAAAAGGCCTTACATTAAAAGCATCTGCAGGGTAAAAAAATAATAATGCATAATGGCGAACACACCAAACTGATGCAGAAATGATGTAAATGATGAGAGCTGTTGGCATGCTGCAGGCTAGCACCTCACATGTCAGTGTTGCCAGAAAACAGCATATAAACAGCTTTACTGTCTGTGTCCTCACTGTATTCAACGCTTTAGCTGACAAACAGGACAAATGACTGTCCAGGATCGGGTTGTACATGAATGACTGCACCAAAACACAGCCGACACTGCAGGCTTATCTAGAGATGTGACCCCCTCTGCCTGCCCGTGGTCAAGAAGTTCATCTGAAACGTCTGCAGGAACGCGATAACCGCGGATTTAGACGCTCGGTGGCACGTGTAGTTCTGTCATGCAAGATACTGACGGCTGGCTGTTCAACATTCACAAAGCATTATTTTCCTGTTGATTTGTTGTTGTGCTGTTTTGTTTTCCCATTTTTTGTCCCTGTGACAAGTGCCATGAATTTTCCTCCAGGGATAAATAAAGAATGTCTGTCTGTTTTTCTTTATAGTCATTTTAACAACAAAGGCTTTATTTCAGCCCGATTACTGTGGGATTTTATTGTGTATCATAACTGTGCCAATGTTATATATACAGTGAATAAAAAGTTATCCTTGCAGGAGAATATACTGCAAATGGATTGTACACTAGTTAAATTTATAATCGGGGTGCGTTTCAGATATGAGTTATAAATTAAAAATTAGCTTTTGATTATAAAGAAAAAAAAAATTCTTCCCAATTTTCCAGCACAGTTAGTTTTAGTTATAGGGATTAAGGATTTGCTTTCCCAATATGTTTAGAGGAACAGAGAGATTAGACATTTCATTTCAGCATTAGCAACACACACGCACACACACTCACACATATTTCCTCATTCCATGCAACAGCAACGTTAGCAGGAAACTCATATTATTGTTGGTGGTTTTTATAATCAGTTGATTATATTATTTGCAACAGTTTATAACTGATCATATGTAATCTGAATTATGCAATCATATTCCAAAAAACCTCAGAAATTCTGTAAAAATGAGATTGCATTTTTTTGGATTACAAGATTACAAGTTGTTGACACAATGGTGGTAAATAATTTAAATTTTATTCATTTTCCTCATTTTCTTATAAGCTTCCTTAATAATAATCGTATTGTTTATATTTCAAGCAGTACTTCATCCAATTAAACATTTACCTTTCAATTCAGTTTAATATTATTTGTTTTATTTTTCAAGTAATATACTTTAAGTTCAAAACATAGTTAAATATAAATGTGTTTGATCAAGAGCTCAACTAAGAAATATTTGTTTTGACCAATGTAAAATATTAATGTTACTTACACAGTAACGACCCATAGCACTACAGCCAGGTGCATCATGGGAAATGGTTTAGAGTAAGACTGTGTCCGAAGTCGCATACTTCCATACAATATAGAAGGCTAAAATCAGTATGCGAACTGAGTATATCTGAATTCATAGAATTTGAAAAGCAGTGTGCAAGATACCCGAATGACGTGCTACTTTCGTGAGATTCCAAAGTGTGTATACAATGGACACTACGCTATCCCATGATGCTCCTTGAAATAATTCATGAATGGGAGTGGGAAAGGTCAAGGAGTATGCTTAAATTTAAATGCAGTACCTACTAAGTAGTAGGCGGTTTCGGACGCAGCCTTAGTTCATGTGTCATATTAGTTATTGTTATAAAATAGGGCTGTTTTGTTATAAAGTGAAGTTTATTTATAAACTAATTTCGAGGATCACGTGCTTATGATTTATCACAGCTGATCTCGTATTAGCTAATCATGATCTTCCAATCATATGATTCCTAAGTTAGTATAAATAACCACAGTCTTCATTCTACTTTATCTTCGTTTGGAAGAAACCCCCCCTCCTCCCTATTCTCCTCCTTTACCATTGGGCGGCCCGGCGGCCCAGTGGTTAGCACTTTTAGCCCCACAGCAAGAACACTCCCAGCCATAGTCCCACCAAGCTGGTGGGCGTTTCTGTGAGGAGTGTGTATATTCTCCCTGTGTCTGCGTTGGTTTTCCACTGGTTCTCCGGTTTATACATTATGCATAACAGACTTAGCTAATCAGGCACTTGTCTAGCTCCCTTTTCCTCACGTGCTCCCTTAGCTACTGCAGCCTGGGAGTTCTAAGATGCACCGAGTTCAAGATCCCCTCTTGCTCTGCGAACGGGAGGGAGCCCTGGGCTTGAGGATCTCTTGAGCTCAGGGCTCTTTCCTGGGACTGCATGCCAAACAAGCTTTTTATGGATCATCAGCAAAGTGTGAACTCTTGAAATCTCTGTGTGTTCATGTTTGAGTTGGCTTCTGTGATTTGAGCCCAATATTTTATTTATTTATAAAGGAAGCACCCCAGTGGTATGGTTCTGTTAAGGGCTTTTCATGTCGTATTGCGTGGGTTTCCTCCGGGTGCTCCAGTTTCCCCCTCCACAGTCCAAAGACATGCGGTAATGGTGAACTGGGAAAAAATATAAAAAAGATGTGTAAAAGATGTGCTGGATAAGTTGCTGGTTCATTCCGCTGAGGCGACCCCATATTAATAAAGGGACTAAGCCGAAAATAAAATGCATGAATGAATGAAATTGTCTGTGTATGGGTGTTTTCCAGTGATGGGTCGCCGCTGGAATGGCATCCGCTGCTTAAAACATATGCTTGATAAGTTGGCGGTTCATTTCACTGTGGCGACCCCTGATTAATAAAGGGACTAAGCCGAAAATGAATGAATGATAGTATTGTCTTATCTACTTATTCTGCCAGATTGCTGACAACAGACACTCAGGGTTGTGTGGTGTATGGGACATGAGTGTTCTCTTTGCAAACGTGCTGATATGCGTAAAATTATGCACCATAAATGCTAGCACCCTGCTAGCCATTTAGATGAATTAAACAGTTAAGTTATAGTCAGGTTATAGTAGCTCCAGTTGCCCACATACAGCGATCATTACAATGTGCTTTGTATTTTCATGGACTTAAAAAAATACTGTTTAAGGCAAAGGATTTATTTTCCATTGGCTCAAGAGAACAAATTTAGATGTGAAACCATTACCCTATTTTATTTATTTATTGGATGAATCAACATTTTATAGCAATTGTTGTTTTGATTAAAGCTTTTAAAAGTTTAGAAATAAAAAGTTAATTGACTTTCTTCAACAAGACAAATATGCTTAGGTTATATAAAATTGTTCACATGGAGATAGAAAATATTGTTTTGGCAAATGGTTTGTTTTTCATTGAGTCAAGTGATACAATTTAGATGTGAACCATTACCCTAATCTTTTTTTTTTTTTAATTAGATGAATGAAAGCTTTTTTTCCCAATGCATGTAAATATCATGTGTAGTCATTTGTGATCCATGCTTTTGATTTTGGCGGCAAAATTAAAAACAAAATATGAGCAAGTCCGAAAGTAATCCAAAAGTAATCTAAATAAACTACTTAAATAAAATTATGGGCTACAATTTTAGTTATGTAGCTAGTAATTAGTAACAGACTACTGTTTGTAAGTGATCAATGCAGCAGATAGATGCTGTTGGAAATAACCTAAATACAATTTTCCTATAGGACACCAGACATTAACAGCTTATTGACTATTGAAAATTTCAGCAATATTTTTATTATCTAAGATTATAGCAAGGCAGTGAGGAAAATGAAAACAGTGCTCAGTGCAGCATTTGCACACTTAAAAATATATATATTTTTTATTATTATTTATTGGTATCAACAGAAGATCCTTTAACATTCAAATATATGTTTTATTAAACAAATGAAGTAAAGTTTTTGTTGTTTACATACACACACATTTACAATGGTTCTTTTATAAACTGTTTAGTTCATAAAACAATTCTTAGGGTAATCAAAGATAGTTCTTATATGGCATCAATGCACCTTTTGTGTGGTGTGGTCTGTAAATACTAATATACACCTTCAAGGCATCTTTAAGGTAAAAAAAAAAAAAAAAAAAAAGTTGCATATGTGGTAGATATAAACAATTTCCATAGTGACCGATTTTGTATTTTCTTTTCCTTACACAGTACATGAACATTGCATTATATTATTTTTTTCACTTTTGCTGAAACAATAATTCTGGCTGTGGAACAGGGCTCTACCTACCTCTAATTTATATCAGCGTGAGGAAATAAACAATGCTACCAGTTCATACATAATAATAAAAAAAAACACGCTTCTTCAATTGCTGTGCGAAAATTTGGTTTGCTGCTTTAATTACTTATTGATTATACTAATGCAAATTATCCAAATAGGAGGCACATATCATTGTGCAAGACTAGACTAGCCTACTGATGAGAGAATAGTTATGCAGTATTAAAGAGCAGAGCCACATTGCCCTCTAGCGGAGAAACTCAATATTCAAGAATAAATGCACAAGTCAAACGCTGCAGTTCAATTAAAACGGTTAGCTTATTATTCATGTGCAGCATTATAACTCTATTATATAAAAAGCACAACATCATTGCAATTATTGCTGTAATGAAGATTATTTAACGGATGATGATGAGCTGCAACAATCAAAGTGCGTGACAGTTGTTGGTTTTTCACTTTGCATTTTCATAACCCCTGAGATGAGGTTAATATTTTAAGAGTACTGTGCTTTGAATGACACATTTACAACGTACAAGAAGGAAACTGGCAGACTGTGAGCATCCGTGTCACAAGTTATGAGAACACATGAAAAATTCATTTGCATCGCTTCTAGAGATTGCTTTGTTGTGCTAGGCTATATGGACCTTCAAGCAGGGCGAAAAATATGAGTGGCATATGGCCGTGTTTTTATTATTTCACAGAGCATTCCCCTTTCAAGTAACCCCAAAATGTCATAAAAACTCAACTTTTATATATGGGAGGTGGTCATTTCTGGCATAAAGTTGGATATTCGCTAAATTGGGACCGTCTTTAAGGTTATACATGACATTAGTAGACACATTTCTAACTTAGCACAAGTTTAGGATTTGAGGAGAATGGATTTCGTCACAAAACTGTGGAGTGCTCATGTATACACAACTTTAGATCTCAAATATAATGCACAACTTTTAACTTTTTTATTGTTCTATTTATTTTTCAGCATTTGAGATTTTTTTTTAAATTATTATTTACAGTATTTTTGTACTAATGTCAAATTTGTGTAATATATTTGAGCCCTACATTAACATCTTTACAGGTTCTGTGACTAAATCATTCTCCACATATGCTAAGTGAGAGATGTCTATCCTTTTAAGTGGTGATAGAATACTGTTTCCGGTGTTCTGTCGGTTTATCCTACCTTGTCAGATTGTCTATTCAAAAAGTAGGTTGCACATTTTGATCAGATTTTGATCAGATTGATCAGATTTTGCTACCAATGTAAATTTTAATGTGGAGTAGTGTGATATGAAGCTGTAATATCGCCCTAACCTACCTAATCCCTATAACCACAACCTCAGAACCATTCAAATACAGTGTTGATAGCATAATCTAATGAGTAGGATAAAATGTCAGATAAACCCGGTCCAAGCTGATACTCATTTGAATTTAGAAAATATTTGTTTATGGCTACCTTTAAGTCATATTAAAGTGAATTTTATATAAAATCATGGTGTAGTCTTAGAACTTGCTGCACCACAGACACCAATATTTTAACAAATATATACATATTCCGATTGTGATTATTGAAAGTATTACATCGCTTTATAAACGTTTATTATTGCCATTTGTTGAGTCTCCCCTTAGTTTGATATAGCCATTGGACCTGGAGACCCCTTTCGAATGATGTCAGACTTAACAAGCAGATACCAATGTCGTTACTTGTCTGTAACTTTAGAGATGGCCCCTAAATTTGTAAATTTATCAAACATCTAATATCAAACCAACTTTATGTCAGTGTGGTACAAAATTAGTTGTCTGAACTTAAGGATGACAAGATTGTATACTATTTAAAAACTGATCGTTTTTGTTGCATTTATCAAATTACAGGTGCTCCTTTGCTGATGTGGGGATTTATTAGTTTAAAAGCACTTCGATTGAAATTCATTTATGCACATCTTCTGTCTGCTATTGATTTCATCTGAACTGATGGCAGATGAAAGGCTTGCTAACATGATAGAATATAATGAGTTTGCAAATGGTAACAGTCAAATAATAAATGCTGCTGTGAAGATGAATAAAGTATTAATGATTAATATAATAGGAATTTGTTTGACTTAAGAATCTGCACCTTTTCAGCAAAAATTGCAAAACTATGACCAATAGATAGTTTTAAAAAATCATTTATATTTCATGGTCAAGAATTATCCTTTGTCGTCTCAGAATATGAATTGATATTCTCTAGCAGTGTAACATTTTTAAGTGTGTTAAAAGTTAGAACAGTGAGGCATTTATATATATATATATATATATATATATATATATATATATATATATATATATATATATATGCAAACCAAAGTACTTTCCTTAGAAATATCAAGGTTCTCGAAACATTCTGCATGTGTGGGTGTGTGTATGGAATGTGAAATAAAATGAAAAAATATCTCAGAAAATTATAATTAAAAAACAGAACCTCTGACCACTACACATATAGTTGATATTTTATAAAACTTCTTCAGTCACATGATCCAGGTGGTGTTAAAAAAAAAGAAGACATTTTTAGAAAACAGCATAGTCAACAAATGCATTTATTTGATATTCTTCAAATACTTGGATAACATTTGAGACAAAAAAGAAATACATAAAAATACATGGCTATAGGACATGCCATTGCAATATGAAAGTAGAGGTATATAGTCGTATAAATAGCATTTAAGAGATCAGACTTGTGCTATTGATGCCATTTTCTGAAGCTTGAATGCATTTAATCCTTTTAAAACATCTGTGAATTTGTTTACAAAGTGTTCATTCGTTTGCAGTCTGTCATACTGTGCAAATACATATGTAAGTGCAGGAAAGTGCATACATACCTCGTGTATGAAAACATCTGATTCCAGCAATCATGTTCTAATCGCACTTCATTTGTGCACCATCTGACAAATAAAAAGGTGAACTTATAGACTCAGATTCATTTGCCATGCTGCTGCAAACACTACAAAACCAGTTTATTACAAAAAAAAAGTTTATTTTTAAAAATAAATAAAAATCAAATCTTCCAATAAGTGTTTTTTTTTTCTTGTTTGCTAAAATTAAATTAGCAGTTAAATAGGTGGTGTAATGATAATTGCATAACACAACTGTCATAGATGCTGACAATTTCATCTGAAAAAAAAAAACACCTTTTGTGAAAAAGATATTTGAAAAGGCCAGTGTTTGTACTAGGTTGCCATTAGAGAGAAACAAGTCAGAACATGTTTCTTGATATTAGAGTGAAAAGAGGGTCCCTAGTAACTGAAGCTCTCTCTGGGTGACCGCTGTGTATTTCCCCCAACAAAAACAACTCCCCCTACTGCCACCAGTCATCTAACCTACATACAAGCCATCAGAAAATCATTCAAAGCAGAGGACAGAAAAAGCAGATTTGATCTCATCTGTAAAAGCAGAAGAACCTCAAAATAATCATTTATTATGTCTTTCTGAAAGAAAATAAGACAGTCTTCGCAGCCGAAATATCATAAGAACATTTTTAAATGAGCTCGGGGAACTCTTTTTCAGTGCAGCAAACAACTCAAAAACCTCTACATCTGCATGTACATAAATTAAATTACAAACATTTCTATTAGACTATTTAATCAATACAGCACCTCACAAGCTTTTGTTTCAATTCTAACACAATCCTTAAAATATAAGTGTGTGAATTTATTACAAAACGTGTGAGTGAAATCGACGAGTCATAAATAAAATTAGGTATTCAATAAGAAAAAAATATTGAATCATTACAAATATTGAATTTGAAAACAAACGTTTATATCTAATACAACCACAAGGCAACTCCCAAACTTCATTTAAGGACAGGAGGAGGTATATTTCAGTGCCTCAGCTCATGTAAGTCAACACCACTGACTGAATGGGCTCTCGGCACACCGGACACAACTTGTTCCGGTTTTTTAATTTTTTGGCACATGTGTAGCACGCCATAAGGTGCCCAGTCCTTCCGTGAACAATGCAGCCGTTCTTGGGGCGACTCTGACAGATGACGCAGGGTTCTAGGCACGTAGCGGGAAGGCAGGCCTCCAGACTGTTGAAGCGCTCCAGCTCGGGGGTCTCTTCCTGACTGCTGCCCCCGCCGGAGGAAGTGGAGGGCTGTGATGATGTGGTCTGAGAGTCAGTAATGGTAGCAGAGGAGGGAAGCTCATCTTTGGTAGTGGCAGGAGATGGAAAGCACTTGCCGTCGGGTACGTCCACTCCATCATCTGTTTCTGGGAGAGGGCTTGAGGGTTTGGAGAGTTTCTTTTCGAAGGTTGTGTTGGGAGTTGTGGTGACGCTGGTGTCTTCGGGGTTGGTTCGAGTATTTCTTGAAAGGTTTTCCCAGTTGGAGTGTGTTTCTGGAAGCCAATCAGCTCGGACGGTCCAGCAGGTTTTGCAGTGTCGAGGAAGAGGAGGGTTGAACTGGTCACATTTGGGACACTTCCAGTAGTCCTGAGGAAACATATTGTTACAACAGATCATTACTTGTGTCTTGCTTAGCTAACTTGCTAATATTCAGATTGTTGTATTGGTGTTCATCACAGCACAAGATTTAAATGGTCATTTATTTTCTAAATTTTCACACAATAGTCTGGCCTACAACATTGAAAATTCTCAGACTATTTATAGGCATTTTGTTCGGTCACTCTACAGCAGTGTTTCTCAACCACATTCCTGAAGGACCACTAACACTACATGTTACAGGTCTTTCAGTCTCTGCTAATGAGCTGATGATCTGAATCAGGCGTGTTTGGTTTTGGAGACAAGAAAATGTGCAGTGCTGGTGGTCCTACCGGAACATGGTTGAAAAACACTGCTCTACAGTAAGTCTCGATTTGTTAATATAAGTTAATTTACCTAAAGTCAATGTAGTGACAACTACTAGAGCATGTTTTATCTTAGCTGATGGTAATTTCTTAGTTAATGCCTAAAAGCACATTAAAATCAAGTCGTAAACTTTTTATTAAAGTTAGTTATAAATGGACTTAATAGCTTATAAGATTCAGTCGTATTTTTTTATGAACAACTATAATCTGGCTTTTTTTTCTCACTGTTGAATTTAATGCATTTACTGAAGTATACTAATGGGACTTTATTACTGTATTTACTCTTTACAAGCGTATACAGTAAAGCAATAAACTAAGTATATTATGTTTATTATACCTGTTAAAGTAATATATTTATAAGCTTAGGTCAATACCCTGAGATAACACTGTGATAAAAACTTTAGCAATTAACCTCAACAAGAAAATTAGACACTGTCAGAAGCCTACATTTCAGTTTTATAACATTGTGATTTACCTCATTAATAGTTAGTTTGGTCCCTGTGAATCCCTGCAAATAAACAAAAACAATGCCAAAATGCTAAAAATGTGGATGGGCACTAATGCACTCTATACACATTCCTAGTCACAATAAGCACAGTCCATCAGTGCACAAAGTTCAGTAGAAAGTCTGTCATCACAATCTTTCAACAAAATGTAATAACTTGCTGCAAAACTCAAACAGCTGCTTTTTTTGGCCGACTCACAAAGGCTTTCATTCCTAACCTTTAAACTAACACACTTTTCATGATCCAATATAATCCTCATATACAAAATCAAGCCCAGTTCGAGGAAAATGTCAGGATTTAGAAGTAAAATGCTACATACTGCCTCGGTTATCTCAGTATCTTCATCAAAAGAGTCTTCGTCTTCTGCGAAGATTGTGACTTCATATATCTGAATAAGCAAAAAAAAAAAAAGCTGAGTTGAGAATTGTTAAACAGGTTAGACTAGTAGTCATCAGTTAATCACTTTCTCTTAATAAAGCAGGACTTAAGAGCTGAAACCTCGTTCTCTCCTGGGACAGAATCCACATCATTCTCACTGTAAGCATCAGAGTTGATGGACTCCACCTCAAACTCCACACTAAAGTTATCAGAATCAGAGTCTGAGTCTTCGCTCTCCTCACTGCCCTCACTGCGAGATATACCTACATCCTGTAGAACAAGCAAAACATTGGTTAGAAAGAGCTACAGAACAGCACAAAGTTGCTGACTTATGTTAATAATCCAAAACTATGTGAACAAACATTTTAAAAGTCCTCCTCACCGAGTTGCTGTTTGCATCCGAAGACTCGCTGTTCCCCCTCTCCCGGTGCAGGCCACCAATCACGCACCAAGACAGGCTGTCATCAAATGTCAGGGAAAAGCTGTCCGACTTATGCCTCTTCCTGCGTTCTCTAGACTCGTCTTCAGCTGAAGAACTCTCTATTGAAACACACACAAAAACAGGTTCAGCACAAAGCTTTTAGATACAAACATCCTTTACATGTTTACACATATAGATGTTCTGCTAGAAAACAAGAACACTGAGTTCCCTAGACTTCCGGATCAGTTTCTTTTTCTGTGTATATGCTATAAAAAACAGACACACACACACACAACCTTAAGTATATACAGCATATTGACCTAGTTTAAATTAGTTGATATTCCCATTAGATGCACTCAACTTTGGACACTTATGGGCCAAGCAGGAGCAATGCTCTAAGCGATAATGGTGCATCTGGTGCGGCTTGCTCAACAAACTGCCTTTGTGTACATGGCTGCGGTTTTAAAATGAGCCATTGAAGAGCCGCAGTCATCTGAGCACATTTTTGCACAGCCTCCAGATCTCGGTGTCCTTTTGAGTTGTTCACAGTGACAGAAAGAGCAGTCATTATGGTACCACATGTTTACCCACACACAGTCCTCTGTCAGGACTGAAGGAATTGTACATGATAATCCAGCATGAGGGAAAGTCCTGACGGCTGAATGGTTACTATAAGTTAAACAGAACTACAGCGAACAGATTTGAAATCATAAAAACTGAGGAGAACAGGTCTGAGCGACAAAAACGGTATCAGTATTTATTGACCAAACACCATTGTCAATAACAATAAAAAGAAGTTTAGTATAAAGGGCTTTAGGTTTAATATGGCTGCTGAGTGTGCACCTTGGAAGGAATGCCAACAAGCTTAGGATGCAAGTTTGTCATTTGCAATGGAGACACGCGACTTGTAGTGCAAGTAAGGATATGCATATTCAGGCACACCTAGTTGAAAAAGATCTGAATTTTTTAGAATGGCCACGTGCGCACTGCGATTCATGCAAGTAGAATTAACCAATCTGCTTTACTCTTTATTTAGAATTTTCACATTTCAGTAATAATGGTAGGCTAATTACCTCAGGCAAACACAGCGCACCCAAACACTGCAATGATTTTTCATTTTCTCCATAAACTGCAACAATGGTTTGTCCGTTTGTCATCTTCTGAGAAAACAGTTGATGGTCGCCTAGTTACAGAAAGACGGCAGGGGAGCGCATTGAAAATAGGGAAGAAAACGACGCTTTCGTGCTTTTCATGAGTTTTGGGTTTCGTCATCGCCACTTCATGTCATAATAACAACACATGCAAAAATGAGTGCCATATAGCAACAGTGAGGAGATTGCAGATAAAAAAAGATGTGGGGAATGTCGTCAGAGTGGCGGTGATGTAGTTATCCAACTTCACAATTTGTAATGTTGCAGTATGTATCCAAACAATGATGGCTGGTTCCTTCCTTTGAAAGCTCAGATTTGATTATCATAATTTGTTTTGTTTAAGGAGTTTTAAGGTTTACAGTATCATTATTATTCACACCTAAAATTTTGCTTTGATTGTTCAGCAATTACACTCAGCAATTAAGAGTCTCTTTAACATTTATGTTTATTTTATTATAAAGAGATAAGATATTTGGTTTAAATATTTTTGATTTTGACTAATAGAATTATTTGCCTTACTAATGTTGGTAAAGTCGTTAAATAAAACAATCCTAATATTCCTAAATGGATTGTTAAAGCTTATTCAATAATTATCTAAATCGAATGATATGAAACATGATATTATGATAATTTTGTTTGCTGTAACGATTAGCCCTAGACTAAAAAAAAAAGGAAGAAAAAAACATCTTATTGGTTGCATCTTTTACTTAACTAATTGTGGCATGATATCATAAAACCAGTCATAATTTTCAGTTTTGTGAAAGAGATTTATACATCATTTGATATCTGAATGAATAAGCTTTAATTGATTAATAGGATATGACAATATTTGGCCAATATACAACTACTTGAAAATCTGGAGGGTTCTGAAGAAAATTAGGGTTAAAAATAATGATAAAAATAATAATAATTACCTTTTAAAGTTTTCCAAATAATGTTCTTAGCAATGAACTAATCAAAAATTTAGTTCATATATTTGCAGTAGGAAAATGTCTAATTATTATTGAATATTCTAATGATTTCTGGCAAAAATAAATAAATAAATAAACATATATATATATATATATATATATATATATATATATATATATATATATATATATATATATATATATATATATATATATATACACACACACACAATTTTGATCTTTGAATGATTTTTTTTTTTTTTTTTTTTAGCTCTTGCCAAAAATATACCAGTGCAACATGAGGTTTTTTGTTAAGTTTTACACCTGAAAGTAAACTTATTAAATTAATTAAAACGTTTCTTAAATTCTACCTGAGTGCATAATGCATACACACAAACACAACAAAAATGGACAAGCCCTTTCCTGTTCAACCAGGAAATCTGTAAACACTGGAATAAAAACAAACATGAAACCATTCTCTAAATATCTGTACAGGGAGAGCTGAATGTAAAAACAGAGCTCTATCTGAAACCCCAGTTGATCAAGCGTGTGCTTTCACACACACTCAACAGGCCACAGCTGGTGCGTTTGTGTGTCTTTCTCTCTGGTGTGTGCCCTTACCAGGATCACTGCTTCTCCTCCTCCTGCGCTGCTGTTGTGAGGTAGATGAGCGAGAGTCTGAATCTGTATCCTGGAACAGAAAGCTGGGTTTCAGTCATGCTTCAATCTCAAACACAGCAGGGGCTCTATAAAGCCATTCAAGCACAAACACAGCACTGCCAGGGCAACTCTGTGGAATGGGTCAATACTCTGTGGTTCTAAATGGGAGTATAAAAGAAGATTTACCCCGGGTCCTCGATCTGGTTCACTTTGACTCCTGGGTTCAGAGAAGGTAGACTGTGATTCTGTAAAAGGAAATCAGACTAGTTTTAATACAATACAGATAGCTTGTACAAATAAAACTATATTGTTAAAAATAAATAAATAAGCACAAACGAAACTAGTTTTTAAGGTACCTGGATTTTTCACTGTGACAAGGTTTCTGTTGATCAATGCAAAGAGGGCACTAAAAAAAATAAAATTAATCATTCAAATAGCAAATTTCACTTTCAATGCTTACAAACTTATGTACGTATATAGAAAATATTCTTATCATTACTTTTATATCTACTTTAAAACAAATGTTTTAACTTGAGTATCTCAATATTTTATGAAGCCACTTTATATCCTCAACAGGTGATAGCAGAATGGCCAGTAAGGCAAATATCCAGATAGTGCCACCTGTTGTTGTAAAACCCCACCCTGATATTCTCAAGGGTCTTTAGTACTACAGCTGTTACTGCCTTGGACATGTTAAGAGATTCAGTACGCACCGCGGCTCTTTAACTGAAAAACTTTTCACTCCAAGAACAGCACCGAGAGGATCCTCTCCACAGTGAACTATGTGTTGCTGCTGCTTGTCATATAACTCCTTGCTCATGATATATTTCCCTAAATAAAACATAACCTAAACACACACAGAAAGGAAGAGGGTTGTTTAGAGATGAAGAGGCAGGGATTTAATTTTATATGCATTCAGAATGTGTCAAGAGAAAGGATGGTAAAGATGTAACTTATAAATATGCAATGAGTAAAACGTTCCCGTTAGTCATACACAACCACAATTTCCAGTTATAAAACAATATGACTCATAGCATCACATTGAGGCTAACAACAGATGATAATATATGAAATAAGCATTAAATATAAAAAGGCAAACAAATTATCTACATTAACAAAGATTAAAATATTTTTTTTTTAAATCTTTCAACTGCATGTGCAAAAACTAGTGTCACTGAGTCAATACGTTTTATGGTTATGAACTAAAAGAAGAGCCCACCCTAAAACCCCTAGACATGACTCAGGTCCTTTCAATGCAAGTTTAATGGATTTTAGCACATTCTATCTTCCCTAAAAACATCAGATTTACTGTTAGTGCCTACTAGTCTCTTCACTTACAGAACTAATAGGTTACAATATTTGAATTGAAATGTGCAATACAAGGTGATGCTTAATATTTGAGTTTAGGGGATTGTTTAAATCCCTAACCCTATATCACAGCAAGGGAAACAAAACAAATCAAGTGCCACACTGAACAAAAGCAATAGCCAAATATAATTAACCACCCTCATGCCCTTGTAAATTTACATTTGTTTAACTGTACACATAAATATGCAGCAACATGTGAAATTGGAGAAGGGTTATTTATAGTCAACAACATCAAACACTACTGCCATATGACCGCAGTCATATGGACCAACAAACTCTTGAATAGTTGTCATATAGATAAATACATAAATAATTTATTTTATACAAATATTACCACAAGTGGCATAATTTTAATAAGAAGTAATATAGCATGATAGTTGTACTCCTGTTCAAAAGTTTAGGGACTGCAAGATTTTTGTTGGATTGTTTTCAAATATTAAAATGTGAAAGTAAAAGTTAATACTAAAAATAAAAGCATTTATAATGATATTAAATATTTATTTTTCAAATAAATCCTGTGAAATGTTTATAGATGTTTACACAATACAAAAATAATAAGCAGCACAACTGTTTTTAACATTGATTATAATAATAATAATAGGAAATGATTATTGAAGTAACTAGCATATCAAAAGTTTCTGCGGCTCACGTGACATTAAAGACATGGCATAAAAGCAGCTGAAAAGTGACCTTCGCCATCAAAGATAAAAACTACTTGAAAATATATGAAAATAGAAAATTATTATTTTAAATTCTGATCATATTTAATAAAACTATAACATAGTTTTACTATTTTAATGCACTTTTAATACAATAACACCAACTGATTTTAATTTTTAACCAAAACTCTAATGACAATCTTTCCAGCTTAAAATCTCTAAATTATAGTGAATATGAAATTAAATGTACTTAAATCTCCCATCAAGTCTATTTACCTCCTTCATGGTGAAAACATCTTTATCTGCACCTGCATCCTCTAACAGGCTTTTCAATTGCACCTTTGGTCTTACCTAAGGAAGTTACCATAAATAACTCATTCATATCAAGACACAAAAACTATATTAAAATACAAAGTCATTTTGAGGCTACATTACCAGTTTCTCGTTGTCAACCTTGCTGATCTGAGAACTGCTTAAACAACTCTCTGTTGCCATTTTGGTAGTTATCTGTAAAAAAAAATAAACAAACAGAGTTAGAAGATGCAAACAGTCAACAATTCAACACAGATGCAGACCTCCACATCAACATTACCTGTGCAAAAAGAGGTAAATTGAGTATTCTTGCTAAAACATATACTTTACTATCTGTACATAAAGTGCTTGAGCTCTGGGTTGGTGATGAGTAGGAGCCGGTGAAGAGCCGGTCTATGGTTTAAATAGGCGCAGAGAGGCATGTCAGGGCTAGAATCCACCGAGGTGATCATCATGTCCTGGGCGGGTTTGGGCATGACAAGTCAAAGCGTGACTGTATTTCCGACGCCTAGCGGTAGCAGACTATCTTTGCTGAGCTGTCCGTCTGTCTGCGTTCATGTCCGGGCATGTCCCGGACTCGCTGCACCCGCCCATTTCTGGATAAGCACATGAGGCTTATCGGCTCAGTAACAGGTGAAATAACGGGGTGTTTGGACCAATGCGATGACCTCCGTGGATTACAAGCGCATCAAATATATAAATAAAAAAATCAGAATTCATCATTGCTAAGTGCTACGACAATACGGATGACAGTCGAGTGTTTTGAATAACTTGCACGCCGTGTTTGTTTATCCGAAATGCAAACAGTACACACATAAACAAAACGAACTCAAGTTTGTCTTCGGGATTTATGTCGACCATCTACATGTATGGGATATCATTAAATTAGCTGCACATACGTTAAATTATGAAAAAAAAACTAGAGGTAACGTGAACATTTATTTGCATGTAAATATTATGTATAAACATGCTCGATTGTTTTCTCTTTCTCGCCCTTGTTGGTGTTGTTTATCGTCATGTTCTTCATTAATAATGGCACAGTAACGTTATACCTTGCGAAGCTAACGTTAATTTACAAGTTACACTGCTAACGTACTGATGTACAAAGTTGTAACGTTAATATGTCTATGACTAGGTTAGTGACACACAAATACTAGTTGTTTATTACGTCGGATTTCAGTAAGGCAAACAGTAAATATTGACAAATAACAGATAATAATGACAAATACTGTTTTTTCTGGTTGCAAAACAAGTGTCACAAGCTGTTAGTGTGCTGAGTTTACGTAATACTTCTGTGGATTTCTTAACAGATAACGTTAAGTCAGAATCGTTTTACTTAAATAAGATTAAACACGTCCTGCATAATACGTGTACTGCGCATCTGGGCGACATTAACGAAGCTGTGTTGATCGTAGCAACGCAACAAACGCGAGCTCTCCCGAGTGTCTGTTTCCCGCAGTGGGCGCTCAGGAAAGCCCGAGGCTTCAGTAGGCCTCGCTTTGAGCTCTAGCGTAAGGCTAACTGAGGTGATTTATTTCAGCCCGCTAAACCGAAATTAAAGCCTCAAACTGAGCAAAATGCACACGCTACAACGCCTAGCAGTGTTTTAATTATATTTGCACTGTTATAAATGCAGTTAATAAAAGAGAAAGGGCGAAATGTCTAAACTGAAAGTGTTTATGTTGTCCTACCTGCTGGTGACCGTTTCGCGAATCGACCGTTTGCTCCCTCTACTGGACCAACGCACATTTCAAATTGTTCACTTCCAGCACGTGCGAGAAGCGCGGGGTGTAAACAATACATAGCAAGTAGAGGACGGCGAGTTGGGTAATATTTACACTGGCTGCATTTGCTGTTTTACTGTTTTTCAGTTTTAGTTCAAGTGAAGCACAGGTATAGTTATTATTACTGTTTATATTTTCGCATATTGTAGGATTTAATTTCAGTTTGTGGTTTTAAAAGGTTGTTTGGTTACTTATTTAGACTCAATATACATCATGAATCTTGATGAGTTTTGGCAACTGGGTTCAGCATTTTAAGGTTGGTCTGAATAACAAATGATTTATTTTGTTGTGATTGAAAAGCAGGGTTATTACACCAAATATCGCTTTCTTAACCCTTCAGAAGTTTGTGTTGTCTTAAAAAACGTGTCATCTTTTTGTTATTTCATGCAGAATAAATGTTCTAAACGAAGTTGAAATTAGGAAGAAATGTAAGCAGTAATTTACGGAATTGAAAAGCTTAAAATAAAAATTGCTTTCAGTACCAATAAAAATGTATATTTAAATCGTTTTTATTCATATTAAGTAATGCATTTAACATATGAAAATTTGACTGTTGATTATACAAAAAACTAAATACAGCATTGTTATATAAAATAATCAAAATGTATACAATTTTTTAAAATTTTAACTTGTGATCAGTGTAGTTTTTTTTTAATTAAAATTGTTATTAGTAAAAAAAAAAATGACTGATCATTTTAATCAGTTGGTTTGAATTCTTAATGAGTAACGATGATCACATTTCTCCTGGACTGCTCAGATGCTGTCATGACATGACCCTTGTACACTATTGAGTTGACACATTTGCTTGCCAAGCTAACTACTTAGAAACTTGCTATACTATACTGTTTGCTGAGTGAAATCACTGCTTTATGAAGAGGACAAAAGCATGTCTTGCACAGTTCCTGTGACAGGATCAGGTCTTTAGGGCCAGGGTAGAGTGAGAGTGACTCATAGATGACTTTAGTACAACATGTTCCTCTACGCTCAACATGTTTGGGCTTGTATGTCTGTATTAATGAGAAAATTTAATGGACCACTGGAGTAATAAGAAAAGGAATTAGTTTAATAATGTAAGTAAGTAAGTAAGGATGAAGACAGAAATTAAAGTTACTATCAGAATTTGGACATTGTATCCAATGAAACAAGAACACAAATGAAATTTATAAAGATATAAACAAATAATAACATTGTTTCATTCATTTATAAGTAAAAGTTTAGTTTTTTTAATTGCATTATTGCTAAAAACATTTATACAAACAGTCAACTTTTAAAGTGGATCAAACAAGTTTTTTTAAATTGTCCTAAGACTTTAAAGGGTTTTAAAAATTGCTAAATTGTTTCAAAATTGCTAAATTATTTGCTAAATCAGCATGACTCAGAAGGATTATTTCACATTGAAGACTGCAGAAATGACAGCTAAACAGGCATGAATGCGTTTTGAAAGTAGAAAAGTTATCATAAAGTGCAATATTTCACAATATTTCTGTTCTTATTATTGATTAAATAACGTTGGTGAGCACAAAAGATTCAATAGCATAAAAATAAAAGTTCTATCAACATGCATGTTTTGTTTTAAATATATATATATATATATATATATATATATATATATATATATATATATATATATATATTTATACAGTTTAGTGCTAGTGTAGACATTATTATACTTTAATATTTAGAATTTTTTTAGAACTGTATTTACTCTCTTATTGTCTGAGAAGATGTGTTCTTCAAGTTTCACAGAATATGTAATTTCTTGATGAAACATCCTTTTAAGGTCATAGTTTTTTTAGTTATCACATCCTTGAGAAACCCCTTGAAAAGTCCAAGATCCACGCAAAAGGATGGTGAATATGTAGGCTTGGGACTGAAGACAGGACTTTGGAATGCGAGTGATGCTTAAAATGTGCATTGCCAAAGAGAGCGAGAAAGAGAGAGAGAGATTCATTAACTGAACAAAAGATTGACATTCCATTTCACAGATAGTAAAGACTGAAACATTTTTGCCAAGTAGGCAGCGACCCTTGTCCTAAAAGTCCTGACTAGACTCAATATGAGATCAAATTCAAGTCTTGGAAAAAAAAAAAATACTTAAAGAGTACTGTTGGTTCTTATAAAATGTTTTATTGTTGTACAGACAATAGATTATAGACAGAAAAATACATCATTAAATAATATTTACAAAAGAAAATGCATTTTATTTTGCATTTTTATTTGCAAATATTGAACACTTGGATTAAAAAGTAATATCTTACAAAGATTGAAATGCTATTGACAGTCCTCAGCCTCTGGCTTCAACTTCCTTACAGTCTACACTACCATTAAAAGGATTTGGGATCGATAAGGTTTTAAATGTTTTAAAAGAAGTCTATTCTGCTCACCAAGGCTGCATTTACTGACTTAATTTAAAACTCTTTTATCATTTTATTGAATGTGGTTTAAAATTATTAAAAAAAATATTCCTGTCATTTAAAGCAGAATTTTCCGCATCATTAATACAGTGCTTTGTGTCAGATGATCCTTCAGAAATCTTAATGATCTGGTGCTTTAAGGAACACTCCTCTTTTTTTCTGATAATATTTTAATTTTACAAGATCCCTTGAGTTAAACTGTGGAGTTTTAACATTTTTGAATGTACATATTCTATCTCCGGGGAGAACTTTTAGCTTAGCTTAACATAGATCATTAATTCAGATTAGACCATTAGCATCTCACGCAAAAAAAAATGACTAAAAGGTTTTGCAAATTTTCCTATTTAAAGCTTGACATTTTTGTAGTAATTCTGTGTACTAAAACCAAAAGAAAATGAATGAATTTTGCATTATTGGAAGCTATGGAAATTAAAAATGTATTTTATGTTTTTGTTTACATTCCACAAAGTGGTCTATAGGCTCGTTTAACTCTAGGGGAAGTGTAAAATTTGCATATTTTCAAATGAGTGGAGTGCTCCTTTAAGAAACGTTTATTGTTGTTATTATAAGTGTTGAAAACCGTAATGCTGCTTCATACTATTGTGGAAAATGATACAATACCCTTAATAAGTATTTACTTTTGTTCATCGCATAAATTGTTAATTAGTGAAAGTAAATATTTTAATGTAAATAATGGACTTTCTTTTTATCAAAGAATCCTAAAAAGTAAAAATGTATTAGTTTCCACAAAACTATGAACCATGAAAAGATAATCATAACAATCATTAATAGTAACTGAGCACCAATAATAACCGATGATAACAGGACAGCAAATTATCATGCGACACTGAAGACATTCAACAAGAAAACCCTTAATAAGTTATAATATTTCACAATTTTACAGCATTAACTGTATTTTAAATCAAATAAATGCAGCCTTATTGAGCAGAATAAGCTTCTTTTAAAAACAAAAGCAGAAAATCCCAAACTTCTGATTACCAGTAGTGCATGTTTGGTTAATCTTCACGGTATCTTCTCCTGAACACGTCATCAGGCACTGAACTCTGTGTTGTCATTGATTGACACATCAGTGGATTTACGGCCTCTGCGTGAGTCTGCTTTTGCCCTCCTCCTGTTCTGCCAGCTTGAAGTGAGTGTATGCCAGGATACCAGTGAGGGTGCAGAGAATGCCCAGACCCTGATTTAAAGACAGGGGGTCCTGGAAGAGAACATACCCTCCCAGTAATGTAATGCAGAACTTGAAATGGCCAAACATGTTGTAGCTGTGAGGAGGAATGTTAAGGGAACTTTTTTTAGATTTATGACTTGCGTTTGAGTCTTAAAGATGTGCAAAAAAATTAGTCAAACATTTTTTTAAAGTGTATATTCTTTAAACCATTTTCTAGATAGGTAGGTTTGTGAATATTACATTTAAAACAGCTGATTAACCTAACCAAGCATTAAGTTGATTGATAATATACAATACTATTTTTAATATTGATGTATGGATTTCTGTAATAATGTTAGATTATTTCTGTTGAATAAACTTATGCATGGAAATAAAATAACATTTATGTTAATTTCTGAATAAATCTAGCATATTTTATGTTAAAAATAAATAAATAGTTAATTATACGAATATAACGTTTTATTTTATTCCTTATTTATGCATATACAAGTCTTATTAATAGAATATGTTATACGACTCCAAATATTAAAAAACCTAAACAGTTAAATGAATGAATATATACATTTTATATGGATTAGTTTACATAATTAATTTGTAACTACTATTTTAACATTAGTTACAATAAAAAATAAAACATACTATGCAAATGAGTTAATTTGTTAAAAACAAGTAAAAGTATGTTTAAAAAACATTCATATTTTTTATTGACTCTGGATTGATCAACATTGTTATTGTCAATTTAAATATTACAAATTATACAATATAATCTGTCAACAGATGGATTTTTAAATATAAATACATGTCTTTTTTATCTAAAAGTGAAAGAATTTGGTATAAAACACATGCATGTTTGTACAATAACATAATTTGTAATATCAATTAATTGATATACAAGTTTAAACGTCACTTATCATCATTTATAAATAGGAGATATGCACAAGACACACATTGATTTTGAGTATTGTTATGCATCAACATTCAAAAACTGAGCCATCATATTCGCACATCCCAAGATACTTTGCATTTATATATAAATAGCTGCAAGAATGTTTTTGAAAAATAAATCCGCTCACAAATATGTTTGCCTAATACGTGTCCCAAACATTGCAGTTTATGGTTTTGTGCTCCCTCTGCTGTCAACATTATGAAAGCTCTCCCTCATTCACTAACGCTTACTCAATGGCTGCATTCAGAAGCATGGAATATTTCCAGTGTGGCTCAAGTCTAAAGAAAAAAAAAAGAACTTCCCCTTTCATTATTAAACAAGTGTGTAAATACATGTTAATTATTTGCCAAGCTTACAGGTTCTATAAACAGACATTTGCTTGCATTATAGGCCTAGTCTGACAATTAACAAACAAGAGAGCCCTGTTTTGGTATATATTTGTCTAAAGGGTGTGTTTTGCACCAAGAATAGAACAGAAAGGAAGCACAGCTGAATGACTGATGTTTTAGAGAAGCAGCAGAAAGGATACGTAACAGGAGACGTGTTCCCGATGATCCAGTAAATGGACAAATTGACCAGAAAGGCAATAACACCAGAGAGCAGAACCATGAACTTCATGAAAAAAAAACAGAAAATATTTTTCAATCAATAATGCATCTCAAACATTTAGGAATAAATAAATATTATCATAGCATAATTTGTGACAATTGAGCATGATACCAAATCTTAGGAATAGGAAACAATACAAGTCAGAATTTTACTTTTATGCCTAAAATCATTTAAATATTAATTAAATTCCATGTTCTGATAATTCTTTGTAAATTTCTTACAGTAAATGCATAAAAACAAAGACAAAACATTGCTACATTTTTTTAAACTATAAAATGTGTTTTTCTAAAGAAAAATAGTTTTTCCTTAAATATTTATAGTTGCATATTGGCCAAATATTGTACTATTCTAACAAAACATACATAAATGAAAACTGATGCTCATATTTAAACTCAGTCTTAATATTTTCTAAGAATATTTTAAAATGTAATACATTTGAGGATATAATATTTTAAAAAGCAAATGAAACTGTAGGAAAATCTAATATATTAATAAAATATTATATGGTTTACAATTTTTAATATTGATGCATATTAATGTAAAAAAAGGCTAAAAAAAATGAATAATTTATGTTTGTATATTATTAATTAAATAACACACACATATATGTATATACTCTGGACAAATCTGATTTTGTACACATCTATCTTACATATTGTAAATAAATGAAAAATAAATAATAATAATAATATTAAAACAGTTAAAAATAAATATAACCTTCTGTTAATATTGATTCGTGGCTATATCAGACTTGTAAATGTTAGGTATAAAAATTTAATACATTTCAAAATATCAATAATGCTATAACACTAAATAGCAGAACCATGATATTGATCAAAGAAAAGATATTTAAAAAAAATAATAATATTCACATAGTAAAATCTACAACGGTAAATATAAGTTACTATTGAATTTTTCAACTTTAACCCAAATTGGGGTATACATTCAAAGACTTTTACTTTCCCCCCCAAAAAAGTCTGGCTAGTAACACAAGGCCTCTATGAGACCGTGTTTGTATAAAGAGGAAATACCATTGGACTGAAGCATATGAGACTGTGTGAGAAAATGTGTTTTCTTGCTCATTTTCTTACCAGGGCCAGAAATGACCAAGGGCCAAATATACCACCGTCTCCAGTGAGGGGTTCAAAGAATGGCACGAGCACCAGGAGAAATGCAGAAGACATGGGTGCTTGATAATACAGTAACTGCATTGAGTTCACCTGAAGCTCATGCTGCTTGGCGCCGACCCACTATTTTAAGAGAAAGAGAGAGAAAGAAAAATGTAAATAATTAGCTAGTTATATGCAGTGTGATCAAAATATCTGAATAAATTCAACTAAAAATATTATTATGATATATTGTATTAAGTTTAATTTTTCTAAAGGTTTTTCTTATTTTAATATATTTCAATATGCTGTTAGATCTTCTGATTAGTCTTATTTGACCATGACTGTAATAATATTTCATTAGTTATTACAAATTCATATTTTTATTTTAAGATGTTTGTTTCGATTCTTGCAATACATTAATTCTATACAAATACAGTTTAAACTAAAAAGTAATATTGGTAAACATTCAGTCTAATAACATTTTTTATAAACGTTTAATGTGTAGGTCAAAATGCATTGCTGTGATCTTACAGTTTAATAACTGCTCTCAAGTGTAATAAAACAATTTGTATCATGATGTTAGAAGAAATCTTCAGTGGCAGATTCATTATGAATCATTCTAAATAGATGATTTGTTGCTAAAAAACTATATACATATACATGCATACACACATTATATGTAATATTTAACACACATATAATAATTTCTGACCCCATACTGTGAACCTTAGTATAAATATTTAATAATTATTATATTTATGATAAAGGAACTAAATTTGTTTCTATACTTGAGGTCTCGGAGTTCTCCAATAACCAGAGCACTGGTTTTGAATGAAGACATTTATGACATACAAAGTGTGAATGCAAGAACACTTACCACTTGATACAATGAGGTTACCAAGACACCCAATGTGGCAAATATCATCCCCATAAGATTGAACCGCACATCATAGTACGAGTTTAGTATGACCCCTAAAGTGATGGGCACCTTTTAATGACAAAACAAAAATACAAACATTTAGCATCACAAAATTAGATCACATATATTATTTGACCCATAACCCAGACTAATCAAATCCTACATGTAACTATGACTTGCTTTTATGCAGAGCATAGTCCAAACTCATAGTTCAATGCTATAAAACTGCTATATGAACATGTTACAGTAGCAATAGCACTCAATTACGAGATAGACTTTGATTTTAAGACGTGCTTTGATTTTAATTGACATAAACCATTGATATGCATAATAAACGAAGCCCACTTACTAGAGTCAGTTTAATCTTTGTGGAAAAGGTCTTTCTGTAGTACATGGTCTGGATGGCTATAATCACAGGTGTTGTCATGACCTTGGCCAGCTGATATGTTCCTATAGTGTTGCTTTGGAGAGATAGATTAGTGAAAACAACAAAACCACAAAAACTCAGAGCCAGCAGGAGGATTTTAGACGGTCTGAGACTCTTGGGGGCAAATATATCCATCTTCTGGCAAATAAACAACCCCAGCCATGTCATTACGAAATGAATGAGAGTCAGAGTCATGTTAGGGAAGCCGTAGTGCACATAAATCCATTTGTTGATGAACACTATGCATACTGAAGACAGTAAATTGACCAGCAGTCCTGCAATAATCCGGCTGTTTCCGAACAAGTCAGAGAGTCGCGTCGCCATCGTTGAGCTCATTCAGACTAGTGTATATTCCTGGAGAAACAGTTTTTGGGGCTCTGCTTGGGTTTGGGCATCAGCAGAGAGACAGAAAGCGCCACTGCTTTCTGTGGCTGAGTCTGTGAAAGCGGGTTTTCATTATAGGACTCGAGCTGGGCTCAAACACACGCGCATGACGTCCTCAAACGCGACGCGAAGTTCACAAATGAGAGACGTGTCTGCAAGTTAACGGTCTCCGTCCGGACTCTCGCGAGATTTATTTGTGGAGAAGTTTGAAGGCAGCGACGCCACGTCAGAGCTCTAAAGCGCCGTCTTCTGGATAAAGTAAGACAATGTAGGTTCATAACTTTGTGCTTTCTGTTATAATGTCATTATTAGCTCACAGTAATGTTTTAATGCCTTACTTATGTCGTCCAATACGGTATTTATGTCCATGCCATTGAAGCAGTGCATTTTTGTTCATAAGATTGTTGGCCAGCAACAGCAACATGCTTAGACAGCAAAACTCTTCAATTATAAAACAGCAAAAAGCAGTTGAATAAAATAAGGGTAACTATTACACCAACAAGAAACATAAAGATGTCAGTTTCTCCAATGTTACAATTCTAAAAAAAAAAAAAAAAAAAAAAAAAAATATATATATATATATATATATATATATATATATATATATATATATATATATATATATATATATACACAATTTGTTTATAATGCAGACTATAACAAATATAATATTGTTGTTTGTAATACAGACCAAAGAATGATGTGTTCTTTGCAAACAAATCTGCAGGCAAGCCCTTGTTAGAATTATTTATACCCCTGTAAAATTCTGACTTAAGGTTACTTTTATTCAACCAGCAATCTGTTATTTTTACTGAAAATGACACAGGCTTCTCCCTAAAGATAATAAGACGACGTAAAGTGGCATTATGGAAAATACTATTTCTCATCTCCTGTTTTATTTTGAACAAAAGATATCCAAATTATTCATACCCTTTGCAAACTATCACACACTATGGGGAAATTTATACCATTCAAAATACTCCAAGCAGTTCTAAACCATCTTAATCACTCTGATTCATTGGGAACAGCTGTTTTAGTCAACTCAACACACTGTTAAAAAAGCCACACACAAAAGCCTGCTTGGCCTTTGCAAATGCTCGTATGGACAAAGCAGCTCTTCAGGACTTCTGTTTTATCGTCACATGAGTTAAAAAATATTTTCATTTCTTAATTTGTCATAAAAAGGAGAAGGACCCTGAACACCATCCCCACTGTCAAACATGGTGATGAGAACCTAATGTTTTTCGGGCTGTTTTTCAACAATTGCTCCAGTGAACCATATCAGTAAATGTAAAAATGTAATAAAAAGAATGTAAAAAATAAAGAAAGAAAATAATTAAAACAAAGTTTTACAGTGGTTCAGACAGAGTCCTGACTTGAATCCAATTTAGTATCTGTGGAGGGAGCTAAAGATCAGGGTGATGGCAAGGAGAACCTTCAACCTGAAAGAGTTGGAGCTTATCATTTAAGATGAATGGGCAAAATACCAGTGGAGATATGCATAAAGCTGGTCAAAGCTGGAAGCGACTTAAAGTTCACAAATGAGATTCATGTCTGCAAGTTAACGGTCTCCGTCCAGACTCTCGCAAGATTTACTTGAGTAAACCGTCCTCTGGATATGTAGGTTCATAACTTTGTGCTTTCTGTTATAATGTCATTATTAACTCACAATAATATTTTATTGCCCTACTTATTTCATTCAATACAACATTTATGTCATTAAAACAGTGCTTTTTGTTCATAACATTGTGGGCCTGCTACATGCTCAGAATGCAAAACTCATCAACCATAAAACAGCAAAAAGCAGTTGGAAAAATTAATGGTAACTATTACCCCAACAAGAAAATTAAAGATGTTAGTTTTTCCAATGTTACAATTCTAAAAAACAAAAAAAATATATACACAATTTGTTAGATGACAAAAATCTGTTTATAATGCAGACCTAAAGATCAGGGAGCTAAAGATCAGGGTGATGACAAGGAGACCTTGATGTAATAGCCAATAAAGGCTTGTCTATTGATTATTGAGAAGGGTATTAATAATTTGAAAAATGCCACTTTTTGTTCAAATTTAAATAAAAGCTTTGAAATATTTTGTCACAATGATGCCTTATTTATATATAGTTTTATAATCTTTTGGGAGAAGCCATTTCTGGTCTTAAAAACATTGGTGGTTAAATAAAAGTAACTTTAAGTCAGAATTTGCCAGGGGTATGAATAATTTTGGGCTTGACTGTATATAAAATATTTTAAAATAATATAATATTTATAATACAATATAATATTTTATATATTTTTATAGCCATCAAGAACCAATTTGTTTTCTCAATCAACCTTTTAGTGAGTAGTTCTCACAATAATTTGTAATAATATGAGAAACATTATTTCACCAATAAAAAAAACATAAAAACACTGTTGTGCTTGATTCTCTAGATATAAAGGTTCTTTACAGAACTACTGATGAGAATAAAACCTCTTAGTATTGAATGAAATATCATGTGAAATTCTACAGAAAATTATGGTTTCTCAAGCAGTAGTCTAAAAGAAGGAAATTAAAAATTGTCCTATTTACAAGATAATATTTTGTCCACATTGTTAATGTATTTATGCAGGTGGATTAGATATTATATAGATGCCTTTACAGTTTAGGATGGGGGTCCTAAGAGATTGTAAACCCCAGCGTTAGAATGACCTTTGCTCAAGATGTCCAATGTCACCAATAGGTGGCAGTAAAATCCCGTGCCAACCATCTGACTGACTCAATTTCATGATTTTGACAGCAGTTTTTTTTTTCCTTCTGAATTGAAATGCATTTGGAAAATTGGACCAGTTCCCAAATTTCTGCCGTGCAACATCAATATGTTAATTTCTGCTCTATAACTACCCTCTCACTCTTTCACTCTCGTTTTCCCTGGTCTGATGACTGCAATAGTTCATGAGTAAAGATGTATTAGTTGCCTCTAACTATGCCTGTACACAGAACAGTGTGTTAGTGTGATGAATCTGCGGTGTGTGTTTTCAGTCATTCAGTGAGCTGTGGAGGCCGCGAGCAATTCTTCATCTGCAGGCATCTGCATGAAATTGCTTCCCCCTTGAAACATTAAGACGGCTTAATTGACTTTTTCAATGAGGATGAGCTGCTTATACTTGCTGTATCGATTCAAGTTTCAAGGAAGTTCAGATTTGTGCCTTTACAAGAGGCCTTGATAGATTTTCATTCGTCTCTGTTTCCCGTAATGGAATATGAATAATGCCTTCATCCTGGCAAGACACAAGACTCACATCGTACAAGAACATTACAGAGCCATAAAAACACATTTTTGTGTGTGTTCATACTGTAGATTTTGTTGCTGAACTGGTGGTCAGCGTGAAAAAGAAGTATATATTAACACACTTTCTTCAAAAATTAATGGAAGAATGTAGTAAAATTGAAAGTTTTTTTCAAACACTTCATTGCGCATTAAGTTAAACTAAATGATTGCAGTTGTATTTTATTGTAAATATAGTGTCTGAAATGATCACATTTAGTGCTTATGTTACACTATATATTATAAATAAGACTTTTTTTTGACCCTTTAAACTAGGCTATTATTTATTCTATATCTAATAATATGTGTACACCAAATGTATCAACAAAGATGTGTCATGTAATCAATATTTTAAACAATAACAACATATTTTATATCATTTATTTGGGAAACCTTTAGTTTTTACTTTAGTTTTTACTTTATTCAACTTTTTTTACTCCACTACATTATAAATAAATATAAAACTGTGGCAGATTACATCCTGATATTTTGTGCATGAGGAGAAACATTATTTATTTCCCTTTTTAAATAAATAATATCTATTGCTACAAGTTCTAATGCACTCTTTCAACCAGTTTGCAGTTGTTTACATGTTCAGGTTCAAACTTAGACTGTTCAACTGCATTGTGGGAGGGAGAGAAAGTTGTGGTTGCCAGGTCAGCAGTTTAATATAAGCTGATGAAAACAACACAGTAGTACAGGTAAACAGTACAGTAGCTCGGAACTCCAATCAAGCTCAGTCCTAAAACTAGTTTGCTGTATTGTGTTAGAAGTATTATTTATTACAATTTAGTGTTGCTCAAATTTACTTGTAACAATTAAAATGATACCATCACACCTAAATGTGCAAAGCCTTTTTATAGTCCATATTACACAAGTTAGCCAATTAAAAACTACACAGCTGACTACTCAGAACTACAGAAGCTCAAAACTAGTACTGGAAGTGCTTTACCAGAAATATAACATATTATAGTTTGAAAATGGTGGTGACTGTGCTTATGTTAAATGGGTAATAGGCATCTGAAGCACTTGATATCTAAAACATCAATGGACGTCTACTGGGACATATGTGAGAAATAATGTACACTGTAAAAATGATTAGATTATTAACAATGTTTGTATTTTATGATGCACATGTGTTTTACTTTTATTTATGATAATGACTTGTTTAATGGGACCTTGATCTCTAGTCTATTGACTTTTGATGTTGAAAACTCAACTTTACAGTTTAACTGTGTAGTGGGTTTTGACATTTTAGTCGTTTGAAACAATAGGCTACTGGCAGTTATAAACAGGTTTTTGTACTGTAGTTTACAAAATCTTATAGACAAGTTAAGTCACTTTTCAATAGCAAAAGTTGTTGGAGGAAAGATCAGTGTCCCATAATGCAATTTAAAAAATGAATTACAAAATGCAGAAAACTGTACAGATTTTCATTTCAGTGTATTGTTTCTTTAGAAAGTCAGATAGTAACCTGGCCTGACACACATAATCAACACTTTTAGTGTTTTCTGTTTTTAGTATCTTTTGTTGTGTAAAAATATTTAAAATCTGTTTATGTAAGTGGCCATCCATAAATAAATATATATATATATATATATATATATATATATATATATATATATATATATATATATATATATATATATAACACTGTGCATGGCATATATATATATATATATATATATATATATATATATATATATATATATATATATATATATATATATATATAACACTGTGCATGGCATATATATATATATATATATATATATATATATATATATATATATATATATATATATATATATATATATATATATATATATATATATATATATATATATATATATATGCTGTGCACAGTGTTATACAATCAAACAAAACACCAACACACTAAGGTAATCCATTAACACAACAAAGCACCCTATACATCAGGGGTTCTCAAACTCAGTCTTGGAGGTCCGGTGTTCGGCAGATTTTAGCTCCTACCTGCCTCAACACAACTGCAAGGATGTCAGAATTTCCTGGACTGAGATTGAGAAACCCTGCTATACATAATTATTGGCTAAAACACATATGGTACAAAACTATTTAAATAGGATATGATCTGTGATGTGTCAGCTACACTTGATTTTCATCAAATATAACATAGTTAATGGTAACTTTATCTATGATAATTCAAAGTAAATGTATATAATGTTAAATCATTAGCAGTATTTCCACTGGTAACTTGCCTCTTTTTTAAGTTAACATGCACTTTTGTGTCATTCAGTTACCTACTAAATATATCAGATTGTTTTGCTTATTCAGTATACACTATTTCCCCTGAGATTTGTCTGTGCAATGTCTGCAAACATGAGACTCTCTTTCAATTTACAGTAAGCACTGTTTCTCTTAATATTTAACTGAAGAGCGCTCTTTTTGATAGAAACAGCGCTGCATATAGTGTTTTTATGAGGTTTCACTTACTTTCCTTCAGGCTTTATAAAATGACTCAGTAGGTTTTAGTCTTTTTGCCCTCATTAGCCACATTATTATTTTCCTCCTTCTTCCCCAGACTGTTTGCTAGTCAATCTGCATGAAGTACATGACAAATGCCACATCCAGCTTCCTTATTACTCTCAAAACATCTTGAAAAGGACTATCAACCCCCCTCCGGTCTGTTTTTCGCACTCAGCTCCGACATGCAGATTCAGTTTTGAAAAAGCCTGCGAATATTGCAAATGTGACAAATGAGATGCTCGCCATTGTTTCAATCTGAACAGTTATATCAGAGCGCAATGGCAACCTCCGGCGCAGATAATGTGAGTCTGTGCATTAATTCAGACATCATTCAGAAAGCGAAGGAGTGATGAAGGGAGAGGATGATGACTAAATAGTGACAGGGAGCATTGCTGATGGTTTCCAATCACACAAGCCATCAGATGAGTTCACTTTGAAAAGACAGCCTTGGTAAATATGAGGCACGGTGGCGAAGATAAATGCCCTCTTTGAAGCCGTACATTACAAATCTCAGTGCGACGGGAGGAATTAGCCTGTCGCATGCAGAGCTAACCTTGAAAGACAGTTTTTGAATTAAGCTGCCTCAGTCTGACAAATGTTGCCTTGACTGGAAAAAAAATGTCATCTGTTTTCAGATTTCAAAGCATAAAGAATCTGTTGTCCTCCAGTCACATCATTATTGTAAGTGTCATATTAAAGGAATAGTTGTGACAGTTTTGACATTTAATCTCTTTCAAACTGTATTCTTTCTTTTGTTGGATAAAAAAGGTGTTTCACAGAATGCACATGCTGCTCTTTTGCTTGTAATGAAAGTGATTGGGGATTTGTGCTATCAAAACTTTATGAAAGCATTTTTTACTGGAAATCTTATCGCAGTTTGCTCAATGTGCACATTGAAGTTTAATAATTTATAGTTTCTTTTACTATACCTAACTGCATCTCTGGATTAAATTGAACAAAATACCATACATAGAAAATACTTAAAATAAAAAACCTTCAACATATGTATATATATATATATATATATATATATATATATATATATATATATATATATATATATATATATATATATATATATATATAGTCATCAATTTGTCATTTAAAACCAAAAGACACAATTTTTTGTCCATCATTTGAAACTGTCATGCTTAAAAATGCATATGAGCACATTAGATTTGAACATGTCAGGTTAATTAAATATGATAAAGAAATGGGATCATAGTTTTGAAATGCAAGTTAAAATAATAGTACTGTTGTTGTCGCTTTTGAAAGTAAAAGAAAAAATGCGAAAACTGTGATGTTATGCAGGTATGTTTTGTTGTATACTGCAGGTATGCTAGTTTTTGACAACAAAAACAAAGAAACAACATTTCTTGACATCAATGGTCTCAAACTAAATTCCTGGAGGGCCACAGCTCTGCATAGTTTAGCTCCTACCACCTCCAAATCACACCTGCTTAATTGTCTCTACTAGTCTTGAACACCTTGATTAGTTGTGTTTGATTAGGGTTGAAGCAAAACTGTGCAAAGCTGCGGCCCTCCGGGAATTAAGTATGATGCTGCATTTTTTACTGAAAATCTTATCGCAGTTTGCTCAATGTGCACATTGAAGTTTAATAATTTATAGTTTCTTTTACTATACCTAACTGCATCTCTGGATTAAATTGAACAAAATACCATACATAGAAAATACTTAAAATAAAAAAACCTTCAACATATGTATATCAACATATATCATATGTTGAAGCAAAACATATGTTGAAGCAAAACTGTGCAAAGCTGCGGCCCTCCGGGAATTAAGTATGATGCTGTACACAGTGGCATCAACATTGACTGGTTTGCTATGTAAGGTATTGATACAGCATTTTTTGTGTTTTGTGTTTTGTGTGTGTATGTATCTGTGTGAACAGAGATTGTAACAAAGATTGAGATTATTCAAACTTACCCTAAGTTTTATGAACAAAAAAATCAGTTAATTTGACCTATTTCATAGTTGTAATATGTGCAATTTCCAAAAAGCCCATTATTATTACAAAATAATTATTTATATAACATTTAAAGTATTCTGGAGGGTTTTTCTAGTTATAAATATTTCTTTAGTAAAGAGTGGTTAACATTCTTCAAAACATCATCTTTTGTCTTCCATTGAGTTTTAAACAACCCGAGACTGATGATTAGAAAAGCCTTTTTAGGTAAAATTTGTTTTAAATCTTCTAGAAGCCCTTATAAAGGTGATTATTCTAGTAGTTAATTTTGTTTGACCAACTCTCACATAAATCTATGACTAAAGTATGGTTGCATGGTATCAATATTTTGCAAAACCATCACAAATTTATGCTAACTTTACATTTGAAATGTTTTCTTTTTCAGGAATCAGCAAGAGAGAGGTTCCACATGCAGAAAGATCTATAGCTAGTGCACAAGGAGAAGGAAAGAAGCATGATCTTCAAACAATTGAATATAACAGATGACCACAGAGACCAAACAAAGCAGAATGAAGAACACCAGGTAGGAATATGAGGAATTAAAAAATTTGCTGAAAGATCTGAGAACTAGTCTTGCAGAGGCTTACAACCACATGCTTGACACTTTCAGGGAATGAGACTGGACAGTGGCTAGGAAAACTCAGGATACATGGCAGGACAAAAAAAAAGCACACACTGAAACAACGATCATAATAAAACAAAACCTGGCAAATGGATAGACACAAACTGCAATAGTTTACCTAAACCAGTTGTTCTCAACTTTTCTGTAGAGTTGTCCTATCCAAATTAAACACAAGTATCAGAATTGATAAGATTAATAAAATGTTACAAGTAGATAAGTTTGTTTCAGGTTGTAAAATTAAAAAAAAAAAAAAAAGACCTCAAAGACAATAATTGAGAAACTTTTTGGGCTAAACACTATCATTAAAAAAGTTTAAAAAAATAGAAATAAAAAAAAGAGAGAAAAGTAAGCCTAAACGACAAATGTGACCTAATGTGATCATAAACTGATGCTGCAGTCACACTAGAGTTTGAGCCTGCAAAATTCTGTTGTATGGCGCTGCAAAAAGGGGCGGGATTAAACAATATGATTTTCAAGATGTAATTTAAAAAAGCTAGCGATTGGTTTATGTTTTAAATCTCTGTCCTGAGAGGTCATGTTTTGTTCTTTGATTGGTCTTACGCAATCATGTGATTTGAATTTGCAGGTCAGAGTTCACCAAGCTTAAACTTTTCAACGCAACAAACTGCGAAACCTGTCGCGGGAGCTATTTTCAGCGTTTTCGGTCTGACACATTCGAGTGCATATGAATGGATATCTATGGGGAGAAAAAGTGCAGTGTGACCGCTGCTTAAAACATAATACCTCAACAAGCCTGCCAAAAATAGAAGAAAATTAGCACAATAAAAATGGAACAAAGCACAAACGGTACCGGTGAACAATTAACAAAACAAGCTATTTCAATTTCAACAACAATTTGCATCTGGAATTGGTCACCAGTTTGGCAGAATTTGCATGCAGTAATCAATCACAACTGGTTAAGTATCGGAGGCTGAAAACAGTGAAACAGCAGCCCAGAGTTCTGACCTTAACCTTGTTGAGAATTTGGAAAGCAATGTCTAGAAAACCATAACAGTCAGTGAACTGTGGAAGGGAAAGAGGAGATTATCAAGATCACAGCAGAGCAGTGTGAGGAAAGGACTGACACAATCTGTTCAGAAGTCAGCTAATCTGTCCGCCATAACCTGCAGAAATTAAGTTGGATGGACAGCTGACAAGGCAAATTTACTTTATATGTAGACAGAAGACAGACAAAAATGATAAATGCATCTCACTTTATTTTTTATTTATCAATACAATAAAAATGAATGAAAATAAATTAAAGCTATGCTATTAATTTAGGCAAAATGCTGAATGACAAGTAGCAAACGCTCTGTGCTCAACTTATTAAGTACAACAGGAGAAAAGAAAAACAAATAGTTGCACTGTGAGCCTTTGTCAGTGTAATGTTTCCTTGTCTCTTGATGATTACATAGTCATTTCAGATGTTGACAATTAATTGAGTCGCATATCTTGTTTTAGCCTCTGATCTACATCTTAAGAATTAGAACGAAAAATACATCTGGAGGGAAAAATTCTGAATAACAACAGTGAATAGGAAACAAAAACAACTACTCCTTGCATTCCACTCAAACATCCATCACACAATAATAAGTCTCGATGTCCTCAATTTTGCAAGGACTGAAAATACAGAAGCTTTTGCTTGGTTATGACAGCTTTTTGTTTTATATTCCTTTGATGGCTTCGCAAGTAAGAAAACATTGTTAAGGTTTTTACGATACATCATCAGTTTGTTCTGATAGAAAGAGCAGAATATAAACAGTGCCCCTGAATTAAACCTGCAAAGATAGCAAATTACTGAAAATTATCAAATAATATACTATTAAATGAGACCCAAAAATGACAATTTATTATAAAACATGCAGAAGAGAGCCCTTTAATGAATCTTGAACTTATTTTTATAAGTTTTATAGTTGGAAAATATATGGAAATAGTCAAGAGCATGGAGTGACTGTAAAACACATTAATCTTTAGTAGTATTGACAACGAAACTAACATATAAATTAATCTTAGCCTGGTTGTTAGCCTGTTAGACAGCATAAATAGGCATAAGGGCATATGTAGTAGTAGGTTTGCCTATATTAATCCTAGAAGTATTCATTAAATATCAGTATGTATAGTAGACCTACCAAACAATATTATTTTATATATTACTAACTGACCTTTCTAAAAAAAAAAAAATTATTGACAAAAAAACAAAAGACCTTGTTTAGACTTGTTTTTTAGACAACAACATAAGTATTTAGTGGCCAGGACTGTAACTAAAAAAAAACAAGGTTTAGAAGGGTGGAAGTGTAAAGATGGAAGCAAAGAGGAAAGTCTATAAGGGGGAAATACAGTGATCAACATTTGAAGTCGATGAAAACCTTTCAAACTTGTCCTAAAAACTACACATCAATACTTTCAATACATTCAATACAGTTTTGAAAAACTTTTAATCCACTTAATGTGTAGCCCTAGCACACAAGGAGACCTCCATAACTGGCAGAGCAGCTGACAAAGTCACGATGTTTACAGACCTTGTGTGGTCTGAGACCACAGAGCTCCAGAGTGGCAGCTGTGATTGGACAAAACCCAGGAATGGTGGCCTTGATGGAATTTATTTTTTTCAAAAATGGTCACCTGCAATGCAAAGTTGAACTAATTATCTAGCAGCTCGTATCATGCAATGGCATAGCGTAGCTTAGATGACTATCAAAAAGAAGATCATGAGAGGACTTCTCTCCATCTTAGCCAGTTTTGCCAGTTTCATCATGTTCTCCAGGCAGTGCTCACTTTCACGAAGGCAGCTTTCATTGGTGGATCCAGGATGTGGAAGCAAGGCAGAGATGAGGCAGAGCTATGTGCAATAAAAGATTTAATGAAAACCTGCAAAACTAATGAAAAAATATATTATCATGAAAAAAAGAACATCTTACCTCAAGCAATGGCCAACAAGTATTAGCTAAAGCTTTGGGTTTAGATTCATAAAAGCAAACATGTGACGGAGACTGATGACATTTACAAGGTTAACTGGGGAGTAACAAGGGTGTGGCGCTGAGATGACAGGAACTGAACAACAGAAACAGGAAGAAAGCAAAACATGCAGAGGGGTATTGCACAAAAGTAGAATCAAGAAAGCCAAGATAACAAAAAAAGCACAGCTTGACTTAGATTAATCAGGTCTGTTGCACAATTGCTGATCCAGGATAAAAAAATGAGCTGAAATGTCAAGCCTGATGTTGATAGCCAGGATAAGAGCACATGCACAGCAGTTGTTAACAGACCACAGGATCGATCACAGTTATCATTTTTATTTTTTTGCAATAAATCATCTTTGAATTTAAAAATATTTTGAATTTAAAAAGCTGCCTCTCATCTATATAAATCTGAAATTGATATATATGAACATAAAAAAAGATTGCTAATAAAGTTGAACTTATTTTTATAAGTTTTATAGTTGGAAAATATATGGAAATAGTGAAGAGCATGGAGTGACTATAAAACACATTAATCTTTTGTAGCATTGACAACGAAACTAACATATAGATCTCTAGAATTAATCTTAGCCTGGTTGTGTGCCTGCTCTGGCTATAGCTGCAAAGAATAAATCTCCATAGTAACTTAATTAAGCTTAATTTAGCCTGCTTTCACGTAATTGAGTCAAGGCTAAATTCAGCCAACATAGCCTCAAAATCCCAGCTTAATCCCTTCTTTTACCTTTGTGCAATACCCCTCAGGACTGGAACTGTAACACACTGGCAACAAAAACAAAAAACAAAATTATATATATATATATATATATATATATATATATATATATATATATATATATATATATATATATATATATATATATATATATATATATATATATATATATATATATATATGCATACATTATGTATTGGTTTTTATTTTAATACTTAATTGGCTTTGTTTTGGTGATTTTGTATTAATTTTAAGTTTTTTTTAAGCTTTTATTGTTTATTTATATATTGTTATCTATCCATCTATCCATCAACCAACCATTCATCCATCCAATCACACATCCATCCATGCATCTGTCCAACATTTTAATGGATAGTTCACCCAAAAATCAACCTAAACGTTTAAACCAACATTTTCTGAATGATCAGTTAAAGGATCTGAAGCTCACTCCAAAACACCTTATAAAATGTGTATGTTTAATTCAGAGGTTCTGAGGCAGTATTTCATGTATCTTATCCTTTATAGATAAAGCAATCTTAGTTCAGTGATGGTTTAATCCAAGATGGTAAACTAAGACATTTCTAATGGAGAGATTCTGCTGATAGAGATTAGCGCGTAATAAACTCTGAACTTTCCTTACAGTTTCAAAAGAAACTTCAGAAAGAGTGAACTTTCTAGAAAAGGCCACTTTAAGCTCCTCTGTGGTCTGCCCTTTTTTCTTTTTCTTTTTCTTTTTTTAAAGACAGAAGATCTCAGAAAAAAAATATTCAGCTGATATTTAAAACAGATTTGGCATTCTGGGAAATCTCAGTGGATATGATTCAGAGCTAATGAGGAAAAATATGCATACTCAGGAGAAGCCATATCTGATCTGTAATAATGAGAATTATGCTAAGAGCGATTTGTCGTTTGGTCATATTTCTAGTTCTTAAAGGGGTCATATTCATCCAGAAATTTCATTTCACTAGCAGCATCACTTCTTCAAGTAGGTCGCTTCAAATAAATCATCAAATATGTTCAGTTGTACCTCATGTTCTTGCTGATTGACATGAATAGGAATATTGAAACTTTAGCAGAGTTCAACCAGACTCAGGGACATTAAAGCTCTCTCAGATGGGATATGTGAAAAAGTAATAAGACCTGTAGGGAATTTCCGTCAAAGCACTTTCAAAGTACACATATTTAAATGGCAGGCCATTGATGTTCATATTCATCTTGACGTATGGATAATGAAAACTCCTAAAGGAACAATAATTTAATTTCAGCGCTTTTGCATTTCCTCAAAGAATTGTGAGTTCTCTAGAGAAGTGAGGTAGATGATAAACTAATAAACTATTAGTTAATTATATATTAAAGGCCAAATAATCTAATATAAAAAAGAACTGTATTGACATTAGTACAAATTTTTGAACATGATTAAAAATTATTAATTGAATTAAATTGGCTAAGATAATTATTTACATAAAATATATAAAAAAAATTATATTACAACAATATTTTTATTATATAATAATACATATAATATATAATAAATATAATAAAAAATCTAATAATGCTATGTAATAATCAAACCTTTAGTGTTCTTTTAAAGATATTTTGTCTCAGAACACTTTGAATTTTATTCTAAACTTTTGCTTCTCAGTCTTCTCAGATTTTTTAGTATTTGCTCACAATAAAATAAAATTTAATTAAATTAATAAAAATAAAATAAAAATAATTTGCTTGCATTTGCAAAATAATGTAGCATTTGATAACTAAACTTTAAGTTCTGTGTTCAGTCACAAAATCTTTAAGTTCATTGTAACTGCATTTGATCAAAAAGCTTTGCAGAAAAAAACACTAACTTTTACTCCAAAAACTTTTATTTCTGCAAAACTTTTGATTTTGCTCAAAAGAATGTGAGCAATTACATTCATCTTACTCATTCAAACCCCCCTCATAACACATCCTACATGTCTACTGGTGCAGAGTAAGTACATCATGAGCTGGAGTTTTCAATTAATTCTCTACGGGAGCTAGAGGGCAGAATTTCTCAGGGGATTGCAGGATTGACATGAACTGGTTAGAGCAAAAAATGTTAAATTGCTGAACTTTGGGCGGTTAGAGCCATGAGAGATTTCCAGCAGAGATGCTCCATATCTGATTTTGATCATAATTTAGCATAATTTATTCTTTCTGAATCATGAAACTTTCATATTCAAATAATAGTTCACCCAAAACAGAAAATTCGGAATAATTTAGTCATTTTCCAGTTTTAATTCTGTTTGAGTCGTTTTATTATTTTGATATTTTGAATAATTTTGCTGGGCGACACTGTAACAGTGGTTAGCACTGTTGCTTCACAGCAAGAAGGTCACTGGTTCGAGTCCCGGCTGCAGTTGACATTTCTGTGCTTGCTCCCCCCATGTTTGTGTGGGTTTCCTCCTGTTTCCCTCATGGTCTAAAGGCATGTGGTACAGTATAGGTGAATTTAATAAACTAAATTGGCCTTAGTGTATGTGTGTGAATTTGTGTGTATGGATATTTCCAGTACTGGGTTGCAGCTGAGAGGCCATCTGCTGTGTAAAACATATGCTGGATAATTGGTGGTTCATTCAGCTGTAGCAACCCCTGATAAATAAAGAGACTAAGCCGAAAGAAAATGAATAAATGAATGAATGAATAATCTGATAACCGCTGATTTCCATGGAATTTTTTGTAGCATTTTATATCAATAGCTAGTTTTCAAAATATCTTCTTTTGTATTCAAAACTGAGTGAATGAATGAAGAAATTTTCCCCCATTTACAAAAACATACACATTTGTGTGTTTCTTATGGCGCATTTTATCAATTTGTATGAATATATATCTAGATGTCATTTTTTAAAAGTATTTTTTTCCAAAATGAATATTCAAATAAAAACCCATTAATTTGTGCTTCAACAAGTCTAACATACAGTTGTATTATTCAAATCTCTATTGTGTTTTTACAGATAATTTTTTTTTTCATAATTTGTTTTATCATAAAGTATAAAACATTTTATTTATTATACATAAATTTATTTATTTATTTTCTGGCTGTTTGCAGTATTTTGTTAAGTATGAAGTTTTTCAAAAATAAACTTTTTCCCATTTGTAAGCACTCTTAATTTATAAAATTTTTGTGCTAGAATTATTTTTAAATTTGTTCATATTTATTGACATAGTTCCTCATTTGCATATTAAAACATAACATTTTGGAACATTTGCAATTCAGAATGGTTTGCAATTCTTATTGTAATCAATTAATTGGGAAAGTATGATTACTATTAATTTTCTAATAATCATATTATTATTATTATCATAATTTTTTTTTATTATTGATATATTTAACCCTATTAACATGCATTGTATACTTGTGATTCCAACAAACTTACCAGGAGGGGGCACTGTCGAGTTTGTCTCCAACCTCTGTGCAAAAATCCTAAGCTCAAGGCAGGACAGTGAGAGACACAAACATGATTTAGTATCTGGGTCATGAGAAATAATTTAATTTCATTGTCCAGGGAAAATATTTATCAAATTGTGCGAGGCTCACATGGCGTGTAGGTGTGAAACAGAAAGAAAATGACTATGATTACAGCCGAGTAGATAAAATCAAGCCGAGAGCACGCTTTAACAAGTTATTGATAACCCCGTGTCAAGTTCTTGGCAGGCTTTCACAACATATTTGTTACTTCAAATAGCAAACCTTGATGTACTAATTCATTCATGTCACCCATTTAAAGAATTACAGCTTGATTTTTACCAAACCCTGGTCTGTGATTTATACATGGTTATGCTTCATCTGCTTTCATTAGGTTTTGACAATGTTGTCAATGTGCTTTTTTTAAGCTGAAGATTAACTGTGAGCAATATGTGGAACTTAATTTGAACTGCCTGTTCATATAATTTTGACAAATCAATATTGATTCTTAAATCCCAAGACTTATCTCTGCTGTTTTAGCTGATCCATGAATAAACAAAACTATGTATGTGCAATGTCATGACCAATAATTGCAAGAAGCTTTGTCATTTAATGTGTACAACTAGCCAGTTTAAGGAAGAAATAAGCTGAAAGGAAATTGTATAATAATGATTCATGCTAAATCACCCTATGTATTTATTCTATTGTTTCTTAACCTGTTAGTGGTTTCTTAAAGGAATACTCCACATTTATTTTTTTATAAACCTATTTCCAAGTCTGACAGGAGCACTTTTAGCTTAGCTTAGCATAGATCATTGAATCGAATTAGACCATTAGCATTTCACTGAAAAGTGACCAAAGACTTTTGATATAGCTGAGAAATTAAAATATGCTCATTTTGGCATAATAATTAAGGAACTTTGCTGCCATATCATGGTTGAAGCAGGCACTCTATGTTTCCATCCTCCTATCAAAATGGTTGATGGAAACGCCAAGATGCACATAAATTTGGAAAATGTGCAACACAAAAAAAAGGGGAAGATAACTGAGTAGGCTAAACTTTTTATTTGATAAGAAAAGATGTAGGATAACTGAGTTGGATACACTTTTTATTCAATAAGAAAAGATGCGCATAAACTACGATGGAAACATTTTTTTTTCAAACAAATTCCAGTATGCGCATTAAAAAGGTAATGGGATTTTGTTATAAGAGCTCATGTGATGATGAAAATGTGTGTGAATAGATAAACCAGCAGGCTGAGCACATTTTAGAACATCTGAAATGTTGTTTTGGTCATTTTAAAACACCTTTACCATTTCAACATTATTATGTTATTAATTACCTCCAGAACTGTCAAGAGTGTCTGTGCTCCACATCTCAGGCCTTTAAAGGGCACCTATGGTGAAAAATCTACTTTTCAAGATGTTTGGACAGACATATGTTTAGATATAGTGTATAGACCGTAATATTGGGGTGATATAAACACACCCAGTGCTTTTTTTTTTAGTTTAACAACATAAAAACGGAGGACCAATTGGAGCGGTTTTTCAGACCGACCGCAACTTGACATAGGAGTGTGGTCCCCCCGTCAACCAAATTGATTGACAGCTGCGTATCAACATATGCCGGTAGTCACATGTATGATCATATCAACAAGAGAAGACGAGCGCAAAGCAACCGGGAATAAAAGGTCTGTTCAGTTTGCTAGGATCAACAATCATCACCAAATGTGATCAAAAAGAGTGAGTTTTACAAGTTAAAAATGTTTTAAAACAGTGCCGTTGTTTAATGAATTACTGCGATTTACTTCAGCTTTACTTTATCACCACAGCCTCGTGTCACAACAATCATAAAAGAGATGCTTCAATTCCGGTTTCTGGACATTTAAATCAGGTTTATTTTGTACATTAACGAAACAGATATGCATGAAGCAGTGGATATTAACCTGTATCCTGTCACATATGCGTACAAAAAGAGTGCAAAGCTAAACGCGCTCTGTCTGTGTGTGTGTGTGTGTGTGTGTGTGTGTGTGTGTGTGTGTGTGTGTGTCTGCTGTGCTGTGTGTGTGCGTGTGTATCTGTGTATGTGCGTGCATGAACTTTGTAATGACATTGTGTGTGACTTATCGTCAAGTTGACTCATCTTAACACAACAAATGCAGCAAAAGCTAATTGGTAAAGTACTTACTGTAGTATTTCTCACGAACGCGACGTGAGATCTGCTTCCTTTATGACTGTTTGTTGTCTGACGCAGCCGAGGCACGTAGACACAGTGGGTGGGGAGGATTAGCCTTAAAGGTGCAGTACAACAATTCAGCCTCCTGGTGCAAAAAAGTATAAAAGAGAAACTTATAAAAAGTATAATAAAAAATGTGATGAGTGTTTTGAGATGAAACTTTACAGACACATTCTAGAGACGCAAAAGACTCATATTAAATCTTCAAGTAATTTATTAAATGAAGAAAAGATCCACATAGCTTCTCCTACCGCAGCAAATTCCATTCGTACTTTTGATTTGTGGTGTCAGTTAATCAGGAAGTGACAATTTTGTTGTCTTTGACTACCTAGAAGGAAACATTGCTTTATTCGCATGTTTTATATGCGATATTCCAGTTTTGAACATGATTTTAATTTGCATCTTTGGTTGGAAACATAGTTCATGAAATTATTCTGCTTGACCAGCACTCTCCCTGTGCAAGCAGGTGGTCAAGTTATCTAGCTAGGGACTACTTTCAGGTGCTGCATAATATCATAGTGCCTTTTTTAATGGACCCATTATGCAAAAACACTTTTCTAAGTGGTTTAAGCACAGTTGTGTGAATATAACCAGCCTCTATAATGGTAAAAATTAATAGATTTTTTTTTTATAGTAACACTTAAGAACAGCAGAAATACTTTGATTGACATTTTTCCTTTGTACGTCATTGTCTACGAACATGTAAAAATGTGTATAAAGGTACCCTTTAAATATAGCTGACATGAAAACAAGTTATGACATACACTATGTGTATGATATTTCATTACCCATTGTTTTACTTCATGTTGCAAAACTTAAAATTCTTGCTTTTTTGTGGTTATTATTATGGATAAATAATTATTATGGCAATGAAGAGAAAATAATAATAAAAATCAACTGAAATTTCAACTGAGCGAGGACACTGTCTAATTCAAATTAAAAAGATATATATGTTTCTCTTCCAAATAATTTTTTATGTTTTGAAAATTTTTATTTTATTTATTTATTGCAATTTAAAAGCTATATGCAACAAAAAGATTTTAAATATGTAAAACAAAATGTTAAAGGGATGATTCACCCTGTTTAACCACCACTTACCCATCTTCTGCATTTTCCAAAATATCTTCTTTTGTTTTTGGAACCAGTGGATGGACAGTAAATGATGACATCATTTTCACTTTTGGGTGAACTGTCCTTTAAATCATCAATTAGTATTTAATACAAAGTACAATTAGTAATTAATACAGTATTAAAGTATTTGCTGTCATACCATATACACTGTATGACATTTGGCATTTTTTATATATCTACTCTGGACTTCTCACTTGGTGGGAATTATGAATTATAATAGATCTCCATAATCACAATTCAAACTTTCAAGGAAATTTTCAAAAAATCCTCACAGATAAATGGAGAAACATCTCCATTTACTCCTGTTGCTTTCAAATAAATTGTCATGAAACTTACTCATACCTCGAATGCCGCATAAAGAAACCATTCAACGTCTTAAACTGTACATCTGTCAGTGAGATTTAAAGTGTTTTAGCTGTGCTTTTTGCAGCCTGCTTCATTACATAAAGAATGGAGGCCGACATTTGAAGTGGGAGGGTTACATAACACTCTCAGCCCAAAGAGTGTGAGATATTATGGGTTCTTTTCATGTAAAGGCAAGAAAGAGAATTCGGAGCATTAAGTGTCATCTTAACATATAGACATCATGCTGTTGTACAATGATGGCTATAGAAGTGCTTTATTCAAATTCTACAAGGCATGATTGTCATTTTTTTATGCTGGACTATATTTATATAAATATCCATTTTGACTGCTGATTACTTTGTCTTGCTTTTGAGGAGTCATACTAATGTATACATTTAAAATTGTCTTAATAATGTAATATTTCATCTAAATAAATATTGCATTAATGCATCCAAAAATCTAAATTTGCTGTTAATTTATTCACCATAAGGTTGTACTATTAATTGATATTAATAGTATAAAGAGATTATCAAACCCCTAAACAAATAGGCAACACAAAATTAATACCGGTGGCTCCTGATGATACATTGAGGTCTTACGTAGCAAAATAACCAATTTGTGCATGAAACTGACCATTATTTACAACAAAACTACTGTTAAACAGTTTGTTTCTGATTCAACAGATTCACTGTTTGTTTATATAGTTGTGCAGTGATGTAATGTTGATGTGAAACGCATACCATATGTGTAAAGCATATTTGAACAACATATGGCGATAATATCTGAAATAATGATTTGATAGCTTACTGTTCAATATGTTAGGTAGAGATACACCATTATAGAATTTTTGACTGATTTGATAACTGATAACTCTAAAGATTTGGAGGCACTAAGTGTTTAAACTGTGTATTTAAAATGAAGAATAAAGACAATTCTTGAATGTTTTTTTTGGGGGGGGACAGCTTAATTGTTTTATACGCAATCCATATACATTTGTAAAAATGAACAAGTTACTTAATTCCTTCAAGTTGTCCTAACACAAATCGATTGTGTGAATCCCAGCATTTTTTACAGTAATTTTTTTTTTATCATTTGTTAGCCTATTGTTGCGATTACCAGCAATCATATTCCACTAGATCACTGGTTCTCACTCACTACAACCATGGACTACACTTCCGCCTTTGATGGACTACATATTCATACATGCACTTCGCCCAGACACACATGCTTACTCATCTAGACTGATTACATTCGCACCACCTGAGGATTGTCAGAAACTGATTGCACTCACTACTTAAGGCACACATTCACCCTTTCAGGGGGCCGAGTCTTGTTATCTGTCTCAGTAGCATTACAACGCGTTTCCCAGTCTTGTTATCTTGTGTACCGACCATTAGCCTTGTTAGCCTCTTTGTCTTTTCCTGCCGTTCTGACCTCTTGCCTGTATTCGACTGTGATTCTGGATTGTCCTCACTCCTGTTTGCCCCCGTATTGACCATCACTTGCCTGACTTTGTATAAACCTGCATGTGGCTCCAAATCTTCTGTTGTCAGTGTCACTCCCCATCGTAACACCTATAGATATTAATTTAAACATTTTTCTGTATAATTGCTAAAAAAATTAACCAATCAATATACAAAAGTGAACAACTCATTTTATTTTTTAAAATCTCTAAACTTTATTAATCTGTTCTTCTTTATCAAACTAAATATTTATCTTAAACCATTAATTTCTATGAACAACTTACTTTTATGTAAATAAAATGTTCTGCCTGACCTAAAAACAATAAATAAATATAGCAACTGAACATTAACCAAAATAAAAATATCAGTATAATAATAAAAAAGTGGCAGACACCAGGCATGTGAAGTGTTTTAATCAGTGGAAATAATATTTTATTTATATATTTGCCTAATTTTGTTATCAGACCAATAATAATATTAACCATAGCATTTATTGGCCATTATTGACATGGCCACCGATATATCATCCCTAATGATTATAAATATAATAATAATCTGAATAAGTAAACCTCATGTTGGACAGATTCGTGAAACAGAAAGAACTGTTGTAAAAACATATTTAATGTGTCGTGATAAACTTAACATCATAGGACACCAATTGCTCAGAGATAAATATTTACCTGGTCTTTAGAAGGTCTTAAAATTACAAATTAGATTAGATACAAAAATAAGTCATGCACTGCAAATCAAATGTCTGAACTGATCATCAGTAGAAGTGTATGCAGTTTGTTGGTCAGGAGCCTTCAGGTGTATGTTAATAGAATAAACATATTTAACGTAAAATTGTTGACTGGCTTCTTTCAATAACTCCCACTCACGTGTATAGCTAGTTTTAAGTCTCGTGAAGCCCTGTGACAGTACAATGACGCCTCTGTTCTAGAAAACTCTTGGAGTTTGACACATGCAGTATTCTCCGTCATAGGTGATTTGCAATGAAGTCCATCATGTGGCTACTGTCATATTCATGATGGATGCGCGTAAGTAACTTACTGTTTTCCTTCTGCCACTCCAGCCTTGGACTCAAACAGAGGGAGAGAGCAGGGGAGTGATTCTCTTTAAAGCACAGAATTTAAAAGCAGTTAAAAGCATTTTGAAGGTAACTAATTGATATTTTGGCAAGGAAAGGCTGCCTTGAAGTCTTTAATCATGTCACAGCAACCTAATTTGTGCATGTATACACACAGTCAAGCTCAAATTTATTCTTATATATGTTTTTTTTGTCATTCTTGATTTTGTTCTTAGAAATTAGAGATATATCTTATAGCATTTTCTGGGAAATACTAAATGGTCTTCCAACAGATTGATGGAGGCTGAGATTTTACTTTTTTTTAAAGTAAAAACAAACCTCACTCGTTCATTCGGTTATGGATGCACTGTAAGCTGTAAGCAAACAGAAGAACACAGTCAAACTATTTAACCTACTAACTGTGTTGTTGTCGAGTTGTAAGAGCAATAAATAGCTTAATTTTTACTTGATCATTTGGAAAAGTGGCAGAAGGTAGATTTTTCCAATGTTTCATTTGTTGAACTGCATCTCATTCATCACAAATACTGCCAAAGACCTATTGGAACCCACATAGACCCAAGATTCTTACAGAAATCAGTCAAGTTTGGTGAAGGAAAAATCATGGTTTGCTGTTACATTCTGTATGTGGGCATGCGAGAGATCTGCAGAGTGGATGGCTACATCAACACCCTGAGGTATTAAGACATTTGTGCTGCCCATTACATTAAAAACTACTTGAGAGGGCAGATTCTTAGATGGGATAGCGCTCCTTTTCATACTTCATTCTCCACATCAAAGTTCCTGATAGCAAAGAAGGTCAAAGTGCTCCAGGATTGGCCCGCCCAGTCACCAGACATAAACATTATTGAGCATGCTGGGGTAAGATGAGGCATTGAATATAAATCTAAATAATCTTGCTGAACTCTGGGAGTCTGCAAAAACGCTTTCTTTGCCATTCCAGATGACTTTATTAAGTCATTTGAGTCATTGCAGTGATGTGTGGATGCAGTCCTCCAAGCTCATGGGAGTCATGCACAATATCAATCTTTTTTTCCACTGCACCATGACTTTATATTTTATAGTGTACATAATTTATTTTAAGTGACAAGACTTTTGTTTAAGCAAAGTCAGAACTTACTGTCCTAATTACATAATTACAAATCAAGGCATGATCATATTTTATTTTGGTAAAATAAGCGTAATCTAGAACCCTTTGCCTTTTATATAAGCCACTTCTGATACCAAATAATCAACTGGAAGTCAAGTTATTATTTGCCTAAAACTTGGATAGGCGAAAAGACTTTTGTGAGGTAGTGTATTAAGAAAGTTTCCTAGAGATGAGTTGCAGCTGTAAGGGCATCAGCTGCATAAAACATATGCTGGATAAGTTGGCGGTTTATTCCGCTGTGGCGACCCCAGATTAACAAAGGGACTAATCTGAAAAGAAAATGAATGCATGTATTAAGAAAATAATAGTTTGCAACATTACTCAGCACAACAACTAATGATGATGGCCACATGTCTTGAGCCAGCAAGGTTCAAATGGCTGTGCCCGCTCTGGCATGAAAGAATAAGTTCAATATACATAATGCAAAATTAGGAAATATTTGATTTGATATTGATTTTGCTAATTCAGATGTCTTTACTAATGTTTCACAATCCGACATTAAATAATCATTCTTGTCATTTCTAACAAATAGAGATTTATTCTGTGGAACATAAAATAATATCTATTTTGAAAAATGACTAATGCCTAAATTGTAATTCAATGGTATTATGTAAAACTATAAAACACGTTTGTCATTCTATTTTTTTTTTTTTTACAGAAAACGATTGTCCATTTAAAAAAAAAAACATTTTTAAAATGTTAAATTCGCTGTTTTTTGGCGAAGTAGTAAACATGTTTATTTTAAATCAAACAGCATCAGTTCATGTGTGACATTGCATCTGCATACATTATTATGCAGGAAAATGGTTGCACTCCAGACTGTTATGAACCTGAGCCTTGGGTATTAATTTAGTTTGGTCATTATTTTCCATTTCAAATACTTTTAAATGACAGACAGCTAGTTGACTTGCATTTCATTAATCACTAATGACCATGGTTTTAGCTAAAATCTCCCTTAATGAAGTCACCTACATCTTTGGATGGCATAAGGGTGAGTAAGTTAACGGCAAATTTAAATACATTTTGGGTAAACTATTTCTTTAAGGTCAGAGTTTTGCACTAATGAGTAATACATTTGCCATAGCTAACATCACTATTAAATGCATACAAACTCATGAATGCAGAAACCGACTGATGTTCTTGTTTCAAGCTCCTCTGATTATTGCCGTCCCAAATGATGCACAGCAGCCATTAACAGCACCCGTGCGCATCCCTTCCTGCTCCCGTTAAAACCATCAGGCTCTGCCTCTTCATTTCTGGATGGCTTTAAATTGGCTGGAAATTACGCCTGTCATAATGATTAGATCATGTTGCCTAGCAATATGTTGCAGTCCCCAGGGCGACATCACTGTCAGGACCAGTGTGCTCCCATCTGGTGGAGTGCATTGTGGGAGCGAGAGATTGCTTCCTCCAGCTTTTGGAGCTCTGACTCGATTGTCCTGTTTAGGATGGCCACCTGCTCTCTGATGTAGCAGCAGGGATGAAGCATCTCATTTCTAGAAGCACTTTTCTGTTGGATGAAAGTGTGTGAGTGTGGGTGTGAACGTGAACCAGATATAGAGCCAGCACTAAAAGAGCCAGAGTACATGTTCAAAACAAACCTCTGATCTGCAAAGTACTGTATGCTGCTTAAATTTAGGGTTTAGGATACAACATGGATGAACAAACACATATCTCGGCCTGAACTTCAAGACATGTTGTTTGCACTTTCAAACATTCAAGTGGCTTGATAAGGCTTTGATATTACTACATTTATTATTGTAGTATATTACTATACTTTACTGTAAATGACTATATTACTTAAGTACTATATCATTTATACCACACTTACTCTGCTAATATAAAGGGATTGAATGATTGATTGGTTGATCAACCGATTGATTGAACGAGTGTTTACCTGTATGTAATTGAGCATTGCATTGTTTAGTTCTTTAGAGTTACCTTAAATGTCTATCAACTTTTGTTAACTTAAACATATGATTCGGCAGAAAATCACAAGCATCTCTTGCATTGTTTTCTAATAGCGTACTAAACTGATCAACTATTTTAGGTACTGAATTAGCATTACATGGTATTTGTTTTAGGATCTGAACAAACACGTTATCCCTGCCTGAATTTAGGACATGCCGTTCGCGCTTTCAGCCACTGATGTAGTATGATGAGGCTCTGGTATTACTACGCTACATTATTTAATGTACTTTATTTGTTGGAACCATTTGTGATATTTATATCATTTATAGTTTATTTGTTTATTTGTTGTATGATTACTGAGTAATTAAGATGAATATTATTATGCTGTATTATTCTGTGTCACTGATCGAGTGGTTTAGTAATATGGATAAGCTCCACCTACATTTCACGTCAGCTCACCTGCTTACATAAGGGCACACAGGTGATGGGTGATCAGTTGGAAGTGATTTGACCGTGTTTTGTTTGTAGCATTTGTAAGACAAATAAATAAATCTTGAGATATAAACGTTTGGACGCGTCATAAACATCACTGCTCCTGTCAAAACTGCTCCATATTAACCAAAGGATGTCGGAGACCTTTATAATATTACTATACTATACTGTAAATTACTATATTACTTTATTACTATATGCTATTATATCACATTTACTGTGCTAATATAAAGGGATTGATTGATTGATTGATTGATTGATTGATTGATTGATTGATTGATTGATTGATTGATTGATTGATTGATTGATTGATTGATTGAACAAAGTTGTGTTTACCTGTATTTAATTTTATTGAGCATTGCATAGTTTAGCTCTTAGAGTTACTTTAAATGTCCGTCAAATGTTGTTAATTTAAACATATGATTTGGCAGAAAATCCCAACCATTGCATTGTTTTCTAACAATGTACCGAATTAGCAACTAGCATCACATGATGTTTCTCCTGCTACAGTTCTCTCTCCAGCTTTCTCAAGTCTGCTTGAGAAAAAAAAAAAAAAAAAAAGTCTGCTGGTGGTATTGTTGGCTACCACACAGTTTAGTGGTTTCTTCTTTTTTGTGTAATTTAAAGGTTATTTTTTGGATCACTTTTCAAAAGTAGCTGAAATTTGCCAAAGCTTATTTTAAAATAGCTAAATATGTTGCTAGGTGGAGCTTTTTATAAACTTGCTAGGGCGGTCTGAACAGTTGCTAAATCCAGTAACAAAATTGCTAAGTTGGCAACAGTGATTACTGTTTTTTTTTTTTTTTTTTTTTTTTTTGAGGAATGATCAAATCATAGAAGGTAACCATTCAAAACACAATGGCAGTCACTTGGCAACACTCTGAAAACAGATACATTTACTCATTTAGCTGATGCTTTTTTTGAGAGCTACTGGACAAATGCGGACAAGCATGCAGACCAACAGATAAACAATACTGTATATCAGTTTTAGGCAGTCTAAAAATACATGTAGCAAGGTAAAGAAATAGAAAAGAAAACAGAATAAAGATTCTAAGTGTTAAAACAGAATAAATGAAAATGTTGATGAAAAAGTGCCTTTAGCCATTCCTTTGAAAAGTCGAGCTGGGCAGGTCATTCCACCAGTAGGCGACTTTAAAGTAAAGATATGTGGAAGTGATTTTGTGTTTAGAAAGGCACCACAATTTGCCAATCTTCTGCAAAATGCAAGCTTCTAGAGGGCACATAAGTTTAAGTGGTGAATTTAGATAAAGGGCTGCAGAGCCAGTGGTTGTTTTGTCGGCCAATGTCAGAGCCTTGAATTTGATGAGAGCAGCAATTGGCTGCCAGTCCAAATTGATAAACAGAGCTGTGACATGCTCTTTTCAGCTCGTTAAAGACCACTTTTGCCACCGTATTCTGGATCAGAGGTTGCAGAGGTTGGATAGTACTACTGCAGAGAGTGCATTGCAGTAGTCCATTCTGGATAGGGCAAGAGTTTGCACAGTGATTTGCAAATCATGCTCCAAAATGAAGGGTCTAATTTTGTTGAAGACATATCTGCAGGACTGGCCTTTTCTTACAATGTGGTCTGTGAAGTTCAGCTGATCATCAGTGGCGATATTCAATGACAATTTTTGCATTGATCACAGATCTGTTTACATGCACTTTAAACATTGTATATCCATTTATGTTTGTTTTTATATAGTTTCCAGTAAAACTTTTACGCACTCTGCATGTGACATCATATTGAAATAAGTGTACACAAGCATGTTGTTTAAATATTATAAATATAAATACATATGTTAAACAAATAGGCTAAGCATGCAATAAGATAAGACTTTAATAAGACTTTAAAACTTCATCATCAGCCAAAAAAGCCGTCATCTTTTGAACTGATGTCCTTGTAGTTTTCTAAGTTTTTAAGAATGTATCAGGGAGTGTAGCATGCTGCTGATGATGGTTCGAGCAGTGGAATGGCACCTTATTCAGATACAATTATTAACAATAATAATACCACTAATAATAATAATAATGATAATCACACTCCATCTTGTACTCTTTACAGCACTGCATATTTTTTCTCCACGATATCCACTTTTACTTTTTTTGTTTCTAATATTTTGCTTCAACTGCATTTATATTATTTTAATTACCATGCCTTTATAATGGCCAATCATAATTCCAACGTTAATGGCTCTCATGAATGCACCTAACTAATTGCGATGAAATGTTGGGTTGGACAAAAACCACAAAAGTTATGTCTAGGTAAGTCTGAGCTAAAGGTGATGACCCTCCATTCAGCAAAAATAAAAATAAAAAGTAGTCAGTCAGAGATGATGAAATGCAAGCAATCATGAAATCATCAAGCCAGAATGAAATATTGAGTTCAGTGTTATCAGCAGCGTTAAGAAAAGCCATGTTTTTTAAATGTCAGATCAAAGTAATGTCATGTAGATAAAGAAGAGAAAGGGTCCAAGAATTGAGCCATGAGGCATCCCACCTCACCGCTATTATTTTCTTTACAAAAATCAACTCACCTTTGTTTTAATATCACTTTATAAAATGCAGATTGTGTCAAAGCAGCTTTACAGAGATAACAAATAGCAGATATAGTGAAATTAGTAACATATCATGCACATTAAGTTCAGGAGAATACTAGTTTTGTTCTGATTAGAGGCAGCCTGGTGATTAGGGGTTAGGACAGTTGCCTCACAGCAAGAAAGTTGAGTCTTAGTTCGAGTCTTAGTTGGACCATAGACCTTTCTGTGTGGAGTTTACATGTTTTTCCCATTTCTGTATGGGTTTCTTTCTGGTGCTCTGGTTTCACTGACAGTTCAAAAGCTTGCGATAAAGGTTAATTGGATTAACTAAATTGACCTTAGTGTTGACTGAGAGAGCGAGTGGGTCTTTCCCAGAACAGATGGTTGTACCCTCAGTGCTGGTTCATGGCTGGAAGGGCATCCACTGTTTAAAACAATTGTCAGAGTCTAATTGGTGGTTCATTCCTCTGTTGTGACCCTTGATAAGCTGAAAGAAAGTGAGTGTTCTATTTGGTGCAGTATTAAAGTCAATGTTGAAGGATGTGAAAATGAACACAAATGACCACCTGCCTAATATCCTCTTGGTTCCGGGCATGCTGCCAAAACAGTGCCAACCCACTGAGGCACGAACTCTACAAGACCCCCTGAAGGTGTCCTCTGGTATCTGGCACCAAGACTGAAGCAGCACATTCTTCGAGACCTGTGGGTTGTAAAGTGGAGCTGTCATGGATCAAACTTGTTGGTCCACCACATCCCACAGATGCTCAGTTGGATTAAGATTAAAAAAGGTTTGAGCCAGGGCAAACCGTTGAACTCTTCATCATGTTTTTCAAACCATTCCCAGTAGAACAATGTCCAGAGCATCACACTTCTTCCACAAGCCTGTTGTCATCCCACTGTGAATTCCGATGCCATCATATCTCAACACCTCAAAGTTGGCCATGTTACAACATTCAGTCAGTATTCAGCTGCGACTTGTGATAATGTTGTGGCCCATCATCACTGTAGTCTAATCTGGTTTTATAAGCCTGGTATACATTCATCAAATATCAACTTTTTATATAATAGGTATTATAGGATGTCCAACCACAGACATCCACAATTTACTTTTAAAGCTGTGCATACACAATTTTGCACAAGACAGAGCACAATGCTGAAAAGTAAGTACACTTAGAACTCTATTCATGCTGACAGTAATTGAGCCACTTCTGTTTGCACTGAACAGGACATTCCTTACTCAGACATGGCAATTGACAATCTCATATAGTGAATCTATGGCCACACTACGTTTGTGCATTAAAAATTTCTATGGATAGTCACAATAAAACATAGTTTAATCTATATTAATTTAAAATGTGTGATATGCTTTTGCAAAGTTAGCATTTTGCATATTTCAAAATTGTTTTTTTTTTTTCAGATCTTCAATATTTTGGCCAATAAACGAAGGAATATTACACTTGTTGTGATGCTGTCAGTCAATATCCAGAAAACTATAATTATTATTATTAATATGAAATATTAAACATTTAAAAGTTATTAACCAAATTTTAACCCAGTGGCTTGGTTTGTTATTTTTATAAATCTAACTTGGAAAAAACAGCCATTTAAAGAATCTACAGTACTAAATTAAAGCAACTTGTGTTTTAAATCGAGTTTAAAATATCAATATCTACAGTTGAAGTAAATGTTATTAGCCCTCCCACTCAAAAAAAAATTGAGTTATTTATTTGTTGCTTTGTTGGGTTATTTTTAACCTTTATTGGGTTGTTTATTTAATAACTCAACCATTGGGTTAAATATTTGGTGCTTTGTTGAGTTTATTTATAAACTTTTATTGAGTTATTTATTTGATAACTTCACTAGCTGGATTAAAAATGTTGAATTTCAACAGTCAACTGAATTACTGATGCAGAACAGCTGTATTAATATGCCTGCATAATGTTGTTTTTGCGTTAAAAAGTTTATTTAAGCTCTAACGCAATAATGTTGTTATTTTTCATCAAATTACCTCTTCATGTCGTGATTTTTATAACTGTTTTACCAGCACTTTTAATTATTGATGACACAAACGCACACTTCATAGCCGATCCGTATTAAACAGAATAAAAAAAACACTTTCTCTAGCTCTTGTGTTCATCTTTACAGTTTTTTTGGGAGAAATGATACACATATTTGAGGTATTTGGCAGTCATTCTCATCTTTAGGACCCAACGGAGACATCAACCTGGTGTCGCATCCAGTCTTGGTGAAGGGATGTTGACTTTTTATTAATAACACTGTGCTTTCGCTTGCAAACCTAATTGTAACATAAATAAGAACATTAACACATAAATAGCTATTTAGGAAGTTGCTGGTTAAGTGGAGAATCATTATTGTAGTAGCTATTATTACAATTAAAATTAATGTATTAATAATCAATTGATAATAATTAATGATTTATTAATTGTAATGCTTTTTAAAATAAGTTCCCAAGTGCTCCCAATAACACATTTTTAAACATAATAGTTTCTTTTGTCTTTGCCATGATGATAGTACATAATATTTTGCTAGTTATTTTGCAAGATATTGGAATTCAGCTTATAGGTAAAAGAAATTTAAAGGCTTAACTAGGCTAATTAGATTAATTAGACAGGTTTGGTTATTTAGGCAAGTGAGTGGACAACAGTTGTTTGTTCTACAACCAGTCAACTAATAATTTCTTAGGAGTGATAATAATATTGACCTATTATTTATTTCAGCCAAACTAAAAGTAATACTTTCTCCAGAAGAAAGGAATATTATAGAAAATACTGCACTAATTTTTTACATCTATTTATCATTATTTAAAAAAATAAAGTTTCATGGGAGGGGTAATAATTTTGCCTTTAACAGTGTATGTTTGATATAATTTAACTAGATGGAATCATAGTCTGTTGGTTAAAATGCCTGTGTCCACTACAATTTAAAAAAGAAAAAAAAAGTTGAACTCAAAATTGTAAGGCAACTTGCTGCAGAGCTTTTGACTCAACTTTCAACCCAAGTTCTACACTTGACTCGATTAAAGTTGAGTGTAATTAGTGGCAAAAATTCCAGTCCGCACTTTCAACAACAACCAACTCCTACAAACTGCAAGCTGACAAAAAAATCAGGGAAAGGTCTATACACTTATGTTATTCCACTGTCTTTTGTTTTTGTCACTAATTCATTCATTCATTCATTTGTTTTCTTTTCGGCTTAGTCCCTTTATTAATCAGGGGTTGCCACAACGGAATTCCATCCCTGGGAAACATCCATACACACCCATTCACCCATACACTACGGACAATTTAGCCTACCTAATTCACCTGTATTGCATGTCTTTGGACTGTGGGGGAAACAGGAGCACCCAGAGAAAACCCACGCTAAGGCAGGGAGAACATGCAAACTCCAGACAGAAGCGCCAACTGACCCAGCAAAGGCTGGAACCAGCAACCTTCTTGCTGTGTGGCAACAGCACTACCTGCTGCGCCACTGGATGGCCCTTACAAATTCATTTATACCCAAAATTGCATTGTATGTGAATGGCCTCTAACTGCTATGATGCTGTAGATCTAAACTGCTTATATGTGCATCTTCATGTGGCTGGACTGAACACAATGTCCATTTCAAAAGCACCAACTCCTCAATATCCTTTTGCCATGCTCAGGGAATTCCTAAACTTGTTTAAAACCCTCCTTCCAAACAATTCTTTTAGCCTTGTCAAAACACCCCCACTCTTTCTCGTCTTGTCTGTTTGTCTCCCACTCTCACTCATCGCTCAGATACTCCCATCTGTGGAATGCAGAGAGCTGCTCCTCTGTCTCCCAGAGCAAAGGTCACAGCATTGGCCCTTGTTATTTCCTCTAAACGTCAGTTAGCCAAGCATCATCCTAATGTATTCCTTTAAGTCAGAAGAAAGCTTTTATGGTGTGGATGCAGTGCACAATTGTTCGATTTCAGCATTATTTCTAGAAAAAAAGTAATATCTACTAGTTGTTTACATAAACAACTAGACATTTAAATTATGTGCCGTACTTCTGGTTTGGGAATATTGCATTCAAAGGAACTGAACCAAACAATTTCACTTAATAAGGTTGGCCTAGAAATAAATCCATATACAAAATGAAAACTGGGCAGGAGGTATTGTGTTTTACTTGTATTTGTCATGAACGTTATATTATGCTTGGTATTTGAATTTAACATTGCATTACAAGGATATTTGTGGCCAAAGCTCATATTATTTAAATTCTTTGCTTCTCCAGTTTATTATCTACAGCAGGGGTTCCCAAACTTTTTAGCCCGCGACCCCCAAAATAACAATGCCATTGACTCGCAACCCCCAATATGCTCTGAGGTGGGTTTTGGCATGCAATGCATGCAATGGCGCGCACACACAAATAGACCCAAGTCTATTCTTCGTTTAATTTTTTAATGTATGTGAGTGCTGTAAATGGGCCAGAAAGTTTAACGTGGTGTTGTAAAATCAATCTGCTGCATCTGACGCTATTGCTGTGTCTTTAATATAATGTAATTACCCCAGGGGTCGCAATCCAATAGAACTAGTAACTATAAGATACTATAGTAACTATATAGTATACAGTAACTATAAACATCTATTTTTCTTTTCTCTTCAGTTCGTGGATAAAATAAGGTAATTATGGTTTGTTAAAAATAGATTTTTGGAAATCACAAGGCGATCCCCCTTCATTGTCCTCCACTTTGAGAACCACCGATCTACAGTACAGTAAAACTCAACCTGTAATGTTGCTTTAGAAAACTTTGAGATTTTTTTTATTTTTATTTTGATCTCCTGAAAGTACATTGTTAATTATAATATGCTGCCTTTATACTTGATGCGTGAACTGGGGGGAGAATAATGACGCATACTTAGTACCCAGTATGTTCTTCACAGATTTTTTTTGCCACTTATCGTAAATTACACCCATGTGGCAGAGAAAAAATGGTGAACCAAGTTGTAAGATTGAGAAGACTATAGATATGCAGAAATGAGTTTAAAAGAACAGAAAATAGGAAGTTTTCTCAGTATGGAGTTAAATATCCCATAATAATATTTCTAAAGCGAATCATGGGAGCTGTCTTGGAAGACGAAGTGCTGACTTGAAAGCATGTGTTCTGTGTGATGATGGATTATAGCAAAACAAATAATAACTTAAAACTCATTTGGCCTGGTTTCAACAGCGTTTGATCATAAAGTGACGCTGTGTTGCTCTGTAACTAATCTACTTGAAAACCTGATTCTCGGATATGGAAAACTGCACTGCACAAGATTAAAACAGCTGTGCTGTCATTCTATGAGTTATAATCTCTTTAATTTGGGGTATTTATCTTGTAGATGTGTATACATGCTTATGTTATAATACAATAGAAATATAATAAGTTAATAGACCACTTGAAAATTCTACATTTTAAATTAAAATTCCACATTTGTATATATATATTTTATATCTACCTTCTAAATGTACAATTTATAGTCTAGTGTGTCAGTAAAACCATTGTTTGTTTTATGCTGCAGACATAAAAAAATATATAAATTAAGATTATTTTTTTGCCATCAGATCTTTATAGAACTGATTTTTTTTCTGCATATACATGGAATTTATTTTACAAGTACTAAATTATGTTAATGAGAAAAAAATCTAATGCTTTACATGGTTTTAGTTTTAGTGGATATAAATGGATTCTGTGAAATTACAACACATTTACTTAAACAGACCTTCCTTTCACTTATATTGCATTCATGTAACATTTTGAAATTTAGGATTTTCTGGTAAACATTTTATTAAATGTATAATTTACTGTTCTGTGGAGGAAATACAATTATATAATCATACTCCAGGACTCAAAAGCAATTTGTCCAGTAAAATTGTACACTGTAAAAAATGCTGGGTTCCACACAATTACTTCATGTTGTCTCAACACAAATCGGTTCAGTTAACTTAATCGTTTTCACAAATTCAATTTGATTGAACATAATACAGGCTGCGCGGTGGTGCAGTGGGTAGCACTTTTACCTCACAGCAAGAAGGTCAGTTGCCGTTTTTGTGTGGAGTTTGCATGTTCTCTCCGTGTTTGCATGGGTTTCCTCCGGGTGCTCCAGTTTCCCCCACGATTCTAAAGTCATGCTATAGGTAAATTGGGTAGGCTAATAAGTTGTATGCTGGATAAGTTGGTGGTTATTCTGCTGTGGCGACCCCAGATTAATAAAGGGACTAGGCTGAAAAGAAAATGAATGGATTAACACAAAACAATTAAGTTGTCCCACAAAACTCCCCAATAATTGTGTTGATTCAGCTCATACATTTTGTTGTTTAAGGTTGTTTGAGCAAGCAGCAAAATATTTTTGAGTGCAGCTTAAAATATAAACAACTGAAGAAAGATTACATGCTCTTTTAAAATGTAAAGCTATGATTTGTATTGTCAGATGATTTAAAATGACTTGCTTATCAAAGTTTCTTCTATCCCTGCATTGAAACTTTGATCTTTCTGTCTACTACAGCACTAAGCTACTACAGCACATCTGCAGAAAAAAATGCAGAACTTTCGACCAAAGGTTTGAACGCGTTTAATTTTGCATTTTCTCCAGGAGGCGGCACAGCGGTCGTTTATAATGGAAAAATCGCTCCAGGCTGACGATGTGATGAAAGTTCCATTACTTTCTTGCATTCTCTCGCTCTTCTTTTCTCTTCATTTCTCCAGCGGGAAGCGTCTCTTCTCTCCTCCTCCACACATCACATCCGGCTCACTTTCCCGAGCAGTTTGGTTTCAGTGCAGCGCTATGAAGTCCGATTCGTGTAAAGGAATCTATTCCAGCGCACAGCCCATTTGATTTGCCGCCCAAAAGTGTTCACAGAAGGCTTGTTGCGGTATTTAAAAGTCTAGAATTTGTACATTAGCTATATCCACTGATAAACATTCATGTTGTGGCGTTTTTAAAGAAATACTAAAGTTTATCACTATATTTCACGTATTTGTGTAACTTTAGTCAGGTTTAGCGTTAATTGAGGCTTTTTACGCCGAATGATTCACAAACTGGAATTGGCTCGAACGAATCACCGAAAAGAACCGGCTCGTAAAAACGGTTCATACGCGAATCGGACATCACTGTTACAGTGAGAGGAGCAGTTTTAAGAGGCTGCCGTAGAGGATCTACTGCTGATATGGAGACTCTAACCATATGACCGTGCAACTTTAGTGAAGCGACTGAACGGACAAGGCGCTTTTATGGCTGTAGTCCTGTCAACAACTTCAAACATGTCCAAAAGCCTGAAGAAGAAAAGTCACTGGACTAACAGAGTCCATGAGGTTGTGTTGTCCAGGGGTCCGAGTGGGGATCTAGGGTTCGAGCTGCAGGGAGGCGCGGAGAACGGACAGTTCCCCGTTATTGGAGAGGTGAAACCGGACAGGCGCAAACTGCAGCAGGACGAGCTGCTTCTGGAGGTAAACGATACTCCAGTGGCCGGACTGACCATCAGGGATGTTTGGGCTGTGGTCAGGCACTGCAAAGACCCTGTTCGGTTCAAGTGTGTCAAACAAGGTCAGTTTAACTGTCATTTAACATATAAAGTTTGTTTAAAGTGACAAAGTGTCTATCTATCTATCTATCTATCTATCTATCTATCTATCTATCTATCTATCTATCTATCTATCTATCTATCTATCTATCTATCTATCTATCTATCTATCTATCTATCTATCTATCAACAATAAAGCTACGAGAACCTAGTATAATGATATGGACTATATGCGCTTATGGCGAACCTAGTGCGCATCTGTATTGTACACTTGTTTATGTACGTATTCTGAAGTGAGCACGGGGTTTCACATCTATTATGCATCAGATTGCATCCAAATGTAGCATACGACGAAAGTACTAGTGTTGGTTAAAGTTGTTACTCCCGCGTGAAACTTGTTAGTTTGTTGCTATAGAAGCAGAGTTGGTGAATGGCAAGCCATTTTAACATTAAACATAAACCACACTGGCATATTTTCATGCTAGTTTATGTGTGTCCGTGTGTGTTTGTGTGTGTGTGTTAGTCATGATTTGAAATGATCAAAACCTTTCAAAGTTGTACAAAAACTATTGCACATTGTGATAATGCTGTTAAACTTATATTTTGCTTAGCCCTAGTTGGATCGTGTTCTAGTGAAAGCTGATTAGTTGAAATCTGAATGACAAATGTCAAGAAAAAAAAGATTTTGGTTACAGTTTATTTTTTTAAGGTGACTTAACTGGGTATTATTAATTACCATGTACTTACGAATAGGGTTAGAATTCTGGTTAGGTTTAGGGTTAGTTACATGCAATTTGGTATTGGAGGATAACCGGTTTCAAGGTATAATGCGGTTTGGAAAATTCAAGGTTTTAAAACCGCCAAAGTTTTCTGTTACCATTCCTAAGTTATTTGTACGATTTATTTGTTTGTTTGTTTGTTGGTTGGTTTTTTACATGTTTTTCACAACTATAGGGCAACCGTATCTTTAGCTGAAAAGGAACATCAAAAGCTACTGGTCCAAAATATTTTAAATGCTTCTTAAAATACCAAAACATTTAAAAATAACTTATTTTGGAGCAGTAAACACAATACCGTGAAACTGTGATATTTTTATCCAAGGTTATCATAACATCAGATTCTTATACTGGCCGATGCCTACATATAATTATGCATAATTAACTGTATTTACTATAGTAAGTACATGGAACATGTGTAAAAAAGACACCTTAAAATAAAGTGTTGTGCTACTAGTCACTAATAAATTAAGAAATACTATCTAATGAATAACTAATGAGTTTCTTATAGAATAATCTAGAGTTTGATAGGTTCTAATATCTAACGAATTAGTATCTAATTAGATGAAATATTCTTATAAATAAATTGGAGTATCTAATAATGTACCAATAAGAATACTGATGTCTAATTAAGTATTAATGTCTAATGAAGTACTGGTGTCTTTTAATAATGTACTACTCTTTAAAGAGCATGCACTAGTGGCTAATAAATAAATTCTAATCCTTGCCTTGCAAAAAAGGTAGTAGTAGCATGAAAATAGATAGTAGTTTGGTTTACAGATTGAATGGCAAAACGGCTTGCCATAGTTGGTGTGTTTTTGGAAAGGGGGGCGTGTCCATATAGTGCATCCTGGTGTTTATGTGATGTCATTGTCACATTTACAGAGGCATTGCACTGCATACCACATTCTGTATAAGGTTTGCAAATGTCCTGCTATTTACCCAAATTGAGCTTCTTTGTTGACACAGAAGGTTTATCTTTCCGTTATCCATCAGCTTATTTTGTGCTATCAGGCTGTGATCTGGTCTTTGTGGGTGTGCCACAGTTCTGAAATACATCATGACATTACTATTTTCCCAGTAGGCCTGTGTCTGAACCTCACAATCACACTGTCATGAATGATGCCAGTTTAGTTAAACAAAGTAGCTTATCCTTTCTCTTCGGCAACAGACCCATAATTGTAAGCATTTTAGCTGCTTTAAGATTATGGGTTGGGATGAGTGCATGGCATTCCTTTACTTTGACATGTAGGTTTTTGCATCTTAAAACCTGCCTTCAGTAATTGTCTTCTACAGCGGGGGGGGGGGGGGGGGGGGGGGTTAAATATTTGTTGCTAAAGCCCCCAGGACAGTTATAAAAATTTGCAACTTGCTCATAAAATCATTTAACATCCTATAAAAACTGAAAAGTTTTGCAAAGTAATGACTTAACATCTCATAAAAATAAGAAACTTTTACACAAATGATTACTCATTCCATAACATGTTTTACATGTTCTTGTTATAATGAATAAACGTTACCTTTTTTTAATTTCACATTTTAGGGACTTAACAGTTACAAGAACTTAATACTGAAATGTTTATATTTAATAATACTTTAAATTAACATGGCATGATAATTGATGAACATTCTCAATATAATGACTTATTAAACATTTTAGTAAATATACAAAATGTTTTCAGGAATTTTATTTATCCATAAAATAATATGAAGTGATGTCATTAATATTTAAAAGTTTTTTCATAATAATAATATAATATCTGTCAGTTTTATATTTGAATGTGATCATGATAAATTATAAAATAAAAAAGTCACTTATGCAAGTCACTCATTATGAGATGTTTGTTAGAATTTGTTGTTATAATACAACTTATAATTATAAAAATATTTTTATAATATAGATAATTATATTTTATAATTTATAATATAGAGAATTTTCTCAATATAACGCTATTTTAAGTGACTGTTATGAAAAAACAAATGATCTTAAGATGTGAATAAATTAATTAATAAGGCTTCTCCTCTAGATTTTATAATGAATTTAATCATTCTCCTTATTATAAATAAAATAATCATATTTTGACCCTCGTTTATATTAAATACATGATTGTATATCTTTATTTTATCAGTTTCATTTAGTTTTCTTTCCCCCTGTGCATGACTCTTATCAATACAGACAACCACCCAAGATCTCTAAAATATTTTCTTGTGATGCTTTGGGCTTGAACGTTCATATTAAGGTCAAATTCAGATGCACTACATTTCAACAGAAGGATACATTTGACATTGGCACCTTGTTTCATTGTCATGACCCTTGTGTTTTGCTGTAGGCACAAGCAAATCAAGAGATCAATATCTTAAATGAAACCCATTCAGACAGAGCACTCAATTTCAAGTCATTTTAAATTCATTTTAATTTTGCCAGCCGTCACCTCCACCTTTGCCCTTAGTGGAGTAATGCTTGTTCAGCTTTACAGAAGGCTCATATGGGTGTGCTGTATCATTTGAATAGCAAATATAAGCAGACTTCACATAATTCTAAAACAATAATCCAGAAGAATCACTTAGTACTAAAAACTGTAACGCAACTGTTTTGTTTGTAACTGTTTAAAGACCTTAATAACACCTTGCAGTTTTTTTAATTTGACATCAATACATTTATCTAGTGGGTAAATGGGATTTTTGTTTAGCAATTTAAATATGAATTTGAAAAATGAAGCTTTATTTCTTCATGACATAGTTACATCAAAGGGGAATAATTTTGGTTAATATTGACATAGCAGTATGTTGTAAATTTATTCGCTGCACATTCATGGTGAGGGTCTTTTGTTACTCTGCATTCCAAAGTTTCTCTATTGGGTTAAGATCTGGTTATTTGGTCTGGTTCTGGTTATCTGTTTATTTGAGTAAAGTGAACTCAGTGTCATGTTCAAAAAAATAATTTGATCTGGTTTTTAGCTTTATAATATGCTGCATTTTACTGATAGATGTTGTTTACATGAAATCCCCATTCTACCTTCTGAATCTCTAAGCAGAAATCAAAACTTATCAGACTCAAAACTCAAGTAGCCTGTTTCCGGTCTTCTGTTGTCTAGTTTTGATGAATTGTAGCCTCAGTTTGTGGTTCTCAGCTGACAGAAGTGTAATCTGTGTGCTCTTCTTCTGCTGCTGCTGTAGATCATTTGTTTCAAGGTTTGTTGTGTTGTATGTTCAGAGATGCTGTTGTAACAAGTGGTTAATTAGGGACCGAGCACCGAACGGTGCAAGGCCCTATTGGAATTGCTCCGTTTATTAGGGACCGAGCACCGAAACGGTGCGTAGGCCCTATTGGAATTGCTCCGTTTATTATTATTAGGGACCGAGCACCGAAACGGTGCGTAGGCCCTATTGGAATTGCTCCGTTTATTAGGGACCGAGCACCGAAACGGTGCGTAGGCCCTATTGGAATTGCTCCGTTTATTATTATTATTATTATTAGGGACCGAGCACCGAAACGGTGCGTAGGCCCTATTGGAATTGCTCCGTTTTTTATTATTATTATTATTATTATTCCGCCCCCTATCGGGGCACTTTTGAGGGGCTAAACATGCCCGAAAACTCATGAAAATTTGCACACACACCAAACGCGGTGTAAATAGCAGGTTGATATGGGTCTCGGAAGTGGGCGTGGCAAAATGACTCGACAGCGCCACCTAGAAAAATTAAACGGACGAGCCCCCGATACACAAATCACGCACATGCACGAAAATTGGCACAGACCTCAAACATGCCAAACCATACGAAAAAGTCTCTTGGAGCCATATCTCAAACCCAACAGGAAGTCTGATATTTTTAACTTCCTGCGGCGAAAAAGTGGCATTTTTGCCATTTCCAGGTGTCGTATTTTAACGAACTCCTCCTAGGGATTTTATCAGATCGACACCAAAATTGAGTTATGTCATCTAAAGGCCTTGGCGATGTTAAATTGCGAAGCTTTAGAGTTTTCATCGATGGCCGTGTCCGTGGCAGCCTCGCAAACTTTGACGATTCGCCACAAAACAGGAAGTCATTATAACTCAGGCATGCATTATCCGATCTGCCTCAAAATTTACACGTTTGATAAGAGTCCTGACCTGAACACGTTTACATGCCGATATCCAGATACAGTTATAGCGCCACCTGCTGGCCACAGGAAATGACATGTTTTACACTGTAACAAACTCCTCCCACAAATTTCATGGTATCAGCACCAAATTTGAGTGCTGTCATCTGAAAGCTCTAGCGATGATATATTGTGAAGCTCTAGAGTTTTCGCAGAGGGGCGTGTCCGTGGCGGCATGACAAACCTCAACGCTTCGCCATGGAACAGGAAGTCCTCATAACTCAACCACACAAAGTCTGATCAGCCTGAAACTTCACATGGTTGATAAACGTCATCTCTTGAACACATCCACATAACAATATTGAAGTGGGCGTGGCAAAATGACTCGACAGCGCCACCTAGAAAAATTAAACGGACGAGCCCCTGATCTACGAATCACGCACATGCGCGAAAATTGGCACACACCTCAAACACGCCAAAACATACGAAAAAGTCTCTTGGAGCCATATCTCAAACCCAACAGGAAGTCAGATATTTTTAACTTCCTGCTGCAAATAAGTGGCATTTTTGCCATTTCCAGGCGTTGTATCTTAACGAACTCCTCCTAGGGATTTTATACTATCGACACCAAAATTGGGTTTTGTCATCTAAAGGCCATGGCGATGTTAAATTGCGGAGCTTTATAGTTTTTGTCGATGGGCGTGTCCGTAGCGGCCCCGCAAACTTTGACGATTCGCCACAAAACCGGAAGTCATTATAACTCAGGCATGCATTATCTGATCTGCCTCAAAATTCACATGTTTAATAAGAGTCCAGACCAGAACACGTTTACATGCCGATATCCAGATACAGTTATAGCGCCACCTGCTGGCCACAGGAAATGTCATGATTTACAGCGTAATAAACTCCTCCCACAATTTTTTTCGTATCAGCACCAAATTTGGTGGGTTGTTATCTGAAAGTTTAAGTGATGATATATTGTCAAGATCTAGAGTTTTTGCAGAGGGGCGTGTCCGTGGCATCATGACAAACCCCAACACTTCGCCGTGGAACAGGAAGTCCTTATATCTCAACCACACAAAGTCAGATCAGCCTGAAACTTCACATGGCTCATAAAAGTCCTCTTCTGAACACATCCCCAAAACAGTAATGAGTCAGTCATAACGCCACCTGCTGGCAGAAGGTTGATAGGCTTATAACTCAGCCAAACAACATCCGATCAGCCTGAAACTTCACATGGTTGATTAAATTCCATTACTGAAGGCATCTACATGCCAATCTTAAGTCATAGTTATAGCGCCACCTGCTGGCAGATGGTAGTTTGCATTATAACTCAACCACACAAAGTCTGATCTGCCTGAAAGTTCACATGGTTGACAAAAGTCCTCTCCTGAACACATTTACATAACAACATTGAGTCTGTCATAGCGCCACCTGCTGACAAAAGGCAGTTTGGCTTATAACTCAGCTAAACAACGTCCAACCTGCCTGAAAATTCACATGGTTGATAAGATTTCTCTCCTGAAGACATCTACATGCCAATCTTGAGTCACAGTCATAGCACCACCTGCTGACAGGAGGAAGTTTGGCATAAATCTATGATTTTCTCGGCTTCTTTATATATATCGGCTTAAAATATTATTGTTCGCTGTTCTCTGTCATCCTGAGGCCACAGGGCGGCGGTGAGCCCGGGTGCGAGGTCCCTATCATCGCTGCTTGCAGCTTTAATTATTATTATTATTCTTCTCTCCAATGAATCGCGATTTAGAGGGGCTAAACATGCCCGAAAACTCACGCAACTTTGCACACGCCTCAGAAGTGGCGAAAATTTACGTTTATTATGGGTCTCGGAAGTGGGTGTGGCAAAATGACTCGACAGCGCCACCTAGAAAAATTAAACGGACGAGCCCCCGATCTACGAATCACGCACATGCACGAAAATTGGCACACACCTCAAACATGCCAAAACATACGAAAAAGTCTCTTGGAGCCATATCTCAAACCCAACAGGAAGTCGGATATTTTTGACTTCCTGCGGCGAAAAAGTGGCGTTTTTGCCATTTCCAGGCGTTGTACTTTAACGAACTCCTCCTAGGGATTTTATCCGATCGACACCAAAATTGGCATTTGTCATCTAAAGGCCTTGGCGATGTTAAATTGCGAAGCTTTAGAGTTTTCGTCGATGGGCGTGTCCGTGGCGGCATCGCAAAGTTTGACGATTCGCCACAAAACAGGAAGTCGTTATAACTCAGGCATGCATCATCCGATCTGCCTCAAAATTCACACGTTTAATAACAGTCCTGACCTGAACACGTTTACATGCCAATATCCAGATACAGTTACAGCGCCACCTGCTGGCCACAGGAAATGACATGTTTTTACAGAGTAACAAACTCCTCCCACAAATTTTATCGCATCAGCACTAAAATTGGGTAGTGTTATCTAAAAGCTCTAGCGATGATATATTGTGAAGATCTAGAGTTTTTGCAGAGGGGTGTGTCCGTGGCGGCATGACAAACCTCAACGCTTCGCCATTGACCAGGAAGGCTTTATAACTCAACCACACAATGTCCGATCTGCCTGAAACTTCACATGGTTGATAAAAGTCCTCTCCTGAACACATCCACATGACAATATTGAAGTGGGCGTGGCAAATAGACTCGACAGCGCCACCTAGAAAAATTAAACGGACGAGCCCCTGATATACGAATCACGCACATGCACGAAAATTGGCACACACCTTAAACACGCCAAAACATACAAAAAAGTCTCTTGGAGCCATATCTCAAACCCAACAGGAAGTTTGATATTTTTAACTTCCTGCGGCAAATAAGTGGCGTTTTTGCCATTTCCAGGCGTTGTATTTTAACGAACTCCTCCTAGGGATTTTATCCTATCGACACCAAAAATGGGTTTTGTCATCTAAAGGCCTTGGCGATGTTAAATTGCGAAGCTTTAGACGTTTTGTCGATGGGCGTGTCCGTGGCGGCCTCGCAAACTTTAACGATTCGCCACAAAACCGGAAGTCATAATAACTCAGGCATGCATTATCCGATCTGCCTCAAAATTCACATGTTTAATAAGAGTCCAGACCAGAACACGTTTACATGCCGATATCCAGATACAGTTATAGCGCCACCTGCTGGCCACAGAAAATGTCATGATTTACAAAGTAATAAACTCATCCCACAAATTTTTTCATATCAGCACCAAATTTGGTTGATTGTGTATCTGAAAGCTCAAGCGATGATATATTGTGAAGATCTAGAGTTTTCGCAGAGGGGCGTGTCTGTGGCGGCATGACAAACCTCAACGCTTCGCCATGAAAAAGGAAGTCCTTATAACTCAACCACACAATGTCTGATCTGCCTGAAACTTCACATGGTTGATTAAATTCCTCTCCTGAAGACATCTACATGACAATACTGAGTCACAGTCATAGCGCCACCTGCTGACAGGAGGAAGTTTGGCATAAATCTGTGGATTTCTCAGGTTTTTTATATATATCGGCTTAAATTGTTATTGTTCGCTGTTCTCTGTCGTCCTGAGGCCACCGGGCGGCGGTGAGCCCGGGTGCGAGGTCCCTATCATCGCTGCTTGCAGCTTTAATTATTATTATTATTATTCTTCTCTCCAATGAATCGCGATTTAGAGGGGCTAAACATGCCCGAAAACTCACGCAACTTTGCACACACCTCAGAAGTGGCGAAAATTTACGTTTGTTATGGGCTTCGGAAGTGGGCGTGGCAAAATGACTCGACAGCGCCACCTAGAAAAATGAAATGGACGAGCCCCCGATCCACGAATCACGCACATGCACGAAAATTGGCACACACCTCAAACATGCCAAAACAGACGAAAAAGTCTCTTGGAGCCATATCTCAAACCCAACAGGAAGTCGGATATTTTTGACTTCCTGCGGCGAAAAAGTGGCGTTTTTGCCATTTCCAAGCGTTGTATTTTAACGAACTCCTCCCAGGGATTTTATCCGATCGACACCAAAATTGGGTTTTGTCATCTAAAGGCCTTGGCAATGTTAAATTGCGAAGCTTTAGAGTTTTCGTCGATGGGCGTGTCCGTGGCGGCCTCGCAAACTTTGACAATTCGCCACAAAACAGGAAGTCTTTATAACTCAGGCATGCATTATCAGATCTGCCTCAAAATTCACACGCTTGATAAGAGTCCTGACCTGAACACGTTTATATGCCAATATCCAGATAAAGTTATAGCGCCACCTGCTGGCCACAGGAAATTACATGTTTTACAGTGTAACAAACTCCTCCCACAAATTTTTTCTTATCAGCACCAAATTTGAGTGGTGTCATCTGAAAGCTCTATCGGTGATATATTGTGAAGATCTAGAGTTTTTGCAGAGGGGCGTGTCCGTGGCGCCATGACAAACCTCAACGCTTCGCCATGGAACAGGAAGTCCTTATAACTCAACCACACAATGTCCGATCTGCCTGAAACTTCACATGGTTGATAAAAGTCCTCTCCTGAACACATCCACATGACAATATTGAAGTGGGCGTGGCAAATTGACTCAACAGCGCCACCTGCAAAAATTAATCGGACGAGCCCCTGATCTATGAATCACGCACATGCACGAAAATTGGCACACACCTCAAACATGCCAAACCATACGAAAAAGTCTCTTGGAGCCATATCTCAAACCCAACAGGAAGTCGGATATTTTTAACTTCCTGCGGCGAAAAAGTGGCATTTTTGCCATTTCCAGGCGTTGTATTTTAACGAACTCCTCCTAGGGATTTTATCCGATCGACACCAAAATTGGGTTTTGTCATCTACAGGCCTTGGCGATGTTAAATTGCGAAGCTTTAGAGTTTTCGTCGATGGGCGTGTCCGTGGCGGCCTCGCAAATTTTGAAGATTCGCCACAAAACAGGAAGTCGTTATAACTCAGGCATGCATTATCCGATCTGCCTCAAAATTCACACGTTTGATAAGAGTCCTGACCTGAACACGTTTAAATGCCGATATCTATATACAGATATAGCGCCACCTGCTGGCCACAGGAATTTACACGATTTACAGAGTAATAAACTCCTCCCACAAATTTTTTTCGTATCAGCACTAAATTTGGTTGGTTGTTATCTGAAAGCTCTAGCGATGATATATTGTAAAGATCTAGAGTTTTTGCAGAGGGGCGTGTGTGTGGTGGCATGACAAACCTCAACGCTTCGCCATGGAACAGGAAGTACTTATAACTCAACCACACAATGTCTGATCTGCCTGAAACTTCACATGATTGATAAAAGTCCTCTTTTGAACACATCTACATAACAATATTGAGTCAGTCATAGCGCCACCTGCTGGCAGAAGGTAGTTTGGCTTGTAACTCGGCCACACAATGTCCGATCTGTCTGAAACTTCACATGGTTGATGAAAGTCCTCTCTTGAGCACATCTACATAATAATATTGAGTCAGAGTCATAGCGCCACCTGCTGGCAGAAGAAATTTTGGCTTGTAACTCGGCCACACAATGTCAGATCTGCCTAAAATGTCACATGGTTGATGAAAGTCCTCTCCTAAACACATCTACATAATAATATTGAGTCTTTCATAGCGCCACCTGCTGGCAGAATGTAGTTTGTCTTAATACACAATCTCCACACAATCTCTGATCTGCCTGAAACTTCACATGGTTGATAAAAGTCCGCTCCTGAACACATCCACATAACAATAATGAGTCAGTCATAACGCCACCTGCTGGCAGAAGGTAGTTTGGCTTATAACTCAGCCACACAATGTCCTATGTGCCTGAAACTTCACATGGTTGATAAGATTCCTCTCCGGAAGACATCTACATGCCAATCTTAAGTCACAGTTATAGCGCCACCTGCTGACAGGAGGAAGTTTGGCATAAATCTGTGATTTTCTTAGATCTTTTTTTATATATTGGCTTAAATTATTATTGTTCGCTGTTCTCTGTCATCGTAATGTCACCGGGCGGCGGTGAGCCCGGGTGCGAGGTCCCTATCATCGCTGCTTGCAGCTTTAATTATTAGGGACCGAGCACCGAAACGGTGCGTAGGCCCTATTGGAATTGCTCCGTTTATTATTATTATTAGGGACCGAGCACCGAACATTGCAAGGCCCTATTGGAATTGCTCCGTTTATTATTAGGGACCGAGCACCGAAACGGTGCGTAGGCCCTATTGGAATTGCTCCGTTTATTATTATTATTATTATTATTATTATTATTATTATTATTCTCCTCCGGAATGAATCGCGATTTTGAGGGGCTAAACATGGCCGAAAACTCACGCAACTTTGCACACGCCTCAGAAGTGGTGAAAATTTACGTTTATTATGGGCTTCGGAAGTGGGCGTGGCAAAATGACTCGACAGCGCCACCTAGAAAAATTAAACGGACGAGCCCCCGATCCACGAATCACGCACATGCACGAAAATTGGCACACACCTCAAACATGCCAAAACATACGAAAAAGTCTCTTGGAGCCATATCTCAAACCCAACAGGAAGTCGGATATTTTTTACTTCCTGCGGCGAAAAAGTGGCGTTTTTGCCATTTCCAGGCGTTGTATTTTAACGAACTCCTCCTAGGGATTTTATCCGATCGACACCAAAATTGGGTTTTGATATCTAAAGGCCTTGGCGATGTTAAATTGCGAAGCTTTAGAGTTTTCGTCGATGGGCGTGTCCGTGGCGGCCTCGCAAACTTTGACGATTCGCCACAAAACAGGAAGTCGTTATAACTCAGGCATGCATTATCCGATCTGCCTCAAAATTCATACGCTTGATAAGCGTCCTGACCTGAACACGTTTACATGCCAATATCCAGATACAGTTACAGCGCCACCTGCTGGCCACAGGAAATGACATGATTTACGGAATTATAAACTCCTCCCACAAATTTTATCGTATCAACACCAAAATTGAGTGGTGTTATCTGAAAGCTTTAGCGATGTTATATTGTGAAGATCTAGAGTTTTCGCAGAGGGGCGTGTCCGTGGCGGTATGACAAACCTCAACGCTTCGCCATGGAACAGGAAGTCCTTATAACTCAACCACACAATGTCCGATCTGCCTGAAACTTCACATGGTTGATAAACGTCATCTCTTGAACACATCCACATAACAATATTGAAGTGGGCGTGGCAAAATGACTCGACAGCGCCACCTAGAAAAATTAAATGGACGAGCCCCCGATCTACGAATCACGCACATGCACAAAAATTGGCACACACCTCAAACATGGAAAAACATACGAAAAAGTCTCTTGGAGCCATATCTCAAACCCAACAGGAAGTCGGATATTTTTAACTTCCTGTGGCGAAAAAGTGGCGCTTTTGCCATTTCCAGGCGTTGTATTTTAACGAACTCCTCCTAGGGATTTTATCTGATAAACACCAAAATTGGGTTTTGTCATCTTAAAGCCTTGGTGATGTTAGATTGCGAAGCTTTAGAGTTTTCATCGATGGGCGTGTCCGTGGCGGCCTCGCAAACTTTGATGATTCGCCACAAAACAGGAAGTCTTTATAACTCTGGCATGCAATATTCGATCTGCCTCAAAATTCACACATTTAATAACAGTCCTGACCTGATCAGGTTTACGTGCTGATATCCAGTTACAGCTATAGCGCCACCTGCTGGCCACAGGAAATGACATGTTTGACACTCTAACAAACTCCTCCCACAAACTTTCCCGTATCAGCACCAAAATAGAGTGAAGTCATCTGAAAGCTCTAGCGATGATATATTGTGAAGATCTAGAGTTTTTGCAGAGGGGCGTGTCTGTGGTGGCATGACAAACCTCAACGCTTCGCCATGGAACAGGAATTTCTTATAACTCAACCACACAATGTCTGATCTGCCTGAAACTTCACATGATTGATAAAAGTCCTCTCCTGAACACATCCACATAACAATATTGAGTCAGTCATAGCGCCACCTGCTGGCAGAAGGTAGTTTGGCTTGTAACTCGGCCACACAATGTCAGATCTGCCTAAAATGTCACATGGTTGATAAAAGTCCTCTCCAAAACACATCTACATAATAATATTGAGTCAATCATAACGCCACCTGCTGGCAGAAGGTAGTTTGGCTTATAACTCAGCCACACAATGTCCCATGTGCCTGAAATTTTACATGGTTGATAAGATTCCTCTCCGGAAGACATCTACATGCCAATCTTAAGTCACAGTTATAGCGCCACCTGCTGACAGATGGTAGTTTGCAGTATAACTCAACCACACAAAGTCCGATCTGGCTGAAACTTCACAAGTTTGATAAAAGTCCTCTCCTGAACACATCTACATAACAACATTGAGTCTGTCATAGCGCCACCTGCTGACAAAAGGCAGTTTGGCTTATAACTCAGCAAAACAATGTCCGATCTGCCTGAAACTTCACATGGTTGATAAGTTTCCTCTCCTGAAGACATCTACATGCCAATCGTGAGTCACAGTTATAGCGCCACCTGCTGACAGGAGGAAATTTGGCATAAATCTGTTATTTTCTCAGATTTTTTTATTATATCGGCTTAAATTATTACTGTTCGCTGTTCTCTGTCATCCTGAGGCCACCGGGCGGCGGTGAGCCCGAGTGCGAGGTCCCTATCATCGCTGCTTGCAGCTTTAATTATTATTCTTCTTCTTCTTCTTCTTCTTCTTCTTCTTCCGCGGAATGAATCGCGGTTTTGAGGGGCTAAACATGCCCGAAAACTCACGAAACTTTGCACACGCCTCAGAAGTGGCGAAAATTTACGTTTGTTAAGGGCTTCGGAAGTGGGCGTGGCAAAATGACTCGACAGCGCCACCTAGAAAAATTAATCGGACGAGCCCCCGATATACGAATCACGCACATGCACGAAAATTGGCACACACCTCAAACATGGCAAAACATACGAAAAAGTCTCTTGGAGCCATATCTCAAACCCAACAGGAAGTCGGATATTTTTAACTTCCTGCGGCGAAAAAGTGGCGTTTTTGCCATTTCTAGGCGTTGTATTTTAACGAACTCCTCCTAGGGATTTTATCCGATCGACACCAAAATTGGGTTTTGTCATCTAAAGGCCTTGGTGATGTTAAATTGCGAAGCTTTAGAGTTTTCGTCGATGGGCGTGTCCGTGGCGGCCTCGCAAACTTTGCAATTCGCCACAAAACAGGAAGTCGTTATAACTCAGGCATGCATTATCCGATCTGCCTCAAAATTCACACGCTCGATAAGCGTCCTGACCTGAACACGTTTACATGCCAATATCCAGATACAGTTACAGCGCCACCTGCTGGCCACAGGAAATGACATAATTTACGGAGTAATAAACTCCTCCCACAAATTTTATCGTATCAGCACCAAAATTGGGTGGTGTTATCTGAAAGCTCTAGCGATGATATATTGTGAAGATCTAGAGTTTTCGCAGAGGGGCGTGTCCGTGGCGGTATGACAAACCTCAACGCTTCGCCATGGAACAGGAAGTCCTGATAACTCAACCACACAATGTCCGATCTGCCTGAAACTTCACATGGTTGATAAACGTCATCTCTTGAACACATCCACATAACAATATTAAAGTGGGCGTGGCAAAATGACTCGACAGCGCCACCTAGAAAAATTAAACGGATGAGCCCCCGAGCTACGAATCACGCACATGCACGAAAATTGGCACACACCTCAAACATGCCAAAACATACGAAAAAGTCTCCTGGAGCCATATCTCAAACCCAACAGGAAGTCAGATATTATTAACTTCCTGCGGCGAAAAAGTGGCATTTTTGCCATTTCCAGGCGTTGTATTTTAACGAACTCCTCCTAGGGATTTTATCCAATCAACACCAAAATTGGGTTTTGTCATCTTAAAGCCTTGGTGATAATAAATTGCGAAGCTTTAGAGTTTTCATCGATGGGTGTGTCCATGGCGGCCTCGTAAACTTTGATGATTCGCCACCAAACAGGAAATCGTTATAACTCAGGCATGCAATATTCGATCTGCCTCAAAATTCACACATTTAATAACAGTCCTGACCTAACCAGGTTTACGTGCCGATATCCAATTACAGTTTTAGCGCCACCTGCTGGCCACAGGAAATGACATGTTTGACACTATAACAAACTCCTACCACAAACTTTCCCGTATCAGCGCCAAAATAGAGTGGTGTCATCTGAAAGCTCTAGCGATGATATATTGTGAAGATCTAGAGTTTTTGCAGAGGGGCGTGTCTGTGGTGGCATGACAAACCTCAACGCTTCGCCATGGAACAGGAAGTCCTTATAACTCAACCACACAATGTCCGATCTACCTGAAACTTCACATGATTGATAAAAGTCCTCTCCTGAACACATCTACATAACAATATTGAGTCAGTCAAAGCGCCACCTGCTGGCAGAGGGTAGTTTGGCTTGTAACTCGGCCACACAATGTCCGATCTGCCTGAAACTTCACATGGTTGATGAAAGTCCTCTCCTGAGCACATCTACATGATAATATTGAGTCAAAGTCATAGCGCCACCTGCTGGCAGAAGGAAGTTTGGCTTGTAAGTCGGCCACACAATGTCAGATCTGCCTAAAATGTCACATGGTTGATGAAAGTCCTCTCCTGAGCACATCTACATAATAATATTGAGTCTTTAATAGCGCCACCTGCTGGCAGAATGTAGTTTGTCTTATAACACAATCTCCACACAATCTCTTATCTGTCTGAAACTTCCCATGGTTGATAAAAGTCCACTCCTGAAGACATCCACATAACAATATTGAGTCAGTCATAACGCCACCTGCTGGCAGAAGGTAGTTTGGCTTATAACTCAGCCACACAATGTCCCATGTGCCTGAAACTTCACATGGTTGATTAAATTCCTCTCCTGAAGACATCTACATGCCAATCTTGAGTCACAGTTATAGCGCCACCTGCTGACAGGAGGAAGTTTAGCATAAATCTGTGATTTTCTTAGTTTTTTTTAAATATATTGGCTTATATTATTATTGTTCGCTGTTCTCTGTCATCGTAAGGTCACCGGGCGGCGGTGAGCCCGGGTGCGAGGTCCCTATCATTGCTGCTTGCAGCTTTAATTATTATTATTATTATTATTATTCTTTTCCGGAATGAATCGCGATTTTGAGGGGCTAAACATGCCCGAAAACTCACGGAACTTTGCACACGCCTCAGAAGTGGCGAAAATTTACGTTTATTATGGGTCTCGGAAGTGGGCGTGGCAAAATGACTCGACAGCGCCACCTAGAAAAATTAAACGGACGAGCCCCCGATCCACGAATCACGCACATGCACGAAAATTGGCACACACCTCAAACATGCCAAAACATACGAAAAAGTCTCTTGGAGCCATATCTCAAATCCAACAGGAAGTCAGATATTTTTAACTTCCTGCAGCGAAAAAGTGGCATTTTTGCCATTTCCAGGCGTTGTATTTTAACGAACTCCTCCTAGGGATTTTATCCGATCAACACCAAAATTAGGTTTTGTCATCTAAAGGCCTTGGCGATGTTAAATTGCGAAGCTTTAGAGTTTTCGTCGATGGGTGTGTCCGTGGCGGCTTCGCAAACTTTGACGATTCGCCACAAAACAGGAAGTCATTATAACTCAGTGATACATTATCCGATCTGCCTCAAAATTCACACGCTTGATAAGCGTCCTGACCTGAACACGTTTACATGCCACTATCCAGATACAGTTATAGCGCCACCTGCTGGCCACAGGAAATGACATGTTTTACAGTGTGACAAACTCCTCCCACAAACTTTATTGTACCAGCACCAAATTTGAGTGGTGTTATCTGAAAGCTCTAGCGATGATATATTGTGAAGATCTAGAATTTTCGCAGAGGGGCGTGTCTGTGGCGGCATGACAAACCTCAACGCTTCGCCATGGAACAGGAAGTCCTTATAACTCAACCACACAATGTCCGATCAGCCTAAAACTTCACATGCTTGATAAAAGTCCTTTCCCGAACACATCCCCATAACAATAGTGAAGTGGGCGTGGCAAAATGACTCGACAGCGCCACCTATAAAAATTAAACGGACGAGCCCCTGATCTACGAATCACGCACATGCACGAAAATTGGCACACACCTCAACCACGCCAAAACATACGAAAAAGTCTCTTGGAGCCATATCTCAAACCCAACAAGAAGTCGGATATTTTTAACTTCCTGCGGCAAATAAGTGGCATTTTTGCCATTTCCAGGCGTTGTATTTTAACGAACTCCTCCTAGGGATTTTATCTGATCGACACCAAAATTAGGTTTTGTCATCTAAAGGCCTTGGCGATGTTAAATTGTGAAGCTTTAGAGTTTTTGTCAATGGGCGTGTCCATGGCGGCCTCGCAAACTTTGACGATTCGCCACAAAATCGGAAGTCATTATAACTCAGGCATGCATTATCTAATCTGCCTCAAAATTCACATGTTTAATAAGAGTCCTGACCTGAACACATTTACATGGCAATATCCAGATACAGTTACAGCGCCACCTGCTGGCCACAAGAAATGTCATGATTTACAGAGTAATAAACTCCTCCCACAAAATTTTTCGTATCAGCTCCAAGTTTGGTTGGTTGTTATCTGAAAGTTCTAGCAATTACATTTTGTTAGGGTCTGAAATTTTCACAGAAGGGCGTGTCTGTGGCAGCATGACAAACCTCAACGCTTCGCCATGGAACAGGAAGTCCTCATAACTCAACCACACAAAGTCCGATCAGCCTGAAACTTCACATGGTTGATAAAAGTCCTCCCCTGAACACATTCACATAACAATATTGAGTCACAGTCATAGCGCCACCTGATAGCAGAAGGTAGTTTGGCTTATAACTCAGCCAAACAATGTCCGATCTGCCTGAAAATTCACAGGTTAGATGAGATGCCTCTCCTAAAGACATCTACATGCCGATCTTGAGTCACAGATATAGCGCCACCTGCTGACAGGAGGAAGTTTTGCATAAATCTGTGATTTTTCTCAGGTTCTTTATATATATCGGCTGAAATTAATATTGTTCGCTGTTCTCTGTTATCCTGAGGCTACCGGGCGGCGGTGAGCCTGGGTGCGAGGTCCCTATCATCGCTGCTTGCAGCTTTAATTATTATTATTATTATTATTATTATTATTATTCTCCTCCGGAATGAATCACGATTTTGAGGGGCTAAACATGCCCGAAAACTCACGGAACTTTGCACACGCCTCAGAAGTGGCGAAAATTTACGTTTATTATGGGTCTCGTTAGTGGGTGTGGCAAAATGACTCGACAGCGCCACCTAGAAAAATTAAACAGACGAGCCCCCGATCTACGAATCACGCACATGCACGAAAAATGGCACACACCTCAAACATGCCAAAACATACAAAAAAGTCTCTTGGAGCCATATCTCAAACCCAACAGGAAGTCGGATATTTTTGACTTCCTGCGGCGAAAAAGTGGCGTTTTTGCCATTTCCAGGCGTTATATTTTAACGAACTCCTCCTAGGGATTTTATCCGATCGACACCAAAATTGGGTTTTGTCATCTAAAGGCCTTGGCGATGTTAAATTGCGAAGCTTTAGAGTTTTCGTCGATGGGCGTGTCCGTGGCGGCCTCGCAAAGTTTGACGATTCGCCAAAAAACAGGAAGTCGTTATAACTCAGGCATGCATTATCAGATCTGCCTCAAAATTCACACGCTTGATAAGAGTCCTGACCTGAACACGTTTACATGCTGATATCTATATACAGTTATAGCGCCACCTGCTGGCCACAGGAAATGAAATGATTTACAGAGTAATAAACTCCTCCCACAAATTTTTTCGTATCAGCACCAAATTTGGGTTGTGTTATCTGAAAGCTCTAGCGATGATATATTGTGAAGATCTAGAGTTTTGGCAGAGGGGCGTGTCCGTGGCGGCATGACAAACCTCAACGCTTCGCCATGGAATAAGAAGACCTTATAACTCAACCACACAAAGTCCGATCTGCCTGAAACTTCACATGGTTGATAAAAGTCCTCTCCTGAACACATCCCCATAACAATAATGAAGTGGGCATGGCAAAATGACTCGACAGCGCCACCTACAAAAATTAAACGGACAAGCCCCTGATCTACGAATCACGCACATGCACGAAAATTGTCACACACCTCAAACACGGCAAAACATACGAAAAAGTCTCTTGGAGCCATATCTCAAACCCAACAGGAAGTCGGATATTTTTAACTTCCTGCGGCAAATAAGTGGCATTTTTGCCATTTCCAGGCGTTGCATCTTAACGAACTCCTCCTAGGGATTTTATGCTATCGACACCAAAATTGGGTTTTGTCATCTAAAGGCCTTGGCGATGTTAAATTGCGAAGCTTTAGAGTTTTTGTCGATGGGCGTGTCCGTGGCGGCCTCGCAAACTTTGATGATTCGCCACAAAACCGGAAGTCATTATAACTCAGGCATGCATTATCAGATCTGCCTTAAAATCCACACGTTTAATAAGAGTCCAGACCAGAACACATTTACATGCCAATATCCAGATACAGTTATAGCGCCACCTGCTGGCCACAGGAAATTACATGATTTACAGAGTAATAAAATCCTCCCACAAATTTTTTTCGTATCAGCACTAAATTTGGTTGGTTGTTATCTGAAAGCTCAAGCGATGATATATATTGTGAAGATTTAGAGTTTTTGCGGAGGGGCGTGTATGTGGTGGCATGACAAACCTCAATGCTTCGCCATGAAACAGTAAGTCCTTATACCTCAACCACACAATGTCCGATCTGCCTGAAACTTCACATGGTTGATTAAATTTCCCTCTTGAACATATCCCCATACCTATATTGAGTCACAGTCATAGCGCCACCTGCTGACAGAAGGAATTTTACCTTATAACTTAACCACACAATGTCTGATCTGCCTGAAACTACACATGGTTGATTAAATTCCTCTTCTGAAGACATTTAAAAGCCAATATTGAATCTGTCATAGTGCCACCTGCTGGCAGATGGTAGTTTGGCTTATAACTCAGCCACACAATGCCTGACCTGCCTGAAACTGTACATTGTGGATAAAAGTCATCTCCTAAACACATCTACATAATAATATTGAGTCTGTCATAGCGCCACCTGCTGGCAGAATGTAGTTTGGCTTATAACTCAGCAACACAATCTCTGATCTGCCTGAAACTTCAAATGGTTGATTAAATTCCTCTCCTCAACACATCCACATAACAACATTGAGTCAGTCATAGCGCCACCTGCTGGCAGAAGGTAGTTTGGCTTATAACTCAGCCAAACAATGTCCTATCTGCCTGAAAAATCACACGGTTGATAAGACTCTTCTACTGAAGGCATCTACATAACAATCTTTAGTCACAATTATAGCGCCACCTGCTGACAGGAGGAAGTTCGGCATAAATCTTTAATTTTCTCTGGTTATTTATATATATCTGCTTAAATTAATGTTGTTCGCTGTTCTCTGTCATCCTGAGGCCACCGGGCGGCGGTGAGCCCGGGTGCGAGGTCCCTATCATCGCTGCTTGCAGCTTTAATTATTATTATTATTATTCTCCTGCGGAATGAATCGCGGTTTTGAGGGGCTAAACATGCCCGAAAACTCACGCAACTTTGCACACGCCTCAGAAGTGGCGAAAATTTACGTTTGTTATGGGCTTCGAAAGTGGGCATGGCAAAATGACTCGACAGCGCCACCTAGAAAAATTAAACGGACGAGCCCCCGATCCACGAATCACGCACATGCACAAAAATTGGCACACACCTCAAACATGCCAAAACATACGAAAAAGTCTCTTGGAGCCATATCTCAAACCCAACAGGAAGTCAGATATTTTTAACTTCCTGCAGCGAAAAAGTGGCGTTTTTGCCATTTCCAGGCGTTGTATTTTAACGAACTCCTCCTAGGGATTTTATCCAATCGACACCAGAATTGGGTTTTGTCATCTAAAGGCCTTGGCGATGTTAAATTGCGAAGCTTTAGAGTTTTCGTCGATGGGCGTGTCCGTGGCGGCCTCGCAAACTTTGACGATTCGCCACAAAAGAGGAAGTAGTTATAACTCAGGCATGCATTATCAGATCTGCCTCAAAATTCACACGCTTGATAAGAGTCCTGACCTGAACACGTTTACATGCCGCTATCCAGACACAGTTACAGCGCCACCTGCTGGCCACAGGAAATGACATGATTTACGGAGTTATAAACTCCTCCCACAAATTTTATCGTATCAACACCAAAATTGAGTGGTGTTATCTGAAAGCTCTAGCGATGGTATATTGTGAAGATCTAGAGTTTTCGCAGAGGGGTGTGTCCGTGGCGGTATGACAAACCTCAACGCTTCGCCATGGAACAGGAAGTCCTTATAACACAACCACACAATGTCCGATCTGCCTGAAACTTCATATGGTTGATAAACGTCATCTCTTGAACACATCCAAATAACAATATTGAAGTGGGCGTGGCAAAATGACTCGACAGCGCCACCTAGAAAAATTAAACGGACGAGCCCCCGATCTACGAATCACGCACATGCACAAAAATTGGCACACACCTCAAACATGGCAAAACATACGAAAAAGTCTCTTGGAGCCATATCTCAAACCCAACAGGAAGTCGGATATTTTTAACTTCCTGTGGCCAAAAAGTGGCTCTTTTGCCATATTCAGGCGTTGTATTTTAACAAACTCCTCCTAGGGATTTTATCTGATAATTACCAAAATTGGGTTTTGTCATCTTAAAGCCTTGGTGATGTTAAATTGCGAAGCTTTAGAGTTTTCATAGATGGGCGTATCCGTGGCGGCCTCGCAAACTTTGATGATTCGCCACAAAACAGGAAGTCTTTATAACTCTGGCATGCAATATTCGGTCTGCCTCAAAATTCACACATTTAATAACAGTCCTGACCTGATCAGGTTTTTGTGCCGATATCTAGTTACAGTTATAGCGCCACCTGCTGGCCACAGGAAATGACATGTTTGACACTGTAACAAACTCCTTCCACAAACTTTCCCGTATCAGCACCAAAATAGAGTGGTGTCATCTGAAAGCTCTAGCGATGATATATTGTGAAGATCTAGAGTTTTTGCAGAAGGGCGTGTCCGTGGCGGCATGACAAACCTCAACGCTTCGCCATGGAACAGGAATTTCTTATAACTCAACCACACAATGTCCGATCTGCCTGAAACTTCACATGGTTGATGAAAGTCCTCTTCTGAACACATCCACATAACAATATTGAGTCAGTCATAGCACCACCTGCTGGCAGAAGAAATTTTGGCTTGTAACTCGGCCACACAATGTCAGATCTGCCTAAAATGTCACATGGTTGATGAAAGTCCTCTCCTAAACACATCTACATAATAATATTGAGTCTTTCATAGCGCCACCTGCTGGCAGAATGTAGTTTGTCTTAAAACAAAATCTCCACACAATCTCTGATCTGCCTGAAACTTCACATGTTTGATAAAAGTCCGCTCCTGAACACATCCACATAACAATATTGAGTCAGTCATAATGCCACCTGCTGGCAGAAGGTAGTTTGGCTTATAACTCAGCCACACAATGTCCCATGTGCCTGAAACTTCACATGGTTGATAACATTCTTCTCAGGAAGACATCTACATGCCAATCTTAAGTCACAGTTATAGCGCCACCTGCTGACAGGAGGAAGTTTGGCATAAATCTGTGATTTTCTTAGATCTTTTTTTATATATTGGCTTAAATTATTATTGTTCGCTGTTCTCTGTCATCGTAAGGTCACCGGGCGGCGGTGAGCCTGGGTGCGAGGTCCCTATCATCGCTGCTTGCAGCTTTAATTCTTCTTCTTCTTCTTCTTCTTCCGCGGAATGAATCGCGGTTTTGAGGGGCTAAACATGCCCGAAAACTCACGCAACTTTGCACACGCCTCAGAAGTGGCGAAAATTTACGTTTGTTAAGGGCTTCGGAAGTGGGCGTGGCAAAATGACTCGACAGCGCCACCTAGAAAAATTAAACGGACGAGCCCCCGATCCACGAATCACGCACATGCACGAAAATTGGCACACACCTCAAACACACCAAAACATACGAAAAAGTCTCTTGGAGCCATGTCTCAAACCCAACAGGAAGTCGGATATTTTTAACTTCCTGCGGCGAAAAAGTGGCGTTTTTGCCATTTCCAGGTGTTGTATTTTAACGAACTCCTCCTAGGGATTTTATCCGATCGACACCAAAATTGGGTTTTGTCATCTAAAGGCCTTGGCGATGTTAAATTGCGAAGCTTTAGAGTTTTCATCGATGGGCGTGTCCGTGGCGGCCTCGCAAACTTTGACGATTCGCCACAAAAGAGGAAGTCGTTATAACCCAGGCATGCATTATTCGATCTGCCTCAAAATTCACACGCTTGATAAGCGTCCTGACCTGAACACGTTTACATGCCAATATCCAGATACAGTTACAGCGCCACCTGCTGGCCACAGGAAATGACATGATTTACGGAGTTATAAACTACTCCCACAAATTTTATCGTATCAACACCAAAATTGAGTGGTGTTATCTGAAAGCTCTAGCGATGTTATATTGTGAAGATCTAGAGTTTTCGCCGAGGGGTGTGTCCGTGGCGGTATGACAAACCTCAACGCTTCGCCATGGAACAGGAAGTCCTTATAACACAACCACACAATGTCCGATCTGCCTGAAACTTCACATGGTTGATAAACGTTATCTCTTGAAGACATCCACATAACAATATTGAAGTGGGCGTGGCAAAATGACTCGACAGCGCCACCTAGAAAAATTAAACGGATGAGCCCCCGATCTACGAATCATGCACATGCACAAAAATTGGCACACACCTCAAACATGGCAAAACATACGAAAAAGTCTCTTGGAGCCATATCTCAAACCCAACAGGAAGTCGGATATTTTTAACTTCCTGTGGCGAAAAAGTGGCGCTTTTGCCATTTTCAGGCGTTGTATTTTAACGAACTCCTCCTAGGGATTTTATCCGATCGACACCAAAATTGGTTTTTGTCATCTAAAGGCCTTGGCGATGTTAAATTGCGAAGCTTTAGAGTTTTCATTGATGGGCGTGTCCGTGGCGGCCTCGCAAACTTTGATGATTCGCCACAAAACAGGAAGTCTTTATAACTCAGGCATGCATTATCCGATCTGCCTCAAAATTCACACATTTAATAACAGTCCTGACCTGATTAGGTTTACGTGCCGATATCCAGTTACAGTTATAGTGCCACCTGCTGGCCACAGGAAATGACATGTTTGACACTGTAACAAACTCCTCCCACAAACTTTCCCGTATCAGCACCAAAATAGAGTGGTGTCATCTGAAAGCTCTAGCGATGATATATTGTGAAGATCTAGAGTTTTTGCAGAGGGGCGTGTCTGTGGTGGCATGACAAACCTCAACGCTTCGCCATGGAACAGGAATTTCTTATAACTCAACCACACAATGTCTGATCTGCCTGAAACTTCACATGATTGATAAAAGTCCTCTCCTGAACACATCCACATAACAATATTGAGTCAGAGTCATAGCGCCACCTGCTGGCAGAAGGAATTTTGGCTTGTAACTCGGCCACACAATGTCAGATCTGCCTAAAATGTCACATGGTTGATGAAAGTCCTCTCCTAAACACATATACATAATAATATTGAGTCTTTCATAGCGCCACCTGCAGGCAGAATGTAGTTTGTCTTAAAACACAATCTCCACACAATCTCTGATCAGCCTGAAACTTCACATGGTTGATAAAAGTCCACTCCTGAACACATCCACATAACATTATTGAGTCAGTCATAACGCCACCTGCTGGCAGAAGGTAGTTTGGCTTATAACTCAGCCACACAATGTCTCATCTGCCTGAAACTTCACATGGTTGATAAGATTCCTCTCCGGAAGACATCTACATGCCAATCTTGAGTCACAGTTATAGCGCCACCTGCTGACAGAAGGAAGTTTGGCATAAATCTGTGATTTTCTTAGATTTTTAAAAATATATTGGCTTAAATTAATATTGTTCGCTGTTCTCTGTTATTGTAAGGTCACTGGGCGGCGGTGAGCCCGGGTGCGAGGTCCCTATCATCGCTGCTTGCAGCTTTAATTAGGGACCGAGCACCGAAACGGTGCGTAATCCCTATTGGAATTGCTCCGTTTATTATTATTATTATTATTATTATTATTATTATTATTCTCCTCCGGAATGAATCGCGATTTTGATGGGCTAAACATGCCCGAAAACTCACGGAACTTTGCACACGCCTCAGAAGTGGCGAAAATTTACGTTTATTATGGGTCTCGGTAGTGGGTGTCGCAAAATGACTCGACAGCGCCACCTAGAAAAATTAAACGGACGAGCCCCCGATCTACGAATCACGCACATGCACGAAAAATGGCACACACCTCAAACATAACAAAACATACGAAAAAGTCTCTTGGAGCCATATCTCTAACCCAACAGGAAGTCGGATATTTTTGACTTCCTGCGGCGAAAAAGTGGCGTTTTTGCCATTTCCAGGCGTTGTATTTTAACGAACTCCTCCTAGGGATTTTATCCGATCGACACCAAAATTGGGTTTTGTCATCTAAAGGCCTTGGCGATGTTAAATTGCGAAGCTTTAGAGTTTTCGTCGATGGGCGTGTCCATGGCGGCCTCGCAAAGTTTGACGATTCGCCACAAAACAGGAAGTCGTTATAACTCAGGCATGCATTATCAGATCTGCCTCAAAATTCACACGCTTGATAAGAGTCCTGACCTAAACAGGTTTACATGCTGATATCTATATACAGATATAGCGCCACCTGCTGGCCACAGGAAATGAAATGATTTACAGAGTAATAAACTCCTCCCACAAATTTTTTCGTATCAGCACCAAATTTGGGTTGTGTTATCTGAAAGCTCTAGCGATGATATATTGTGAAGATCTAGAGTTTTGGCAGAGGGGCGTGTCCGTGGCAGCATGACAAACCTCAACGCTTCGCCATGGAATAAGAAGACCTTATAACTCAACCACACAAAGTCCGATCTGCCTGAAACTTCACATGGTTGATAAAAGTCCTCTCCTGAACACATCCCCATAACAATAATGAAGTGGGCGTGGCAAAATGACTCGACAGCGCCACCTAGAAAAATTAAACGGACAAGCCCCTGATCTACGAATCACGCACATGCACGGAAATTGTCACACACCTCAAACACGGCAAAACATACGAAAAAGTCTCTTGGAGCCATATCTCAAACCCAACAGGAAGTCGGATATTTTTAACTTCCTGCGGCAAATAAGTGGCATTTTTGCCATTTCCAGGCGTTGCATCTTAACGAACTCCTCCTAGGGATTTTATGCTATCGACACCAAAATTGGGTTTTGTCATCTAAAGGCCTTGGCGATGTTAAATTGCGAAGCTTTAGAGTTTTTGTCGATGGGCGTGTCCGTGGCAGCCTCGCAAACTTTGATGATTCGCCACAAAACCGGAAGTCATTATAACTCAGGCATGCATTATCCGATCTGCCTTAAAATCCACACGTTTAATAAGAGTCCATACCAGAACACATTTACATGCCAATATCCAGATACAGTTATAGCGCCACCTGCTGGCCACAGGAAATTACATGATTTACAGAGTAATAAACTCCTCCCACAAATTTTTTTCGTATCAGCACCAAAATTGAGTGGTGTTATCTGAAAGCTCTAGCGATGTTATATTGTGAAGATCTAGAGTTTTCGCAGAGGGGTGTGTCCGTGGCGGTATGACAAACCTCAACGCTTCGCCATGGAACAGGAAGTCCTTATAACACAACCACACAATGTCCGATCTGCCTGAAACTTCACATGGTTGATAAACGTCATCTCTTGAACACATCCACATAACAATATTGAAGTGGGCGTGGCAAAATGACTCGACAGCGCCACCTAGAAAAATTAAACGGACGAGCCCCCGATCTACGAATCACGCACATGCACAAAAATTGGCACACACCTCAAACATGGCAAAACATACGAAAAAGTCTCTTGGAGCCATATCTCAAACCCAACAAGAAGTCGGATATTTTTAACTTCCTGTGGCCAAAAAGTGGCTCTTTTGCCATATTCAGGCGTTGTATTTTAACAAACTCCTCCTAGGGATTTTATCTGATAATTACCAAAATTGGGTTTTGTCATCTTAAAGCCTTGGTGATGTTAAATTGCGAAGCTTTAGAGTTTTCATAGATGGGCGTATCCGTGGCGGCCTCGCAAACTTTGATGATTCGCCACAAAACAGGAAGTCTTTATAACTCTGGCATGCAATATTCGGTCTGCCTCAAAATTCACACATTTAATAACAGTCCTGACCTGATCAGGTTTTTGTGCCGATATCTAGTTACAGTTATAGCGCCACCTGCTGGCCACAGGAAATGACATGTTTGACACTGTAACAAACTCCTTCCACAAACTTTCCCGTATCAGCACCAAAATAGAGTGGTGTCATCTGAAAGCTCTAGCAATGATATATTGTGAAGATCTAGAGTTTTTGCAGAAGGGCGTGTCCGTGGCGGCATGACAAACCTCAACGCTTCGCCATGGAACAGGAATTTCTTATAACTCAACCACACAATGTCCGATCTGCCTGAAACTTCACATGGTTGATGAAAGTCCTCTTCTGAACACATCCACATAACAATATTGAGTCAGTCATAGCGCCACCTGCTGGCAGAAGAAATTTTGGCTTGTAACTCGGCCACACAATGTCAGATCTGCCTAAAATGTCACATGGTTGATGAAAGTCCTCTCCTAAACACATCTACATAATAATATTGAGTCTTTCATAGCGCCACCTGCTGGCAGAATGTAGTTTGTCTTAAAACAAAATCTCCACACAATCTCTGATCTGCCTGAAACTTCACATGGTTGATAAAAGTCCGCTCCTGAACACATCCACATAACAATATTGAGTCAGTCATAATGCCACCTGCTGGCAGAAGGTAGTTTGGCTTATAACTCAGCCACACAATGTCCCATGTGCCTGAAACTTCACATGGTTGATAACATTCTTCTCCGGAAGACATCTACATGCCAATCTTAAGTCACAGTTATAGCGCCACCTGCTGACAGGAGGAAGTTTGGCATAAATCTGTGATTTTCTTAGATTTTTTTTATATATTGGCTTAAATTATTATTGTTCGCTGTTCTCTGTCATCGTAAGGTCACCGGGCGGCGGTGAGCCTGGGTGCGAGGTCCCTATCATCGCTGCTTGCAGCTTTAATTAGGGACCGAGCACCGAAACGGTGCGTAGGCCCTATTGGAATTGCTCCGTTTTTTATTATTATTATTATTATTATTCCGCCCCCAACCGGGGCACTTTTGAGGGTCTAAACATGCCCGAAAACTCACGAAAATTTGCACACACACCAAACGCGGTGTAAATGGCTGGGTTTTAGGGGTTTCGGAAGTGGGCGTGGCAAAATGACTCGACAGCGCCACCTAGAAAATTTAAAAGGACGAGCCCCCGATCCACGAATCACGTACATGCAAGAAAATTGGCACATACCTCAAACATGCCAAAACATACGAAAAAGTCTCTTGGAGCCATATCTCAAACCCAACAGGAAGTCGGATATTTTGTACTTCCTGCGGCGAAAAAGTGGCAATTTTGCCATTTTCAGGTGTTGTATTTTAACGAACTCCTCCTAGGGATTTTATCCGATCGACACCAAAATTGGGTTTTGTCATCTAAAGGCCTTGGCGATGTTAAATTGCGAAGCTTTAGAGTTTTCGTCGATGGGCGTGTCCTTGGCGGCCTCGCAAAATTTGACGATTCGCCACAAAACAGGAAGTTGTTATAACTCAGGCATGCATTATCCGATCTGCCTCAAAATTCACACGTTTAATAACATTCCTGACCTGAACACGTTTACATGCCAATATCCAGATACAGTTATAGCGCCACCTGCTGGCCACAGGAAATGACATGTTTTACAGTGTAACAAACTCCTCCCACAATTTTTTTCGTATCAGCACCAAATTTGAGCGGTGTTATCTGAAAGCTCTAGCGATGATATATTGTGAAGATCTAGAGTTTTCGCAGAGGGGCGTGTCCGTGGCGGTATGACAAACCTCAACGCTTCGCCATGGAACAGGAAGTCCTCATAACTCAACCAAACAAAGTCTGATCTGCCTGAAACTTCACATGGTTAATAAAATTCCTCTCTTAAACACATACTTATAACAATATTGAAGTGGGCGTGGCAAAATGACTCGACAGCGCCACCTATAAAAGTTTAACGGACGAGCCCCCGATCTACGAATCACGCACATGCACGAAAATTGGCACACACCTCAAACATGCCAAAACATACAAAAAAGTCTCTTGGAACGGAATCTCAAACCCAACAGGAAGTCGGATATTTTTGACTTACTGCGGCGAATAAGTGGCATTTTTGCCATTTCCAGGCGTTGTATTTTAACGAACTCCTCCTAGGGATTTTATCTGATCGACAGCAAAATTGGGTTTTGTCATCTAAAGGCCTTCGTGATGTTAAATTGCGAAGCTTTAGAGTTTTTGTCGATGGGCGTGTCCGTGGCGGCCTCGCAAACTTTGATGATTCGCCTTAAAACAGGAAGTCGTTATAACTCAAGCATGCATTATCCGTTCTGCCTCAAAAATCACATGTTTAATAAGAGTCCTGACCTGAACACGTTTACATGCCTATATCCAGATACAGTTATAGCGCCACCTGCTGGCCACAGGAAATGTCATGATTTACAGAGTAATAAACTCCTCCCACAAATTTTTTCATATCAGCTCCAAATTTGGTTGGTTGTTATCTGAAAACTCAAGCGATGATATATTGTGAAGATCTAGAGTTTTCGGAGAGGGGCTTGTTTGTGGTGGCATGAAAAACCTCAACGCTTCGCCATGAAACAGGAAGTCCTTATAACTCAATCAAACAATGTCTGATCTGCCTGAAACTTCACATGGTTGATTAAATTCCTCTCCTGAACACATCCAGATAACAATATTGAGTCACAGTCATAGCGCCACCTGCTGGCAGATGGTAGTTTAGCTTATAACTCAGCCACACAATGTATGACCTGCCTGAAACTTCACATGGTTGATAAAATTCCTCTCCTGAACACATCTACATGCCAATCTTAAGTCATAATCATAGCGCCACCTGCTGACAGGAGGAAGTTTGGCTTAAATTTGTGATTTTCCCAGGTTCTTTATATATATCGGCTTAGATTAATATTGTTCGCTGTTCTCTGTCATCCTGAGGCCACCGGGCGGTGGTGAGCCCGGGTGCGAGGTCCCTATCATCGCTGCTTGCAGCTTTAATTATTATTCTTCTTCTTCTTCCGCGGAATGAATCGCGGTTTTGAGGGGCTAAACATGCCCGAAAACTCACGCAACTTTGCACACGCCTCAGAAGTGGCGAAAATTTACGTTTATTATGGGCTTCGGAAGTGGGCGTGGCAAAATGACTCGACAGCGCCACCTAGAAAAATTAAACGGACAAGCCCCCGATCCACGAATCACGCACATGCACGAAAATTGGAACACACCTCAAACACACCAAAACATACGAAAAAGTCTCTTGGAGCCATATCTCAAACCCAACAGGAAGTCGGATATTTTTAACTTCCTGCGGCGAAAAAGTGGCATTTTTGCCATTTCCAGGTGTTGTATTTTAACGAACTCCTCCTAGGGATTTTATCCGATCGACACCAAAATTGGGTTTTGTCATCTAAAGGCCTTGGCGATGTTAAATTGCGAAGCTTTAGAGTTTTCATCGATGGGCGTGTCCGTGGCGGCCTCGCAAACTTTGACGATTCGCCACAAAACAGGAAGTCGTTATAACTCAGGCATGCATTATCAGGTCTGCCTCAAAATTCACACGCTTGATAAGAGTCCTGACCTGAACACGTTTACATGCCAATATCCAGATACAGTTACAGCGCCACCTGCTGGCCACAGGAAATGACATGATTTACAGAGTAACAAACTCCTCCCACAAATTTTATCGTATCAGCACCAAAATTGGGTTGTGTTATCTGAAAGCTCTAGCGATGATATATTGTGAAGATCTAGAGTTTTCGGAGAGGGGCGTGTCCGTGGCGGCATGACAAATCTCAACACTTCGCCATGGAACAGGAAGTCCTTATAACACAACCACACAATGTCTGATCAGCCTGAAACTTCACATGGTTGATAAACGTCATCTCTGGAACACATCCACATAACAATATTGAAGTGGGCGTGGCAAAATGACTCGACAGCGCCACCTATAAAAATTAAACGGACGAGCCCCCGATCTACGAATCACGCACATGCACAAAAATTGGAACACACCTCAAACATGCCAAAACATACGAAAAAGTCTCTTGGAGCCATATCTCAAACCCAACAGGAAGTCGGATATTTTTAACTTCCTGCGGCGAATAAGTGGCATTTTTGCCATTTCCAGGCGTTGTATTTTAACGAACTCCTCCTAGGGATTTTATGCTATCGACACCAAAATTGGGTTTTGTCATCTTAAAGCCTTGGCGATGTTAAATTGCGAAGCTTTAGAGTTTTCATCGATGGGCGTGTCCGTGGCGGGCTCGCAAACTTTGATGATTCGCCACAAAACAGGAAGTCGTTATAACTCAGGCATGCAATATTCGATCTGACTCAAAATTCACACATTTAATAACAGTCCTGACCTGAACAGGTTTACGTGCCGATATCCAGTTACAGTTATAGCGCCACCTGCTGGCCACAGGAAATGACATGTTTGACACTGTAACAAAAATCTTCCTCAAACTTTCTCGTATCAGCACCAAAATAGAGTGGTGTCATCTGAAAGCTCTAGCGATGATATATTGTGAAGATCTCGAGTTTTTACAGAGGGGCGTGTCTGTGGTGGCATGACAAACATCAACGCTTCGCCATGGAACAGGAAGTTATTATAACTCAACCACACAATGTCTGATCTGCCTGAAACTTCACATGATTGATAAAAGTCCTATTCTGAACACATACTCATAACAATATTGAGTCAGTCATAGCGCCACCTGCTGGCAGAAAGTAGATTGGCTTATAACTCAACCACACAAACTCCGATCTGGCTGAAACTTCACATGGTTGATAAAAGTCCTCTCCTGAACACATCTACATAACAACATTGAGTCTGTCATAGCGCCACCTGCTGAAAAAAGGCAGTTTGGCTTATAACTCAGCCAAACAATGTCCGATCTGCCTAAAACTTCACATGGTTGATAAGTTTCCTCTCCTGAACACATCTACATGCCAATCATGAGTCACAGTTATAGCGCCACCTGCTGACAGGAGGAAGTTTGGCATAAATCTGTGATTTTCTTAGATTTTTTATATATATTGGCTTAAATTATTATTGTTCGCTGTTCTCTGCCATCGTAAGGTCACCGGGCGGCGGTGAGCCCGGGTGCGAGGTCCCTATCATCGCTGCTTGCAGCTTTAATATTAGAGTTAGTGTTGTCTATCTGTCAGATCAAACCTGATTGGTCATTCTACACTGTCCCCTGGTCATTGTCTATAAACTTAGGAAAAAGTAAAAACACATTGCCCACCATAATATCAAAACTAACCCCCACAAATACATGTTACGAAAGGCTTTGATTTTGTAAAATAAAAATAAGCACAGCACACTTATAAATCAAAGTGTTGTATTGTTTAGTATAACTGTATCTTTGACAGAAAATGTCTTTAGAGTAGGGCTGGGCGATAAAATCAATAGCAGTATTTATTGACTGAACACCATTGTCAATATTGATAATAAAAAAAAGTTTGGTATGAAGGCTATAGTTTTATTAAAACATGAATGCTGAGCATCCAAACACTGCAGCATTTTTTTACTTTTCTCCATAAATTTGCATCGGAGCGGCAGCAATGGTTTCTCCGTTTGTCATCCTCTGAGAAAACAGCCACTTAGTTACGAGAGACGCCATAGAAAATGGTGAAGGAAAGCAGGCGCTCGTGCTTGTCACTTCAGGTCAGAATAACAACACATGCAAAAATGAGTGCTGTGTAGCAGCAGTAAGGAGATTGAAAATAAAAAGAATGCCTCCAGATTCAGAATGGCTTTTTGGTTTCTTTTCTTGTATATCCCAGCCATTAGCTCCCCATCTGGATGATTGGTTTTTAGCATAGGGGTAATTTAGTCATTCAACTTCACAATTTGTAATGTTTAGCATGTATTTGAATAATGATGGTTGGTTCCTTTACTTAAAAGCTTAGATTTGATAATGATAAAATGCTTTGTTTATAGAGTTTAAGGTTTACTGTATCTTTATTATTGACACCTTACAGATGTTGATCCACCGTTATAATTGCACACACTTTGTAACATTTTATTTATTAAGTTTAAGAGTCTCTTTAACACTTATGTTTATTTTTTATTATAAAGAGAAGAGATATTTTTGTTTAAATGTTTTTGCTTTTGACTATTAAAACTATTTACCTTAGTAATGTTGGTAAATTAAAATAAGCTGTTAAAAAATGTTAATATTCCCAAATGTATTAAAAAATATTCAATAATTATCAATTTCGAATGATATGAATCATGATATTGTGATTTTTTTTTTTTGCAATATCGCCGAGCCCTACTTCAGAGCAAAAATTATATATATTGCATTGTGTTTGGCAAAGCAAGTGAACTAACTAACACTATGAGACTCACATTTTTTGCTTAGTGACAGAAGTGTTTAAAATAAAAAGCTAACTGAAAAAAAAAGTGCATTAATTTGACAAGCACTTGAATTGCTAGGGTTTGTATATTTAGGTCCGGAAATTTAACATAGCTGTATAATTTTTGCTGTGAATAATTTAACAAAAATTTTTCACACACATTTTCATACTTAAGTTCAGTACTTCATATTCACGTTTCAAAATAAATTTCCAAAATATTCAGTTTTGTTTAAAAATATGATGTATAATATTCAAAATTAAGTTTTTGAGTTCACTTTATTTCAGTTAAAAATTCGCTTCCATAAATTCAGTGGTTAAATTTCAGCTGTTAAAATTAAAATTATTGTTATTAATACAAAAATAGAATTTTGACAATTCAACATAGAGATCATATGTTTACAATGATTCAACGAATTGCAACAAATACAACAATTTGCATTGTTTTTCATATCTATTTCTAACTGCATGAAGTTGCTTTATAAAAGCCAAAAAGGTTGTGTGAATTGTGAAAAAATATATTCTTGGGATTGTGGTGACAAATATTACAATTCTGTTTTGAATTTAAAAACATTTGTTGTCAATCTTCAGCTCAGTATTCTCAATAGTATGCACCACACACTTTAACTGAAATGAATACAACAAACTTTTAACTAATAAACGTTTATAATTTATATAATAAATAATAAGCATTGTATAATATATGTAGTATACAAGTAATTTTTTTAACTGTATACTGTTTATAAATATGCATTTATGTTGTAGCCTTTATTAAAATGTTATAGTATTTACTTGAGTAAGTTTTCAAAATTGCAATAATCAATCATGGTTTTAATGATAGTAAAAGGTAATACTAACTGTCATAATATATACCATGATTAACCCTGAAACTGGTCCTCATATTAACACTTATACCTAATAAAGTGGCCTGTATATGCACTGTATAGTTTATGTGTGGAACTGACAGTATCAGTGTTTACCGACTGGAAGTTAAAGAAGTTCAAATTTTTGTCAAAGTGTTTCTTGCAATATTTTTCTTCCTCAAGTGCAGTAGCAGGGGCCTACTTGGTATTCATTGGACACAGTAGTAAGGCAAACCCAAAACTGTGGTCGGTGTGGTCAGATGCCTAGGTAAGTACCCTAAGATGAGATGTCTGTAGCATTCATCTGTGAAATAACAGCTTGTGAAACACACACACACACACACTCACACATTTCCACAGCCTCCTGGAATGACCTGGCCAAGTTTTTGATGTCTGGGTTTTGAGTTATCAGCGAGACCGGTTGGCCAAATCATTTTTTATACGACTTTGAAATGCTGCAAGGCGACCTTTAAATGTAGTTTTGTTACAATATCGTAATTATGGCTCAGCACATTATTATATTTATGTTTCATTCGTCCCCTTGGGGTTGGATGATATGAGGTTGACATAAATTATCATCTCTCAGCCGCCAGTTATAATTGTAAATTTAATTTCAGATTAGAAGATGTAATTATAATCACGCCACTGAACTGATGTGCTAATGTGCAACGCTTCTGGTCATTTCTGCTATTCTTTGACCCTGGAAGCATGTTTTTATGCTGTTTTTTTATCCACCCATTGCCCGACTTACCGCTTTCATGAAGCATTTATTGGCCACACGCTTGTTTAAACCACACCGAGGGTTCTATATAACTGGGATATGACATGGCATAGATAGCAAGTAGACATTTTCTGGTTGGCGATCTAAACCTTGTGATGAAGTCGGCACCACAGCAACAGGAAAGCATGACTTCATACAAGTGTGGTTGTGGCATCTATAAACCTACTGAATATAGGCAGTTCAGTTTGCCATGAGTTTAGTTCTGTTTCACAAGCATGGAGAAAAAAACTACGGCTTGTCCTGCATCCGTAGTGGTTTATATTTGAACAATAAGCTCAGATTGTGTTGTTTTTGACCAGAGGTGTGCTGTCACTTTTTTTATTCGTTGGAAAATCATAATTTTTACTACAATAAAAAAGAGTCATAATTAGGGCGTAGTATTTCATAATTTAAAATGTCATGTTGTCATTATGATCTACCAGCAAATAATTTCCATTTTTATGAAATATATTGAATAGTAATGATGTTAAAAAGTCCAAATTCTCACAAAAAAATTTATTATAAAATAACGTAGTCATTTTGTCACGAGTATAATTGATCAATGAATAATTCACACATTGTCTGACTTTCTAACTAAGTTTTGTCCTATTAAGTTCATCTTTGGTCATAATTCTGAGTTTATATGTCATAATTATGTCATCAATATAATTTACTGTAAAAATAATTTGTAATTATGAAGTATGTGGTAAAAAAGAATCAGTTATGACATAATGAATTGACATAAGATATAAACGTTTTGTCATAATTATATTACCTGGTAGATACCTGTTAATATAATAAGTCATGTCATAATCATGACAGTTTGTATTGTAATTTTGACACACTGCATCAGATATCTCATCATTTTAATAGAGAAATGAATGATTGCAATTCTGAGACTAAATGAGAAAAGAAAAATAAGGTATTTTAAGGTAAATAAGGTAAAAATAAGGAATTTTTAGTTAATGAAATTTAAAGAAAGTTTTCTTTATATTTGTCATAAAAGCATTTCATGTCCAAGACTTTTTTATTTCATAATATATATGTTTAATGTCATAATTATAACTTGAGTAGCATCTTTAATTGCTTTTTATCATTTCTTAAACTTAAATGTTTTATAAATATTTATTCTTTATCAAAATGATGATTATTTGTGCTTTGATTTAGATGTTCATGCTATAATTTGAATTTACAAAATAAGGATTTTAAAAATTATTAGATTAAATTATGAAAACCAAGTAAATCTTTACAAAGAGCATCCTATCTTATTCAACCTCCAGAAATATCTTATAAGCAACTGAATGCAAGTGTGGTTCACTTTTTATTTTCAGTAAATTTGAAATCTGTTTGTTTATGAGAGCGCTGGACCAACCACAGTGTATGATATATCTCTGGGAATTGAACAAACTTTTGCCTTAGGAAAGGCAACGATGTCTAGACGAGTATAAATGTATTGATACATCTTATTTATTCGCTCAGCCTCTATAGTGTGAATTCTTGTCCACGAACACTTGTTTGGTCATACGTCAATGTTGGTTTTGTCCTGCAGGTGTGTATGTAAGGCATGTAGTAATAATGCGCAGGCAGTGATCCAGAAAACCTGCAGAGTTCATGAACACTTGACGGAAGCTCTGCTGATCTGGAACCATCTTTCGCTCTCAGCACTTTAGTTATTGTCAGTCTGCATGGCCCATGAGAGGAGTTGAAGTTCGTGATAATGGAGAGTCATTACTCTTTAACACTTCTCAGTCTTTCACTTTTCGCTCTCTCAAGGGAAGAGAGGCTGTGGTGTTTTTAACCGTAGAGGTAGAGAGTCCTTTTCCTTGATCGCTGTTATTTCTTATACATGATTATAGGTTATAGTTGACATTTTAGAACAAAAAATATTAGAGGAGCTTTGTGGTTGCCTGTAAAGATGGCTATTGCATGTCATGTTTTAATGAAGAAGGAATGTTGCCGGTGACATTGAGCTATATGATTTATTTGTATTTTTTTCTCAGTTAAATTTATGTTGGAAGACTATTAAACGAGACTGGAAATTTTGATTTGTGTGTCTCGAATCGTTATTCAAAATTATTTTAAAGCAGACTTTATTAAAAACAATATGGTTTTTGTTGGCTTTAGAAAAGAGTAGTGCTCTGCGCTTTTTATGTTGGTAAGCAACCACTATATCAATGGTCTTGTTGCTGGAACGTATGGCGTCGGACACTTTTTCCACACAGAGTTGACTGCTTTTCAATTACAGAAACGAAAGATGGCGGGCATCTGGGGTGCATAAACAGCATTCCAAACGCTCGTTGGCAATAGAAAATCATTTTAAAAGACGCCTCTCACTGCTAAAAATGCATTCGTTGTGATACACAGCGTTGTGAGCCCTAGCATTTACCTCGAAGGAAATGACATCCGATGCGGTACAGAGTTTGTTGTTGTCTTAGAAGTTAGAAGTTAGAAGTTATATTGATCACAAATTATATATATTATTTACAGAATGCTTTCAGCGTATTATAACAGCTTGTCACCCAGTGATGAGCAAAGTTATTGGCCAAAATTGACATTAAAGTGAGCAGCGTTCGTCTGACAGATCCATTTGCTATAGCACTCTTCCAATGGATATTGGATAAGACAAAATGGCCAAGCATCCAACCCGAAATATACAACTATCTCATTGAAACTCCAAGTGATTTTACAAGAGAGAAGTTAAAGGCCAGTTCGAGCTCGGTTGGTTCGAGCCTCGGCTCAGTCAGCGTTTCTGTGTGGAGTTTGCATGTTCTCCCTGCATTTGTGTGGGTTTCCTCCGGGTGCTCCGGTTTCCCCCACAGTCCAAAGACATGCGGTTCAGGTGAATTGGGTAGGCTAAATTGTCCGTAGTGTGTGTGTGAATGTGTGTGTGGATGTTTCCCAGAGATGGGTTGCGGCTGGAAGGGCATCCGCTGCGTAAAAACGTGCTGGATAAGTTGACAGTTCATTCCGCTGTGGCGACCCCGGATTAATAAAGGGACTAAGTCGATAAGAAAATTAATGAATTAAGTTAATTCCTACAAGTCTTTGGATTCCAATCATTTTATAGAGAGTATATAGAGCTATACAAGGCCTGGGTAATCATCATCAAGCAAAACAACTGCATTCTGACAGCAAACGGCACCTGTACGGCAGGGTATGTGAACTTACATTTTTACATTTCATTCTTAGCACTCAGTGTCCGCAATTTAATTAACTATCTTACTTGAAATGAAATGAGAACTTCAGAGTCCAGCATTATTAATTAGGTCGTCACCTCATTCAGCTCCCTTTATAGCCAAAGACGTCTGCGGTTTTGATTACAAGCAGTGTAGTTTACGGTAAAAGTAGTTTTCTATTTTTGGACTTTGATAGAATTTGGCATCCTATCGCACAACACAACATGTTTGCTATTGCACCCGTATGGAACCCGTATGACGTCATGTGTGTCATAGGTTGGTAATTCCTCTATAGAGGGTGGTAAGAGCGCTGGTTTTTCCTTCCTCTCACTAGAGCTAGGCCGATAAAATGGTATCAGTATTTATTGGTCGAGCACCATTGGCAATAATGATTGAAAAAAAAGTTTGGTATGAAGCGATAGACCTGTAGCTTTATTAAAATGTGTCTATTGAAACTTTTTGCCTTAGTAATGTTGCTAAATTAAAATAAAGTGGTTAAATAAAATATCCTATTATTCCTAAATGGATTGTGAAAAAATATTCAATAATTATTGATACCGAATGATATAGAATGATAATGATATAAATATAGAATGAAGCTATTATCGTGCTATTTTTTAATTTTTACTTTTTTTTTTTGCCGTCTCGCCAGCCCTACCTCTTACCTACAATCCTCAGAACTCAGAACTTTGGATCACAAGTCACAATTAGGCTATGCCTTTGCTTAATTCTCTAACAATTTAATGGCCTGTGGTCAATTATTTCTTACATATATTTATATAATATTTATTAAAAAAAATACCAGTTATCTACGGTTGTGGAAATTGATTGATTTAGATTTTTTCATAATGGTAATAAAATACTATTTTTATAGTAAGTGTTGTAGTGGAACAGGCTGGCATAGTCTTAATTCAGAAATGAATCACTGCATTGTTGACCTAAGACTAAATATTTATCTCAGGAGCTATTTTTGTTGACCAAAAATGTGCTAAATATTTAACTTACTCAATAGTAACTTTTTGTTTCTAGAACTGTTAAAAATCAATATCACATTACACAAGATTGCATCACATTGCAGTCTTGATTGTGTCATTTTAATTACATCAGATCTTGTTTTTAGCTTAATGATGCTTTTGATGTGTTTTTGTTATTTTTCTACAAAGTAAGTGACATATAATTGATAGAGCAAATACAATATTGTCCCAGATAATTAGAAAACACTACACACACAGCTATCATTTTTGCACGGACACTTTACTTTGTTGTGTGAATCAACAAAATATTTGTGTGACTTTGTAATATTTGTGATTTAGCAAATCACGCATATTTTTATTTTTAATTGTGACAAGTCACAACCAGATTAAAAGTGGAAATGTTAATGTAAGTCACAATTGCATGCACAAGTTCATAATCATATGTGATGATTCAGAGAAAGAAAACACTATAATAACTTAAAAGAACAGTTGCTCACTTAGTTCAGTAATTATGAATACCAGTTATTAAAGGTTTTGCAAGTGCTTCCACTATCCAAGAAAATGTATTTATGGCAGAAAACTATATAATTATATTATAAATAATTAAAAAATAAATATATTTAAATACATATTTAAATGTAACAATGTTTCTAAACCAAGAGTCTGAGGTCCACAAAAGGCCCTTAGCAAATTTATAAGGGGTATACAGCAATTATTTAAATATAATATTATTAATAAATATTTAATTAACAATTCCTGACACTTATGGAATCACAAAAGTACCATAGTTCACATATTTAATAATGCATACTCTTCTCCTGAAGATCCTTACTTCATCCTCCAGTTTCTATCGAAAAAAATCTAATCTTACAAAGGATCAGATCAAACTATAGTATGTGTCTTAATTGAATATTCCTGTTTTGACTTTCTAGTGTGTGAGGGCTTTGGTTTGCCAGTGGCTTATTGGATTTGCCTATAATTTGTTTGCTGGTGCTGTAGTTCTTGTGTGAGAGAGGGTAAATGAACAAGAGGTAATCCAATTAGTAAGCCAACAAATCAAGAAGACTTTCTGACAAAGGTTAACACTAACAATTGATTTCAAAAGACTTAAGTTACTTTATTTTGTCATGCAGAATGTTTTATTACACTGGAAGGAAAATATTAAGATGAGTGTGCTTTCGTGCAAGTATGTCTGTATATTTGGGCCTTTGATTGAGTAATAAATATTACACTAAAATCCGTAGGAGAATGACAAGTCCCCGTATTATGGAGTGATTCAATGAATGATTTATTCAATTAATTTATTCATTTCTAATAATGATTTACAGTAAGGCTGCACAATATATCGTTTCAGCATCGATATTGCAATGTGTGCATTTGTAATAGTCACATTGCAGCATCTACAATGTGGAGTTGGAATTATTATTGTTGAACAGGAATGAAGAATGCCCATTGTTTAAATTTTACATTACATTTGATTATTCAATAGGAGCAGGACAAAATAGCGATATGCATGAGGTGGCGTTTCTCGTTAAGGCGGATCTAACATATATCAATGTTGCAATTCTAAGAAATATATATATATATATATATATATATATATATATATATATATATATATATATATATATATATGCTGTTATAAAATAAATACTGTACATCTTATAACTTTTTGATGCATTTTCCTTCTTCGATTACTTAATTTACTCATATTGCTGATATCGTGATCTATCATTATCGAAGGAAAAATATCATGATAGTATCGTATCGTTTTACTGTACCTGAATATCTTACATATTTCACTTATACAGTATCTTATATTATTTTATTCTTGCAATTTCTTTGATTCACTGATCTACAAGATTATTCCAATCAATCCAAGTTAATGAGTTAACAAGTCATCTTCTGAGATAACAAGTCATCTTCTTGTATTCATATCGCAATATAAATTGCAGCAAAACAAAGTATCGCAATGTGAGATTTTTCCAGTAACTTGCAGCCCTAATTCGCAGAGACAAATCAGGTGACTGTCTTTATGAATCAATCAAAGAATCAGTTCTGTCATTCAAATAGTTTCTTCAAAAACAGATGGGTTTTTAGTTCAAAACAGCTTTGTTAATTTGATACATATAAATGCATAATTAAAACTTTCTTAAAATTTGTAACTTTTTTTTTTAAATTGGTGAAACAGAAACAAGTGTCTTTAAAATGTAACTCGCTCAATATTATTATGGTGACTTTTTTTTTTCTTTCTTTTATTTTCTAAACTCATCCATCCCAGAAATTCTGCACTGGAAATTGTATGCATTTTTTTTTTTTTAAGAATGATTGGTTTGATTGTAAATGTGTTTTTACTTACTGTGCATTTACACCGAAAGCGGCGAGAGTGTCAAAGTTGCCGGAAGTCATTCATTTTTAATGGGTGCGTCTTCGCCTGTGTGGATGTCAAAGATAGTTGAAATCAAGTCAACTTTATAGTACTGAGTGATAGTGAGATGCGGTTCAGCGGTAAGCAATCGGACAACATGGGCTCATTCTGTTTTCGTACCCCTATATACATTTCTAGAGAGAGTCAAAAACATCCTAAAGCATTCCAGGAGCTACGTTTTTTACAGTTTTTGGTTTTGCATATCTAACAGAGGCCGCTGTGTATGTTTTTAAATTATTTTTCAGTATTTTGAAAAGCTCCTATTGACCAACCCACCCCCAACCGCAGTGTTTTGAAAAGCAATCCAGAAAAAAAAGCCCCCTGATTTTTACCATGCTTTCAGATTTTACCACATTCTCACCCTGTTATTTGCTTGTTTATTATTTGTTTTCTGGAACCATTCTTTACCTGACTCAAACCCCGTCGTATCGGTCTCAAGTTTGCCGACGTGCATGGTGAGCTACTGGACAAACTGGTAACAGCAGAAAAGCCATCCATACAGAGGTTGAGCAGTCTGCTGGTAAGCAAGAAAAGGAACTGCATCACACTGACGCGTAGCGTTTGTTTTAAAATCATCCATACCTCTGCATACTTAATTCTTTATCTCCTGAAACGTATATACGTAGGGCTACGTTTTCAGAATGAGCCTATGCTTGATTGTAGAAGTCCACCACTTAAGAGGATTCCTGAGAGCACAGTCCTGTGAACTTTGGTTCTGACCACAGTTGTTCCCAAAGGTTTGATTATAGCGGTTGCCTAATTTCCAATTATTTACAATGTTTTCTTACAGTGACATACATAAAAAATGTGAGTACAAGTGACATACATAAAAAATGTGAGTACAAGCGAGTTGATGTGCATTAATATTGTATATATATTTTTTCCTTAAGAGAAGCATGAGTCTCACTCTAACTTTAACGAGAATAATTATTAAGATAGCATTTGGGTTTAGGTATTGGGCAGGATTAGGGATGTAGAGATGTAAGCATGTGAGGTCATTACACTTTATAAGTACTAATAAACATCCAAGATCATAATACTTTATACATACTAATAATCAGCTAATGTCTTAATAATCAGCAGGGAATAAGCAACTACTTATTACACTGAAGACAAAACAGTATTGCTGCTTCAGAATATTTTAGACATGTGGACACATATTAGATAAGTGGAGCAAAGCCACACCACATGCAACAACTCGATCTTCCATAGTTAAATAAATTTGATAAAAAGTGTGCAACATTTTCATGCTAAAAAGCATGTTTTATGCAGGAATGTAATGGTTTTGCTGCTATGCTGTTTTTAAATATGAGATCAATGTTGCAAATTTTGATGCTCTTCCTGTGGTAGCTGTTAAGGCAGAGAGCGTTGTCGTTAAGGTGACCAGAGCGAACTTTGACGCTCTCACTGCCTTTGTTGTGAAAGCACAGTAAGAGCTTCAGTACATTTTGTAAAAATAAATGAAAAAAATTCGTGACAATGGCAGACATTGGCAGGTAACACATTAAACATGAAGTTTTAAACTAAACTATACATTTAAAATTAAACTCAGCTGTTTTATTGTCTTGTAAAAATGTACACACTCCAATAATCTTTGTTGCATTTCAAACTTTAAAAAAAATGTATACAGTATTTTTGTTTTTACAGTGGAAAGTAATGTTTATCTCTTTCATAGAGTAAACAGACTTTGTAACAATTCGTAAGAACAACTTGCCCTGCAGCTGTTGTGGTGTGTTTGTGTGTGTCTGTGTGAAGCTCCGCTGCTTCCTTACAACCATGTCAATTTATCACTCCACCATGGCTGTCTGCTTGTTCACATACCCTTGCTCAAGGACATATGATTCATCGGCCTGAATTTATCCGATTAGCAGGTGAATTTGGGTCGATTTTATTTTACCTCATATTAAATCACCTGCAGCAAAAGCCATTTGCATTACTTGTGGGACGGTTTAGTTCAAGTGGAACTTTCATCATATGCAAGAAGCGTCCATTTCATACTGTGACGGGCATGAAAAAAAATCTGTGAGAGACAGGCATCAAATCTGTCTCATGTTGCTGGATATCAGTGATAAGAGATGGATCATATTTGAATGAAGTTTTCTTCTGAGACGTGTTTGCTGATGAAAGCGATTGTGCGTATGTATTTTGTGCTCGGTGATTCATATTTCTTCATGAGTCTGTCATTCAGTGATGAGCGGTTTGATCTGTTTTTCTTGTGAGATCAAAACTAATTAATTTCTGAAACTCAGTGAAAGTGTGGCACCTTTTCCCACAAGAGCGCTTTTAGCACAGCAGTTTGGCGTCTTATTGAGGCTAATGGTTTAGCAAAACTGCGAGACAGAAGTGTCTTGGGGAAACAGGATTTTTCTTGCCTAATTTTACCAGATAAAAGCTTTTTTTATGGCAGTCTGCTGTATACTGTATTGTCGGTAGTGTCTAATGAATAGGACCCTTTTTTAAAAATAAAAAAGTATATATTATGCACAATAATTGTACACCTCATAGCTTATTTGCTTTTGCGTATTTCATTTAATAGTTAAAGGGGACTTTTTATGTTTCTTTTTACAAGATAATTCTCTAATGTCCTTAGAATGTAAATGTGAAGTTTCAACTCAAAATACCACACAGATTTTTTAAATAGTTCTTTGAAACTGCCCCTTTAAGGCTTTATTGTGATCCATATTGTGTTGTTTTGTTGACTGTTTCTTTAAATTCAAATGGAATTATGCTCCCAGCCCTTTTTGTCACAAGGCAGAGCAACAAATGTGTCTGCATAGCAGCAGTCAATGTTTCTGTTGACTTTTTTTTTTTTTTTTTGTATTAAATGTGATTCTAAAAAATATTATTATTTTTTATAACTTTAGAGTCTAGCTATATTCACCCACTGTTGCCACACTACTGTGCTTAAACACTGTTTTTTTTTAATGATAGATCCTCTTAAAAAAAAAATGGTCACACTTTATTTTAAGGTAACATTTTCACTATTATCAAGTTATTAATTATGACTTGCCTCAATAACTTCAAAGGGCTCTATTTTGACAATCCATGCACAAAGTGCAAAGCGCAGGGCGGAAACGTATTAAAGGTTTGTCAGAATCCACTTTTGCTACTATAAGGACAGAAAAATCCGCTTTGCACTGTGGCGCATGGTCTAAAAGGGTTGAGCTTATTTTCTTAATGAGTTATAGGTGTGTTTTGAAAAAAAACCAATCAGAGTCTCATCTCCCATTTCCTTTAAGAGCCAGTTGTATCACGCCATAGCGCATTTGCTATTTACATGACGGACTTGGTAAGTGGAAAAACTGAGCATTTCACTATAGCAAAAAAACAGAAAAACAGAGCATCTGCAACACGAGAATAAGAGATAAGGCTTCCTCATTATCTACTTTCACTTTTGCTTTAGTGCAGTGGTCACCAAACTTGTTCCTGGAGGGCCGGTGCCCTGCAGATTTTAGCTCCAACCCTAATCAAACACCTGAACAAGCTAATCAAGGTCTTACAAGGTATACTTGAAACATCCAGGCAGGTGTGTTAAGGCAAGTTGGAGCTAAACCCTCCCCCCCTCCAGGACCGGGATTGGTGATCCCTGCTCTAGTGGATAGGGAAATCTTGTACACACAGTGATCAATTAGCCTATAAATAATTAATTTCGTTTGTCAAGCGCAAAGATTTGTTTCAAAACTATTTCTAAATTCAGTTTTAATTCCCAGCAAACGAACAAATGAACAATAATAACAAAGTATGTTAAAAAAGTTATTTCCAAATACACATGATATGCCCCATATGGTCTAAAACCTGACAGGTGGACAAATCTAAGCTTGTTTTTAATAAAACAAATATAAATATGCATATAAAAAAATGCAAATTGTTATAAATGAACTGAAAAAAGTCTCTTGAGATGAAGAAGGCATGAAAGTATGGTTTTTATATCTATGTAGGTTAGAAAATAATATGTTTTTTAATATTTTAATCCTTTATATTTTGTGTTTTAGTGGTTGTAGTGGTTTACTTAAATAAAGTAAAATCGCAATGTGATTCCTAACCACTTATAGTGTCAGTACTGCTATAAATGTGGACGCTTTACACAACAAGGGTCCCGGTTTTAGGACGTTAAATCCTGTTTATATGTACAGTAGCATATTTTGCAAGTCAAAATGTTAAATGTCCGTTTGTGTGTGTGTGTGTGTCTTGTATTTCTCACATTGTGGGGACCAAATTTTCCCCCACATATAGCAATACCAATATATTTTGACATTGCAGGGACTGTTTTTGTTGGGGTACGGTGATAGAATATACATTATGTATAGTATAAAAAGTATTATATTTATTACAAGTCCCTATAAAGATAGCTGTACAAGTGTGCCTGTGTGTGTGTGGGGGGGGAGTTCAGGGCATCTGTTAGTATCTTTTTCATTACTACTGTAATTGAAGAAGGCCATGTGCTGAAATGGTCATATACAATTTAGATTTATTCCATTCATGCAGACAAGTTCTTTGAATATTTACACATGGTGTAATGAATGATTCATATTATTAGGAATTTCACTTCGTAACAGTGAATGAGTACATGAGTTAATTAAATTCTGCTCTTGCAGTTTCAAGGTTTAAGGGGGCAAAGTGGCCTGCAATATACAGTGGATCTGTTTAGCACGTGTGTGGTTATGATTAATAACTCTGCAGATGTGACAAGCTTAATTGTTACTGCTACTGCAATGAAACGCTTTCCCAGTTGCTCTCTGACTTGATAAAACTATTTTTTTTTACAAAATGGCTAATGTGGGAAGATGTTCTTTCTTTCATTTGTATCTGCTCAAATTCAGCTTCAGGCTGCAGTTGGTTTTCTAACGTCATTTCTTTGAATCACACTCTTTCACGTACAGCTAAGATGTCATTTATCAAAATCTGCCTGCTTTTTGAATATGGGCTACTTTTGTTGAGAAAATAACCCAGCTCGCTTTAGTTTCAGCTCACTTGCAAAGTTCCAGAACTTTGCCATTTTGGCATTAGGATGTTTGTGGTCAGCATGGCCTGCCAAAGAACATCAAAAGCTTTACCTCTGACATCATCAGCACTGGTCTGGTCGGTCCAAAAAAGAGTTTAACCTTCTTTCAAAAGCACCATAAACCAGTAACAGAAAAATATGAACTATGCTTGCAATCCTTTTGGACATTTCTGACAAAGTATTGCATTCTAGGTAAATCTTATTATTCACTCACAAAATAATTCCAGTTCTTACTCAGAAAAAAGGGGTAAAAAACATCACATTTGCTTGCAAAACTTTTTGGATTCTCTGAAAAAAATATTTGGGTCAACCAGAAATAGTTACATTCTCTCAACAAACTTTGTAAATACTAATGTTTAATGTGCTGACAAAACCTTTTAGAATCTTTTGTAAAAGTTTCATGTTTAAAAAAAAAAAAGTTAAATGTTAAATTCACTCCTGAACTTCTCACAATTACTTAATCTGTTACTCTGAAAAAGATTGTATTGGATTTCAGAACTTTTTTTATTATTATTTTTTAGTACTGGGTTTTAATATAAAAGAAAAGTAAAAAGAGAAAGTAAAAAAAGTAAAAAGAAAAGTTTTTCTTTTTTGCATGGTCTCGAAAACTTTGTTGCTAAAGTCTGTTGGATTCTCTCTTCTCATGTTATCAAGAAAATGTTTTGGTATCCTTAAGAAACATTGTATTTACTTTTGTGTGCACTTAAGACAATATTTCGTTCCAACAAAGAATTGTATCTTTATTAATGAAAACATTGAACCAATCATTTCGCATTGTTTCGAATTGTTCTGAGACCAAAGGGACACTTGAATGTATATAAAGAACTGTATAGGTTTTGCCAGAAGAAACCAAAAAGCATCGACATATAATATGTAAAACTATATTTTTTCCAACATCTTTTCACTTTTGGGCTATTGTACTAGGGCTGAACAATATATCGTTTGAGCATCAAAATTGAAATGTGTGTTTAGGCAATAGCCACATTAAGGATTAGAATATTTATTGAAGATTAAAAGATAAAGACGTTATGATTTATTTTATGACCAAGCTATTTTAAACCAAATATTGCAATTTCATATTTTTCCAACATCGTGCAACATTTGTACTTAAATACCCTATTTCTGAGAATACAATTAAGAACTCAGTGTTGTTCTTTTCTTGTTAACAGGTTGATTTCTAACTTAGTTTAGTTTTACATATGGTAGTAAACAGTGTGCGCATGTTTAAAGTAAGTGCTTGTTAATTACAGGCTAAGGGAGTGCAGTTTTCCTCTGCTGAGTCTGACAAAGTCTCTCAGAAACGGGCTGTCATGTGCCACATTGTGTCCACTCACAAATAAAACACCCAACTCCCCGTCGGCTTACTGTCAGCTTCTTCTCTCTCCGGCCTCCTCTTCTCCTCCTTCTCATTCCCTGCGTCTGTCTGTTTTTAATTAATGCCTACTGTATTATCTGAAGTACGTGAGTCCTGTTGTTGGCTTGGCAAAGAAAGAACTGAGGAGGCTTTGTTTACCAGTGCCGTGGAGTGCTCACATGATTAAATAAGTTGATTAACGACAAGCAAGTTCAAAACAAGCCTGATTGGAGGTCAGGGTTTGAATGGAGGTCAGGGTTTGCACCGAAATAAAATATATAGAAGTAATTTGTTTATAGAAAACAAGTTTTTACAATTACAAAGAACACTAAGCACTTTAAAATAAACATTTTATTCATATTTATCGAAGTCATGAGAGTGCCTTCGTTTTCATAGTATTCATTTACTCTTTTTAACAGTGCATTTCAAGTAAAACAAGTAATTAATATATGTAAAATGTTATTTAATATATTTAATATATTTTCTGTCTTGTAATTGGTTGTTTTCACATGACGTCATCTGTGACGCATCGGTGACGCACGAAATTCAGATTGAGTGCAGGAAGTGATTCTTCTACATAGGAATTGCTATCAGAACATCAAAATGTTTCTGTTTTATGTTGTTTACAATTGTTTAAATCGGCCTAAATAAGAAATGCTGAACAGCTTTTATAGATGGCCAAATGTTTTTGCTCATATAGGAGGGAAAGTTTAAGAAACTGAAAAACGGAAAAAAAAAAAAAAGTTTTTTTCAATAGGCTACATCTATATGTACAAAATTATTTTGAATGCGATAATTTGTTTGGCAACACCAATAAAGATTATATACAGGCTTATACATATACAGGCTATGTGTTTAAATATGTTCATTGTGTTATAAAAAAATCTGATATAAACCACTACACTTATACAAAATCAAGGATAATATAAGTAATAACCCAGCCATGTAATTGCTGCAATGAAATCTCTGTCTTGTTTTAAAAAAATCCAAGTCTAACACTAACATCTATATGCACAGCAGAATATTTGATGGTGGTAAGTTCATTGATAACAAAAAAGAAATGCAACCCTTGTGACAAAACTAGACGGTTATTATTGTTATTACTTTTCCCCCTTACAAAAATAAATAAATTATATTGTAGACGATACGTTCATGTTTTTGCATGTTTTTATCTGTTATTTTGTGAAATCTGATATCCACAAGTAAAAAACTATAGTAATTTATAATAAACATGTTTTTGAACCAGATAGTGAAGTGTATATTGTGTACAACTCTTTATAAATAAATGCTTCAGAATACTGTAGTAAACTGTAAACATAGTGAGCTGATAAACTGTAATAAATACTGTAACATTAGTGCATACTGTGGTGCATTGTGATGGTGTATAATTATTACGTAGACAACCTATTAGTATAGTAGAAGCCTATTGAATAATTTGTTTATTACTACAGTTGTGTTCTACCACAGCAACAATATAATTATTATGACAGTTTAATTTGAGTAATTATCTATAGTATGGTTCCAAACACTGGATGTTTCCAATTATGTAATGTAATAGCTTATAGATGACAGCACCTAGATGACAGGCATATATATTTTAGTTCAGTAGAAAAATCAGCCCTCTTTGTAATATAATGATCACGTCCAACATTTGTGCTTATTTTCTATTTATACCTCCTTTGAAATGTGGTATAAATTGCAAAAATATGGCCTTTCCTTGGTGTCTCCCATTCAGATTTTTACTTTCTTCCCTCCATCTCAATTTATCAGATCAAACATCGTCATCGTCATTAGAACCATGTGATTTTAACCAACCTATACTTACTGTATTACTTGCAATATTTACTTTTCTTACACTCAAAAAATAAATAAATAAAAGGTTTTTAAAAATCATTGGATTAACTTGATATAGCACACATTTCCATTTAATTTTAAGCCTTTATTTAATCTTTATTTAAGCAAATGGAACTCAAGACCAAAGTAAATTAGCACCAATTAGATAAAATTACTTTTATTTGAGTTATCATTTGAGTTTACATTGAACACATTTTATTCTCGTTGAGCCATTTAATCTGAATCAACAAATTTTGACAACCAAAATATTTTGATAACTACCACAATTCATTTTATATTGCCGTTAAAAAATATTTAATGTTATAAATTATATATATATCTTTATATAATTAATTAATGTTACAAATTATTTATTTATATATTGTCATCCCAACACAAGATGATAAATGTAGCATTGTTTTTATCATTTAAATTTGTAAAATTCTTCAAAACATATGTAAATAGTCAAAAACGTTCAAGAATTGTGTTGTTTTAACTTCATTTAAACAAGTTATTTCAACAATCATGAGCTAATAATGTTTCGGTGCCAAAACTTTGCTTAAAAGAATGACGAAAATGTCCTTTTAGACCACCATTGTCTAATACATTTTGCTCTTCTTGTGCTTTTTGCTTGTTTAATTAATCAAAATCCATACGAACAAGCATTGAGTGAATGGTGTAAGGTATAGAGTGCTGGGTAAGGGCTTTCGGATGGACTTGTTGTCTACAGTTCTACAATGGCTGGACTGATATTTAAGCTTTTGAGTGAAACCCATCTCTGCATACATTACCATGAACGATGGGCCGCCATTGTCCTCATATGAAAAGAACGCACAGTTATTCTAATGAAACGTGGGAAAGGGGATCGCTCTTCTCTTTTTACCTCTCTGCTCGGTTCCTCCATTCACTGTTGGTATGCAGCTGTTGAGTGTTGAGCTCAGTCCTGCATTAGTTACTTGGATGCTTAAGAGTTTTTGGTCGTGTGAGAGAGAATGCAAACGTATAGGTGTTTTGGGAGTGTGTGTGTGTGTGTGCTGTTAAAAGTAATTGTCAGCTTTTCATTATTGAAACAGTTTTTGTCATTGTGTGGAATAATGTTTTGAAGGACATTAACTGAACAAAAGTGCAGCAGTCAATAAAAAATGTAAAAAGATTGAGTTTCAATTGATTCTAGTTTTATGTCAGTGGTTCATCTCTTAACTGTTATTCTGAAGAAAATGGAAACCTTCCAGTGAAGCACATTTTTTTTTAATTGATTTCACTGAGCCAGATAGGTAGTTATATATTTTGTCAATTCAATCCCACATTACTCTCATAAATTACTTTATATATTGTAATGAATTGCTGAATATAACTTCCCCTTCCAAAAAAAAAAAAAAACAGTTTTACACTAAACAAAAATGGCTGTGATTTTAACTGTAAAAATGCTACAGTAAAATCTGGTTAGCAGGTTTCCTTTATATATGCAGTGAACGGAGCCTTTTCACAAGACTGTCAAGATGCGTTCAGTCATCATAATCTTAAAATGTTGAAGGTTTTTATTATTTAGTTTTTTTAAAAACATTTGAACATTTATATGCATTTATGAATGTTTTATATTATGTTTTTGTTAAATTGCAAAAAAAATAATAATAATTACCGATTATGTGAGGTGTTTCTAATGCAGCGTCTATGGGGCTGAGAGTACATTTGATATTATTCTATCCTCTGGTTGCCATCATTGGTCCCACACTATTTTTTTGCTTTTTCTGAAAGTCTCGATAACACCATCGTAGAGTTTTTCTTTTGTTATTTCAGCAAATAGGGTTGCAAATGTCATTTTTACTGCGCTTTAAGTTTACCCTTCCATCTGCTACTGAGAAACATACATTGACTTTCCCAGAGTTCCCTGCATGACTCACCTGCATGTTTTTTTTTTTTGTTTTTTTTTACATTACTATGGTTTTCACCATAAATACAGTAGTTTATTCTAAATTCAGAAATGTCTCTACCATCTATTTTAATGTTTATATTATGGCAACCAAAGCTGCCCGGTATTTATTTTATTTTTTTTACATGCATTTAACGATTGTTTTTATAGTGTATTAGCAAAGTATAGCCACAGTATAAAATAAAATTGTTCATAAATTGTTCCCTAATTTTGACCTTCACTATAGATATGTGCGTTGCTATATTTTTTTTGTAAAATATATGTTTAGTAAAGTATATAGTAAGTACATTGTAGGTCTTTACTCTTATTACATTATTTTGTTCAAATGTAAACATTAGCATTTAGCTAAATGCATTCCCTTGATTTTTAATGCATCTTAAAACCACAAGTGTCCTTGTCACATTCAGTTTATTTGCTTGTAAATGTTACTTGCACTTTGCTAAATTCAATTGCTTCAAATCTGTGTTTGTGTCTAGATGCCCAGTGCACTTGTCACATTCTGTTTGTGTTAAATGTAAATGTTAGCACTTAGCTAAATTGATCGCCTTTAAAAGAGTAATTGTGTTTGGTAATTAGACATCACACTTTTTGTAGTAGTATCAGCCTTAATTTGCATCTTGATACCACAGTTTACCATCAATATATCTCTACCATCAAACATTTATTATCTTTCAATTTATTATGAAACAAAGTTAAAGTGAGGAAAACAACCCATGCTCAGTCTGAAAACAATGGTCTATATACAATCCATACATTTTATGTCCCAGGGGGTTGTATTATTATTATTATTTTTGCAGTTTTTGTTTTCGTAAATACACCAGAGGCCGCTGTCAACTGACTGACTGACCGACCCATCGACTGACCCACCCCCCTTCTTCCCTAAACCCAAGCAATAGTGTTTTGAAAAGCAATCTAGAAAAAGTAAGGACCCATGATTTTTACCATGTTTTCAGATTTGACCACTTTGTTTTAAAGAGAAAATGCAGCCATATGTAAATCTGGCTACATGATTCGCAATCTATAGAAATTTATATAGGGCTACTTTTTCAGAATGAGCCCATGTCGGAGGAAAAATCTTCCATAGGTTCACACTTCAAACATTGGTGACTTCTACTTTTTTAATTTATGTGTGTTTACATTTGGGACATACTAATCCCAATGTTATGTAAGTGTTTTTGTTGTAAGAAAACATGCAGATATAGCTTTTTTTTCAGAACGCTGTAACCTCTAAAAATGCAACAACAATATCAGATGACCAAAGAACACTACAGTCAACAATAAATATATCAAAAAACAAAATATACTCAAATTACACATCAGAAAATTCACCAGCAGGGCACAGCAGAAAAGACCAAGGCAAGCAGTTCATTTTGATCCACATTGCAGGAGCTCTGAGTCAATCAACTTCAAGCAATTTGCTCAATTGTAAAACAATATTCATGTTACTTTAAAGAATCTGACTTGTTTTTTGAATGTCTGAACTATTTAATCTCTCTTTTTCTCTCTCCCACACACACACACACACACACACACACACACACACACACACGCTCATTTGTTCTAGGTCTGAAATTTATATTCTAAGCTGCTGGCTGGTGGAGAAGTTCAGTCTTTGGCTTATGTAGGTCAGAAGGTTTAATTGGATCTCTCTTTATTGAGATGGAGCTCTTTGTCTCAACACGTGTGGATGCAGATGTGCACACACACACACACACACACTACAAATTGGAGGGTGTTGTAAGTTTGAAAAAACAAACAAACAATGTAATCTTTCCCACATTGGTAGTCCTAACACTTAGCAAGCTTTAAGAGATGAAAGCATGGAAATGCATGACACTAGATAAAAAAACAACAACATAAAGTTGCTGCCAATGAAATCACCACAGTTTACCGTTGTAAACTCCAATATTTACATCAAAACAATCTGGGAGACTTATCAAATATTAAAATGTTTTGTACTGGAAAAGGTTATTGGTTTGTTTATTATTAGCAGGAGAAATTACATTTGCTCTGCATTTTGAAAACCTTCTACTGATAAAACTTATGCTAAAAAAAACTTCATAAGAAACATGGACCAGTACATACTGTGCGTGTTTTAGGCAATGCTTTGTTTAATTAAAATAAACTTTGGTGCAATTTGCATCCACCCACCAAACAAGCAGACCAAGACCTCTGGAAAGATGGAATATGAACATAACCTGTACCCAGGACATTTAAATAAACCAGAAACAGCATTTTACAATATGCGAGCATAACAATAATATAATATCTGCTTTTGTACTCTTCCTTGTTGCTAAATACAGCTCAATATAGGTATTAGAAACTGATGTTCGTGTGTGTTTGTGAAAGAAAAATAATTGTTGTTTTTTGGTACTTTAACATACAAAATAAAAATTTGTCCAAATGCTAAATGAATTAGGATTAAGTCTTTTTCTTTGGTCATTCTATTTGGTCCAGACCAAAAGGACCAATCAACAAGCAGTAACACATCCTTTTAAATGTGTCAAACCAAAAAATCTCTGTTGCTACACTTGTTGTCACCCATTACTTTCTAAGTAAACAGCTCATTGCTCGTTGTTAGCAAAGTACAAACTTCCTTGTCCCTTTCAGTTTACTTTACAGTCGCTCAGAGCAACTATTGGGGTGTGTGAGACCAACACGAATAGGGAAATACGGAAATCTGAAAATTGTTGATTTAAATATATTTATAAACACACATTAACAGTAAGTTGCAAACACAAGCCATAAATCAAAACAGCAAATTGTTTTAATTGACATGGCATTTGTCAAATGTCACCAATTAAAGAGCATCAGTCTCAGCATCATAATGTGCACTTCTGTAAAACTCCTATGAAGCAGGTATTAAAGTGATCCAGAAATTGCAGTTGGCATTTATTGCAATTTAATCAATAAAATGTGTTTATTTTTTGTGCATGTTGTTATGGTCCTGTCATGCTCTTTTACAAAGTCTTAATTCTGTTTTGGGGTGTACTAGAACATGCTCTCATGCTTGGTGGTACTGAAAATGCATTGTTTTAACATCATTATTAAGTAAAAATAATAGCAATAAATAATTGTCCCAATTACTTTCCCTCAAGCCTGGCAAAAACAGCTCGATTAGTTCCAAATTAGTTCCTGGTAGCTCCTTTTGAAAAATCAAAGGTGGTTAACTCTGTGATTGGTAATGCATTATGATTGGAAAACAGAAATACTTGCCTGTATTTTTAATGAATTTGTTGTGGGTTGCAGACAACATAAATTGTACTAGCAAAACAAAACATTTATGGTTTGTAACATACACACCGATGTCTATGGACTCATAAATGATAATCATTTTACACTTAAACTAATGACGTGTGCTTATACACAACACATGCACACTGTTTTGAACAGAAGAGTACACTTTCATGTATTTTAGGAGACGTTGATGAGTTTACATGTTGTATATCCAGCAGCTACCCACCAGTCCCCATAGATATGATCTAATATGATCATTATTAAGATGTATATATGTATACATTTTTTTATATACAAAATATATGTTCTCTCACACATTTTTGACAACTAAAATATAGAATATTTTACAACATAATAAATTTGAGGCAGGAATATTGGTCAAGAGGATTTTGTAGAACCTCACAGAAGCGAGTTTAAAGCAAGAAGTAATTATTTTTGTAGCTATGAAATATATAAAGTGACTAATTTAAATTGCATCTGACAACAGTCTGGGGGAAAAAAAACTGATAAAGTAGTTAATTTGTACCTGGTAATTTATTATACTTTATGCAGATGCACCCCCCTTTTCTAAAAATAGCTATATAAGGGATTTTTCAACACAAACATGCAGTTGGTGTCATTGTGATCATTTTTTGGATCCTACATTAACTTCAAAAGCATCAGTTTGTGCTGGCATTGCATTATGTATGATGGATTCATGCAATGCTGCTTTAGAATTTACAGTTTAATGTTGCTGTCAGCCTTTATCTGCAATGTCTACTGTAGGCAGGAACAGAGCTTTGGCATTTGTGACATGCCACCATTCACACTATAGTCTCACCACATGCACAGTACAAACTCTTAACAACATAATGTTCATTTCTGTGCTTTTACAAAGCCCACTGCACCTGTCCAGCATGTTCAGTACTGTAATCAGTTTACCCCACTGCTTCCTTAGTCATGAAATGCTGTTCTTTTTTCAGCACACTTTAATGTGCCGCTTGAGGAGTTCAACGTCAGCATCTTCAGACTCTAGACAGGCTGTAATCATTGACTCTTCAATGTGCGCCACTGTGAAAAAGAGGCTCAGGGAGATTGCTTGCTAATTTTAGCCCTTCTATAGCACGGATGCTCTCTGTTCTTACTGGTGTCGAATTGCATCCACTTGCATGTATGCGGGTCATGAAAGCATGCAGGTGTGGGATGTAGAGTTTTGTAGCGTTGCAATCCTCATTATGTCACAAAGATCAGCTCACTTGAAAAGCAGATTAAGGAAAAAGCTTTTATTGAAGGATTTCGAAATTAGCTTTTTGTGTTTCTGCAGCTTGTTTGAACCCTGCTTTCGTAGTCACAGTTCTTCTCTTTTCGTTTGCTCCTTTCTTATCTCTTCTTTTTTCCGGCTGGACTGAATTAACCCCTCAGGTCTGCTCTCTGCTCTGAGAAACTAGGACAGTGTCATTGTGAGCAAACAGCCTGACTGAAAGCATTTAGGAGCGTGCATGTCCACACAAGGTCTCAGTTTCAAAGTCACAGAAAGGTCAATTAAAGCTCTTTTACTTTTTCGGGATGAATTTCTTTCTATGAAAACAGGAGACTTGAACCGTAGTGAATATTGAGGCCCTGTTTACTCCTTATATTCAGAAGAATTTTGTCAGTTCGTTTACAGATGGACTGCACTAGAAAAAGGTGCTATGAGGTATAAATTGTTTTGAGTATGTCCACTTTTAGACCACTTTCAGAGATTGTCAACAAACTTTAGACTTGTTTTGTTGTGTAAAGGATATTGCGCACTGAATCAGAAATTTTGGTCTGTAATTTATGACGTTAAGCAATAAATTCTGCCTTATGTTGTGTCAAACGTATTGACACACTACCTTCATAACTTTTGTTCGTTCTAAAAAAGTTTGAATTGGGTTCAATATTTCAAGGTATTTGCGTGGGGAAAGGCATTTTGAGAGGTGTTTTAACAATTCAGGGCCACCATACAAGCAAAAGGCAAACTATATTAGTGCCAGAGAAACTATGATAATATAACACAAATGTTCTGTGGTTTATTGTATGCTAGTTTGTCAGTACAGTTAGGTGTGTGTGTCTGTTTGCATCTCTGTTCTTTAGACAAACTGCCAATCTCTGTTCAGAATCAGTTGGTTCACCAAAATTGGTGGTCTTATTTTTAAGTATCAAACTGAGCCATAGACATCCTGAAGCAAACTTTGAATGTGTTAGGATAATTGCACAGCTCTTTGATACGAAGGTGGAACCCTATCTCTGCAATCTAAGGATGGGATGGACCCAATTTTTTTCTCATTTTCTTTTTTTTTTTTTTGTTAAGCAGGGAGAAGACAACAAAATCACCTTCACTACCTAAACACTCCATTTTGTATTGTTTTGTGAATTATTTCTCAATTAATTAAATAATAAATATTAAACTCGGTGTGCAAGGTTTTTGTGCATTACAGATTTTTCAGATTTGAATAAAAAAAAAAGTTTAAGAATATTGTCTTTATTATTGTTGCAAGAGTTTTATAGAAATATAAATTCCCCTTATAATATTTTTCGTCCTAAATATTGCTAGTTAATTGGAAAAATAATTACTAATAATATAAAAGTAAGTTGCACCTAGTTGCACCTTAAATTAAGCATAATTTTGAAGTTGGAATACTTTCATACTTGGGGTTTTTCTTTTGTGTGTGAACTTTGAAAGGATTTGCTTCACTGAAGATGGAAACCTGGTTTAACAGTGTTATATATATATATATATATATGTCATATTATGAACAGAATGTATCTATATAATTTGTTTTAAGATCCCATGTGTCAATGTATTCCCTGCAACTCGCTAAACAGTGTGCTGTCAAATGCTACAATAGTATATCTAAGTCCCAGAACCCATTATGAAGTCTATTTTAGACAATACAAAACAACCTTGAAATCAGTCACACAGTGATAATACTTGATAATATGAAATTCTGTAGCTGCTACACTGTAGTCCCAAAGTTTAGAGAGCTGAGGTGTTAAAATGGACAGATGTGAGGTTGTTGTCTGAGTAATGGCCACAGAGACCTGAGACCTTGTCTTTGTTCAGTCAGAATAGATGACAACAATTACCTGCTGAACTGAATGACAGCCCTCTGGCTCTAATGCTAATTTATGTCAATAGATAGAGACCACCAAGGCCACCAATGACTTTACTTAAAGGACAAATCCTTCACACTGTTCAGGGATGAGTAAGTCTCTCCTTGTGTGACCCCCGGCACAATACTTCACCACAGAATTTAGAACAATGAGAAATATTGAGATGATCAGTAGGATTAAGCATAAACGTACAGTATGCTACGTTATCTTATCTAAGCTCTTAAGTTGCTTTCTTTGTTATTATTTTTTTTTTTGTCACTCAAATTCCTAGCATTTTACAAGCATCCCAGCTTTTATTTAGGTTGTAAGAATAAAGAAATTACTGTGCATATTCTCGGATGCAAATAAATCATTTGGGACATTTATACGAAAAAAACTTTAAACTCATATTGTAAATGTGTTCATATTAGAGGTGCTCCGATCGATCAGCCAGAGATTGGTATCGGCCGATAATCACATTTCATGACTTGATCGGTACTTGCCAGTGTGGCCGATCTCATGAGCCGATCACAGGTGTTTGTTTATTAGTTTACAAGCATAGGAATACGCACAAGCGCTCCCATATATTATACATAGCCCAAGCCAAAGTAAAATTAATAAATGTATCGTTTTCTGTAAAGTTGCTTCTGGCCATGACTTTTTTAAAGTAGCTTCTGGCCATGTTTACACCTAAATGGTTATAAGAGACGTGTTTAAGTTTAAGGTATTATATGCAGCATTCCTTATTTATTCTCTTAGGTAAGGCCAGATCTTCCTATAAGTTTCATAATTAAGATTAAAAATGTGCTTAATGCATTATAAAGCTTAAAGCATTAGAATCTGTACTCGACAAGGAATCGATACTCGGTATTGGCTGCAAAAAATCCTGATCAGAGCATCCTTAGTATATGTGGGTATATGTAGCTGTTTTTTTAGTTTTATTTATTGGAAAATAGAGAATAGTTTAGAGAATAATTATTAGAGAATATTTTTTTATTTAATTTACTCATTAGAGAATTATTAGAAAATTGAAATTATTTATTATTTTAAAAAATGCAGTATTGTGTTGCATAGAGAAAAATAATGTGGTATGGTATTGCTTGCAAGACGAGGTTCACGTTTAAATATTATGTTTTTGACAACCTTTTGAAAACTATAATCATTCTCTTTTATCCCATTTAGTGATGCCAGTGGCGTTTGGCCTTTCAGTTTAAGTGACTGAATGGGTTAGTTGGGTTTTCTTTTGGCACAATATATTCATTTTGGCACAGTGTTATTTCTGGCACAGCTGTGCAGTTTTTTTCACAATTTATTTTACATTCACCCAGCTGGAATTGCCTTGTAGTTGGACACACTGTAATCCATAATTGCAATGTGCCGTGGATCAAACGGTCTCTCTTCTGGATGCGCTGCTCTTTCTTCCTTCCAGCTCCAGCCATCTCAGGGCTTTTTTTCTTTGCCATTGTTGCCTTTTGCTTTGCTCACTGTGGATTGTTCAGACACCAATATATGTGAATGTACAACAAAGTATATGAAAAAAAATGAATTGGTAAAAACTTTAGTGGAGTTATTTTCTCATTCAGTCTTGCCAAAGACGTTACAATACTTTTCTGTTTGTATTGTAATCTTATAATTAACCCAGACTCGTAGAAAAAAAGGTGTCTGTACCTAAATTGTTGCTCTATCCAAGTATATATAGGACTGCAAATTGATGAAACATTGATTTTTCACGTTAATAATAATAAAATAATTTAATTGAGAAAATTGGTAAATTCTCACAAAACTAAATTTCCTGATAGTTTTTGGCCACAGTTAATTTAGGTCCAAAAAGCACTTGGATACACCAGAGACAACATAATAATAAAATGAAGTAAGGTGTCTATATAATTTGTAAATTTATCAACATCTTGTATAAAAAAGGAATGGAAACACTAAGATGTGCAATCCAGTCTGATATTTAGTTTTAATATTAGTTAATATTAGTGAATGTCCATCATCAAACTTATTTTGTATAGTTTTCTCCCAGAACTGTTTCACATGGTTGTGTTACCAAAATCATGCACCTGCCTACAAATGCAAGAGAATATGAGAGAGTGTAACTGATTTATTTTAGAGGAAAAAACATCTGCTATGGTTTGCAGAAAGTTAATTTTATAAATCATATATCAAACTTGGCGGTTCATTTCGCTCTGGCGACCCCTGATAAAGCAAGGACTTGAAGGAAAGTATATCACTCTTGTTTGCCAGTAAGTGACGCATTTTATCCTTTTTAACACATTGGATGGAAACTCTTATTTTAAGGTTCTTGCATATGTTTGTATGTACAACTGTAATATTGTTATCTCTAATTTAAATTAGCAGATTTGAAGCACTAGATGGAAAAATGTTTTGTGCTTTTTGATGAAAAGTTCCTAGAACTATTGACAGAATTATCCCATTTTTGGGAGATTTGATTTCCACCTTAGGGATCAATCCAGCTAAGTGACAAAAGTGTGTGCTGACGGGGCAAATGTGTGCGATTAAAAAATGTGTATCTTAAATATTCAAGACATAATCTTTCAGAAAGCAAATTTTAGTGGCATTTACCTGTTGCGTTTGGCTGTGCTGTTTTCTGCTTCAATGGTATAGCTAGCTACTAGTTGGTATAGCGCTACTAGCTACTAGTAATATGTGATTTGGTTCTCCTTTTGCTGTTTAAATTCCATAACTTCACGATCACAAAAAAAAAAACCCCTAGATAATGTACTATACCTTCAAATGAAGCTTCCTCCATCTTGCAGTTTTTTTTTTTTTTTTGTGTTTTTTTTTTCACAACACTACATAGTTTCTAGTAATAGTCTAAATGCAATCATGAAAATGGCCCAGTAGAATAGTAGTTTTTTTTTTTTTTAGAATGGGGCCTGGAGGCTACTAGTTCCTGTAACTATTCAATCTTAAAAACCCTACAGTTTAAACAAAAAAATCTGAACGAGGACAGAGGACAGCCAAACAGGGAGTCTGACCCATTTTACACCTCAAAGATATATACCATGAGCTGACCTCCAGTGAAAATAACATAAAGACTGAGAAAAGTGCGAAATACATAGTCATTGCAACTTTTTAAAAAAAATTTTTAAGTGAATAAACCTGTTGCCTTAAAGGATTTTGCCACTTCTAAAGCATACAAATACCACAATACTGTATGTTTGCAGTATTTTAGAAACTATTTTAGTTTTTGTAGTTTACTTTTATTTATTTATTTATTTTTTTATCTGAAAACAATGCTAAAGTCAGTTATTCTCTTTTGAAAATGTGTGTTCTTTGTCACAATGACTTCTGTGTAACTGTTCACTACCAGTTTACCTATATTTGAGAACAGTGTAATTCATTTGTCTTGAATGCTCCCTCAATCTATGCGGTGCAGGCTAAACTGTGAGGACGATAGCAGAAATTAGAGCTCTGAAATTAGAGTCACACATGGGTTTTAATTTGCAAGCAATACAAATATTAAACATAAACATTAGCTGATCAGCTTACTGTGTAAGACTCGATACTCAGGAATGCTTGCTCCTGTTTTGTTTGGCAATCTGGCAACTTTGTGCATCAAATCAGAGGCGTGAATATGAAAAACAGTGAATAAACCTGTTGCACCATCTTGGAACTGTTAAGTTGACTTAAATAATTGCTATAATTATGCACATAGTTTATTTACCTCATTTTAAAACAAAAGGTGTACTTACTTTTTTAAGTAAAGTTAACTAATTGCTTTATACAGAGTATACTTTATGATTTGTTACTATTTTTGCCTGCTAAATAAAGCTATGGCTTTAACTGTTTCATATGCTCTGATGTGTGATTAATTTGATTCACTCAACATAAACACAGCAGTACCTTGATGTACATGTAGGGGCAGTGCTTTACAACATCCACTTACACCAGAAAAATAGCACTCCACAACACAAGGACCTACCCAAAACACTTATGTCACCATCAATCTCTGTAATGCAGTGCTACTTGCTCCTCAGGAATATGATTTTGTCCCCTATTTGTCAAGGCGCCCCAGTTGAATGATGGCCATTCAGCCAGTCTTCATCACAAGAATAGCAAATCAGACATGATTGTACACCATAGTTCGCTGTGGCATCATAGCACTGCTTACACAAATGTATTATTTATTGCTTTATATTTTGCATTTTGCAGCATCAGAGTATTGCAATATTTACTGTTTACTCTGTTCAAGCGGTTTGTGGAAGTAGTTTTGTTTCTGTAATGAAAAGTTATCAGATACATAACTGCTTTTGTCTACATGACGAAAGTAAATAAGACCTAGAGCTGACTCTGATTTGCTGGGCGTCTGGTAGTCATGGTGCAGGGCAAAACTGGCATTAGGCTAATGCAATAAATGGTTCAATTGTGTGTGAAGCACCACCAGTAGACACACAACAAAAGATGGCCAACTGAGAGAATGTCTGGAGCTGTTTTTTGGCTTGGCTCTCAGCTGCTGAGCATGTTGGCTGGCTTCTGATACAGGCAGTTCACAGTGATTTGTACTGTGTGTTTAAATTGGTCAAGTAATGTTATTGTCATGTGCCTGTGGGAGTACATAGTATGTTTTATTGTTTTTTTATTATCACCTTTTAGCTTATTCCTGTTTTGACAAAGCTAAAATTTCAGCATTGTATTGTTAATATGTTTTAATAATTAATAATTTTGAAATGTTGATTCATATGCAGATGCTCCTCTAGACATATTTCTTGTTATCAATGATGAAAATGGTTGAACAGCTTCAGTTTCTCTTCAGTTCTGCTGTATTTTTATCCTTTTATTTTATTTATTTATTTTTTTGCCTATGCACCTTGTGAATTTTATGGGTTTTTACTATTGATTTATGCTCCCAAATTGCATTATTGGTCATCGGTTTGTGCTTTTTCACCTTCTGATGTTGAAAGTGACTTTAATTGACATCATTAGTTTAAAATGTAAAGTTATCTGGCATGTAAATGAATGAAAAACTATAATGTGTAATATGTGTGTAATACGTATATAATTATTATTATACAAACAAAATATTTTCCAAACAATTCAGGGTTATGGATATGACATTTGCAGTAAAGATTTAAAACACAGATTCACAGAGAAAATATATATTTTTTAACATTATATTGAAACGTTTGTTCATATTTTCCAAAACAACTATTCAGAGAGTTATGGGGTCTGATAAAAAATGTTTACAGTTTGATATTTTTATTTAAAAATGAGGAAAAATAACATGCGTTATGGATGTGACGAATGAAGTTATAAAAAATTTAACAGAATACAGCATACTTTGTCGAAAGTATGTGAATTAAACTGCAAAACCCAATAGAATCAATGCTAATCAAAAGGATAAGAGTTGGCACACTGTAGAACAAAAAATATACATTTTATTTTATGTGACATTTTTGAATTTGTAAGGAAAAAGCTTCGTTATGGATGTGACATCTGCCCGTTATTAACAATGTGAAGTGGCACTTATGTGACTTTGATAAACTAAATATAATTGTTTGAAAACATTGACAGAAACATGTTTGAGTATTTTTCAAGTACCGTATAATGCTTGCTTGCACAACAAAAGAAATGGTTTTGCTATTTTGGTGAAAACTTCCTTTTTTATCAAGGCAAGGTATTTGCATGGAATTGCTCATACATAATTATGTATTATTTCCCAGTGATGGGTTGCAGCTGGAAGGGCATCCGACATATGAAACATGCAGGTTCATTCCAGTGTGGCGACCCCAGATTAATAAAGGGACTAAGCCAAAAAGAAAATAAATAATTATGTATTATCAAAAATAATATATAATTAGTCATTTAATAATATTAATTTATATTATAAATAATTTACTTGACTTAATTCTCAGACAATAGATTGTTTCAAACTACTAAAAATATCAGTTCACTTCAATAAACTGTTCAATTTTCAAGAAGTTGTCACAGCAGAGAGACTGTGGGCTACTGTTAATTAACACATATATTTTTACAGTGCATATATTTAAACAAAAGCTAGCCAATTAAGCTTTTAATAAATTGTTTTTGAACAGTTTGACTTTCAAATGTTTATGACTGCTAGGTTTTGTAACAGTATTATGCCAGAGAAATTACTGATCATTAATCAAAAATACGCAATTAAACTCCTTAAACACATGCTTTAAAAACACTTACTCTTAACTCTTGTTCATCTCTCTTTCTCTGTCACACACTCACAGAAAGAGTTTAAATCAAGGCTGTATCAGCCATGCAGATAATTATTTTGCAGCAGTAATAACAGTCTGCTCTTTCTCAGGGAAAATTATTTGATGCCAAAATTAGACTTAAAATCACTAGATATAATGAGCTATTGGCTGTTTTCTTGTGGAAATAAGCATATCAATGCACAGAGAATGACCAAACCTAAAAAAGTTTCCCTAATTTGAGCAAGCAAAGGCTTTTGCTGTGAACAATTGTTGATGCTATCTTTATTAGCATTTTACTTTCAGTTTGTGCATGCACGCATTATCTCAATGCGTTTTATTTCTGACTGCAATATTTATAATTGTTCCAAAACAGTATGACTATCTTTCTTCTGTTAAACTTAAAAAAGATATTTTGAATAATGTTGTAAAACTAGCACCCATTGGCTTCCATAATATTTCTTTATTTTTGCCTGCTATGGATGTCAGTGGAAACCCGTTTCCAACATTCTTCATAATGTTTTTGGTTTGTTTTCAACAAAATATAGAAAGTGTTAAAAACCCTTGAGGGTTGATAATGAGATTTTTGGGTCAACAATCTTTTAAGTTATAAATGTGTGCTGTTTTACCTCTCCTATAGTGAACTATGTAAATGATGCCAGCTGTGGTATATTCTTGAAACATGCATGCATGTCCTGCTTGTACATGTGTGGGTGTGTGTTTTGTGTGTGTGTGTGTGTGTGTGTGTGTGTGTACGCGGTTGTGTTGTGCCCTCAGTGTGCCAACCTTCTCAACCTTCCCTGGCACTCAAACCCACAGCAACACGCCAGTGAAACTGCTGGCTTTGTTCAGTAGAGGAACTCTCAAAGCCACAGCTCTGCCAGATTCAGCATTTACATATTCAGAGAAGTCAAACGGCAGCCATGTTTTCATTGCATTAAGCTGCCAGGTTTACAGAGGCTCTAATGACTGTGTAAGATATGCTCTAGTTATGCCGTTCTGGCAGTGATTCGCCATTTGCTTCCATCTCATTGTCAAATGGGTTTTGTTGACTTTTTTTTTTCCACACAAAGATTTATCTTTACTTTTAATAGAGAAACTTTTAAATAGTGGTTGGTTGGTTTTTAATGTTGCTGTTGCTTGGGTGTTTCTAGGGGCTTGCTCCCCCTACATAGATTATTGAGATTATTGAATTGAATTAAATTTTTATTTGACAGATTTTAGACAAACTGTACAAAAATACAAATTGTCTACAATATGTAACATATAAATTAAAATCATCATCATCCATCATGCAAACTAACTATCCTCATCAAACAACTATCTTTTAATCGCTTTTTGATCCACCTTAAGTCTTTTATTTTCTTGATCGATTTTGGTAATTTGGTAAAGTGTGATTACACTTGTAATCTCTCACCTCACTCTCACCTATGGTCATGAGCTGTGGGTCATCACAGAGAGGACAAGATCTCGGATACAAGCGGCTGAAATGAGTTTCCTTTGTAGGGTGGCAGGGCGCACCCTTATAGACAAGGTGAGGAGCTCTGTCACCCGGGAGGAGCTCAGAGTAGAGCCGCTGCTCCGCCACATCGAGAGAAGTCAGCTGGGGTGGCTCAAGCATCTGTTTCAGATGCCTCCAGGACGCCTACCTTGGGAGGTGTTCCAGGTATGTCCCACCTGGAGGAGGCCTCGGGGAAGATCCAGGACAATCTGGAGGGACTAAGTGTCTCAGCTGGCCTGGGAATGCTTCGGGATGCCCCCGAAGGAGCTGAAAAAAATGTCTGGGGAGAGAGAATTCTGGGGTTCTCTCCTAAGACTGCTGCCCCCGCGATCCGGCCCCGGATAAGCGGATGAAAATGATGATGATGATGATTACACTTGTATATAAAAACATATGTTTTTACCCACTTGACTTCTGAATTTAAATAAACAAATATTAAAATCACAACCCCTAGTACTATATGAATTATGGCAACTGTTTCGATATTTGACTACAAAGATTGACTACAGTCTTAGGGCTCATTTACATCAAACATGACTTTGCTTCTAAAAATCTAACACTCAGAACTGGTTTATGGTACAGTATAAACCATGAGGGTATCCAAACATGGCTACCAAGCGCATACACCGTAATTTGCTACGATCGTCCTGCCTCCGAGTTCGTTTGATTGGTCTACTGCTTTGGAAATTGACAGTGATTAACAGCACTGCATGTTAAAGTTGAAGTTCTTTTAACTTTACTTAGCATCTAAAAATGCAGCACTCACGTTGAACATAACCGTCACACATGTCTGTCAAGTGTGTGTGGTTATGTGAAAAACAGTGGAAAAGTAGTGCATTAGAATGGAAAAATGTAGAGTGTAAATGGTCTCTTATATTCACCAAGGCTGCATAACTTGATACAAATACAATGAAAACAGTCGTAATGCTGAATATTATTATAATTTTATAGAAACACTATTATATTATTTTAAATATATTTATTTTAAATACAGTATTACATGATCCTTATGAAATAATTCTGCTATTCTTATTTGGTGTTTATGATCGATGTTACACCATAAATAAATGCTTAATAAGACTGCACAATATATTATTTCAGCATTAATATCACAATGTGATCATTTGCAATAGTCACATCGCAGGATATGCAAAAGAAATTATACCATTCATACATTTAATATCACTTAATTTTATTGAATTATTTATGTGATCATTCAATTACTGTACTTGAATTCTTTTAGATTCCTCAGAAAACCATAAAACACTTTTTAAATTTTCTTGTTTTCTTTATTGTATTCATGTATGCTTGTAGATATTGTTTATTATATATTTATATATATATATATTTATATATATCCCAATCAGTCTAAATGTATTCATTCTTGCTAAATAGAGATGTTTAAGTCATGTGGTGAAATTGTATTCTTATTGCAATATAGATCACAGAATAACAAAATATCATAATACAAAAATAATAATATAGCAATGCTAGATTTTTTTAATAATCATGCAGCTCATCTTTTTAAATGATTGTAAAATGCATATAATTAAAATAAAATACAAATAATTGCATAATTTCCCAAATCAGATTTTTATTTATTTATTTTTTATTTATTTTTTTTTTTTGTTAAAATTTCACCAAGTTAAACCAAACTTTTTATTTATGTGTTGCTTTGCAGACGATTTTCAGTTAAAAAAAAATTAATCATTTGCTTTTTTGTATGAGGCATTTTATATTCTTTTGTGCCTACAAAATTGTACATCTCTCCTCAGCAAGCCACATAATTTAATAAATTTCAGTTTTGTTTGTTGAACTAATGTTGTGCCTTTTGTATCAATTTAATGATTTCATTTTATTTTATCAAGAGTAACAGTGATGATTTATTTTTAGACAGCAATAAAAAGCTTTTCTGCACATTTTATTTTGAAGATGTAAAATATAACTTTACTAATAATCTGTAGGAGTGAAAGGGTTATGACTGCTTTTTTAATGGTGACTAGTTATGTGTGTGCTTCAGCAGGGGTTCTGTGTGCTGTTGTGCGGTGCTTCAGAGAGCGATGATGACTAATGGTTTGGAAAAAGATGTTTTAGAGCGTTAAAAGTGAGTGAGGAAATGACAGTTTAAACGAGTGGGAGATTTTGGCTGTCGAAAGGCCAACAGCCGGAAGTTCAGTTTTGGACAAAGTGGACAATTTCTCTCACTTGTTTGAAAGTGATGTTCAGTACATGATGTGGAATAGAGTGGTTTCTTGCCAGGAATACATGTGAAATAGAGGAAGGAAACACTGAGAATGAAAAGAAAAGAGATTTCTGCTGCACCCATCATGTGTTAAAGGAATGAACATTTTTAATTTACTCACACCAGTACCATTTCAAATCCTTAGATTTTTGCTCATGAGAACATAAGCAGGGAGGCCAGGTCCAAGTAAATTTGCTACAAATAATTCACATTATTAATGAGAAACAAATTAAGAAGTAATTTTTGTTGTGCTTTATTTTAATCCAACTTGAAATTAACATTTATCTGGGAAATAAACTGAAAAGATTGAATAGATTTAGCATTTAATTCACATGTAAATATTGACCATTGCATGTACATTAATCAAATATGGAAAAGATTAAAGATTAAACAAACTTACTTAACAGACAAGGATAATACATCAAGCATATGTTTACTACTTTTTATGTCTATTTATTCATGATTAAAAGTGAGTAAATGGCCAGAAATTAAATCTGGACGGACACTTCAGCTTTTAATAGTGTTGTATATTTCCCACACTGTGTAAAGGAATAATTCAACACATTTCCAAATCTCTTTTAAGTGATTTTTTGACAGACAGGCCCTATTGATCCTCTCTGCTGATGCTGTATTGCGGTCTTTTAAATTTTCAGAGACTCGATCTGACAAGGCTTAGTGAGACGTCTAGCCTTAGAGAGACATCTATAGATAAGGGGAAAATGACTTCTAATTCTTCACATTCTGGGATGTATAATGGATAAGTAATGAAATATGAGAAATGATTGCACTGAAAATGACCACCGTTTCATATGTGCTTGAAATTTCAAGAACGTATTTATTTTTTGATCATTCCATTTCAAAAGGTTACTTCTGACCTTTCAGGAATTCATATTTTCCCACTTCTGGTTCAAAATGCCACGGCCATAACTGGCATATTGCCCCTTAATATTCTGATTCATGGTCAATACGTTTCTTTCTTTTTTTTTTTCAGTGGCTGATTCTCAGCATCCAGTTCTTAAAGGGATAGTTCACCCAAAAATTATAATGTTCTATTTTGAAGAAAACAAAAGGCAGAAATTTTGATCAGCAGAGGAAAAAAACTCATAAATGTTCTGGGGGAAATTGAGAATGAGTAAATATTGTGACAGAGTTATCCATTTAAAACAGACATACAAATGATTAAATTATATTTATCATCAAACCTATTTCCATTATATTGGCTCTTCAGAAAAATATGCTTACTTGAATGTGTATTAACCATATTTCATCAATGAAATCAACAAAATACAATTTTGGAAAATAAATGGTGGAAATGCAAAAATAAGAGTTTGAAATGTTAAAGAACTAGTACAACCATAAACAGTGACAACATATCATCTGACCATTTTTTTTTTAAATATGTTCTGTGATTATCTTAGCATAATAAACTAATGCCTCACAAAAAAGAATACAATGATTAAATTATTTATAAATAAATTAATAATATATAACAATAATATTATGATAACATTTGCATACTTTGTTAAGTGTTTGTAGAAAAAAAGCTACATAATTTTAGTAACTAACGATATTTAGTTAATGATTTTAGTTGCTAATGATTTACTATTGTTGATAGCTGGGTTTCGATCAACATTTTGAAGTATTGCATGAGAAATGAGTGATGAAAATGGCAAAATAATAGTAAACATCTTATAATTCACAAAAAAATAATAATAACAAAATTTTGCTCGCTTGAGGTTATTTTGGACTTTTGGTGCGAATAAGTCATTTATTTTCCTTTGGCTTTGTCTCTTTATTTATCCGGGGTCACCACAGTGGAATGAACTGCCAACTTATTCAGCAGTATGTTTTATGCAGCGTATGCCCTTCCAGTCACAACCCAGCGCTGGGAAACACCCACACACTATGGCCAATTTAGCTTATTCGCTTCATCTGTAGCGCATGCCTTTGGACTGTGAAGGAAACCAGAGCACCCAGAGGAAACCCACGCTAACACGGGGAGAACATGCAAACTCCACAGAGAAATGCCAACTGACCCAGCTGGCACTCGAACCAGAGACCTTCCTGCTGTGAAGCGACAGTGCTAACTACTGAGCCACCGTACCGCCTGTGCAAATAAGCGTTATTGCGAATAACATGGAAATGTATTTGCCAAATAAATTCTGATGTAGCAAACATTACACTCATGTGACCAATCAGCTGTCTTCATCATGCTTGCTGTGTTTACTGTTGGCTCCTCGCTACGCTAATAATCTACAAACAAAATTGCAAAGTTGTTTAAAGAATAGATTTCACTAAATGCTTTTATAAAGAGTCTGATTTAGAAATTAAAACACAGGCTTGTAGATGTTTTGAATAGCTTGTTTGTCAATGTGTGATTCTCGTTAACTGTTAAATGTTTTTTGTTTGTTGTCTGTTAAACCCATGTGACATGTATACTGCCTAATCTTGGCTAAGACACTCTTGTAAAAAAAATGTATTCTCAATGTTTCTTTCCTGGACAAATAAAAGTTATAATATTAATAATAAATAATAATAATGTTGCTGGGATTTTGAAAAAGTGGCTTTTCCATTTACAACAAAAATGGTGAACCTTAAAAAAGAAGGGTATAACCAAAATGAAAGTGAATGAGTGAGTGAGTGAGTATTCATGTTTTATTTAAATGTTTTTTTAGGATTACAAAATAAACAGACTTAAATAAAAATTTAATTAATTTAATTAATTTTTCAATTTAATTTAATCGTTAACGGGGGACACAAATGGCACTGTATACAAACATGACCCACGAGGCCTGATATACTGAGTTGTTTCTGATCATTTAATCTTATATAAATATCTCACCAGGCCAGCTGGTTAAAGATTATTAAATTAGCATACAAGGTCCTGCTTTGGCCTCGCACATGCAGATCAGTATTTATGATGTAATTTGTTTAACTCCATCACTTTATTTATTGATTTATTTATTTATTTATTTTGAATAGATGAATCCCCTTTTAAACATCCATAGAGGACATCTGTTGTGGTTTGTACAGTGAACGATGATTATTATTCTCCATAATGAGTTTATGGGCAGCATCTGTTTTTGATTGAATTTATCATAAAGTGAAGTTTATGAAAACTTTAAGTATACTGAAGGACGCAGTGTCTCTCTGTGTGTGTGTGTGTGTGTGTGTGTGTGTGTGTGTGTGTGTGTGTGTGTGTGTGTGTGTGTGTGTGTGTGTGTGTGTGTGTGTGTGTGTATTCTTCAAGTTCACCTAAACAAAATAATAATAATAATTGGCCCTGGAAGATGCGTATGTTTTGTTTATTTTCTTGTGTAGAACATTAAAATCAATAACTGAATTTTAGGAATCACCAAGGACAATCATTTCAGCAAAAATAAATAAATAATAAAAATAAATAAATAAATATCATTAACATTCCACTAAAGTAAATAAAAACTCTCAGGAAATATTTTGGCTTGCCAAAGTGTTCTGAGTATAAGGATAGCTTTGTGGTTCGGTTATCTTTGCCTTCTTTTATCTCTTTACCATTTTTCATGCTCTTTTTGGTGAACCGTTTAAATATGTGGTGCCGAAGAGATCTGAAAAAAAATGAAATTATTTACTGTGGGCCTCCCTTGAGGTTAAAGCACATTTTATTGCTCAGAAGTTGTGCTTTCATAGATCACAAGACATAATGGAGCTTCTAGCTATTTTTCTCTGACGTGTCTCCTAAACCTGCCTTTCGGAGGCATTATAATATACACAAATGACACAGCAGTTTTACGGTTAAAGCTTAGAGATTTAAACTGTGCTTTCAAAAAGAAATGTACTCACATATTAAAGTTCTGTCATCATTTACGGTCATTATAGCCCCCAATGTTTGAGTTCCCTAAAATAAAGGAAGATATTTTTGAAGAGTGTTGGAAGCCAGTAAACACTGCCAAACGTAGTATTCATTTTTCAACATTTCTCAAAATATCGTCTTTTGTGCTTTTTGTGTTTTTTTGTGTAAGGAAATATTTATTAAAGTTCAGTTTCAATAATTTATTAAATTATTTATTAATTAAATTGAATTCAAAATTATTGCAGTTTGGAAAGAGTGACGCAATGGCGCAGTGGGTAGCGCTCTTGCCTCAAAGCAAGAAGGTCGCTGGTTCGAGCCTTGGGTCAGTTAGCATTTCTGTGTGGAGTTTGCATGTTCCCCCCCATTCGCATAAGTTTCCTCCGGGTGCTCTAGTTTCCCCCACTGTCCAAAGACATGTTCTATAGGTGACTTGGGTAAGCAAAATTGTCCGTAGTTTGTGTGAATGGGAATGTATGGGTGTTTTCCAGTGATAGGTTGCAGCTGGAAGAGCATCGGCTGTGTAAAACATATGCTGGATAAGTTGGAGGTTCATTCCGCTGTGGTGACCCCTGATTAATAAAGGGACTAAGCCGAAAATAAAATAAATGAATGAATGAATACAGTTTGGAAACTTTTTTTTTCTTCAGAATTTCTAGATGATACATACTGATATGACAGGATTATATATTTTTAACAAGTCTCTTTTTGATTTCTATGTAATATGAGGACTAATATGTTATTTTTGATTTAGATTTTTGATTCTGTGTCCTCTAATTTCAAGTCAGCATTGAGAGTGTGCCTCCAGTAGGAGGTGTTACTGAGTCACAGTTAAGCAGAGAGGAAAACTGTTTCATCTATGTAAAAAGACTGTTCATGTGAGGAAATGAAAAAAAAGAGGGAAAGAGGCTGTGAGTGAATGAACGAGCATGGCCAGAGTTTTAATGAGAGAGAAGGGAGGGAAGGATGAAGACAAAATCAAGAGATTGGATGCAGAAAGTGAAAGTGAGCCAAAATGGAGGGATGTCTAGCTACATAAATAGAGGGAGAAAAAGAATGGAAGAAACAGAAAGGGAGATGAAAAACATGGGAATGCCAGTAGATGCCACTTCATGAATCTTTCATCTCCGTTATTGAACTCTACACAGAGAAATCATCTGTAGTGCTACAGTATCCAGACACTATATATCCTCATCTTTTTACCTTCGAAAAATCAACACAAACTATAACAACCTGGAGAATAGGTGTCAAAGTTATTTTCAACCCCATATATCACCTCATGTTTTACATTTTTGTTCACTTTTTGTTGCTTGTTTTGACATGTGTTTTCATTGAAACATTTATTTTAAACAAAGGCATACAATAAAATGAAAGATTAGTAACTTTATGCAAGTTAAAAAGATCATAAATAAACAAGTAAATGTTTTTATTTTATTATTATTATTTTTTGCAAATGCAAATACAATCTTTTAATGGAATTGAAGGGATACACACAGTTAAAATTAATTTACTCGCCCTTCACTTGTTCCTAACAAGTTTGAGTTTTTAGTAACACTTTATTTTGATGGTCCATTTGAGTATAAGTAGACTGTCTGCTTAAAATCTGTTGATACTGCTCCTTCAACAGACATTTAACTGACTATAAGAAACTTTGCAAGTACATGTTAAATTACACTAGGCCTAACCCCAACCTAACAGTCTTATAATCTAATGAGAATTAGTTAGCATGCATATGCAATGTAACTTAAATTCAACAAAAGCACCATCAAACTAAAATGTGACCGAGTTTTTTTTGTTGTTGTTGTTGTTCTTTTGAACACAAGTAAGATATTTTGAAGAATGTTGGAAAACGTTTACCATTGACATCTGAAGTAGGACAGACAATAGAAGTTGATGTCTACCTGTTTCCAACATTCATTCATTCATTCATTCATTTATTTTCCTTCGGCTTAGCTCTATGTTTATCAGGGGTCACCACAGCGGAATGAATCGCTAACTATTCCAGCATATGTTTTTCACAGCACATGTCCTTCCAGTCAGTTTCTAACATTGTTGGAAAGTCTATAATAAAATATTTTGGAACAAGTCAATGGTAAAAGATGACATAATTTTCGTTTTTGTGTGAACTGTCCCTTTAAGACTAGAATTATAGTACTTAACAGCAGGGGAATAAGTACCTAAAACAGAACAGGACAAAACAGAACTGAACTGAACCAAACAAAACATAAATATGAACAAATAAAACACAAAACTAACAAAATAGAAATCAAAACAACATAAAAACACAAACATTAAACAAAAGACAAAATACATAAAACAAAAAAAGAAAACACAAAATAAAAGAAAAAGTAAAGCAAAACAAAACGTAAAAACATAAAAAACAATCAAATATAAGAGAACACAAAATACAAAACAACACTAAAGAGAATTGAAAAACTGTTTACAATAGATAAAAGAGTCAGGTTCAAGCAAGAATGGGCAGAAAAATCATTAAACATGAGAGGAAAAAAGAAACGTGTAAACTGACTCATGCTGTGTCAGAGAATAGCCCTACAAAAAACAGCAGTCAGTCCCTTCAGGATTCTTCAGTGTACTCCAAGAGAGCAAGGACATTCGATTGCTAAAACAAGAATGCAATAAAGCCTGATATTTTTTTTTTTTTCTTTCATTTGACATGTTCGTATATTCAGCTAGATATCAGTAATGGTTTCAGCTACTCATGGAGTAGAATCGCTCCTCCCTAATGTCGTTTCTCAGGCCTCAACTGTGCTCTATCAATTGCATTACTTGCATGAAACCAAATCTTGAAATGCTAATTTTAGAAATGAACACTTATTTATTCAAAGGCAAAGCAATGTTGTAGAAAAACAGAACATATTGGATTGCGAATTCACTTGTATTTATTTAATTAATTGATGGTCTTTAAGATAGTTGTTTTTTAGGCTTTACTATATCCAGACCTGACCATCAACATCAAATATTGTTGAAGAACTGCTTATTTGGACATGAAAAGGCAGTCTAACGGATGTATAAAGTGGGCAACCACTTTGTTTTTACATGGCGTTTAGTGTCAGGTTTATCTGAAATCAATTATAATGCAATATTAATCTGACATTGAGGGGAAGAAACAGGATTTCTTGCCAACAGTAGGCCGATGAGAGACTATTAAGAGTCTAAAACTACCATAGAAACAAATAGAAAGTAAAAAATGTTGAATCCCAAAGCCAAAAAGTAAAGTGTGTGCATAGGAAATGGCATATTATGTTTAACCTTTATGTTGACTTTAGCTAGAAACCTCTAGAGACGGTGGCCTTTTTTCAAGTGTGTCCTTTTTTTTACAAATAGCGCACTTGAAAGAGGGTCACAAAGGTTTCTCTAACCCTTAATGCGATAAATCGTAAAGTAAATCTCCCAGATTTTGACTTAAAGGTTAGGAACAGCTCTAATTTGTCAGGTTGATGCTTGTAGACTACATTAGACCAAGTCTAATATGACATGACCAGAGTTGCTTAATACAAGATGCATGCTGTCAACCGAGCATGAATTTGATAAGGCAGTCGGGATTGTCCATCATTGATTTCAGCCTTGCAGCATCTCTCTTGAGGATTTCTTGTGTGTGGTAATCAAACAAAGGCATCATCTGAAGAGAGGCTAATCTATTGTGACTGTTTCCATCTAATGAGGTGAAATTAACTGCCCCTTCAATCCCACATGGGTCATGACTCTATCAGCACTGTGTGAATTACAGAAATTTAAACTGATCGAGTCACTGCAACGAGCAGCGGCTGGATAGTTAAAGGTGAAGTGTGACATTTTTTCAATGTTAAAATGATCTCTTCTATTCTGGCTTAATTTACTGAGACGACTATTTGTAGGTTTTATAAATGGTGGGATTTAGTGGCGTTTTAAAAGCATCCTATTTGTGTGTTATTAACCACAGATGCACACTGTTTATATAACTACAATCTTTAATCTTGTCCCAGTTAAACAGCCATTTACTTTCATGTATTTTGTGAGCAGTTGATTAATTTACGTGTTGTATATCCAGCAGCTCTGATCCCTCCACTACAGCACAGACTAACACGGCAGCACCTATCAGCCATCATAGATCAACTAAAATGAATTATGGTTATTGTTATATTGTGTGAATTTTAATATCAAACATTTTACAATATAAACAATTTGAGCTAAGAATGTTGGTCAAGAGGATTATGCAAAAATTTTGCACACACATATATAATAAGACATATCAGAGTGGTAATGTTATTGTTGTTTTGTGCCTTCATAGGTTTAATAAATACTATGTAGTATATAATAAATAAATACTGGGTTTAGTGGTGTTTTCAAAAGCATCCTGACCAGCTCAAACATTTGCTCAACCAATAGTAGATTATCTGTTTCTTCGACCAATGGCAGGATAGAGGAAACGTCTGGGAAACCTGTTTGGGAATAGTCAGCGAGTCTCATTCACTAATAATTTCATATATTATCAGCATTTATAAACACACTTGAACTTCATCGATAAACCCCATACTAATGAATTTGGAGTATTCTAAACGAGTGGCCCAATGCACAAGCTTAGTTATCTGCATAAATAATGCCCAGACTGTCTCCATAAAAGGGCTTTCCACGGATCTCTTCATCTAAGCCTTTCGTCAAACATGAGCTGTTCTCAACAAATGCATTCTAACCAGATCCTTGAGCAAGGCCAAGTCGTTTTCAATCCCAGTTCAAACACAATGAACATCTTTTAGAAAATGTAGATTACAGACCTCGCATCTCATTAGCCAGTTGTAGTCAACTAGGTTGCTATTTAAAAAACAAAACAAACAAAAAAAAAAATCAGCTGTAACATATTTCTGACTTAAATTGGCAATTTGGAATTCAAATTATTTATATGTTCTGGGGATTTAGATGTGAATAATCATTGGACAATATTTACTTCCTATTAAAAGCCCAGTGCAACAAAATAAGAGTATATAATTTTGATATTAAAACACAATGTTTTATTTCTTTTTCTATTTTATGTTCAAGGTCATCCAGCCTAGGCTAATTGAAAATAGTTTTTCCAGATGACAAATCCACTAGAGACATTTTTTGAAATCTGAAATACATTACTTGTATTACCTTTTGTTATATGTTTTAGATGCATGTCCTTCTTTTACACGTCCACACAAAGGCATGTCATGCAGATCATCCTAAACCCAACCAATAGTTTTTTTTAACAGCAAATTTAAAAGTAAAGTGCACTGCAACCACATAGTTTTACCTTGAATTTACACCGCTTTCATCTCTACTTTACATTATTACAATAACTTTCTTCTCAGCATATTATATCTATTTTTCCCAACAATTATACGAATTGTACACATATTGTTACATTTTTTTTATTAACAACAGATTCACAGTGTAATGAAAACTGGAATGTTTACTCTACTTTTCTTCTAGTTGAACAGCCACTTTACTTTCATGTATTTTGTGAGAACTAGATGAAATTACATGTTGTAAATCCATCAGCTCTAATCTCTTTAACATGACGGCACCAATCAGCCATCATAGATCATCATATATGATCATTATTATGATGTTTGAAAAAACAAAATACGTGTTTTTGAATCTGAATATCAACCATAATCAGGTTGAGATGAGAACATTGTTCACGACAAATCTTTGCATAAACATGTTTAGTTAGTTATAATTGCTTTGCCCTTCTCCACCTACCAATTATTTGAATTTTCATATACTGGAGCCACTTTGTGACATCATTAAGCCTGGAAAACACTTGTAGTCCAAATTAGCTGTTCATTGTAGTTCATGAAAAGAGATATTCAAGATGAAGTAACTCCCTTTGGAGTGGACTTTGGCATTTGTAAGCTTTTTGATAATTTTATACCCAAACATACACACTACACACTGACAAAGATTCAAAATGTAAAAATGCATAACAGGAGCCCTTCAGAATAAAATCATACACCCTTTTCTTGCTTCACTCTACATGGATTTTCAGCTGTGCTTATGTTGGGAATAAAATCCTGGAAAAACACACCTGTTTGACACAGCTGAGTCGCTTCGCAACTTTGCTTGTATTAATCCATGCAAATGGCTCTTGAGAAAGTGGTGACATTTCTATTATTGCACCAATACAAGCATCATCATGACATTTTAATGTCGTACAACACGGCTCATCTGTTCAGCAAGCCACCTCTGTATCACATTAATCTGCCAGCGTGTGTTTTTGAGAGTGCGTTTCAGGAATCGTCATGCTTTCTGATTACATATAATTATTTCTCTGATTTGGTGGAACTTGATACGTTTATGTTTTTGGTGCACGTACGGACGTGAGTGAATCAAGCTGTCGTTTGAAGCATTACAGAGGAACATCAATTAGAAGATGCTCAGCGGGCGTAAGGTTCAGCGGTTGAATTGATTTCATCTGCATATAGATGATAGTTGATTTACAGCCTCTCGTGCTGATGAGACCAAGCCGCACACACTCCAACACAACCCTCAGGTAGATCACGAGTGTTTGATGAACTGACAACCAGTGCAGTTTCATATCCAAATTCAGCTAATGCTTTTTTTTGCGCTGTATGAACAATATTTATGTATGTGTGCAACGGCCTGGAAGCTGATGTGCCATACTGGTGGCATTTCAGACTTAGTAACAAAAGCATGTGTGTATTGATTCTTTCAAAAAAAGATCCATAATGCACCATGTTTTAGATTGGGAATGAAACTTTTTTGGATTTGAAAGGGCATTGTAGATGTAGATTTGAAAGGTTTTTGCAAGGTAGATTTTGCAAGATTTTAAAGTAAAAATGTAATTGATGTAATTAAAACGCATGAGCATGATCAACATGAACAAGTACAATATACAATTTTAGTATATTTTTATTATAACAACAAAGTACACTATAACAATCTGTAAAATATGTTAAGCCATGCAGTCATTTATTTTGGAAGTCTTCCATCTTTATATTGATTAATATTGAATTCGCGTTTATTTTCAGTTTTTATTTAATGTTTTATATTTTTATTTGTAGTTATTATTTAAATATTAACATTTTGCTAGCATTTATACAATTCAGCTTTCAATCTGATAATTATTTTTAATTTTATGCCCTAATCTTTATTTTATATATAATAATATTGAGAATTAGCTTTCATATTTATCCAAGTCTGCAATGTCAAGCCTTTCAATTTAATGGATATTTATTATTATTATTATTATTATTATTATTATTATTATTATTATTATTATTATTATTATTATTATTATTATTATTATAATATTTTCTCTTATTTGTTCCTAATTTTGTAATTATTTTTATTTGATTTATTTGTTTTGTTTTACACATAGAAACATTTCTATAAATATATGTTTTTATTCTAATAATCAAATATTATTCTTGTTTTTTTTTCCGCCTTTTTTTACACTGACCCATGTGTCATTTCAAACCATTTTTCTTCTGTCAATCATATAAGTAGGAAATTTAAGATGATTATTTTTAAAGGTTACCATCATGTTTGAAAACATCCTATTTCTGTCAAGAACTCTACAGCATTGCAATAACATGAGGGTTTCTTTTTCTTTCCTACTTTCTTTCTTTCTTTATCTCTTTCTCTCTTTCTCAGCATCGCAATAACATGAGGGTTTCTTTTTCTTTCTTTCTTTCTTACTTTTTTTCTTTCTCTATCTCTTTCTCTCTGTCTCTCTTTCTGTCTCTGCATTGGCAGTTTAGAGATAATGAGGCTGATTTCTCAGGCTGTGCTGATATGTACAATATGAACAACATTGTACAGTATACAATTTTAGTATATTTTTTATTATAACAACATAGTAGACTATAACAATCTGTAATATATTTTAAGCCATGCAGTCATTTATTTTGGATGTCTTCCAACTTCATATTGATTCTTCAAAAATCATATTAATATCCCAATGTGGTGATCTTTTTATGATAATTTTGAATCATCCAATGAATTTAAAGGGCACCTATGATGAAAATCAACTTTTGTAAGCTGTTTGGACAGAACCGTGTGCAAGTATAGTGTGTCTACAGTCATAGTGGGGTGATATAAACATAATGAGTATCGTTTTTAAATTTACTGACGTTAAAATAGGATCCAAATCCCAGTGATTATGTGGCAAACCGCAACGTGATGTAGGAGTGTGGTTTACGCCGCCCACTGAATTGATTAACAGGTGCCATGTCTCCATGTATACATAACCTTTATCAAACACCTTCCAATTGTTAGCATCAGGTCGTCGATATTGTGTGTCCCCAGAAGTGTAATAAATAGGACAAAATAATAATTTATACCCCAATTATAATTTATACCACAATTTCTAAATTTCTCCCCTCTCAGTAGCAGTTGATGGCCAGTAGATTGGATATTTATTTAGATTAGAGGTACCATGTTTTAAATTATTTATTTATATATATATCCCAGATGTGAAATGTCAGAAGTCTCTGTGAGTGTATGCTGCAAATACAATTTCCCTACAGGGACAAATAAACTTAACTAATTAACTAACTACACATGTCCACAGAACTTTTTCTTTTTTGCAAAGAAACTGGGATTAAAACATATGTTACAACTCAGCTACACCTTAATACTTAATTTTATTAGTTTAGGGCGTTTTTAAAAATACAGCATATTTATAATAAAGAAAGTAAAATTGCTTGTAATTCTTAACCGCTATAATTATCACGGCTGCATGGTGTCATATAAATATGTGTGTGTGTGTGTGTGTGTGTGTGTGTGTGTTTACTGTAAATGGCATTTGTATGTGACTCATCATTTCAGAAAGGCTTGATTGACTCCACCACATACATCAAATAAACTTGCTTTGTGTTTTTGACTAGGGGCCTTATTTCAACTACATTCGTGTTTGTCTCTATCGCTGACGGCTGTATATCTGACACAACGCATGAGAAGCAGACAACCATGTCCGAGCAGTGGGCAGGGAGAAGCAGCTCATTTGGATATAAAGCCACAGGCTACAATAACAGCTACATTGTGGTCAGACACCAAAATGGGGAGATCCTGCATTATACAATAAATTATCTGAAGGGTATTTTCAGCTGAAACTTTACAGATACATTCTGGAGACACCAAAGTCTCATCTTACATCTTGTAAAAGGAGTAAAATAGGGGCCCTTTAAGACACCTAGCTTTAAAATTGGCTTTGTTTGATTTGTGTAACGATAACCACATATAAGTTATTTCAAGACAGCAAAAACAGGCAAAATAAATCATGAAAATATTATTAAATATTCTAAATATTCTAAAGTGGATGCTGATTTACAGAGTCAGGCTCCTATGATTATCAATAAACAGCGTTAATAATAATAATAACAATTATAATAATGTTTATTATTATAATTATTACTACTACTACTACTACGACTATGTAAAGTTACATTTACACAAGTATTGTTGTCACAGGAGTAGAACACTGAAATAACACATGAATTTATTCCTACTCTTACTAGTGAAAATTTTCTGATATTTTTTAAGACTAGCTGATTATTTAATTGCATCATTTAAAAAAGTTTAGTTGTATTAGTATTCCTTCAAGCTAAACAGTGTCTGGATGCACAGAGCCTTTCTTTGGTATTGCATAATTACCTGTAGACAAATGGATATAAGCTGACTATGGCTGAATTTCAAATGAGCTTGCTTTGACCCAGCAGCCCCAATCAATGCTATTCACTTTATGTCTCTATTAATGAGATTCTAGCAACAATGCATGCTTAGAGGAAGCTAATGGGCTCTCGAGCTACACAGGACACCTGTGAAATGTAATGTATTTGGAATGAGGTTGGACTGGAAAACACAAAGCAGACATTTTTGGCAAACATAATTCCCGATGCAGGATTGTGTGTGAAAAGCCGGAGATATTGAGATTCATATCTTAAGGGTTTCTGTTAGTGGAGATTAATTTAGCTCAGTTGCTTCATTCAGGGAATGGTACATGCTGTGGGTGATGATTGCTAATAAGGGTATTGTCTTACCCTTATTTTTAATTATTGTAATTATTTTTAATTTATGCTCTTAATCTTTATTTTATATATAATAATATTGCGAATTCGCTTTAATTGTTATGCTAGTCTGCAATGTCAAGCCAATTCAATTTAATGGATATTTATTATTATTATTATTATTATTATTATTATTATTATTTAATTTTCTCTTATTTGTTCCTAATTTTGAAATATTTTTAATTGATTTATTTGTTTTGTTCTACACATAGAAACATTTCTATAAATATATGTTTTTATTCTAATAATCAAATATTATTCTAGTTTTTTTTCGCCTTTTTTACACTGACCCATGTGTCATTTCAAACTATTTTTCTTCTGTCAAACATATAAGCAGGAAATTTAAGATGATTATTTTTAAAGGTTACCATCATGTTTGAAAACATCTTATTTCTGTCAAGAGCTCTACAGCATCGCAATAACATGAGGGTTTCTTTTTCTTTCCTACTTTCTTTCTTTCTTTCTTTCTTCCCTTCTTTCTGTCTCTCTTTCTGTCTCTGCATTGGCAGTTTAGAGATAATGAGGCTGATTTCTCAGGCTGTGCTGTGTGTCCTGTGCTCTGTGTTTGTTAATGTGCTGGTCAGCAGGACCTCTCAGCGGCAGAGGGAACATCTGAGAACCACCGACTTTGCTCTAATTGGCTTTGAGCAGTCAAATCTGTGCTCAATTTGGATCAGCTACACATGCAGTAGCAGGACTGCGTTAACAAGAAGACTTCTTTCTTTATTTTTACTTGTAACTAAACATAGCGTTGCTGATAAACACATTGCTGTGATGCTGTCAAAATAAGCATTTGAGTATTTGCGGTTTACTTCACAGATTAAAATGGTTCTTACTGTAAAGGTCATTCAAGGACTCTGCGTTTGGATGATTGTTGTGATAGCCTATACATCAGTGGCATTATCGGTATTTTGTCGATAAATACTTAATTTAAGTGCTGTCATTATCATCATTTTTAAAGGGGTGCTGGCCATGAGTTTTGGAAGAGCTTCAGTGTTTGTAATTGTATTTTTTGTCCTTTGGTCATGTCTTTACGGGAGCTCCTTGAAAATGAAAAGTTGCTTCTCAAGGCTTTATCCCTTAAATAAATAAATTGAAAATTAATTAAATTGAAATAAGTTTTTTGTGGCCGGGAACTCATCATTTTCTCCCTATAATATATTGCTGTATTTTTTTGTTTTGTTTTAAAAAAAAGTGTATTAAAATCTCTTTAAAAACATTTACCCTCATAAAATCTGCAGAAATACCAAGGACTATAAAACAAACACTTAAAAGGTGTATTGTATTGTATTGTTTGTTTGTTTGTTTGTTTGTTTGGTTGGTTGATTGGTTTTTCAATAAGCTAAACAAAAATAAGCCAACAAGTTTTTAACTGACAGAGGCATAATTTATTTTGGCTGCAGTGTATTTTTTTTCCAAACTTTTATTTTGCTTTTACTCAGCAGGATTTGCAATTGCAATTATAGATAGAGAAAGGCTGAAGAACCCTCAAAAAGTTATTCTTGCTGCTGATTCAAACTACATATTTAAAATAAGCTAAAACAACACTACTCTTGAGGATTTTTTGGGTCAGCTTTTATTTTAATTGTTCAAAATTGTTTTAAATTCAATCCACTTAAATTTAAAAAAAATATTTTAACTTAATTTGTGTTGGTGCGACGCATTGACGCAGTAGGTAGTGCTGTCGCCTCACAGTAAGAAAGTTGCTGATATGAGCCTTGGCTGGCTCAGTTGGCGTTTCTGTGCGGAGTTTGCATGTCCTCCCTGCATACACGTGGGTTTTTTCCGGGTGCTCCCCACAGTCCAAAGACATGCAGTACAGGTAAATTGGATAGGCTAAATTGTTTGTAGTGTATGAGTGTGAATGGGTGTGTATGGATGTTTCCCAGAGATGGGTTGTGGCTGGAAGGACATTCGATGCGTGAAACATGTGCTGGATAAGTAAAGGGAAATAAAAAGATCAATAAAGGGACTAAGCCGAAAAGAAAATGAATGAATGATTTGTGTTAGGACAACATGAAGGAATTACTGTATGTGAACACAACATTTTTACAGTAAATGCTAAAATGATTGATCAATGTACAGTATATGCACATACTCTAAACAAAACCCAACAGCATTAACAAAAAAGGGAAGAAATAAACTGTTCATCCAGACAAATATGCACAATATTATCACAGGTATAAGAAAACAACAAAACACATTAAATAAAAAAATCTCAAGATGAGGTTGCTAGTGGAGGGAAATAAAAGATAATACCAATAAGGAGCAATGTATTCAGACTTTTGGAAACATTTCATTTATTCATGCATTCGTTTTCTTTTCAGCTTAGTCCCTTTATTAATCTGGGGTCACCACAGTGGAATGAACCGCCAACTTATCCAGCATATGTTTTACGCAGCAGCTGACCTTCCAGCTGCAACCTATCTCTGGGTAACACCCATACACACTCAATCACATACTGTACATACACTATGGCCAATTTAGCCTACCCAATTCACCTACAGCACATGTCATTGGACTTCTGGGGGAAATCGTAGCACCCGAAGGAAACCCAACAAAGACAAGCAAGAAGAAATGCCAACTGACCCTTGAACCAGCGACCTTCTTGCTGTGTGACGATCATGCTACCCACTGCGCCACCATGTCACCTAGAAACATTTCACTTTCTTAAATACTCTGGACAAGGACTCCAAGTTTTATAGAAGTTTCCAAAAGTTCCTTTTATTGTGAGTCTGATTATCTTTAGTTTAATTGTCTGCAGTGTCTTGCCTTAATCTGTTCAGCACTGCATTTATTCAGACTTAAAAAAATGAATATCAAAATGTGTATGTATTTACCAATATGTTATTGCTTTCAAAATATAGAAATATTTATTAAAGTTTGTTAAAATTACCTTATATGTTCATCCCTAGCTGATAGTCATTAATGCATAATTTTTGTTGTGTTTCTACTGTTTAGATATCTACCTCACTGACTTTTTTAAAAATCTCACAGTGGTGCTAAGCAACAGAACTTTAGTGCTTTATATTTAAGACTAATTAAGAAGCTTTCCATTGATTCTTTCCTTGCCTCTCTTCCCCTCTCTCCAATCCTCTCTCTGCATGCGAAAAAAAAAAAACCCTGATCAATAGGCGCTCCTCGTAGAGAGTAGCAGCAGAAATCTATTTAGCTTGTGCGAAAGATGAAACAGACTAAAAAATCTTTGCGAAACGTCTCTGTGCAAAAGTGTTTGTCATTCGAATAAATTTGCGAATGCATTTTGCCATTAGTTCATTTAGATCATAACACACATTTTAATATTTTACCCCTGCGATATTATGTATTAAACCTGTTGGCTTGAAACGGGGTTTTGGAAATTGGTGCTGAGCTAAGCTAGTTTTTATTCATTTATTGCCGTAGCCCAGCTGGAGAGTGAAAAGATTTGTGTTTAAGTCAGTGTGCAAAAATGATGCTTTCTGGCTAAATTTTCTGCTTAGTAACATGTATGTGTGCAGATGTGAGTATGTGTCATCTTTTAAGTCATGGAATACCAAACTGACATCTGAAATATGTCTGTGGTTTTGCTACAAGTGTGTGGACTAAAAAGAAGCTTAAAAACACTACAGGAACTACAGATGATGGTCAAGTAGCGTGTATCGTGTATTCTCCATTCAAAAGTAAAACACTATGGATTTCAAAACCAAAACAAAGTAGCACTCAAAGCAGTTAACATAATGTGAATTTATAAGGAATATGATTCATTTTTGCTGATGTTTTTCATTACTAATTGTCACATCATTTGCAAAATCTTTTCAATATGGAATTTTGACAGAATTAGAACATCTTTTTATTAGGCAGGGCAAGGCAAGTTTATTTAAATAGCACATTTCATACTTAAAGTAATTTGTAATGCTAAGTGCTTTACATGAACAAGCATAAAAGAAACAAGTGTAAGAAATAAAAAAAGCAAATAATAAAAATTATTTTAAAAACTGTTAGAATTTGTTACAACATGTTTAATGGGAATGAAATAACAGTAATGAAATAACAGTGCGATCTGCATACTCTCAGTGTTTTCTTTTTTTTTTTTTTTTTTTGCTTGATTTTACCACTTTCACTTTTGGCTTTTCTTTACTTGCACTGGTTCACTAACCTGATGAAAGTGATCTCTCTTACTGATATTCAATATACTGTACTAAGTCAACAAAAAAGCTCCTGAAGGAGTCCAGCTTGTGGCGACAACATGAAATACAGCACAGCAACTGAGCTGACAGACATTCAGTGACCAATTTCACAAAGATGAATGGTAATAAATGAGTTAAAACTATATTCAGAGAAACATTTTTGGTGGAATTTATACCTAACTAATTTAAAATGGAAACTGTTCTTGACCCCAGTAAGCAACAAAATAGCTACAAACACAAATTAGGGATCATTGGAAAGAAGACACTTTGAGCTTTACTATGGTCCATCTGGAAAATCTGTTAAAGATTGCAAAAAAAAAAAAAAAAAAAAAAAAAAACAGGCTCACTAATATACTATGATACAAACCCCTATATTCATTACATATACCCCTATATACTGGAGATCACACCTGCTGTTCTTAGTAAAAATCCACCAGAGACTACTGTTGACTGACTGACTGACCGACATCCTCCTCCTTCCATAAACCCAACCAATAGTGTTTTCAAAAGCACCAATTGACTCAATCACCCACTTCCCTAAACCCAACCAACAGTGTTTTCAAAATCCAGAAAAAGAAAACCTGGTAACATCGGAAAAGCCATCCTCATAGAGGTAATTCGTCTACTGGTACCACAAAAGAAACAGAAGCTGTTGGTGGTGCCAAACCGCCCAGTAGCATTCGATTTAAAGACAAAATGAAGCCACACGTAGCTCTGGCTACATAATTTGCATATATATATATATAATTTGCATGGATATATATACACACACACACACACACAGACACAGTTTTATAGTTCATCGTGTACTAATGCATGATTAAAATCAAAATCCATCCTTCTTTACATTATTTCATGTTATTAAGTTAACATGAACTAACAACAAACAAATTTATTCCACACACTGCCTTAGTTTAAAGTGTTACCCATATTTCTAACAAGAAAACAGTTAGAACTATAATAGGCTACTTTGCATATGGTCCCCAAAAACTAAAATACAAAATTCTTGTTTAAATGGGTACTTGTTGGCTAGAATGCACTGTATTGAAGACCAGACTTTTTTTTTTTTTTTTGCCTCAAGTCAATGTCTGGCTAGGCGAGACTAATGAGAGTCTGCCGGGCGGCGTGTGTCATGTGATGAGACAGGCCTTTGATAGCTACGACTACAGCATCTCCACCCTGATCCCTACACATAAACACGCTCTTTGATCAGCTCCGGCTCACACACAGAAAGACAGAACGAGGAGAACGCAGCAGTAGATATATATGAAGATAGGATTTTTCATTTCAGTAGTGTTCTGGCTGTTTTTATTTTTGGCGATGCTCTTGGGATTTGAGCTCATCAGGTTATAAACTCATAAGGATGGAAGGCATGCACGCTAGCCAGATGCCGCGCACTTTGATACATTTTTAAAGGAGTTGTTCTTGCAGTAACAGACAGCACATTGTAATCAGCTACACTCCACTGCACCTTATTACCATCAGACATCTCAGAGACAAGAGACGAGGCGGACAAGAGATTGCTTGGCAGCGCTACAATAAACAATCGTGTTAATTTAACATCGCTGGCTTTAACTCAACCTTTCAGATTCAATTGTTTTTGAATTAAACTGTATTGAATGGTGTAAGTGTGTTAAACAGAGCTAAGAAGTGTTGAACAGAGCTTAACTGCACTTAGATGAGCTGTGCTTCACTGCTATGATGTGATCTGAACTGAGATGTTGTGCTGTGATGTACTGTACTGAACTAAGTTGAACTAAAATATCGTGCTGTGGTGAACTGAACCGTTCTGAACTGAACCATGCTGAACTAAATTGCACTAGAATGATGTGTTTTTGAGCTGTTTTGAACTGTGTGAAAATGCTAAAGTTTTGTTTAGGCTTTGTCAAACTTAAAATAAAAATAATTAAGTTTGCTTGTTCTACCAGATTTAAAAAAAAAAAGATGTAAAGGGAAATTGTACATCTAAGTGGTTGTTCTCACAGTTTACAGATTACATGGTATACTTTCAGTGTTTCTGATTGGTTATTCATGACATTCCAAGGTATGTTATTCCCAGATAACAACCGCAGAAAATAATAATACAGGCTCATCTGGGTACTTCAGATCATTTTGACTGTCACTGAATTCATTCACATCCATGTTCATATGTTTGTCTCTCTCTGCGACTGTTTTTGTCTGTTTAGTTTGTGAATGGATAACATGTAGATTAGTAGATGCTCCATTTGGCAGTTTCATTTCTGTCAGGTTTGCATTAAATTAAGGTATTAAGAAACTATTATGGCTCAGAACAATGTTTTGTGTATAACTGGATAATTTTGTGGCAAGTACCCTTGTAATAGGCATGATAAAGTACAAAGATTATCGTAGAATAAAGCCTGAAAGCTGTATCAGCAGCCTGATACAAACCTGAAAGCTATAGATTGAAGGGCTTAATTCTTTGAAAAACATCACATATGTACACTGCCTAGCTTTCTACCTGGCTACATGCCATAAAATGTGTTATTCATTTCAGTGATTGTTATCTGGAAATGATATACCTTGGACTATCAGGGTTGACCAATCAGAATCAAGTATTCCAGAGGACCGTACAGTAATAATGCTTGTTAACAGCTATGAGAGACAATGAGAGACAGCTATGAGAGACAGTGCTAGTTACATACTACAGTATTTTAGTTATCAATGACCCAACATTATAAATGACCTTTAAATAATGCTTTTGAAGCGACCATTTTTCGGATCAACCAAAAAGGGGAGGAGGCAAATTTAGTTTGCTTTCCATTTATTACAAAACAACGCTGCAAGACAGTTTTGGTTTTAACAAACAAAACTTAGAACCTGCCATTTTATTAAAAATGAAATGAAGAAACAATCAGCTGAATAAAAATAAATTGTAAAATATTCAGGACAGTGAAAGTTCACTGCTACTACTGTTGCAGATGTAGAAATCTAACATTATCCTTTGTACAAACCATTTTTTTTTGTCTCATTTTCAATAAATGATTTAGTTATTCGCTCAATTATGTTTCCTTGCTAGATGTGTCATGTTTGAAGAATTATTCGGTGGCATACTTCTGATGACTGGTTGTCACCACCTATTGGTTAAATAATTTAATTGCTGCCTACAACTTTCATTTTTTAGCGTCGTTAAATGCATATGACTGTGATTTTAATCTTTATCATGAACATCAGTGGTTTTATCTAAACCATAAACTGTTATCCCAGTACTTCTGTGTTATTTGACTGTAACTTCGTAACTAACTCAAAAGACTAAAGACTGAATCTCTATCTTCGTTTTTGTGTTTTTCAAACACAGATTTGAATACAGTAATTCGAAGGATTAATAAACATATGCAATTTCCTATCATTTATAATTTATGTAGCTTTATGTAACAAGTAGTTTCAGAAAACACCTTTAATGGAATCAATGACATCCCAAATAACCTACCACAACTTCTTTTGCCATCATTATATTTAACAAGAAAGCCTAAATGCTTTCATACATGTAATTTAAATGGCGCCAGATACGATCTCTCTGTGATCAAATTTAGGATTAACCTACCAGTAAAATAAAATAAATATATATATATATATATATATATATATATATATATATATATATATATATATATATATATATATATATATATATATATATATATATATATATATATATATATATACACACACACACAACAGTTCTGTCCGGTTCTCAAATCTGATTGGCTGATAGCCGTGCGATATTCTGCAATATCAGAACTCCTACAGCCTCTTTACCCTTTGTGTATTACTCCGCCCACATACAGCCAGCAAAAAGCAGACACTGCAGATCTAAAGTTAAAAAGATGCACACTCAACTGTTTAGCTGTCAGCTTATGATTTGAATCCGGAAGAAAGTAGTTCCTCATACAAAAGGGTTTTTGAGAATCTCCATGTTTGATTTTGTTTTTATATACTCAATTATGCCGTCAAACTATTGTATAAACGCAATATCACACTCGTAGCAGTGCGATATGGCTGTATATCGGCACTGGTGGGGGATATCGCACTGCTACTCGTGTGATATTGCTCATTTATACAACAGTTCTGTCTGGTTCTTAAATCTGATTGGCTGAGAGCCGTGCAATATTCTGCAATATCAGAACTCCTACAGCCTCTTTACCCTTTGTGTATTACTCCGCCCACATACAACCAGCAAAAAGCAGACACTACAGATCTAAATTTTAAAAGATGCAAACTCAACTGTTTAACTGTCAGCTTATGATTTGAATCCGGAAGAAAGTAGTTCCTCATACAAAAGGGTTTTTGAGACTCTCCATGTTTGATTTTGTTTTTATATCCACAATTATAAACTGTTGTATAAACGCGGTATCACACTCGTAGCAGTGCCTGCGGCCTCGTGCCATTGCACGCCTCTCACCAGTGCCGATATACAGCCATATTGCACTGCTACTCGTGTGATATTGCTCATATATATATGAGATATCTGAACTACGAGCTAAAGTAAACTAAGCTGCACTAAACTGAACTAAACAGAGCTAAGCTGAGGTAAACTTTTGTGTGTTATGTAATCTACCGTTTAACTTGTAAATCATAGCTAACCTGTTTTGCACATTTGTGAGCAGCTCCGTACATTGTGTCAAATTTAAGAGCTTTAAATAAGTCTCCCAATGTATGACAAATGTGACAGTTAGAAGTACATTCCTGCCCTTTAATCTCCAGGGTTATTACGCGGCACACAAGATCTTTATTTCTTCACAGAAACATCACTCATCTTTTATAAACTTGTCATTGTGTGATATCTAAAATGAGCTGAGAAACACAGCCTGTGTGTATGAGTGTGTGCAAGCGTGTGTGTGTGCGTGTAAATGATGGAGGCTGAGGATGATGGACATTTTCTATTAGCCGCTCTAACGCCACTCCCAGTGTGAGAGATGAGTGTGTGTGTGTGTACGTGTATGTATGTTTGTGTGTGTGTGCCTGTGTGTGTTTGATGCAACTCTGATAGACTTCTGCATTCAGACTATTGGACCTTTTGTAGAGAACATGATTGATACTTTTAAGACAAGGCACTTTATCAAAGAAGAGTATAATTCTCTTGAGTCAATGACATGACTTTTGGGGATTTTTCTGATCTTTTTTATTAATTATTTTTATGAAAATATATAAAACGTAATTGAAACAGTCTGATTTATTTTAATAAATGGTACGTAAATGAGAACTCATGCACTAATATCCTAATACCTAAACATGCATGTGCATATTGATTTGTTCCCTTTTCTAATTTAAATCCTACTTTTAGTTAACGTTTGGACAAGTACAACTGTTGAATTAAAAACTGTAATGAAAAATAGAGTGTAATGTTAATGAATTTGGAGTTTTACACTGCATGCTAAAGGTTACTAATTTGCATAAAAGGATCACTTTTGCTTTATCTTTTCCACTCTAGATAAATATCTCCATGATGAAATATCTAAAAATGTCCTGCTAATATGTTTAAAGGGCCACTCAGACTGTAATTTGTCTAGTTTCAGCTGGTCTTTTTTCTTTTAATTCTTTAGATAATAAAATTGTGAGATATAAACTAATAATTATGTATACAGTGTATTCAGCCCCCCTTAAAATGTTCACTCTTAGGATCTCTCAAATCTTTTTACAAGACCTGGAAACCTGTTTTAGATTGTATCAAAGGCTTTATTTTTTTATATATTTATATATATATATATTTATATATATATATATGCTCTTATTGTAACCATACTCATATATTATTTTTTTTTATAAAGAATTTAAATTTAATTTTTAATTTAATATTATTTTCTTTTAAAGGATATGTTTGTTTATGATTCATGCATTTAATTTATTCTGTTTTGAGTGGATAGTGGGAAAATAAGAAAAATAAGAGGATCTGTAATTTTTCCTATGTTGTATTGTATACTATGATGTATTGTCTTAATAAACACAAATAAAAATAATAATAATAATAAAAAATCTGCCGTTTGGAAAAATCTTAAAAAAAAAAAAAAATTTAATGTACACACAGCACCCCATACTGACAAAAAATACAAAATACAGAATTGTTGACAATTTTGCAGTTTTAATAAAAAGAAAAACTAAATTATCACATGGTCCTAAGTATTCAGACCCTTTGCTGTGACACTCATATATTTAACTCATGTGCTGTCCATTTCTTCTAATTATCTTGAGATAAATCTACACCTTCATTTGAGTCCAGCTGTGCTTGATTATACTGTTTGTACTTGATTAGGAAAGCCACACACCTGTCTAATTAAGACCTTAAAGCTCACAATGCAAGTCAGAGCAAATGAGAATCATGAGGTCAAAAAGTACTGCATGGCGAGCTCAGAGACAAAATTGTGGCAAAGCACAGATCTGGTCAAGGTTACAAAAAAAATCTGTTGCACTTAAGGTTCCTAAAAGCAAATGACCTCCATAATTTTTAAATAGATGACGTTTTGAATGACCAGAACCCTTCTTAAAAGCTGGCCAAACTGAGCTATTGGTGGAGAAGAGCCTTGGTGAGAGAGGTGAAGAAGAACCGAAAGATCACTGTGGCTGAGCTCTAGAGATGCAGTCGGGAGATGGGAGAGAGTTGTAGAAAGTCAACTTTCACTGAAGCCCTCTACCAGTCGTGGCTTTATGGCAGAGTGGCCCGACACCTTAAAGCCTGCATGGAGTTTGCAAAAAAATACCTGAAGGACTCCAAGATGGTGAGAAATAAGATTCTTTGGTCTGATGAGACCAAGTTAGAACTTTTTAACCTTAATTCTAAGCGATATATGTGGAGAAAACCAGTCATTGCTCATCACCTGTCCAATACAGTCCCAACAGTGAAGCATGGTGATGGCAGCATCATGCTTTGGGGGTTTTGTTCAACAGCAGGGACAGGACGACTGGTTGCAATCGAGGGAAAGATAAATGTGGCCAAGTACTGAGATTACACGGACAAAAACCTTCTCCAAAGTGCTCAGGACCTCAGACTGGGCCGACGGTAACGAAAGAGTGGCTTCACATAAACTCTGTCCTTGAATGGACCAGCCAAAGTCTTGACATAAACCCAATTGAGTATCTCTGGAGAGACTTAAAAAGGGCTGTCCACCACCGTTTACCATCCAACCTGACAGAACTGGAGAAGATCTGCAAGGAGGAATGGCAGAGAATCCCTAAATCCAGGTGTGAAAAGCTTGTTGTTTTTTTCCCAAAAAAGACTCATGGCTGTATTAGGTGCTTCTACTAAAAACTGAGCAAAGAGTCTGAATACTTAGGACCATGTGATATTTCAGCAGTTCTGTCTATTATTATTATTATTTTTTTTTGTTTTGTTACAGTATGGGATGTTGTGTACTTAAATGATTTTAGCAAACACTTAAAAAAGTGGAAAATTCAAGGGTGTCTGAATTTAAGGGGTTTCAATTGTTGTTATTATTATTATTATTATCGTTGTTTTTTTTGTTGTTGTTGTTGTTATTATTATTCTCATTATTATTATACATTTTTGTAAATTGTAGCTTATATATCACAACTAGATATTTTTCTCTTTCAAAATTGTGAGGTGTTAACTCGAGATTATACCTTACAATTGCAAGATTTAAACATTCTGGGGGAGAGGTATACTTAAAAAAAATATTTTTTAATGTTAATCAAACAATGCAACAATTTAAGTTGGCAAATTTAAGTAAATTAAATATATTAGCTAAATAATTGTGACAGGGAAATTTAAATGTCAACTGGCCACCCCCCCACCCACAACCTTCTTAAAAAACATGAAAATTCTGTCAACATTTAATTATCCTTAACTTGTTCGAAACCTGTTTGATTCAGTTTCTTCTGTTGAACAGAAAAGAAGATACACTAGAGGTTTGGGGGAAAAACAGCCATTGATTTTCATAGTATTTTTTACTATTCTTACTATGGATGTCAATGGTTGTTTTTTCCAACATTCTTCGGAATATATTATTTTGTGTTTGGCAGACGTTTAGAAGCACTTGAGTATAAGTAAAATATGAAAATGTCATTTTTTGTGTGTAATCTATTTAGAAAATATTTTGTTTGTATAATATTTTGTCAACAATACTAAATACCAACCATGCTAGATGCCATAAAGTTGTTGCAGTTACTAACAGTTTAATTAATTCAAAACACATATACAATAATTAATACATTTTGAGAATTACTTTTCAATTTAAATGTGCTTCTTAATCATATTACATAAATGGCCTATATAAAAATAACTTGAATAATAGATTCTTCTCTTTATCATTTTGCACTCTCACACAACTTTAATTGTTTTATTTTTTGTGCAACGCAAGCCTATAAGACGGTACATTCTTCAACACTTGTTGTTCATTTCAGCTTGGTCCCTCTCTCCTAATTAGAGGCTTATTATCTGAACAGCTGTCTTCTCGATGCCCACTCCAAATATGAGAACACGCACACAAGCACACACAAACACACAGAGTCATTACAGAGACATTACACTATAATAAAGTGCTACATCTGCCTGCTGGGCTGTAAGGTGCAGTACTGCTGCATGGAGCAAATAATGATTTTATGATTTAATGCAGCGTGAGTGTGAAACATGTTAAATCAACAGATGTTATTCACTTGTTTGTTTTGCGATTGTGTATGCGTGATGGTGGTCACAAATGTCTCCTGAATGCCAACAACCAAATGTATATAATTAGTTTTTCATTAGCATAGGCAGGTTTTTTTGTGTGGTATTTAGCAATTGTCCTTATTACATTGTAAGTGTATGGTGTTTAACAGTATATGGTACTAGTGATGTTGGTCCTTTTTTCAAATTAACCATGCATAATCAGTATTATTTGAATATAGAAGTATAGTATCAGAATCGAAAACAGTATCAAAACCAATCTGTTAATTTGTTATTCGATGCGATAAAAAAGATACATGTTAAATGAAATAAATATAGTTTTTATTCTTTTATAAACTATAAGATTCTGGAACAGTGGTCAGACAATTTAAAATGGCAATTGATCCTCCAGCATTACTCTCCTGCATAATATGTTCATTCACTGTTTGATTATAATCAATTGTTATTGGTACTCAATCATTAAAAACAATTCTTAGATTTATGAACGTATTCTAAGCTTTGTAGCTTCGTAGCTGCTTCATAGCTTTGTGCGACCTGATTTTTGATAACAATTCTGAAAATCAGCATTTATTTGAAATAAATTGTTAGTTTTTTTTTTTTTACTATTTAACAATTTAACGTGTTCTTGATTAATAAAAGCATATAATGGCACTTTTGAATGAACTGTTTTCACAAAAATATGAAGTAGTTCAATTCATTTAACACTAATAATAGCAATAAATGTTTATTGAGCAGTAGATCATCATGTTAGAAAATCGTTTTAATGATCAGGTGATCAGGTAATTAAATAATTATAAAAAATCTAATTAAATAATAATTTTATTTTATTACTTCAAGTTCAATATTCTTTAAACTTAAGTTCATCTAATATTTCACAGTTTCACAGATAAAACACCTTAAAACTAAACTAATAGACATATTATACTGCATTACTGTTTGTTTTTTTTAATTGCAGCCTTGGCGAGTATAAAATATATTTTCTGAAATGTCTTATTTTGTGTTATAAATTTAGAAACTCATCTCATACATTTGCTTTACATTATTTATTATTATTTTTTTGTGAAATTATTTTAAAATAACAATATTCAGTTGAAGTCAGAACTATTTAATGCCCTGAATTATTAGCCCTCCTGTTTATTTTTCCCCAATTTTTGTTTAATGGAGCGAAGATTTTTTCAACACATTTCTAAACATGATATAGTTTCAATAAGTCATTTCTAATAACTGATTTATTTTATTTTTGCCATGATGACAGTAAATAATATTTTACTAGATATTTTTCAAGACACTTCTATACAGCTTAAAGTGACATTTAAAGGCTTAAGGTGAATTAGGTTAACTTGGCAGGTTTGGGTTATGAGGCAGATTATTGTAAAACAGTGGTCTGTTCTGGAGACAATCGAAAAAAAAATATAGCTTAAAGTAGCTCATAATTTTGACATTAATTTTTTTTTTTATTTAATTAAACACTGCTTTTATTCTAGCCCAAATAAAACAAATAAGATTTTCTCCTGAAGAAAAAAAATATATCAGACATGCTTTGAAAATGTCCTTGCTCTGTTAAATTTGGGAAATATTTTAAAAAGAAAAAAAATCAAAGGGGGTTTAATCATTCTGATTTCAACTGTATGTTAATTAAAATAGTAAAATAGTATGTCAATTAAATATTAAAATATATCTAAATTAAAAGTTAAATCTTCAAAAATTTTGCCTGCACATCTCCTATCCTCCCATAGAGGGTGATGCATCTCTTCCCCTCCTCCATCTCCTACACACGGAGAGAGAGAGCGTTTTGTGATAGGCTCCCACTGTCAGGGCACGTTTCTTCTGCAGCGTCCCAATGCTCAACCTCTCTTTCTCTCTCTCTCTCTCTCTCTCGGTCACTGCAGAGCGACACTCTCTGTTACGGCAGCGTGCTGAGAGACAGCCTGTAGCACTGAGACCATCTAATGCTCATAGAAAACCTGCAGACCTGTGGAGACCTGGACTGAACACACACACACACACACATATACACACACACTCATGCATGCAATCTCAGACATGCTCAAATCATCGCCTGCAACATCTGGCTGAGCCGTGCAGGAGAAGTGCCGCTCCGTTGTGCTCTGTGAGTCGACTTACCAATTGAATGTGTGTATTTGTAAGGGATTTGAGCAAGGATTTAGATTTTACAGACTTGATTTGTTTCTCTGTGTGATTTATTTGCCATTCATTTGGTGTCCTTGTGTCATCCAGACTGAACTGTGTTGGATTTTTAAGCACGGGATTATTTGATTGGTTTCCTTTAACTGTGTGTGCGCGCGTGTGAGTGTGTGTGCATGTGTAGGATGATTGTCATGTCTGGTTAACCGGTATGTCTGAAGTAGGTTATTGTAGACGCATCGTGTTTGCTCTATGTGGAGTTCTTATATCCAAAGGTGTGCATACGTGAATTGATGGATGGTGTTTGTGTTCAGTGCATTTTTGAAGGATGAATAAAACAGTTTCTGAAACCCATATGAGCATAATTACTTAGAATGACGTCTTTCGTGACAATATTCTTTTGCTTTTGGGTTAAATGTGCTGGTGATATTTGTGCATGTGTGTGTGTGTGTTTAAATTAGGGTTTATGGAAGATGAAAATGAACATTAGATCTTCTTACAATTTTTTTTATTTATTTTTTATTTTTTTGGAAAGGAGACATTTCTAATGGAGAAATTTAGAAAAATGTCTATGCTGCTCTTTTCTACACAATGAGAATATGGGGACCAGAGCCCTAAATTTTGAGCTCCAAAAATATTTAAAAAAAAAACAAAAAACATGTCCTTATGAGTTTTATGTCTCATTAAATACATTTTATAGTTTTGTATAAGGAACAGTCTAGACTTATAATCTGAAAATATTGGGACCGTGAAAGTGGATTGATTATATTGCTGAAAAAAAAATGTCTTAAATTCACTATACAGAAACTCCATTTGGCTTATGAACTACATTATATTATGTGTCTTCTAAATATGTGTGATCACGCTGTTAAAAATAGACCAAAATTGACTATGAATTGTGTGCTCAACCATAGAGTCTTTTTCAATTAAGATGATGGATCACACTGAGGAAACGCAATGATGTTGTTGACACCAAATGTCAATGTTTTCACTAGTCTATAACTAATGTTAAGGACAAACCAAATAAATATTTTATTTATTTTATATATATTATCTTAAAGGATATAAGCTTTAATTGAATTTAGCTTACTTCTCTTTGGAATAACAGTTATTGCAATAATGCTTTGATGCAATTTTTTATTCAAATACTGTACATTTTGCCTTGACTTGAAATGAAATACTTGCTTTCAAATGGATGGATGAACTAGCTATTTAAAGATTTAAACATTATATTATAGTAAAGTTTCCCAGGGATGGGTTGCGGCTGGAAGGGCATCCGCTGCGTAAAAAACATGCTGGATAGGTTGGCAGTTATTCCTCTGTGGTGACCCCGGATTGATAAAGGGACTAAGCCGAAAAAAAATGAATGAATGAATTATAGTAAAGTTGATTTATTGCTTTTCAAAAACAGTTTGGTGGAACAAACAAGAAATAAAGAGGAATGCTTTATGTTCATCTTACTAGTCTTGGAAATGAATGACACCTATTTAAACAATTTATATACCCAAACTTTTGAAAATTTTGACTGAACTTGTCCTTTAAGGAGCAAAGATCCAAGAGAAATTTGTACTTTTTATTGATTTAGTGCTGTAGTTCCAATGTAGCCTTCACACAATCGCATAACCTTTGCCATACCTCACAGACTCTGATGCGCACCAAAAAAAAAAAAAAAACTACAAAAGTGGTGAAAAGTTCGGGGTAAATTTTTTTTTGTTTTCATGTTCTTTTTTAAGAAAATTATTCTGTTCAACAAGCATCAAGCTCTTCATTACATATATTAAATTTAAAAAAAAAGTAAAATTGTTAAATATTTATTACAATTTTAAATAACTGCTTTCTTATTATATAGTTTAAAATAAAATTAATATTGCTTTTTTTTACTATACCACTGTTGTTTTTATTATTATTATTATTATTATTATTATTATTATTATTATTATTATTATTATTAAGAAGAAGAAGACTGGAGACTGGAGTAATGAAGACTGGAGTAACGAAGGTGAAAATTCATGTTTAAAATCACTTAAATAAATCATTAAATTAAATTATAAACTTATATATTTTTTTACTTTTGAACAGTTATTTAATAGTGCAATAGCATTTCACAATTATATAATTTGTTCTGTATTTTTGATTAAATAAATGCAGCCTTGGTGAGCAGGATAAGTTCATTTTAAAACATTTAAAAATCCTACTGACCCCAAAGTTTTGACTAGTAGTGTACATGTTTTGATGATGTAAAGTGCAAGATCTGTGATTGGTCAGCTTGCCAGAAGGGATGAGTTTGGTCAAGGCCAAGAGCCAAGGGGGCGGAGCCAGTGGCGGTTAACTAATTTCAGTTACCGTGGAGAAACTCCATATTTGTTTGTCCTTTTGTTTTGTGTCCATTTGGTGGACATTTACCAGTTCTCCTTTCTACCTTGAATGAGTGTGAGTTTGAAATACTTTTGCATCACATGCTTTTCTGGTGTAATCTCAAAACACCAGTAAACAAATTTGACTCAGTGTGGCGTAGAAATCCTATTGCCCAGCGTTTGGGAGGACAGACAGAAAGCAAGAGTATAAATACTCCCAACGTTTTTGGTTACTTACTGGGGATATGCCATGGAGTACGCTAAACACTTGATGCTAAAGTATAAATTTGGAGGAATTAGGATAAAATTTGGAGGAATTTGAGATACTAGTGATTTGTCACTAATATTAGGATTTAAATACAGACACACCTAAAAAAAATGGATGATGTGGCTCATTAAAAAAATATTTGTTGAAAGGATTAAAAAAAATAATATAGTTTTATTATGTGTCACTATAGTCTTGCAATTTGACACACTAGTATTAGAGACAACAAAAGTACTGACTACTAGCATCAGTTGGTACAAAAAATGTACCTACATTTGAGTGCTGTGTTCACATGCTCAACAGTTATGACTGTGATTGGATACAATGATCATTGCTTAGCTGTTCTTCATTGAGGTAGACACAAACACTGTAGCATTTCAAAGCGATGTCTATGAGATGATCCATCAGTGTATTGCTCATTATTTGTAAGATTAGAAACTTAAAGAAACACTATGTTGTCACTGTTTTTCAAAATTAATGTAACGCCAGTTTTGAAGAAGCACACATCCAAATTGTCTATTTTAAATCATCTGACCCTATCTTAGATTTGCTGTGAAATTGATTTACTAATTAATTACTATAAATTTTAGTTTTATAAGTCTTGTACCTGATTGAAACATCAATTTTAGTACTCTGAACAGTTTATTTTTGGGTCATTGATGTTTTATGGATTTGAGCTTAACCATGAAGTTTGTTGAATGATTTAAAAGAAGCAGAAAAAATAATGCTGTGTGTGTGTATGTAGTTGTGTATGTGTGTGGAGGAGGAATACCTACCTGCATTTTACTTATGCCTATATATTCCGCCAGGTTATTTCCATATTCCCAAGCCTCTCTCTCTTTCTCTTTTTTTTTCTTCGCTTCAGCCCCACTCTCATTCTCCCTCTCCATCCATCTGTCTGCTGATAAGGCACATTTTCCAAAGAGAAAACCCCCTCCTCATTTCATCACCGGCTGTAATAATGATGACGACGTGCGTGAGTGTGTATTCATCACTAAAAAGCCCCACGGGGAATTCCTGCACACACATGTGCTCAGATTTCAACCCATTTCTATATCCACCATGTGCATCCATGACCCGGTGTGCTTTTATCAATGAAAAAACAAGCTCAAGAGGAAAGAAAGACACTTTTAGGAGCCTGAAAAAGCTTTCTGATAAGAGAACAAAGTGCAAACTATCACAAGCGTATTCTCAGAGCTCTTCAGGTGATCGCTTTGAAGTCAGATTTCTGTATCAAGTGACTAAATCATGGTTCGCTGCAGTATTGTCAGGCCCTTTCCTTAGAAAATAGGAAAGCTAAACACACATTTTCTTGATGGAGTCCTTTATTACGAGAGGAAAACTCCACACAAAAGCATATCTTCACCGGGTTTATTGTGAATGTGAGGTAAACGCTGTGGACTATGTTATCAGATGAGATTATATCAAGGTGGAGGGTCATCTAAACCTGTGTGTGTGTATTACAGGAGGTGTTGTGGATAAAGATCTCAGACAGTACCTCAACCTGCGTTTCCAGAAGGGCTCTTTGGACCACGAGCTGCAGCAAATCATTCGGGACAACCTCTATCTGCGAACAGTACCTTGTGAGTAACTCTTCACCCTTGTTTTCTTAGCCTTCGACACCGGTGCCCTCGCTGGCTTGGTGTTCTTGGCATGGTCAGTGGCATTTTATTGATTGTTTTCCTGCCTGACATTGTCTAAGGACTCGAACGGGGAAGGAAGATTTTTATGTTGATGAAAGTCTCTTGAATTTTGCAGTGATGCTTGGGTTGTTGGTAAAGAGTTGGATGGACCTGGTTTTAGTCATTGGCTGCTTGCTAGGTTGTTTTGGTGCTTTCTAGGAAAGCGAGCGAAAAGTGTATGAAGAGAAAAAACTGTTCGGTGTCTGCTGTCACTTTCTAATGAAGGAGATGTCTGTTTGTATATATGGTAAATCTGTGTGAGTGAATGACTTGTGAAATCTGCATCAGGAAGTTATGACATTTAATTGAATACTGAAATGAGTGGATTTTGCTCAAGAAAATTTACATTCTGTGAGAGGTGTCTATGAAAAAAACACAAAGGCATTAATTATTTAGTTTGATTTGAAATGGTATAATTATGTTAATAAATAAAAAGGGTTTTATGCCTTGGAGTTATTTGGAATGTTTTTGTCAATGTGTAAGAATTTTTTATAATCTTATCAGATCACAAATTTTCTTTGCATTATGATAACATTATCAATTTATACTATATCTACTATTTTTTCAAATCAATTAATTAACATGAATGCATAATGTTTTAGTTAATATTATTTAAATGTATTATTTTATACAATTATATTATTTAAGCCATTTTTCAAATATTTTAAATAATGATTAAAGTTCGGTCCAAGTCAAAATATGTCATTTGATCAAATAGTTTTTTTTCCTCAATTCTTTCCCTGGACTTTACTGATTTAATTAACTTAATTCAAGCCTAATTCAAGCTATGAATAATTTACAATTAATAGCGATCTTGAAACTTAATCAGTTTAACAAAAAATAATATTTTTTTAGGAATTGTGAGTAATAAATAAATTATTAACCCCCCCATACCCCCCAAATCCCTATATATTTGTGTTAAACTAATTGTGTAAAACATGCTCATTAAGTGTGTAATTGATGGGAGGTGTACATTTTTTTATTTTGATAGGCACTCTTTATACTATATGATAATTTGTTGTTTTAGTTTATTTATCTTTGTATTTGACAAGACCACACATTAGGGCTGCGAAATTGAATCACTCACAATTTGAAATGTTTGGATTTGCTATTCGCACACCAAAATGGGATATTCATTCATTTATTTTATTTTCGGCTTAGTCCCTTTATTAATCTGGAGTTGCCACAGTGGAATGAACCGCCAACTTATTCAGCATTCATTTTTCTCAGCAAATGCCCTTCCAGCTACAACCCATCACTGGGAAACACCCATACATTCTCATTCAGACACATACACTATGGACAATTTAGCTTATCTGATTTACCTGATTTACCTCCTGAAACAGGAGCACCCGGAGGAAACCCACGCAAACGCAGAGAGAACATGCAAACCCCACTCATAAATGCCAACTTACCCAGCCGAGGCTCGAACTAGCAACCTTCTTGCTGTGAGGCACGATCGCTACCCATTTCGCCATGCATGTTGGAGTACGTTAATATCTTTATTTTAACACTCACTGTATTTTAGCAGTAAGAATCTTCAATACAGATTATTGAGCTGAATCTTGACTTCAAAATCAAGTCGCAAATCAAATCACAATATCTGTCAAAAAATTGCAATTCAATATTTATCCCAAATCGCACCGCCTTGCCACACAAAGTAGTATAATATAAATGCTCTGGTTTCCCCACAAGTTCAAAGACATGCTGTAAAGGTGAACGGGTTGAGCTAAATTGTCCGTAGTGTATGTGTGTAAATGAGAGTGTATGAGTGTTTCCCAGTAATGGGTTGCAGCTGGAAGGGCATCCGCTGCGTAAATTATGTGCTAGCTAAGTTGGCGGTTCATTCTGCTGTGGTGACCCCAGATTAATAAAGAAACCAAGCCGAAAAGAAAATGAGTGAATAAAAACTTTTTGAAAGAATGAAAGTTTACAAATGAATAAGTAAATAAAAGTAAGAACTGATTGTGTTTGAATAGATAAAAAAAATATTCCTACAAGTCCATATTCTCTCTTTTCAGTAGTTTCATATATATTAGTGCTGATATCAACAAAAATCCCTAAAACAGGATTCCAGGTCTTGTAAAAAGATTTGAGACACCCTGCAAGTAAACATCTTAACTCCTCAAGTTTTATGCAGCTAAAGATTTCTCGGATTCACATGTTATGTGATGGAGGAATGACAAGTCTCCATTTGAGAAGACTGACTCGTCTAGCTAAAAGAGATGCAATATGCAAGTCAGCTCTCTCTGCAGTATGACAAAATTCCTTGACATGCTGTTATACAACAAATTCAAGTTTTATTGCTGGATTCCTTGATTCTACATCTTGGAAACCATAAGCCATGTACATAGAGTCGTAATGGCTCAATCCCTTCGCCCATTGTGAGTCAATGGTATTTTTCACCTGGAATCTTAAGCATGATGTCTAGTGCACAACAAGCATTTGCAAAATTGCAGGCTTGACTGATCCTCAGTACACAGCAAAGCACATGGAGCTTTATGAAACAAAAAGTCTAGTTTATTGGTTGACAATTCCTTGGTAGCATCTTTTTAAAACACTTGTACTGACTTTATAGTCATAATGAAGACAACTATGTATCTGTTTGTGAATTTTAGTCTATAATCAGATAGATGTTCGGGTATTATACACAGTAGTATGCTCTGTCTTTGGACTGCAGCATACTTGAAAGGATTTCCATGAGGCTTTTGCTCAAGTGAAGCCCTTGTGTTATGTGTGAGAGCGAGTGAGCAATTGAAAGAGAGAAAGAGAGAGAGAGAGAGAGAGAGTGATTACTGTCCAGCTGAGAGACTGAGCTGTGATTCCATTAGACCAAAGAGTGACACGTGAGATCCGCACCCGAGAGAACGAGAGAGCGCCATGGAGAATACAGATGAGAGAGAGACAGAGGGACGGACTGACAGAGATTACGATTTAAAAATGAGAATGAGGTGCAAGGACCCTAGATAAACCGCCTCAGATGTCGGATTCATTGAGCGTTTGCAGAAAGAAAGAGAAACAAGGACACCGATAGCTTGAAATAAGAAGGGAGAGATTGAGGTAGAGAGGAAGTCAGATTGGGGAGTCTGAAAAACCCATGCATACAAATTTGTTTTCATTCATATGTAATACAGCAGCCCTGTTGCAAAACCTAGCTGCCTACTTAGAAAGCATTTTAAGGGGCATCACAGGTGTACAACAAGATTGTTCCAAAACGTAGCCAGGATCAATTTGGTAGCTTTTTTAGATGCTTGGTTTTGCCCATCTCAGATTGCATTGAGGAAATTTCATTGGGTCTCATTTAAGGCTGCACAATGTGTCGTTTCCGCATTGATATCGTAATGTGCTCATCCACAAGAGTCACATCGCAAAATATGCAGTTTTGGGATTATACTTGATTATACTTTTATTCTCATGTGTTTTAGCTTAAGCAAAATGCTAATATTGCACATTATTGGACTTAACTCTGAGATAAGACTCTACTGTTTAGCATCATGGTAATAGAATGAGTTGTTTGTTAAACTCTGTTTTGTTTACCACAGGCCTAATATATATATATATATATATATATATATATATATATATATATATATATATATTATTTTTTTTTATTTATTTATTTTTTTTTTCTAAATTTGGACAAATTAGTTTGTCTGTTGCTACCCTCATGCTCCTAACTTGGCACCAATGCTAACAGCACTATTGTATACATATTTCACGCTCCTAACTTAGCACCAATGCTAACATCACTATTGTTTAAAAAACAGTTATTTAAATGTGAGATTATCACATGGTTAGCTTAGGAACATGCTTAATGATTGTCAAGTGTATTATGAACAGTTTATATCACCTCATTTATTCCATTGTACATGACATATTGAGCTGTTACAAAATGGACATATATGATTTAAGTATTTTAAATGATTTCTTTAATAACTGTTTTAGCATGATTTGTATAATGTCACTAATTTGGACGACCTCATAATACATAATTATTATTTTCACCTGCTCTCATTCCATTGATACCATAGATTTAGTGGTGGGATTAAATTTGAAACTGTATACTTTATTTTTACATAAATCATACATTTTCATTAAGAGTGCATTGTACAAATTCATACAATTTCCACATTCAGAAAATACCTAGATCTTGTTGTGAGACTGACTTGTCAGTTTTGGTTTGCATGTAGTGCTTGAAGCCCACTCGGTTTGCTTTTCACAGAATTTTATTATTGCAGAATTGAGTTTGTGTGTAAAAAAAAAAAAAAAAAAAAAAAAACAGGGAAAGACAGTGACTCCAGAGGAAGTTGAGGACGTGTCCCCATTGCCGTCACATTATCAGTGGCGTGATTGGCTGCTTGCTGAGTAATGACAGTAATGCTCATAATCACAGAACTGTCTCATGAATTATGCAGCATATCTATTACAGCTTAGGATGCCATGACAGGTTAAACTTGCCACACACACGCAGAGGGGAAAAACAGGATGACATTAGAAGTTATTAGTGCTGACATTGAACCTCTACAGAAATGAGATGTGAGACGCTGTTATAAATGGCAGACGCAGTGTCCTCTAATATCCAAAAGGGGACCATGAGGTGTTGTTCTTTATTCAGAAATGGCCATTGCACACACTGTCTGTTCTTATTTGCTTTATTCACTCCTGTAATAAAAGTCCTCAAAAACGTTTTAAAACTAGAGACGTAACTGAAATTGAAGAACAGACTGGTTTCAGTTTGTGTGGATCTAATGCAAATTTTGCAGATTTTTGTTTTCTTTGGCTGTTATGAGTTCTGAACTTCTGTAAACAAATTGCATTTTTAAATTAAAAAGTCTGTAAACTAATTTGTATTAAAGTCCAAAGATGCTGAAGATTTAGCACAGATGTACCAACAAACAACATGCTTACAGGACCACAGTAATAGCCAGATATTTTTACTATGTGAGATATTCTAGGTTAACAAACCAAACAATTAATGGGATTATGAAATCTGTCTGATTGGTGGATCACACATTAACTCAAGTAGTAATACGACCTACCTCCATTTTAGAGTGTCTCATGCATTTTAGTTTGTTCCATGCTAAAACAAAATAGTGGAACATTTAGAAAAGTGCTGTCGGTCAGAATTGATACTATTTCTTTGGGTAATGCACAAAATATCAATTCCTTTGAACAATGATACAATTAGTGTCGTGTGTGGTCAGGTCAGGCAGGCAACAGTCAACACAGGGGCAAACAGATGTGCACAGGAAAAACAAATAAAACAAGGCAAGGGTTTAACACGACAAGACAAGGCAAGGAAAATGAGTCGTAATGGTCACAGTAACAGTATAACAAGACTCAGCAACTAGTGTGTGTGTGTCTGTGCTGCTTTTAAAGACCATGTGAATCAGTTCTGAACAGCTTCAACTTTCTGTGTTAGCAAACAGCAGGAAAAAACGGAACAGGTGTGTGAGCGGTGCATGATGGGATCTGTAGTCCATATAATGGTGGATGAATATTTCTATGGCCATCTATGTGTTTACTAGCGATCTACAAGGATTAGATAAAAACAAAATATAGAACATGAGATTTGTTTTGGCAGTTTTTTTAACATTTTAAACTGTCTTCTGAAAAGTTAGTAGATGGTATTTTGCTTTTTAAAATAGCTCCAAATACATTACATGTTTTAAATAACATTTAAAACTGGTTTGTTTACAACACTTTCCAAGAAAATGTTAGTTACTACTGTAATACAAATGCCACCTACTAGCAGGAAGTGAATTGACAAGTTTAAGTAGCAGTTTTAACAAAAGCAATAGTTAGAGCATCATGTTTTTCAGAGGATTTAATATAGTATATTGATCTAATAACTGCTTATACATTATACTATTCTAACACAGGTAACACGTGTTATAATAGGTTCATATACATTAGTGAGTATGTTGTTTATATGCTTATATTATTTTTTGTATCTTGATTTAAAAAAATTCATTTGAATCAAAATCGGCGCATCAATAATGGTTAGTTTGTTATGGAGTTTATACATTGGGGTGTTTACTAACAATATTCTATTGCTGAAATATTTAAGTTTTTTTATCCTTCAACAAAGGATGAAAGTGATCTTTGCTGTGAGTATTTCAGAACTTAATACCTTTTAAGTTCTGAATACCTTTTAAGTAATGTTTTACTGACCTTTTGTTTTGTTTTGAACAGTGTTTACACTACCTCTTTAATTACAATCAATTGACACATACTGATTGTCAAACTCTTAAGTACAAAAGAAAAACAAGAAAGACAGTCACCGCATTGGAGCAATATGGTGTGAGTAAATGGTGACATGAATTTCCTTTTAGTGAAATACTGGGTGAACTGCATTTTAAAGGTGGCAGATTTGTCAGTGTGTAGTCTGTAAATCCCCAATGTTTGAGAGAACATTTGAAGTCTCATAACAAGACTGAAGCAGGTCTCATTTTCACTTCAGAACACAGAAATGTGGATCAGGCCTTTTCCAAAGCGCCTGCCACCACGAACAGTCTGACACATTTTCCGAGCAAAACCATACCTGAAAAATTGAACAAGCTTGAATTGGCAGTTAAAGCTACCCAGAGTTCTCTATAACTCCCTTGTTACCGAGCAAGAGTTGAATGTGAAAGTCTCTACCCCAAATCTGAAGAAAGTAAGTGGCTCTTATTTGATTTTAAACAACACTCTGGAAGACACAAGCCTGAAATCTCATTTTCAGAACCCATGAATTCAATCTTTGATGTCTGAAGAAACGGTTTCATCATTCCAGATATCAAAAATGGATATTGAAGATCCAACTATATCTTCCAGGGCTTTGCAGTCACGTTCCTGGAGAGATTAAACATCGCGTTATTAAAGAGAAGGTTATTAGGATGAATTAATTCCCTAGACGCTCTGTTTGAATTGGATTTTATTATATTTGTCACGGATGTGGAGGATCCGCTTCTTTCAAGTCAACATAAAATCAGAAATGACCCTAGTAGCTTTAAAACACATTCCTGGTCTTATCTTGCACATTTCATCAAAAATTAATAACTTGCTCTTCTTTTAAAATGGATTTGCCTTTTTTTGCTTTAGACTGTGCGAGCACTGGTGAATATAGCACATATAGTTTCTAAAGCAAAAGATTATTAAAGAGTATTCTCATCCTTTGTTGTTTGCAGTACACATATTTAAACATCAAAAATGACATGCATTTATTTAAGCAACAAAAACACTTGTTTTCATAGAGTTTGTGCATCTGAAACTCATTCTTGTAAGATTAAATTCAATTAAATCTGCTAAAAAATTCTATAAAAGATAAAAGTGTGTGGTGAGAAACTTAAAATATATTCAAAATGTGTTTCAAGGATGGTTAAATGTTTGTACTTACTGAATACTGACGGAATTACTGATCGAAATCTGCCTTTTTGATATTTCTTATGTGTAACCCAAGAGCAGTTATTCAGCATATATTATATTATTTAATAAATAAAATAATAAATAATAAAACTACAGCATGTTTATTAGGAAACTCCCGAAGAACTCCTGAAGATCTATCTATCTATCTATCTATCTATCTATCTATCTATCTATCTATCTATCTATCTATCTATCTATCTATCTATCTATCTATCTATCTATCTATCTATCTATCTATCTATCTATCTATCTATCATCTATCTATCTGTCTGTCTGTCTGTCTGTCTGTCTGTCTATCAATTAACTAATTAAATAATCAATCAGTACCATTTATTTGAGCTAGAAATGTTTTCACATTATATGTGCATTTGTTATCACTGTTGAACAATCCACCCTTTAAAATTTAGCATTTTTCTTTGAAAATCAATCAATCAATATATCAATCAATCAATCAATCAATCAATCAATATTATTTATTTATACTAGAAATGTTTTGGCACATTATATGTGCATTTGCTGTTACTATTGAACAATTTACAACTTTTATTATATTCATATTTCATAGTCAAATAGTCACAGCATCAATCAATCAATCAATTAATCAAACAGTCCCTTAATTAATCAGTCAACAAGTCAATAAATTGTATTTTCCCCAAATTATTTAGTTAATAGTCCAATCAACCCATTTGCTTATTCCTTGTCTTAATCCTGTAACTTGCTGTAAAGCGCTTCGATTTACATTTAATTTCTCTCCATCCGCCTCTATCTGCCTCTGTCTTCCATTCTTCTGGCATGTCTCTCTGTCTCGCTTGTAGTACTTAAGCTCCATGATCAGGGCTTTGACTAGGTTTCCAATGGCAACTGGCGTCTCCCACTCCCCTCGGTCTGCGTCAGACGGGTGACGTCTGCTCCCCCTCCACCACCTCATTTCTGCATCCAGTCCCGCATAAATATATATATATTTATATATATCAATGAACACTCAGGAAGTCAGCAAATGGGGGTGCCTTTGTGGAGCTCTTATGAAACTGGGCTATAATTGGCCAGGTTGCACGTGCATTGTGCACTGTGATTGGAGGACGGGGCTCCTGGCGTGAGATGAAGAGGCGGTGAACTACAGATGAGGTCAGTGGAGAAAGAGGAAAGTCTATTTGCTGTGGAATGAGACCAAAGACAAGTGTGTGTGTGCATGCTTTGTGTATGTGTGTATAAGTTTGTGGACTCCCAAAGGGTCATTTTTCTAATGATGTGACTCTCATGCCAAATGGCGTACACCCAGATAGAGATGCATTACAGCAGGGACACACCAACATAGCAGAGAATGATTTATTTTATGAGATTCTTTTTTTGTGTGTCTTTTCTGCTCTATGCATTGTGGATTATTTAATGGTGAGCTTTAAATTATTGTTAAATATTTCAGTTTTGGGGCATTATGTTTTGAGATTATTCTCTGGACAGTTCCACTCTAAACTCCAATTTTTAAAATTGTAATTATTATGGCAATAATACTAATAAAATATACATTGTTTGTGTTTAAATGTAGCATTAGTAATAAGTTTTTTATTTTATTTTTTAGCTCTGTCAATTTGTTTGCTCTTCCTTATACATTTAAATTATTGTTTGCTCTGTTCTCTTGTTTGATTCAGTAACATTAGAATTGTCATGAATTGATGCATTTTTCTTGCATATTATTGATTGTGCATCACATTAAAATGCACATTTGAAGTAATATTTGTTATATCAATGACTTTATTTTTTGTGATCATTGCATGTTCTTCGATCATTTCATTTAATTGCATTCAAAATATTATAAGAACTTTGAATAATAATATTAATAATCCTATTTTTGTGTATATGCATATATCGTTTTAGCATTATTTATACTGCTATAATATCTTAGGGTGCGTTCACACTTAGTGCTTTCACATCTGTAGATCGATTGTTTCGAAACAGGGATTAAAATTGTTACAATGTTTAGTTTTGTTCTTGGTGTGGTTCACTTTCACACAGCAAAGTTTCTAAGCGGACTAAAATAGTTAAAAACAAGTCACATACGAGTAAACTTTTCTCACATTGGTCAAAAACATTCCTGAGTCCCGCTCAGCTGTCATGCATCCTTATTTAATTTATGATGATGAGCAATAAGACAATATAAGCGAAAAGCTGTGCACCCACAGACAATGTTACCAAATATGAATCAGAGGTAAGACTTTCTCATACATTATGCATTAAAGGCTTTACATCATAGAGAGAAATAACAGATAAACCAAGACTGCAGTTCGGTAAATTTTCCTAATGGATAAACAACTCTCGTTAATAGTTTACCATGCTTTCACTTTCGTATTTAACATGAAACATTTACCTGTAGGAATGACATCTCGCCCGACTCATCATTCTGATTCATATAGCCATATATGCCTATTGCATATCTATAAAACGCTGTGATATAGCTGGTTGGTTAGTTTGTTTGATCCCATTGCTTTCTCACTACAATTAATCCGCTCAAGAGTACGTTTTAATCAAGTCAAGATGGGTCCGAAACAAAAGTCTTAAGTGTGAAAGCAGCCTTGATGTCTGTTTCAGAACCTGTTCTATTCCAAAATTACTGAAATTACCATCTGATATGTTTTTCCATATTTTAGTCCTATTATATGTTGTATTAGGCCTATTGTTTTACTGTATTTATTTCTAGACTGACACCGTCAAAGAAAGATCTATACATTAAAACATTGATCCATACTTTTCTTGACAACTGAAATGGGCTATGTTTGAGAAAGTCTTACCTCTATGATTTAAATTTGGTGACAATGTCTGTGGTTGTCACCACAATAAACATTGTAACAATTTTAATTACGGTTTTGGAACAAAACAATCGATCTACTGTTCAAGCACCTTAATATGATTTTAATCTCATTGTTTATTAGTTTATGTTGATTCAGTATTTTGATTGGCTATTTTTATATTTATTTAACATCTTATTTATTTAAGAAATTTATATAAAATCTTATTCATATAACATCATTGATAATAATTAATTCAACCAAAGCTATTAGGGTTAAAAAAGGAAAAAGTGAAGAACTCCTTATTTAATTACAGCCAGATGAACAACTTATTAAGTTAAGAATTTAAATAATGAGTTAGAACTATTAATTTGAGTATTGTATGTTTTGTTTATGACTGGGACCCTGAACTTAAATTTGCCAAGCAACAAAAATTATTATTATTATTATTATTAGTAGTAGTAGTAGTAGTAGTAGTAGTAGTAGTTTTATAATTATTATATATTTTTTAGCTTTCTTTATTTTAATAATTATAATAATCTATTTTATATTACATTTTTGTCAACAAAATCTTGTATCCTGTTCATAAACATGTCAAAGTCTCTCAGTTTCTTATTAGGTCAAAATCCAAGTCTTCTCTTCCTTTTCCAGTTGCAGTGTTTTGATTTTCAGCTGTCCTGCTCCATTAGCGGTCCCTGTGTAGGCTGTTGTGGCCAGAGGAAAAAGGAGTTATTTGTAGCTGTGAAAAAGAGAGACAGCAAGAGGACTGGAAGGGTGGCAACATGTCAAATGGCATTAGAAATAGCCCATACTTCCCCAAACAACCCCATCATCCATTTTCCTCTACTTTCTAATCACCAGTGACAGCAGACAGGCAGCTTTTAGCATGTTTTTTTTTTCATTCAAGCGTTTATTTCATATTGAGATAGCAAAAATGCATAGAAAGAAATTTTTTGATACAATTTTATCTTATTTTTGTAAATTCCACAGCTAATTGTAGGGAATAGTATGTAATGCATTAAAGTAAAAGTAGAAAGATAATGTAATTGCATGTATTGAGCAGTCCATTAATGTTTGGATTTTTTGTGAAATTAAATGTAGCTATAAAGGCAAGATGAGGCCATACAATTATGTACACCCTTATCAACTAAATGAGTCACCAATATCTTTGAACTTTTTCCTTGAAAGAGAATGACGGAGATTTTTCTGAGTATTTACTAAAAGCTTTTTTAATAGCATGTTAGTAAACAGACCAGACACAACTTAAATTCTCCTTGGATTGTTCTCTTTCATGGAGTTGTCTTTTAACAAATCATTTACGTGTATCCATTTGCTTCTTTAAATATGTTTTTTCATATTGAATATGTAGAAAATGTGCTGGTTATTAACTCTTTATACCATCTCAAAAATATCTGAGAGTTAAACCGAGCCATATTATTTAGATTTGGCGAGCCAGCCAGGAGGCTAAATTATACCCTGAACACATCACCTGCTTAAATATTATTTTTCCAGTTAGGTTTTTGAACAGTTATTAAGCAAAATGATTATTTCAGATATTTAGAGACTCTACTGTGTAAACCAAAACCTGATAAGCGTGTTCAGATTTTTCTGATATCATTACTAATGAGGAATGATGTTTAAGAGACAGTTCTCCAGTCCAAGTCATCATTGCAGATCATCTAAGCTCTCTTTAATGCGTTTATATATCTCTCAGACACGGTTAGAGAGCCTATATCTTTTAAAGCTCATGTTGTGGATGAGGTCTAATCTATTGACAGTGATGTCTAACTCTAGCTTTCTGAAGTCATCATGGCACAGCTGCAGTCAGTGTCGAATGCAAACCACACTCAGTGAGCCAATTATAATCTCCTTATCTCCAGAGCACAACACAAGCCATCCTGGAGTAAACACACGCACACAAACGCAGTCCAACTACAGCGCATATCCCCCATGATCCTTTGGAACATGTACCTCAAATAGCCTTTCATAATGAAAAGTGCCAAACAAACACCGTCCCATGGTTATTTCGTCTGGCTTTTGTCGGATGTCCTTGAATGTTAGTTTTTTGCAATGAATTCCATTCTAAATCTCAACAGTTGCTTTTGGAACTTGTCTTGAACTTGTGGAACTTTTTGACCCAGGCATGTAAATGCTTCTTAGATGGTGTGTTTGAATAGAAAGCTGTATACTTGTTCGTTCAATCAATCATTTGAATACCCATTGGTCTATGGTGATTATGTTATAGGAGGTGTAGCTGTGAGGCTAAAAACACTGGAAAGCTGTTCTATAGTGTGTCTCGGTTACTGTCTTAACCTTACGATGGGAGATATTATCGTTCGTTTGTTCGTTCGTTCGTTTCTTTCTTTCGATCATTTGCTCGTTCATTCGTTCAGTCATTCGTTTGGTTGTTCATTCAATGGTTTGTTCTTTCATTTGTCCAATATAATAACAGTGAAGAGGTTTCAACTGCAATATTAAGAAGCACAAGACTATTTTTAACATGAAAAAGGATTTCTGAGCACTAAATCTTAATACATATTAGAATGATTTCTGAAGGATCATGACAGCGAAGACTGGAGTTATGATGTTAAAAATATATTTAAACAGACTTAATAAACTAAAATAAAAACTTTTTACTATATTTTTTAAACCAACAGCTTTAGTGAGCGTAATGCACTTGCAAAAATATATATTTTGGTGGTCTGGTAACTATGCATTTAACTAAAAAAATCTGAACCAGGTTTATTTGAGTGGGATTTGCTAACTAACACATATGGTATATGTGTTTCCCTCAGAAGGGTCAGATGAAACTCAATGTCTGTTTATATAACCTGTATCATTAGTGCTGGGTTTACATTATTAGACTTAAGGGTCTGATAAAACTCAAGCCAAATTAAAGCACAAACTAGAATGATGTTTTTTTTAATGAAACCTGTAAAATATTGACTTGGCTAAGAATACTCATAGATCTATGATTTTTATGTAATAGGAAGGCACTGAATAGCACTGAGGCTCCATCTTCTTTGACATTGAACTCTTCTCTGGTTCATTTCTTCTGTCAGAGGTCTTTAATTGAAAACACTGCATAGCTGTTTTATATTAGAAACAAAAGTGCACATCTCGGAAGTCATAACTCTCTTTCCCTGAAGTAGGGAGATATTATGTTTAACACATTATGGTTGTTGGTCATCTGGCAGTAACCCATAATGTTTTCAACATAATGTCGGAGTTTCTGACCTGAAAGGGAACTTCTAATTGAACACTGACATCATTTTTAACGTTTAATACCATAAACCTACTTGCTAAACAAATGTACTGTTTAAACAGCTATATAAATAAACATGACCCACATTACAGATACTGTGCATCACTATTATCAGATACCTTTTTGCTGTTTTCTCACCATTGCAATTTTGGTTGTTTGGGTCACTTATGAGGGTGCACAGACTATCATCTGAGCACCTGCCTACATTTCAGTTTTAAATAGATGAAGGCTTTTACTTTTTATGACAAAATATTGGCACTTTCAAAGTCACTAAAATCTTCTCATAACTCTTTCTTCAATGTGTTTTTGATCTAAATCTGAAGTCAGTCCAAAATCTGCACTGTGCCAAATTTCAAAAGTGTGCAAATGGTTAAATCTCTTGTGATTTTGCTTTTCAGGTGAATCCAGTTGTTTTAGAAGGTTGGCATAGCATAGTGTGTAAATAAATCCTGAAGTCAAACTGAGTCAGGAAGTGGCCATTGTGTGGCCAAGTGTACAGTGTATGTCCATGGACGGTGGACATCAGGGTATTTTTGCAGGGGCTTTAATGCACCAAAAGTGATTTGCGAGGAGTTGGATGGTAGCGTGGAGATGGACAAAACACTCCACTGCATTAATATTCATGTAGCAATGCATTTCAGCTGAGGAGAAATGGCGCACTTTCAAACAAACACGAGCCCCATCCATTATTCAAAGCCATCAGACCTGTGCTCATGCACTCACACAATACCAACAAACACACACTCGCAAACACAAATGCGCATACACATTTGCTGGTCTTCCTCTGGGAATAGTGGGGAAATGCAAAACTTTGCGTGAATAAGGCTTGGAATGGCACTAGAGAGCTGCAATGAGCTCTGCAAGTGTTTTTAGAAATGTGAACATAGATCTACCTGACAGTTCTAAACTCTAGCAAGACATTACTGGCCTTTCAACACTGCTCTGCTGTGATTTTGATCAGCTCTTCTTCAGTTTCTTCCTCAGTTCATTGATTGTGGCGTTTCTTAGCCAGAACTTTGTTGACAGGATTTTCTGGACGTTTTTAATCAGGTTTACTTCAGGAATCCAGGCTGGCCATTTTATTAATTCAGTGTTTTCATCCACAGGAAGCTGCTTTACCTTTTATGTTGTATGATGGGGCTCGTTGCCTTGCAGGAGTTGAATCAAGCTGCAAGAGGAGCTTCTGATAAACATTTGCATTCACTCTGCCATGTAGCTGTAAAAGAGGCCAAGCTTCTGAAGGAAACACTATCAAACCAAGACACTTCACCTCCACCGTCTTTCCCAAATTAAACGATAAACACAATGTTTCCCAAACAAGTTAAACATTCACTACTAAAGTGAACAGTGGACCCATTCTTCAGCAGGTTAGTCTGATTTTTTTATTCTTTTAAACTACCAGAAAACAAAACTTGTTTTTCCTCCCCATATGCACCAAACACTTTCTTATAAACACAGAAAAGTTCTGGAAAACATTGTGCAATTCTTAGTGTGCTTTACACAGTTTCGTGCCTCACATTCACCTGTAAAGGACACACTCGTTTCCTCTCCATATGCACCTTCATAAGCACCCTAAACACTGTGTGCTCCACACAGGTGAGTGGGTTTGACAAACCACCTGTCGGACACAATTTCATCTGTATATGCTCAGAGAGGGATTAAAAATCTAAACAAACTTCGACTTGGCATACTGCTACTCTCAGATGATTTGAAGAGCTTCTGTCATCCTCACTTTCATCTGTTTGGTGTAAATTAAAATGTGCATGAGGATCAGTGTCGTCTACTGTTGATTAAAAACAAAAACTACAAATACATCTTTCGATGTGCTACATTTGTTTAGGTATAGTATGTGTGTGTATGTGATGTAGGGTTATTGATTGAATAACCTTCTGATCTTGGATGAAAGCATCTGCTGAAGAAGGTTTGATCACTGCATAGACTTTTAGTCCAAATCCTCTTGGAGACATTGTATGACAAGGTTCAAATCCGAGCATTGCCCATTGACTTTCTCCACATTATTCTGTCCTCTTATGCATTCGTCCTTCATGGATGACTAACCTTGAATGACTGACATTGTAAAAATGCAATATACTAGAATCACAGAAAAACTTCTCTTACTATGGTTGATAGGTTCATCCCTTTGGTCTTCGTCTGGTCAACATACTGTCTGAGGGTGTCAGTCACTTTAGAATGGCTCACTATCTTGCTAAGTCAGAGATCATTTTACAGTTAGACTACTGGTTAAATAGGCTTTGATAATGAAGGAAATTACCATATGAATAACACCTTAATCTGAAAAAGAAAATCTAAAAAATCTAGAAAAATATTTATTTTGTGACCTATGAAATTTTAAAAAGCTCTATTACTATTTTTAGGAGAACTTGAAACAGGAATAAGAAGTGACCCTTAAAATTCATTGGTTGGCTTTTCTCAAATTTTCTTATTTTGATGGAAGAAATCTAGAAAATGATTTTCATTACCGTTCATTATTTACTTTATTATTTGCGTCAGAGCCATTTTACAAAAAAGGACAATCTCATTCTCCCCCAAAAGGAAGGTTTTGTCACATTTATCCAGCTGTGACAAATTTGCTTAGCAACTATCCCAAACACACACACACACACACACACACACACACACACACACACACACACACACACACACACACACACACACACACACACACACACACACACAGACCTCATGAGAGTACAGCTCAGATCAACAAAACCCAAATCAATTCACAACCCCACAGCATTTTGCTAAACCCTTTGACTCCACTCCCAGTGTTGATCTAAAGAAGAAACACTATAAGACAGAAAGCAAAGGGTTAAAGAAGAAGGACACTTGAAGGAAGTTTGGAGGAAGAGAGCAGGAAAGGAAGTTGGAAGGTGGACAGTCTCTTGCGTCTTTCTTCAGTCTAATTAAAGTGTGAGTCAGAACTCAAGAGGCTGCTGGGCTTTAGCGAGTGTGGCTACTAGAATGTCTCTGTGTGGTAATTACTGCAACCCTGTGCAATGACGGCACCCATGGGAAGAAAATGGCAGGACCAGGGAAAAGTGGTGATGGAGGGCATCAGAAAGCCAAGTGAGCGTGTGAATGGTGGAAGGAAAAGCTTTGATTGTTGGGAGAACTTCCGATCCCACAAAACAGGATGAGATGGATTTGGTTCATTGATTACTAGGATACACGACGGATTAAATCTTCTTGACGTCATCTTAGCAACTCAGTATTAGGATGGTGGGAATGGTTGTGGTAATGTTGCATTGGGGTAGTGCCTTTTCCTGGTTGTCAAAAAGTAACACATCAACAGTTGTCAAGTCATAAGACATGGATTGCCCTCCTCCCTTCTAAAAAACATGAAAAAAGATTAAATTAAGAAATAAATCATTCAGTTTTCACTTTTGTCCCCTTTTATTGTTATTCAGTTGTAATGCACAGAAATTACTGTCATCTTGAAAGAAAAAAAACATACGTATAATTTGAATTACTGAAACAAAACTTATTAAAACTACATTTTTTAAAGTATAAACAACAGTTAAATCACATTTAAGCTTTTTATATACATTTTGTTCTAAATAGTTGTGATAATCTAAAAAATTACAACATAGGCTCATTCTAAAAACGTAGCCCTATATACATTTCTTGAGATGGCGAATTATGTAGCCAGGGAAACATATGGCTGCATTTATCGTTAAAACGAATAACCCCCACGCCCACAGGGCGTTATGATGCCACCACTTTTCTTGCTTAAAAGCTGACCGCTTCTCCATATAGACAGCTTTCCCACTGTTACCAGTTTGTCTGGTAGCTTGACAAGTATGTCAGTGGACTTGAGTCATAAAGCGGAGTTGACCACAACAATGGATTTTGAGTACAATAAGACAAAATAAAAGCTAAAAAGATAAGATGATACAAGTAAATAACAGGCTGAGAATCTGGTAAAATCTGAAAACATGGTAAAAAATCAGGCCGCTGTAATGGCTTTTTTCTGGATTGCTTTTGAAAACACTGCGGTTGGGTTTAGAGAGGGCTGTTTACTAGTCATCCAGTGCTTTTTAAAGCACTATTGTTTGGGTTTAGAAAAGGGGAATTGTGGGGGGATCGGTCGGCTGATCAGTCAGTCAGTCAGTCGACAGCGGCCTCTGGTGGTTGTATGTGAGAACAGCAGACAGAAATGGCACTAGTGAGAAAAATTTGAGATCCTTTATCCCCAAATTATATTCATAAATATATATTTAGTGCACACATTCCTTTTTTAACATTGTATTTATACAAACTGGGAGAAGAAAACATTTGAAAATCAGTTCAGGAGATTCCCTTTTTTAAATTCTGCTAAGAAAATCACTTTTAATTATTGTCATATAATATTAAAGTCAAATAATATTAAAGACAATATTGTCATTCTATTTTTGTCCTAATAAAAACCAGGCACAAAATGTTTTTGTCTGACTATACTTTTATTGTATTTGCCATCAAAAAATAACACAAAATAGCACAACCTCTCCCTAACAATTACATGATCTGAGCCATTATTTATGTCTAGTTAGTAGAGGTATATTCAGATCCCTAACAACTCTTAAACTCTAATACCAACAGCTCCATGTTATTATTTGTTTGTCCACACTTTACTTTGGATTTCTGCCTGTAAACTATGTATTTCTGACTGGGACGTGGATGTGGGCTTATTAAAGAAAGGTTCATCATATTAATTGAAACTTACCAGACAAACAGTGCCATTACGGCTCAGATGATTCGAGTTACCCGAGGGCTGTATTGATATTCATAAGCTCTGAGGAAACTACTTATGCGTAGGTGGTAAAGAGAGGTCTGCTTTGTCAATGAATGTCACACACTTAAAAGTCCTCTCAGTGACTTTAAGACTTGAAGGACAGGCTTGTGATGAATATGAATTATGGTAAGGCAAGAAAACATCTTTAGAACAGACTCTTTTAACATTTGAAAAAGAAAAAGTAACTCAGAAGGTAACTAACATATTAGATACGGACACTTTTCATAATGAAAATGCTAAATAAACAAGAGTAATCCTGTTTTCCTGCATTGAAAATATATTATGTTGGTTCATTTATCTAGATTCACATTCGAATGTTAATGAAAAAGAAACAGAACACTTTTCAGCATACTTGGGATATTATTAAGAGATAATGTGTGGATTATATACATAAAATAAAAATACAACAATTATTATTTTTGTAGTTGTTTATTATTATTATTATTATTATTATTATTATTATTATTATTATACTATTAAGATTATTGTACAATCATATTTAAAAATGTTATAAGAATAATTTTGTGCATATTGCTATAGTTCAGTCATTACTGATGGAGATGTGTTTGCAGTTCTTCTTTTTAAACCGATTAAACGAAAATTCTACATTTAAAACTAATTTGTTAACTTTTTTATTATTTATTAGAACATCAAACAGGACATGGAGTAGTGCTACATGATATTGGAAAAATCTGACATTGAGATATTTTATTTTTCTGCAATAAATATTGCAATATGAATGCAGTTTCACAAGATAGTTACAATAGAACTATTTGACTGTTTTCTGCAGAGCCTAACAGTATTCAAGTACAGAAATTGAATAATCTCTATGCAAAAAAATGCTTTTCTTACTTTGAATAGTTTCATTTATTAATTTTCTTTGGCTTAGTCTCTTTATTAATCTGATGTCGCCACAGCGGAATGAACCGCCAATTTATCCAGCAAACGTTTTATACAGCGGATGCCCTTCCAGCCAAAACCGATCACTGGGAAACATCCACACGCACTCATTCACACACACACTCATACACTACGGTCAATTTTAGCATACCCAATTCACCTATAGCGCATGTCTTTGGACTTGTGGGGGTAACCAAAACACCCGGAGAAAACCCACACGCATACGGGGAGAGTATGCAAACTCCACACAGAAATGCCAACTGACCCGGCCGAGGCTCGAACTAGTGACCTTCTTGCTGTGAGGCGAAGATGCTACCTATTGCACCACCACATCACCTTGTTTCTAGTCCAAATATCTAAAAAAAAGTTTTTTTTTTAAAGTTTAGTTTCAACATCAGAAGCAATAAAAAGTTTTTAATTAAAACAATCAAAATGATCTGACATTGGGGTAATTAAAATACAATTCAAGATACATGGACTAGAAACAATACATAAATTGTATATATTCCATGTAAAGACAGTAATTAAAAACAATTCTGTAGCTTCTGATCAACTGTAATTCAGCCTCAACATTGCATATCTTGTGATGTAACTATTGCGGGTGCGCACATTGCAATATCAATGCTGAAACGATAGCTTGTGCAGCCCTAACTTAGAGTATGACAATACAATACCGAACAATAAACTAAACACACTCAGGGATATAAACACACACAGGTGGAACTAATGAGACCAATGAATGACAGAAAAACTGAAAGGAATCAAACAACAATAACAGAAAGCACATGGAACACAACACATGACACAACAAACACATGGCACACAACGAAGACACCAGATCGTGACAGATACATATATTCCTGTTGATTTAATATTTATTTTAGAGGTCCAACCCAAATTTAAATAACTAAAATCTTAAAAATGCATTATTTTTTCCACGTGACAGTAATCTCATGTGGTGTTTAGAGATAATTGTGTCAATGGCATTAATATATTTCAAATAGCTGCATTATGAATTGCCATGTGAGTTTGCTGGAATAATATACAACATACAAAGGTCTTCCACCTTTTTTTAAAATGAACAACAACCACATTTAAATTTTGATTCCAGTTATCCTGTTCAACATAAACCAGTCTTTCAGTATGTTGTGTATCCATCTGCTGAACGTATGTATGTAGAGTATCTTTGAGTTTGTGCATCAAAAGACTAAGTGAATGGGCCCATGCTGTGCGTCTAGTGTGTGTGAGAGTGAGTGTGTACTTGTGGGAGGAGTGGATGTGTCAGTGGATCATAGCGTAAGTAAATTAAAGTGTGTGATGTTTTGCTTAAGAGGGTTGTTGGCTGAGACTGGGTCACTTACACTTATGATGTTGAATGAGGCACAGCGTGTTTGTTTCAGTGTTTTGTTTTGTTTTTTTCTTTCGTTTGTGGCCCATTTACGGCATTGTTGAATGAGCATGAATGACCAGCGCTGTGTGAAATCAGCCTGGGTAATGAACATTTATGCAGGAGTACTTCAGGAAAATAAACAAAGGAGGATGAGCGAGTAGAAAAGAGATAATATTCAGTGTTGGGTCACTCTTGATCAAGCGACGCAAAATCAGTGAGGTTTTGATGGGCAGCGATGTCGAAAAGGACAGATTTTGATTTCTGCATGTTCTTAGTCTGTAGCAGTTTGATCGTTCATGATATTATTCAGTTGGGTTTTTCACTGTAAAACATGGGGTCTTTTGGTTATACTTTTATGAAGCTATTTTTAAACTTGCTTACTGTAAACATGCAGCTCGGTTATTCAGTCTGTGCATATAATGTATGAGCAGTTCACACATGTGCTTTGAATCGTTTTTGCGCTACTCCATTTGTCTACAAGATGTCTGAACTGGGCATTGACTGGGCCATTGTTTGTTTTCCAGTCAGAAAAGAATTGTAGAGATGCTATAACATCTCTACTGAAAACATCAACTGACACGATGAGTTGACAAATGCATGTGTGAAAGGAATAATGTGATTTAGTTACTGTACTTTAAATGGATACAAAGATTTCATTTCTAAGTTATGATGCATGATGGTCTGTGTCAAAAGGTACAAGACCAGGTTAATAACTGTCTGTCAAAATGTGATGTTTATTGTGAAATGTATTGTGTATTTAATCTCATGATACACTGCTGCCTTTTTATACTGTCCTGTGCAGGATTCCTGATAATGATGTATCTTGGCTCTTAAGGGCATTCTGTACGCAGCATTCTGTACAAGGTTATGAATGCTCATTACAACTTCACATGTGTTTACCATGTGCTACTTAGGAGTCGCTGTCCATTTTCAAAGTGCTGAAATATAACCTTATATGGAGTCGTATCTTGAACTTTTTACCTAATAATGGTCATCTCATATGAATTAGCTATCACGGCAAATCTATATAAAAGCAACTACCTGCAGACGGAAGCACACACGCACACACACACACACACACACACACACACACACACACACAGACACACACACACACACAAAAAGTTAAGGTTAACGAACATACTGTATGGTTTACAGTATATGTTTCACGCATCTGGGCAAGTGCTTGAAAGATTGTTCTTTTTTAATGACTATTTCCAATTTTCCCAGTCTTGCAAGTCTATTTTATTTGATTTTATTTTCTTTACATTCTTTTATTCATTGGGTCATTTCATTTAAATTTGGATTATTCATTGTATAAATCCATTAAAATTAGTAGGCTAATAGAAGGTACAAAATAGTACGCTAATAGAGTGTACAATATAGTACAAAACTTTTATTATAATAAAATATTATAATGCTGTACATCCTGTTTAGAAATTTGACATGGCAATATACAGTAAACAAATTGCATATTTAGATATATTATCTACTATATCTATTATCTAAAATGAGAATTTTTTGCTTAAAATAAAGACCATGATTTACTCATGATTCTGTAGATTTAAAATAAAGGTTAATATGAGTAGGCTATAATTATTGTTACTTTAAAATATATATATATATATATATATATATATATATATATATATATATATATATATATATATATATATATATATATATATAAAACATTAATAATAATAGGCCTATGTACTTTTGATTAAAATGCAAAAATTTGTATAGACTTTAATAAACTTTATATTTGTCCTGGTCAGTGCTTCAGCTCACGTGTGATTTCGCGGCTGCAAATACATCATTATATAAAGATGGAAATGACATTTTTGAGTGAATTGTACCTTATAAATAAGGAATTTATATTGACTCATATTGACAACATATTGTCTCTTTCAACGCCATTTGGAGGTGTCCACATTGGTGAGCAACGTATATAATGAAATCGCCTTTATGCTTCTCACCTTAAAAATTGAATTGGCTGAATCGTATAAATGCTGGATTTATATCATGTGGGGGGTCAATTAGAGATCACAATCTTTTGTCTATTACTCTTACAGCCCTATTATTGACAGTTAAATCAACTAAAATGATTAAAATAACCCCCTGCAAAAGTTTCTTCTTCAGAAAAATTCCCTTTGTCCTATAGATTATAGTTGTCTATCATCTATTGCATATTTGAACTTAACAACAGTGACTGTGTAATTTTGAGATCCATTTTTTCACTCTGAGGTGAATTAAGGGAATCAAACACAACATGAAAACTTTTATAATGAAGATCAAGCTTAAATGTACTTCGTTTGTCAGCATTAACAATTCAGAACATTTAAAAGTTCATACAGATAATGACACAGTATTAAAAATTGCACATTTTTGCAGACGTTTTCACAGATGCTGCAAGAGGTTTACACATTTTCAAGCAGCCCTGTAGGTTAGGACATGCAAGAAAAGTGTCATATTTTGCAACAGGGTCATGTATAAAATATGGTGCTACTTCTGCACATACAGTAATTTGAACCTGGTTTGTGGCAAACTATCAATTCCAACTACTTTGCTGCTTTTAGTACAGCACTTGTTATATAGTATTTCAAACAGCCTTATTTTAAAAGAACTGAAGCAGGAGTAAACATGATAATTACTTCATCTTTACTCCTAGTTATAGCACAAAATAAGCTTAAATAAACATTTCACATCTTGTATTACCTCAGTGTTCCCTCAAGACATCAAGACATCTTGTAAAATACACTATGCATTAATTACTTTTTAATGTGCACAGCTTGCTCAAACAGCATTTTTGCTAAATATTGGATCTGATTTAGCCTATAGAATTACCTGTTAGTGATGTCTAATCCTTTTACAGTGTATGTAAACAAAATGTAATTTAAAAAAGACTTAATTATTTTTTGACAAGGATTCTGTTAATCTGGATTCTTTTATTATTCATTTTATCTGCTAAATTGTCTAATTTATGAATAAATTATGATTTCACACCGTGAAACTTTTAATTTTGTAATTGGTAAATATGAACAGTTTCTTTGGTTTATCAGTTCCCACTTCTAAACCAAGGTCTGGTGCCTTGGCAGATGCCCGGTAGGCCTTCGAGTTAATCCGTTTATGATCTCAAGTGGCAATTAAAGTCCTGTTATCTTGATTGGTGTAATTAGACTTTCAAGATTGATACTTGCAAACGGTAAGTGTCTTTTCTTAGCAGATGCATACATTTAGCTGCATGTAGATGTGATTGAGCGACTGCAGGTATGCCGCCATGCATTTGCCTTGTCATAATACTCATGGTTAATCTGCATTCTAGTGCACAATGTTTTACATCAAAGGATCAAGTTAGCTGTCTTATGCTTAATCTGCCTTATTCTTGCTCTCGTTTTCATTTTGGGTTAACCCACTTTCTTTTTACTGCTGTAAGCATCTGGCAAATGAGCCTATTCTGAGACAATGGCCTCTGCCTCCAATTAAAGCATTAAATCCTGCTGAAGATTTACTGGGGCAGGAGACACGAAAGAAAGAGGGATGGAGATCAATATCTGGACAACAAACAAGAAGGAATGATTGAGGTGATTCACTCAGGCCTTGGTGTGGACTTTGCGCTTTGAGGAATATTTACAGCCATTTTTGAAGCCAGCGGGTTCACGAGCCTCTGCATGTGAGCATGAAACCACTAAACCGGGCTCTCCGGCATAGCCCAGGGAGCCCAGGAAAAATTGCATTGCTAATCAAAAGCTGGACAGCTCTGCAGCAGTCATAAAGTGTGCTGGTTCACCCTGTTTACCTGCCTGTCAGGTTTTTTGTTTTGTTTTGTTTTTTTGGAGGTGGGGGGGTAGAAGGGGGTTTACGTAATTATTAATGGTGTTAATTCAAATTATTCTTAAGGGTTTTGTCTGTTAGATAAATAAAAACAACAAAAACGTTCATTTAATGAGGATATCAAGACAAGATAGCATAGCAACCTTGGTGGCTACCTTACAACAACCAAGAATTCTGAACAAAATACCCTCCTAAGACCAATTCATGCTGGACAGAAACATGCTGACAGATGGCAACAGAGCCTTTTATCGCATCATTGTTTTATCCATGTTTCTGTTTGTTGGAGCTCTTTTTCCCTGACTGAATCAGCAACAGTTGGGCATTATTTTTACAATACTTGAGCTAAATTGATACTTTTAAAATGATACTGGTGCCCAAACAATGGGTTGAAATCTAGCGGTTAAACTATGTATTGTTGTCCAAATTCAAAATATTGGATTTTTTTTCAATTAAAAGCTCATTTAGGTTTTTATAACTCTGAATCTGCTTCTCTTTTCCAAGGCTGTTTCTGTCCTCCAGAGTACATAGTTTTGGTTGTGTCCGCATTAATTGAGCCACACACAGTATATTAAACCTGCAGTGGGTGGAGGAACAATCAAAAACAACAAAATGACATAAAATGTACATTTTCAAATGAAGAATAATGGCTTTTAGCATTGTTATTTAAATAAAACGTATTTTAACTTAGCATGTTTCTTTAATAATTGCAAAAATATTATGGTATTTTTTTCTTTTGCTTAAAAAATAATTAAAAAACGTACTTGATTCAAAATTCCAATTCTTGTCAATGGAAACTTAAAAAAATCCAAACTGCTATACATCTGTGTTCATATAATCTAAATCAGGGGTGCTGATTTGTTTCTTAATTCTGGATTTTTCTCAATTCCAAGAACGCAGAGAACGGACTTGCGTTTTTGTGAAGACTGGTCTTGCCAGGTCACCTCAGAGGAATGAACTCGGATACCGCAAAAACAAAGAACGCGTCCTGTGGGAAATGAAATGCTAGGTTCTTCCTGATGGTCACATGACCTTCATGTGTGTTTAACCAAAAATTGTAGAAATACTACTGCATTTATACAGCAATTTATTGTTTTTCCCCTTCTCACAATATATACAATGCATAAAGAATTTACAAATATGCATTGCACAATACAAATAAAACAGATTTCAATAAAAATTTCAGCAAATAAACACCTTTAATGTGTTTATGCCTCTATTAAGGTAATCATAATGTTTACTTTCACCGTCTTATTTAATTAAACTCCTGAGGTAAATAAGTTATATCTTTGAACTTTAATTATAAATCTATATAAAATGCTGCACTTCTCACCTCCAATCGCAATGACTACTGGGACTTATAGAGCGAGTTCATTGCTCAAGTCTGCATCGATGCATCCTCGATATCAAGAACACATCTTGGAACTTTCAGGCATCTTCTATTCTTGTGTTCTTGAGTTTTGGAACTGAACTTTGGCAGTTGCTGATGATGATGTTACACAAGGACACAAGATCACTGAAGAACAACGCATATTAAGAAACAGCCCCTGTTCCTGGAGTTCTACCTTCCTGCTGACACACAGCTGAACCAATTAAAAAAGACCTGAACAGCACTTGATAATTACAGGCAGGTGTGTTTGATATGGGTTGCAACTGAAATCTGCAGGAAGGTAGATCCCCAGGAACAGGGTTGGTCACTCCTGGTCTGAATAAACTTTTTCCACCCTAAAGAAACTGTCAATATTTATGGAAAAACAGTATGCTAAAAACAAATGCTTTCTTATGCATTTTAAATGTTTTGCATACAGGTGACAATGTTAAAAAAGTTGTAGCGTACTATGCTTGTCGGACATTGATTAGAAACACTGTGCTTCTGCACACATACTGTCGTGTAGTCCATCTTTGTTTTTTCCATGTAAGGAACTAGCATACACTGTAGACTGAACACATATCTTATAATGGCATGATTTACATCAAATCATATTTCTGTAGTTTACACAGTTGCCATAAATGCTGCAACATTCAACCAATTTTCAAAACGTTGCCTTTTTATTCTCCCCAAACGCTATTGACATGTAAATGAACAGCCAGAGCACACAAAACATTTTTAGTTCAGAATGATATTGTGTAAACACACCCTTAGTGTATTGTAAAGCTTCTGTTATGTTAGGTTTTATCATGTAACCCTGGATGTCTATAAAACAAAACAGGCAGCTTTGTGATGACACCTTTCTCGCTGCTCACAGTGGTCTTACCAAATGTTAAAAGTCCTCTTTTACCTCCTGAAATGGATTTCTGCTAATTGAAGCCACAGCTAATCTGTATGCATAAGTGTGTTTGTTGTCGACTACTAATTTGATCAACAGCAGTGCTCGCTCTCCTCGAACGTGGATTTAATTTGAATTCATTGGAGTTCAAAACTGTCTTTTTTTCATGTGTGTGTGTGTGTGTGTGTGTGAGAGAGACTATAAATAGCTACTTGACTTCTTTGTCACAATTGGGTCGAAGGAAGTTAAAAATACAGCAACGTCCCAGCAGAGCCGACAGATCAAGTGTGCAGGACGTTAGAGAGGCGGTAAGAAACACAAGACTAATAATGCACTTCATCCTCAACGGCACTAAAATGTCTAGGCAGTCTACATCAGGAGTTTATATTTATATTCGCTTCCGTTTCATTCATTGCAATCACCCACACCCACACTCACAGCTTTTTCTTTTTCTTTAATAGCAGAAGGATCTTCCTTGACGTTTCTGATTCTGTGGACAAAGTGAAATGTGTACGCATGTGTTGATTCATATGTGATTCTGTGAGCGTCTAAAGCAACTGTGCACACATTAACCTCAACATGCTTAGTATTCAATGCCGGTTGTTTCCTGACACTCACGGCTGCTGCAGCTTTTCTCCTAGCGGATTTCCGACTGGCAGAGGCGTCACCATGGAGACAGACATGATGTCAGCCCGGTGGCATTGCTGATTATTGAAGGATGAAGTTTCTCTCTCTTCGGAGCACACAGTGTGTGTATATGTAGGGTTTTTTAGGGCTTAGACTGAGAGTTTGTTTGTGTGTCTATATAGTTGTGTGTGTGTGTTTCTGAAAGAGACAGGTAAATGCTCAGTGAAGGAGCAACGAGCAGTTGTTTGTTCAAACACTTGTTTGGTGAAATGAACTGGGCAAAATACCAGCAGCGAGAAAGGGCAACCAACCAAACAGTTGTCTTTTTTTATGTTTGCACATTCGTGCTTCTGTGTTGATGCACATTAAAGTGTCATGAAACCGTTTACTGTCAAGATAGTACATTTTAAAAAGAGACAGAAGACAATTCTCTGTGCTCCATTTATGGCAAAAGGTCATGAATATTGATTAGACAGTTTCTTGTTATTGGTTAAAAGTCTAACCAGGCTCATTATGGATATGTACCCCTGTATAAATAATTGGAGAGCGCAAAATACTTCCCAGGAGGTACATTCTTTTGCAGTTTTTGCAATCAAGCTCAAATTTCTCCTGTGACCCTGCTTGCTGTTCTCGCATAAATCCACTAGAGGCCACTGTTGACAGACCGACCAACTGACTGACCAAAGCCGCCACCCACCCTCTCCCTTAACCCAACTGATAGCGTTTTCAAAAGCACAGGTTGACCTGGCCACTGCTTTTCCTAAACTCATCCGACAGTGTTTTTAAAAGCAATCCAGAAAAAGAAAAACCTTTGTGGCCACCTGATTTTTACCACATATCTTTCCACATTCTCACCTTGTTATTTACTTTTTTATATATTTTCTTTTATTTTATATTGTGTCTTTTATGTTTTTGACTTCACTCTTTCTGGAATCGTTCTTCACCAAGTAGTCAGCTAGTAGTGCAAAAAGAAGTCGTCGACAGCATCATACTACTCTGTATCTTTCAATTTAAAAATGAAATGCAGCCATACATACCTCTGGCTACATAATTTGCACTGTTCAGAAACGCATATGGGGCTACATTTTCAAAATGAGCCTGTGTTGCTAAGAGTCTAATGAATAATTCTGATATAATAGCCATGATGCACTGTAGTTATATTAACTTAAATATTCAGTGAAAGTTAAGCTTAATTGATGGCATTTGTGGCATAATTTAGCTAAAACTAATGTTGACAGATATATTATTTTTTTTACAAGCCAGAAAAGTTTGTTCATGTTTGTCTGTGTGCATATTCGGAACCAGCACAAATATAGTTTTTTATTGTATTTATTTTAAGCAATACCAATTGAAAATTGATAGAGCACCTGAAATTAATTTTCTATTCTTTTATTTAACCACTCTGAACTTATAAGTTTTATTTTTCTGCTAAACACAAAAGAAAATGGTTATCCATCGACTTTCATAGTATTTTTCTGTGTAACTAATAGGTTTGCGGTATCACGATGGAGCAGTGGGTAGCACAATCGCCTCACAGCAAGAATATTGCTGGTTTGAGCCCCGGCTGGGTCTTTTGGCATTTCTGTGTAAAGTTTGCATGTTCTCCCTGTGTTTGTGAGGGTTTCCTCCAGGTTCTCTTGTTTCCCCCATAGTCCAAAGATATGCGCTACAGGTCAACTGAATAAGCTAAATTGGCCGTAGTGCATGTGTGAATGCAAGAGTGTATGGGTGTTTCCCGGTGTTGGGTTGTGGCTGCAAGGGCATTTGTTGTGTAATCCATATGCTGGATAAGTTGGCGGTTCATTCCGCTGTGGCGACCCTTCAACATTCTTCAAAATAGTAGATTTGTAAGAGTAACCAAACATATATGTAAGCTATTTTTTCTTTTAAATATATTGCCTGCTTTCACCATATTCCATCCTATACAACACTTTCAAATCTGTCAACATTTCAAAAAACCCCTAGCGGTGTTTCACGACTTTTCTTGTCATATCCCTCTGAAGTTCAAACTCTAATTCCTCTTAAATTAAGTCATCCAGCTTTGCCAAGCCCATGTCTGATACATTTTTCTTCCTCTTTTAAAAATAGCCAGTAGAGCGGCATTAAATACACTGACATTTAAGAACGGAGACCGTTTAAAATGTGTCTCGATCGGACCCTTATTGCATAAGCAGCGGGTGTTATTATTACATAATATGGACGAATTCCTTAGAGATGTCATGATAGTGCCTCAGCAAACACTGGAATTAATTCAACTTATGAAACATGCTGAGTGGCTTGTTGCAGTGTTACTACATGTTATAAATGTGATCAAGTAAGAACATCAGGGAAAAAAATACATTGGTATATTAAGTTATGAATATTATTAAGGTAAGAATAAAAACAAGCACTGTAAAAATATTATTGCTGGCATAAATGTGTTAGTCGAATTAAATAAACTCTTCTTGTCATCTCAACTTAATCAATCAGACTGACTCAAAATATTAAGTTAAACTAATTAAATTAAATGAAAAACTGATCAATGTATTAAAATAAGTTAAAGCAACGTAAAAATAATTGTTGTTTTGACTTTTTGTCATTACATTTATTACAGTTTATATTACAGTTATATACAGTTATATTAGTACTCAATTCAAGTTTCTAAACATTAAAGCTTACTCAAAGACATTTGTTTACACTGTTTCTTAAACTAAACATTAATCAGGATAATAAAATAAAGTAAGACATACTCAACTTTCTGCAGTCAAAAGTCAAATTCAATAAATGAAATAAGTTAGTTTAACTTATCATTTTTTAAAAGGTTACTTCGACTTAATGAAAGAGTTATTGTAACCTATGAACTGGTTGTATTAAGCAGAACTCATAACAAATAAGTTATGAGTGAATGAATTAAATTTTTTGTGTTAACTCTAAAACTAGGAGCAATAGCAAACCTTTCGAGTACCTATAGTTGTTTGGACTTAATTTGTTGAACTTCTAACGATTTGATAACTGAACTTAAAATGTTTAACTTATTAATACTCTAAAAGTTAACACAAATTATCAACGCAAATAATGTATGTGCATATGACTCTATATATAGTCATAGTCATTTAGTTTTCAGTACTCAAATCATATTGTTTCCAAACATAAATGGTTTGCTGCAATCGGTTTCCTTAAGCAATTTTGGTTTTACAGTGTGATATTGGGATTCTGTCGTGCAATTAGTCTTTTTTTTTTTTCCAGTTTGTTTGACATCACAATTGTTGTTAGGAATAGTAACTTGATGTTATACAAAATCTGAAGTAAGTTTTTACCTAGCATTCATACTTCACTTATTCATACTCAGTCAATTGACTGTTACTGTTATTACATTTTGTGAGCCAAGTGTTGGGTTCTATATCTTTGTTTTGTTGAGATATCTTTAAAAAGAGTTTATCAAGAAATCTACTTAAACTAAATAATCATCAGGATAATAAAATAAAACATACTCAACTTTCTGATATTTGTGTTTACATCGTGCAATTGGCCATTTTTTCATTGTTGTCCAGTTGTTTAACATTGCAGTTGTTTACTTAAATATTTTTAGATTAAATTCATAAGAAAATCTTGGTTTATTCAACTCAAAATTTGGGTCAAATATGGACAAAACATTGGTTTTCATTATTCATTCAATTATTTTAAATGACATTTTAACCTAACAGTTAGGTTTGTCCATATCTGAACAAAACTATTTACAAACCAGCATTTTTTAACCCAACCCATTTTTTAAAAGCACATACACCTAAAAGCATGGATTAATTGTGTGCTAAAATGATTAGTAACACGTACAGAGAGTAAAATGTAATTTAAACTATATATTGCGCACACACACACACACACACACACACACACACACACACACACACACACACACACAAATCAACTGACGTACAACTTACTCAACAAGCAATGTTACTACATTACATTGCTTACTTGCACAGATTTGACTTCATTCTCTACATTATTGTCTGCTGTCATGTTGGCTTTGCTGGAAATAGGTTGTGTTGCTCTGAATCGTAAGGGATCTTGCGAGTGATCCGTGCTTGTTTTGTTTCTCAGCTCACGTAGCTGCGCACTTCTGAATGCAAGGACAGTTTACCATGTCTCTGCCCTCTCTCGCCCCATTTCTAGAACCTTCTTCAGAGAAATGAGCAGGCTGTCAACCCAGCACGAGGAAAACAATACTTCACCCTTCATCATTTCTTTTTTTAGATCCGCTTTATTCCTTTTTTCATATTTGTTATTATGGGACGCCTTGAGATCCCTTGTGTGATCTCTTGAGAAGCATTGCAATGTCTGAAATATGTAGTAATAAAGGAATAGTTCATCCAAACATTCTGTCATTCCTCATGTTGCTCCAAATCAGTATGACCTTCATTATTGTAGTATTGTAACATTATGATTGAGCTTCATATCATTGTGATTGACCACTTTTAACTGCTTTTCTGACTTAGAAGGGAGGATCTACTTTATGAAAGGGTGAATTTATGGGCTTTTTCTGATCTTCAAGTCTACTATGGGATGAATATTGTGCGCAATAATCACTGGCGACTAATGCCTAAACAAAGGGCACTAATGTGACACACAAACACACCGACACACAAAATGACAAGCATGCAAACGCCATTTAAAATGTATTTATAAAAGCACTTTAGCCTTGTTTTTAATTTTTTTTTATTTGATGTGCCATGTTAAAAAAATGTCTGACCAATGAGATTGGCACATTAGCTCACGTGCATTGAGCTGCTGAAGTTAGTGTAAAACATGCAACACAGGCTCATTGTGGATATGTACCCCATCTACATTTCTGGAGAACGCGAATTATGTTGCCAGAAGTACGTATGGCTGCATTTTGTCTTTAAAATGAATGCTACGGTGGTTGACACTTTCGGTTAATATAAGTGGAACCAGTTGACCGCTTACCTCCATATGGCTGGCTTTTTTGGTATTACCGGTTTGCAGAGAAGCTCGCCCTGTACGCCGATAAACTTGGGCTATGGGGTTTGATTCTGGCAAAGAATGGTTCTAGAAACAAGGTAAAAAATATATAAATAAATAAGTAAATAAATAAATAAATAAACAACAAAAAATAAATAAATAAACAACAGGCTGAAAACGTGGTGAAATCACACAGCCGCAACTGATTTTCTTTTTTTAGATTGCTTTTGAAAATGCTATCGGTTGGGTTTAGGGATGGGGGTAGCTGGGTCAGTCAGTCAGTCAGTCAACAGCAAGCTGGCCTGGTTGGCTAAAATGTATATTGCACCCTCTGGTGGATTTACGTAAGAATAGGATGTGCAAGAGAAATTTGCGATCATCAAAAAGCGTGCACAGCGGCCTCTGGTTGTTTTGCAAAAATGAAAACTGCTAGGAGATGTCTACAGAAATGTAGATCTGGGGGTACGTATCTGTAATAAGCCTGGGTTGCAACCGTGACTTGATGGCACTCTAGCACAAAACGGTCTAGCCAAGCACATAGACATTGCAAATAAAACAGGATTCAGTGATGAGTTTCACATTTTGTGTAATTTTCATATTTATTTATTTATTTATTTTTAATTTTTGCACAAACATTTCAGCATGTATAATGTAGTGAAGGTTGTTAAACAGAAATAAAATGCTAACATGATAAATACACAAGGTTAAACTGTGAGGGTGACTTCTTATATGCAACAACCAAGTGTCAGAACTGTAAAGTTGCATAGCACCTTGTGTACTAGAGCATTTTTTTTTTCATTAAGCCCCATCTAGTGTCTGGGAGGGATTTTTACATGTTCACTCAGCTATTCACCAGTAAAAAATGTCTTGGGCATGAATGTCAAAAAATGTCTTCTTATAAGCATGAACGATAAATATTGTTTGTGAAATAAACTTATTTACGTGCACAATTTTTACATATGAATGTGAAAGGAGACTAGGATCCCAATACAGAGTGAATCAGCTTTCATTTTTGCTCTGAATAAATTTTTAATAAACGATTTTTTTCTTGACTCAAATATAAGCGATTGTTTTTGTATTCATTGCATAAAAAGTTCTGTGAACTCAATATCAGATTATATTAAGCTGAACCTAAACTGACTGAGTTGTAGCAGATTTCTTGTCAAACTGAATAAGAAGAATAAATGCTAAAGAAAATGTTATTTTGTGGTTTTGTATTTTTTATTTTATTTACATTTGTATTATATTTTATTGGAATTTTATTAATTCATTAATAAATTAATTATTAATTTAATCGAATTTTATTAATATTTACCTATTGCTTAACAAGTACATATGGCCCTCAAAGGGCTTTATTTATCTTTTTTTCATTCAATAATTAATTCAATAGTTAATTCAATAATCATTGGTCATGGACAAACCTAATTAAAAGAAAAACTATTTAACCCAACAGTTTTGTTTATATTTGAGTCGAAATTTGATTAAAACAACCCACCTTTTTAGAAATACTATAATAACTGGCTAGTTGAATTTAGACGTTTTAATGACGTCTAATACATTTAAATTTTATGAACAAACACAAATATTTGCTACTTTGTTTATTATACTCAACAAGAGTAATAAAAACTCTCTCCTGAATTATTATGGTTTTAAGAAATAGCATTCTGACGCGCATTACGATTCACCCCACCCCCTATCACCACAACCCCTGAACAAGTTCACGTCCCTCTCCAGGTGTTGAAAACAGTGTTATTTTTCCAGTCTAAAAACAGAGGTAAGAGATATAAAAAGCTTTCAGGCATTGATTTGTTTTGCAGCTGGCTGGACTGAAGTTCACGGCCGCTGCACTGACAAAGTTGACGTGCGTCTAAAAGGCTCTTGAGAGGGTACTTGGGCTTCAGTAATAGATCACCTGAACCGTCATTATCGACAGGAAGTTGAAGGAAGTGTGGGCTTTTAATGGCTGGAGAGCGAAGATGAGCGTGCTTTTCTGTTGCTCTTCTTTATCATTTCGTTGTGCTGCTACTTAAGAGTTTGCTTCAAGGTTTCTGTCTTTTCATAAGAGGCAACTGCTTTTATATTCTCTCAATACAGAGTTCTTGTGATGCTTTGATGATGAGATGTTTTTTGATGAAACTAATTCAACTGGCACAGTATATAACATACCTCTGTTTTAAACGAATGGCTTACAAAAAAAGAAAAATTATGTTCTTTTAAACTAGCCCAAACTGACAGAAATGTAAGTTTTTGTTTGGTTAAAACTAAAACTTTTTGTAATGGTCAGTTGCATTATATTTGGTGCATGACTCACCATTTTTGAGCTCGAACACAAAATGAGATGAGTTTTAATAAAAGATATATATATATATATATATATATATATATATATATATATATATATATATATATATATATATATATATATTTTTTTTTTTTTTTTTTTTTTGTGAAGTACAACTTAGTTACAGTGAATGACTCATGGTTTTTGATGTCTAGAATATGATTATATTCTTGGGATGAAGGCAGTCATATATTTTCATGCATGAACGATTTTTATGAAATGTGATATTAAAAATATCTGAATCTGAATTTGTATTGTCCAAAGTTTATGACTAGGCAGCACGGTGGCTCAGTGGTTAGCACTGTCGCCTCACAGCAAGAAGGTCATTGGTTCAGGGCCAGGCTTGACCAGTTGGCGTTTCTGTGTGGAGTTTGCATGTTCCCCGTTTTGTGTAACTTTCCACCTGGTGCTTTGGTGTACCCTACAACCCAAAAACATGCTCTATAGGTAAATTGGATGTACTAAATTGAATGAACATAAAGTGTGTGTAAATGTGAGAGTGTATGGGTGTTTCCCAATATTGGGATGCAGCTGGAAGGGCATCTACAGCTTAAAACATATGCTGGATAAGTTGGCGGTTCATTCCGCTATGGTGACCCCTGATAAATAAGGCTCAAAGTAGAAGGAAAATAAATGAATGAAAAAGGTTATGACTAAGAATTGTCATGTTTTTTTTTTTAAATACGCTATATAAAGGCCGCCTTTACATGATGAATAATAAATAGTGATTTTTTTATTTTATTTTAAAATAGGCTTTTTATTTGTTGGTTTTAAAATATTTTCAAATGGCATTATTTCCTGCTAAGGGGAGATTCATTTTAAGCATATTTTGTAATCTTATTATTCTCTATGCTGAAATCATCTGTGCTGCCTAATAGTTGTGTTTACTGTTAAAAGCAGTTCATTCATTTTTTCATGGATTCTTTTTTATAATGTTACAAAGAACAATATTTAAACAGAGAATTAAATGTCTTACCAATGTAAATTAGCTTGTTATTTAATAATATCAATAATAATAATAATAATAATAATAATAATAATAATAATAATAATTCTTGCTGACCAAAACTTTTAAACAATATTATACAGTAGATTTCCTCACTAATAGAAAAATATAAAAAATTCAGGGCTGTTAATTAAATGCAGTAACTATTTCTGTAACATAAGGAGTCGGGTGACAATGAAGGTGAGGGTCTGAATGCAGTGTCTTTAATAGCTTAGTCAGGCAGGCAATGGTCAAACAGGAGCAAACAGATACATGATGGTACTCCAAAATCGAAGTCGTGGTCACATGCAAAATGGTCGATATGAATGGCAAAACAACATACACGTGAAAACAAGGCAAAGGTAAAGAGTAAGGCAAGACTAGACAAAAGAATGCTTAGAAATGTTACAGCAAACAAACAAGACTCATGTGTGTGTTTGAGAGGTAAATATATAGTCCAGATAAGAAGTCCATGAAGATTTACCAGCTGTGTGTGTGAAATCATGGAAAGAACAGGAACTGGTGTGTGTATAAGGTGCGTAATGGGAGTTGAACTTCAATTCCATGACATATTTGAAGTTCTCCAGCGATCTGCCCTGGCTAAATCTCTGGTGATTGTGACAATTACTAATATTATGGTTTCTGACCAGTCTTTACGAATCAAAACATACAAACAAATATAACATGCATACATTTAAAAAAATGTTATATAGTGACTAGTTTTAAAGTTTTTATAAATATTTAATAAATAACAATTCTAAAACTATTAATATTAAATTAGATTAATATTTAAAATTTATCTAATATTGAGGTTTATATATCTGATTCATTATTCTGGAATGTTCAGCATACTAAAAATACAAAACTGTGGACTGTCTCTTTTAACTAGGATCTTTACAGATGACTTAAAAATACTATTGCCAATTTCACAATTAGCATAAAATTAGACCATTTACGAACTGATGAATGTAAGTGTGTGTGTGTGGTGTGTGCGTGTGTGCATAGCAATACCAGTGAATTTTGATAAAATGTACTGTACAGTCTAAGGGTGCTTTCACACCTACACTTTTGTTTCGGAACGTATCTCGTTTGCCCAGTTAGCGCGGTTCGATTGGCATATGTGAACAGGGCAATCGCGCTCTGTTCCGCGCCAAAGTAATCGCTCCGAGATCGCTTGAATGAGGTGGTCTCGGCTCGATTGAAACGAACCCTGGAGCGGTTCGATTGTAGTGAGAAAGCGATCCGATCCGAGCGCGGTTGTATCACTGTGTTTTATGGATATGTAATAGGCATATACGGCTATATGAAGAGAGAATTATGATTGGGGTGGGAAGTTTCGCGAGTCTCCGGATGCCCGCAAACGAGTGATGATCTCCCGGTAATCTCGCGTCTCCCTACAGGTCCTCAAATAGGCATCGTCGCGCACCCTTCTCACCCCTCCCCTCCGCATCTCTCCTCAGACACATCGCTCGCGCGCACCCTGTCAATCACCACCAAACCACCACTTCTCCTGACAGCTTAGCGGGACGCTGCAAAATAAACCCTGACACTGACCAATGTGAGGAGAGTTTACTTGCACGTGACTTGTTTAAGCTCTTTTGGTCCGATTAGAAACTTTGCAGTGTGAAAGCGAACCGCTCCAAGAGCAAAGAGCAACAATGTAACAATTGTAATCTCTGTTTCGGAACAACTGAATCGATTCACAGGTGTGAAAGCACCCTAAAAACCATTATGTCTCTGGGAAGTCTGTATTAAGATAGCTGCGTTTGTGCATGTGTGTGTGTGTGTGTGTGAGCTTGTTTGTGTGTGTGTGTGTGTAACGGGTATTAAACCTTAAAGGACCAAACAATTAAAATCAGAAGATTACTAAGAACGGGAAAGGAGGTAGTGGTGATGCTGAGTAACTTACAGAGACAAAAAGGTATGTTGCACAACGTTGTTCTGTATTAAATACACACACAAAAGAAATAACAATAAAATAAACACTAATTAAAAATATACCCCGGGTGCACCCTTTATATGACGTTGTAAATTTGGTTAAATTCACAATTAAAACAAATAGATGAGAGTTCAAATGAATCAACAATTTCCAAATTGTTTTGTTACATGTAACCAAATAAAATTTTTCCAAATATATCAAGTTTCAAATCCAGGAAGATCAAAATAAAATAAATGAATTATTTACTTCCAACTGTCTTTTGGGTACTCACAAAATGTCCTCCTCTTGAAAAAAAAAGAGAAACAGTCTTAAGGATCAAATCCTCTTACTTGAGTGAAGGGAAATAGTAGAAAAAGCAAGTGTCCTTTTTCCCTAGAAATCAGTCCTTTCCTGTAGGTCCACTGAAACTGCACTTGGGAGGCTCGCCATCAACCGAGAATCGCAAGAATTCCAAAATCCAGCAACGATAAAAAAACCTGGCCTGTTCTTCTAATGTATTCTTTTTTTAATTCCTATCAGGTACACGTGACCACAGTGATGTCTGTGAGCGAGTCAAAATGCATCCATCGCGCTCAAATCAGCATATATCTACTCAATCCCTCGCCATCCTCGTGCTATAGACTTATATTTTTAACATTATATTGGTTTTAAAAGTTTTAACTTATGTATTTTTGCTATATTTACTTTATAATCACTCGGTTTTCCTTTCTGTCACGCTGTGTGTCTCTTCCGATGCTTTAGTAATATCCGCAACCACAAGGGGGCGGAGATGAGCATCCAGCGCTCTCATTTGCTGACTTAAGACTGCTGACAGCCTGACACCCAATCAGAGAATTATAACTCACATATACATGTTTTAACATTTTTTATACATTTTATTTTAATACTTATTTTAGCATCAACACTTTAACACTTTAATAATGATGATGAGGTGTATATTTATTTATTATTTTATCTGTTTTTATTTAATTTTATTTGTCTTATCTATTTTATCTGTCTAATCTGTTTTATTTACACCCATTCATTATTTTATGGGGGTTACACCTTCCCCTCTTGAAACAATGCAAGTCCCTTTGCATGCTCTGAGCGGTTGGGTAGTCACTATGTTTGCTGGAATGTCAGAAGTTATAGGAGAATCACCCAGATCTTTAACACTATTGAGAGAGTTAACAAGAGCAGTGCTTAATCCTTGGAACAGAGACTGAACAACATGAGACAGAGGATTTCCAAACTGAAAGTAGGTAAGTCTCTCAGGTTTGTCTCTCTCCCTTGTTGAACGTCTTAGTTGAGGTATTTCTTGTTCTGATTGTTGTTCTTCTCTTTCACAAGAAACAGAGTTTTCTGAATCATTTGCCTCTTCAACTTTACTCTCTCTTTGAGTTGGCAAGTCTTTATTGTTATCAGTTTCAGGTTGGTCTTTTCCAGGTGTCTCAGTTGTTTCACAGACTTCCAGAACATCATCAGATGGGTTATAAACTGAAGAGTGTACAGGTGCATTATAAACTGGAGGATCATTGGCTGGAAGATCATCAGGTAAGTTGTCAACTGGAGTAGTTACAGGTAGGTTATCATTTTGAGTTCCTTCCTTGCATTGAGTTCCATCTTTTCCGAGGTTTTGACCAGCTGATTCATCAGCTAAGGACACACTCTTCCCTTTTACTGGTTGGGGAACATCATACACTGTAGAGAACTGCAATGGTTCCACATTTTGATGGTTATCACCATACCACTCATAATCCTCATCTTCTGGACTAAGGAAAGAACAATCCTCTTCAGGTTGTTGGGAACCTGGATTCTGCCTTGTTCTAGGTCTTGACCTTTTGGGTGGGGAGGGGTTTGAACTGTTTGACAATGGCAGGTAACCACAAGGAAGAAGAAGGTCCCTATGAAGGGTACGAAGGGGACTTTCACTGTTTTCAGGATGAACGGTGTAGACAGGTAAGTCGCCAGCCTTCTTTACCACCACATACACCTCAGATTCCCACTTGTCCGCTAACTTGTGCTTACCACGCAGTCTGACATTTCGCACCAAGACACGATCCCCGACCTCCAAAGAAGAATGAGTGACAGATTTGTCAAACCTGGTTTTGTTCTTTTCAGCAGTTTTCATCATACCTTGTGAAGCAAGCAAATAGCTTTCCTTCAAGTGTGATTTTAGCTGTTTCACATACTCTGAATGAGGAATGACATCTGATTTCCCATGATGAGGCAGACCAAAAGCAAGGTCAACAGGCAATCTTGGCTGTCTGCCAAACATCAATTCATAAGGAGTAAACCCAGTGACTTCATGCTTCGTACAATTGTATGCATGGACAAGTGGCTTGACAAAGTCTTTCCAATGGGCTTTATCTTTCTCCTCCAAAGTACCCAACATGCCCAGCAGGGTCCTATTGAAGCGTTCAACCGGGTTTCCCTGCGGGTGATAGGGAGTTGTTCGGCTTTTCTTTATGCCAGACACTTCACAGAGCTCTCTGATGACATGTGACTCAAAATCAGGGCCCTGGTCACTATGCAAGCGTTCAGGAAACCCATAGTGTGTGACAAAGTTCTCCCAAAGACACTTTGCTACTGTTTTAGCCTTCTGATTAGGTGTAGGATAAGCCACTGCATACTTGGTAAAAAAGTCCGTAATAACCAATATGTCTTTGGTATTACTCCTATCAGGTTCCAATGAAAGGAAATCCATACACACCAGCTGTAATGGCCTAGTGGCATGAAAATTGACCAGAGGAGCTGCTTTTTGGGGTCGTGCCTTCCTAAGCACACAGCGACTACACTCCTTGACTTTTCGTTCCACATCTGCAGCCATTTTTGGCCAGTAGAAACGAGATCGAATCAGATCTACAGTCCTCTCAATCCCTAGGTGACCCATGTCATCATGTAAACTGCTCATCACCAAGGGTCTTAAATCCTCAGGGAGTACTAGTTGGTAAGTGAGTAAATTATTTTCCTGCCTTCTTCTATAGAGTATTCCATCTCGCAACTCAAGTCGATTCCACTCCTTTAGAAAAAGAGGAAAAGTTGGAATCTCTTTTCGCACTGTAGGAGAAGGTTTCTCCCCCAACTCCAAGTGGAAAATGACTTCTCGAAGGACTGAGTCTGCTCTCTGCTTTTCACCAATCTCATGTGGTAGGTAAGGCATAACAGGTAATCCATCTAAATTACAATCCTCTCCATACTCATCAGGTATAGCATCAGGACGGAGTGCAAGTGATCCCACCAGTGCAACCCCAGAAGCTGCGTCTTGATTGATAAGGTGCTTTTCGCAAATAGCATGAACTACATCATTTGGGGCACTAACAATGTCAGCAGCATCATGGTGATGGTGTTGTACAAATTGATGGATTCTTTCCTGCTCTTTACTGGACCAAGCAGTCTCAGCAATGGGTTCCTGGGGTCTCCTTGAGAGACTATCCGCATCTACATTCTGCTTGCCAGCTCTGTATTGCAATTTGAAAGAGAAGGTGGAAAGAGCTGACAGCCATCGATAACTTGTAGCATCCAATTTTGCTGTAGTGAGGATATAAGTCAAAGGGTTGCTATCTGTAATAACGGTGAAATGGTTGCCATATAAGTAGTCATTAAACTTTTCAGTCACTGCCCATTTTAGGGCAAGGAATTCAAGTTTGTGAGCAGGATATCTAGACTCACTGTGAGACAACCCTCTGCTTGCGAATGCTATTGCACGCATCTGCCCATCCTGTTCTTGATAAAGTGCTGCCCCTAGTCCCTTTGTACTTGCATCAGTGTGGAGAAAATAAGGGAGTTTGGGGTCAGCAAATCCCAGAATAGGTGCAGAAGTGAGTTTTTCTATAAGGGTTCGAAATGCTTCTTCACAAGAAGGCGTCCATCGATCACCAAAGGACTCTTTTGGGTTATGGTACTGGCTTCCTTTGTTACACTTCTTGGCACCCTTTCTTAGCGGAGGATATCCTGAGGTCAGATCATTAAGTGGCTTCACTATTTTAGAGTAGTCCTTGATGAAACGACGATAATATCCCCCAAAGCCTAAGAAAGACCTAAGTTCTTTTAGGTTTTTAGGTACAGGCCAGGTTTTTAAAGCTTGGACCTTCTCAGGGTCAGTCTCCACTCCATGCTCTGACACGATATGTCCCAAATAGCGGACTGAAGTCTGGAAAAACTTACATTTTTCCAAGGAGAGTTTCAGACCATATTCCTTTAGACGAAACAGGACATTTAATAGTCGAGTCTCATGTTCTTCCAATGTGTCTGAGAAAACTATTAAGTCGTCCAAGAAAACAAGTACCTCCTTCAGATTAATGTCCCCCATACATTTTTCCATTAATCTTTGGAATGTACTTGGGGCATTCGTCACACCCTGTGGCATGCGATTAAACTCCCAAAATCCCAGCGGACAGACAAAGGCGGTTTTGGGTTTGTCTGCCTCATCCACTTCTATCTGGTAGTACCCAGACTTTAAATCGAGGACAGAGAACCATTTAGATCCTGTCAGAGCCGAGAATGTTTCCTCAAGATTCGGCAATGCATAGGCATCTCTCACTGTTTGAATATTCAGCTTGCGATAATCTATACATAGACGTACATCCCCATTCTTCTTCCTCACCACCACAATTGGGGAAGAGAAAGGTGACTCTGATTCCCGGATGACTCCACTTGCAAGAAGATCTTGTAGATGCCTACGAACTGCCTCAATATCTTGTGGATGAATAGGTCGTGCCCTCTGTTTAAAGGGAGTTTCATCGTGCAATTTAATGCTATGCTTCACTTTCTGGGTGTGGCCAAAATCTAGGTCATGATGACTGAACACTTCAGGTATTTCTCTGAGTTTTTTAGAAATGCGCTCCTTCCATACCTGAGGTAAGAGGGAATCACCGAAGTTCAGAGTGAAATCACCCTCTCCATTACTATTGGAAGTTTTTGAAAGAGACTGTAAAGAATCCACAGCATGGAGCTCAGCGATCACACATCTGGGTGGGATAGTAATGTTATGATTTGTCTCATTGGTAAGCACAACTGGTATACTATTCATCTGGTTCTCAGGCTGATTAAGAAGACACCGCTTGACAAACACCCCTCCAGGTAGAGACGAATCAGGTGAGTGCTCCACAAGTATAGTCTGATCTATTCTGTATGGATTTGAAACTGAACCTCCCACCACTACAGTCTGACCAGCCATTAAAACTTTGGGTGTTCGACTCCTCAATCGTACATGGCCAAGAACACCACTTGTGTTTTGTCTCCATCTTATTTCAAGAGTTTTAAGTACCACTTTGTAACCATATGAACAAGGTTGAAATTTTGGGGGATCAGCACTTAAATACTTCTTATAGAGAACATCCAAGGTGTTTGTCCCAATAAGAACCATTGACTGTTTGTGAGCTTTTACATCAGGAACTACTAAGGCTACTGTAGGTATTTCAACGCTCACTCCTAGTAATTCTTCTGGAAAGGTAATTCCCATTTCTATGTAGCCTTCGTATGGAACAGATAGACCATTTGCGCCTTCTACTTCCAGGATATCATCAATGGACTTAATTGGGTATCCTGAGAGATGCTGTTCATAGAAGGACTTTGGAACTGTTGTCACTTGAGAGCCTGTATCCAATAAACAGCTGCATTTTTCATTGGCTATAGTAACTTCAGCAATGCTCATAGCACCTATTAACCCCTTTGGCAAGCTAGTGCTTTGCACTTTAGAAACCTGACTTTTTTCAAAAACATGATTAGTATTGGGACATTGTGATTCCAACTCAGCCCCTGTCTGTCCCACAACAAGGACTGATTCTAGTTTAAATCAGGGTTGGAGTTGGCGTTCTGAGAGTCCCATAGTAGCTGTTTTTCTCTCAAAAGTTTACGCTTGGCATTAACAAGTGTGGGGTTTGGCTCAGAAGTGCAAGAGGATGCAATATGACAATCCTCACCACAGGTAAAGCAGTACCATGGTCTAGGCCTGTCCTTTTGTCTTTGGCTAACTGAAGTCCTAGTTAACTGGTTAGCAGTATCTGACTTCTTTTTCTCCTGTTTATTTACTACTGCTTGCTGTGAAGCTTTCTTCTGGGTTTTATGCGCAGGAACAAGGCTAGCCAACTGACTTTGTAGTTTTGCTATCTGTCTCTTGATCTCCTTAGTTTCAGCTGCAAGTGATACCATGTTTGAAACTTCTCCTTGCTCCACCTCAGAAGAAACCCACGTCCTTTGCGAGTGCATTACTGCTCTTGGTTTAGAAGACCCAAGATGCTGCTTCATACGAGTGACTTTTGCGGTGTGTTTGTCTTCTTCAGTGCGTAACATAAGTAGAAGCTGCCCAAATGAAGGAGGATTATTACGCCTTCGCTCTAGCTGCAGGTCAGTAATTAGATCATTATCCCAGCAGCCTCTACAGAACTGCTTGAGAAGATGCCGATCTGCTTCTTCAGGTGAGACACCACCTCTTTTTATTGTCACTCTCAAAGCTGTCTGCAATCTGTACAAGTAAGTAGATGGCTTTTCACCAGCGTCCTGCAGAGTATTCATGAACTTTGCAAGGAGTTCATCTCCATCCTCAACAACTCCAAAAGCAGAATCCAGCAACTGAAGGTAAGCTGATGATGGAGCTTCAGAGCTAAGATGTTTTATAACATCTGCTGCGGGTGGTAAAAGACTGTCTACTATTTTCCTGGATACGTTCAAATCAGATAAGGTGGAATCTTTCAGCATTAGCTCTACACTGGAGCGCCAAGTGTCGTAATCGACCTCACTTCCGGGTCTGGGACATTTTCCTGAAAATACCCTAAGCCTTTGCTGCATAAGTCCTTGAGTAGCCACTTCACCAGTTCTCACCACATGTTCAATTACGAGTTTTTGAACCTCAGGTGGATTTAACACCTCTGAAGAGGTTAAGAGGGGGGGCTTATTTGGTTTAGCAGAGGTATGCTGTGACAGTGAGTCATCTGGTTGACTAATTTTGACAGGGGCTGGGGTAAAACTCTCTTCAGGACATACCTGAGCTTGCGGTTCATCCAGATCCTCGTCATCAGCCTCTGTGTCAGCGGACGTTGGAGTAAGCTCAGCAGTCATTTGTGACAGCATCTGGCTCAAGACAATCTCAAAATCAGTCCCACTCAATTTTGCTACTTCTTTCAGTCCCTCCAGGTATGACTTTGTGACACTGGTTCCCTTATACTGTGTAAACACACTAGATAATGCTCTCACATGGTAAGTAACACTTGGGTCACTTGATAGCTGGTGAGTATAAGGTAGCTGTGGCTCTAGAGAATGCAAAGCTTGGCCACTGGTATATTCAAGTATAACACTTTGATAAAACTCAGAATCCTTGTCACTAATAAAAACTGTTTTGGCAAAAGAACCATATTGTTTTAGGAAATCAAACAGCTCATCATCACTTTTGTCTTGTGTTAATCCGCTAATGATCACTGAGTTCGGAATTTTAATCCCTTCTGCCTCTATTATATCCATTGTCAATTGTTACTGGTCAACGTAGGCAAAAATAATGGCTTAGAATGTAATTAATACTCAGCAACAGCGCCACCTCCTGGCTGGCTCGCCACTTTGTAACGGGTATTAAACCTTAAAGGACCAAACAATTAAAATCAGAAGATTACTAAGAACGGGAAAGGAGGTAGTGGTGATGCTGAGTAACTTACAGAGACAAAAAGGTATGTTGCACAACGTTGTTCTGTATTAAATACACACACAAAAGAAATAACAATAAAATAAACACTAATTAAAAATATACCCCGGGTGCACCCTTTATATGACGTTGTAAATTTGGTTAAATTCACAATTAAAACAAATAGATGAGAGTTCAAATGAATCAACAATTTCCAAATTGTTTTGTTACATGTAACCAAATAAAATTTTTCCAAATATATCAAGTTTCAAATCCAGGAAGATCAAAATAAAATAAATGAATTATTTACTTCCAACTGTCTTTTGGGTACTCACAAAATGTCCTCCTCTTGAAAAAAAAAGAGAAACAGTCTTAAGGATCAAATCCTCTTACTTGAGTGAAGGGAAATAGTAGAAAAAGCAAGTGTCCTTTTTCCCTAGAAATCAGTCCTTTCCTGTAGGTCCACTGAAACTGCACTTGGGAGGCTCGCCATCAACCGAGAATCGCAAGAATTCCAAAATCCAGCAACGATAAAAAAACCTGGCCTGTTCTTCTAATGTATTCTTTTTTTAATTCCTATCAGGTACACGTGACCACAGTGATGTCTGTGAGCGAGTCAAAATGCATCCATCGCGCTCAAATCAGCATATATCTACTCAATCCCTCGCCATCCTCGTGCTATAGACTTATATTTTTAACATTATATTGGTTTTAAAAGTTTTAACTTATGTATTTTTGCTATATTTACTTTATAATCACTCGGTTTTCCTTTCTGTCACGCTGTGTGTCTCTTCCGATGCTTTAGTAATATCCGCAACCACAAGGGGGCGGAGATGAGCATCCAGCGCTCTCATTTGCTGACTTAAGACTGCTGACAGCCTGACACCCAATCAGAGAATTATAACTCACATATACATGTTTTAACATTTTTTATACATTTTATTTTAATACTTATTTTAGCATCAACACTTTAACACTTTAATAATGATGATGAGGTGTATATTTATTTATTATTTTATCTGTTTTTATTTAATTTTATTTGTCTTATCTATTTTATCTGTCTAATCTGTTTTATTTACACCCATTCATTATTTTATGGGGGTTACATGTGTGTAAAGTCTTGCAGGTGCAGCTCCAGTAGTGTCTGGCTGTACGAGTGAGCTTGGCTCTCTGTAATGCTAATAAGAACATCAGACAGGCTGATCACCCCCCAACACCCCCCCCCCCCCCCCCCCCCCCCGAATGCTCTCCACACAGGAGCTTCTCACACCACTGCACTCACAGCTGAACCACTGAGACACTGACACAGAGAAAGAAGCTCCAATTCAACTCGCAAAATAGAGATCTGAATGATCGAACTCTATGGAGAAGAGAGAAAGCAGAATAAAATTTAATTCCAAGAAGAATCCAAAACACATTGTTTCAAATAATAGTTCACCTAAAATTAAAAATGTTACTATTCGTTATATAAACTATTCACCCCCATATCAGTTTTAGTCTTTTTTACTGCTCAAATACTCAGAGAACATAACAGATATGTTGAGTATTAAAAAATTTAATTGATGTTTATTATTTATTTATTGTTTTTTACCTCATCCATTAATTAAATCACGACAGTTTATATTGCAAATAGTATTGTAATAATGGTTTTGTATTTACATGGACATTTGTTTGTTTTTTATTAAATTTTATTTCAATTTTATAAATGTTTAGTAAATGTATTATTTTGTAAATTATTTAAGCATTAATTTTTATTGTATTGCATCAATTTAAAACATTCCGTCTCTGGTTTATAAAAGCCCCACACATTTCACAATATTTTTTTTTTATGCTAATTACAATAGCAAATTCATAATATGGCTGGTGCAAAATATACAATTTGTTCTCACGATGGGCTTCCGTCATTTACATAAGCAGTATTAAAATAAAATAAATGAATAAATAAAATATATAGAACATGTACATTTATTATAAATTATTATATTTTTGAGGAATGCTTGTTTGTATATCAGTGGATTAATAAAGGGGGTCGCACACCGGATGGCATTTTAGTTTAGAATTCTAAATATAAATTTAAGGGTAAGCACTCGGAGGAAACCCATGCGAACACGTAGAGAACATGCAAGTTCCACACAGACACGCCAAGCTGGGACTCGAACCAGCGACCTTCTTGCTGTGAGTCGACAGTGCTAGCCACTGTGCTGCCCAGTCTGCTGGGGAGACTGTTGCACTAAAAAAAACTAATACATTTTTTTTTTTTAATTAGGGCTGCAACTAACTATTATTTCAATAAACGATTAATCTGTTGATTATTTTTTGATTAACCGATGAATCAGATTTTTTTTAAAACAAGAAAAGCATTAATTTCCAGCCCTTTATTCAAAAATGCTATAAAATGTTTTATAATAATAATTATAATAAAATAAAAAAGTAAGTAGTTTTGCCCTATTTTCAATTCAAAAATCAAAAAAAAAAATCATAAATCAAGATACGTACTAGACACATGAAATAGCATAAGAAATTTTGTCATGTTTTCTGAACAAAAAACGCCTCAAAATTAAATGTTTGTGTGCTTAAAACAAGCAAAATTATTTGCCAATGGGGTAAGAAAAATATTCCCAATGAGAAAAACTCTCAAACAGAAGTTAAGCATCACTTAATTTTCTCATGCCATTTTTTTTTTTTTTAGATATTTGTACTGGAAACAAGAAAAAATGACTAAGTAAGAAAAGCTTTTTTGCAGTGTAGCTATAAATGACAACAGATAAAAAAATGAATGATCAAAAAAAGGCGAGTGAATAAAAACGTGTCTTTAGTCTTGCAATGCAAAGTGCACAGTAATTATACCACCGCTGCTTTTCTACTGTTATCAACTCTTTCACTGCTGAGTTTAAAAGATTATATCTGGAACCAGGAGTGAGTTTTGTTAGGCTATCATTACTTTAGAACGTTCACCCTTAATGTTTCCGTGGCGACACGTCATGTTTGTCACGTGACACACCCCAGCCACAATAGCGCTTTATGACAAATGTATCCCTTCTATTATGCTTTTCAGTTTTGACACAAAATATTCACTCGCTTGCTCAACATGTCATTAACTACCTGATATTCCAAATCACAAAAACATGTTTATGTTCTATAGCATGAAATGGGCGTCGACATGTTTACTTTCTTCTGCGCGCATACCTCAGTCATAAAAGCAGAACATGCAGGATTCAGAACCTAAATTCACTAGTTACTCCCCAAATACATGCAAGCAAGTGGCTGGTGAACTTAGAGAAGAATAGATTCAACTTTATAGTTACTTTCACTATGTGTATCTAACATGAATAATACACATCAGCAAATTATATTTGAATGGATCGTTAGACTTCAATATGCTTTCTTTTGTGTTTTACAAACTCTAAATGTATTGTTTTACTAGTAGTTGTGTGTACATGTCTAAAACACTGCACAATTGTGATTAATATGACACGTCTTTCTCTGGCTCTGCGCCAGCCAATGCGCCAAAGCTCAGTTTGAACTTTTAAGTTGCTGCTCTAAAGGTTAATAAGCTTACGCTAACTTGTAATGCTTGTTCAGCTGGATAATGAGTAAAACATCAGCACCAGGGACTTTACAGTCATCACTTCAAAACGCAACAAAAGTAGGATTCTGTAGTGATTTACTCTCCTGTTGAAGCCCCTTCCGCTTCATTCCTGTCTATGAGGCGCCAAACTCTGTATCAGTGCGCGAGAGAGACCGTGTTCACTTCGCTCCGTGCTAAATTAAAGTATTTTTAATAATCAAACGTCTCTGTGTCGCGCGACACAACGAATCGATTATTAAATTTGTCGCCAACGCTTTTAGTAATAAATTTTTATCGATTTTATCGATTCGTTGTTGCAGCCCTAGACACAATACATCTAGGAATTCTATAACAAAATTTTAGGGGTTTTAAAAACTTTGACTTTTCCAAACAGCAGTAAACCTTGAAACCGGTTATTGTGCCATGCCTAGTTGAATGCAACTTTATGGCAAACACGATACCTACCAAGGAAACCAAATAATATACCAAAAACTATTCTGAATTGTGCTAAACCGTACTGCTCAGGGAAAAGCCATGAAACTGAAAATTTAAATGTTGAGAGTAAAGCGAACTAATTGGTTGTAGTTTTTCATGTTTGAAAGTAAATTTAACTCAGTAATAATAGAATGATAGTCTTTCTTGTTTTAGTTGTTCCTAAGAGAAGACTTACCTAGCCGCTTGTGTTTTCACAACAGTTTCCACTCTCTTTTTAAAATCCTTTTGGTCTTATTTTAAATCTTTTTCTGTTTCTTCTTATGTCAGTCAATCAAAATATTGATCTGTGGGATCAGTCTAATCTGTGATTTAGTCTTTTTTTTTCTCTCTTGTTTTTAGGACTATACCTGTTCTCACTCTCAAGAGAAATCTCTAATGAATTGATTGATGATATTAAATGAAACGTGTAGCAACTGTATGAAGGATTGCAGAAACAGCTGCAGTGGTTTGAATACTACTTTATTTTAAAGAAATCATCATATGTTGAACTATATATTTCCAAATATACAAAAAATTGCTTAAAATATGTTTGCTAAAAAAAAATAACAATAAAAAAAATATTTATATATAATATATATATATATATATATATATATATATATATATATATATATATATATATATATATATATATATATATATATATACACACACACACACACACAAGTTTATGATGTTCAGAGATATTAGTAACATCAGTAATTAGTAACATTAGTAACATTTAGGTGAGACAAATATAATGTGTGCGACAGATCAAAGATGAGGCAGGAATCGATTGTAAATTTAAGCATTTTTTACTCAGTGGTTTAAACAAATGATTTAACAATAATGATGGAAAAAAAGAAATAAACATGTACAATATTCATTTTAAACAAAAACAATGATTGTAAGCCAAATCAAAGAAATTACCAAAACAAAAAAAAATCCTTAAGTCTAACATCTAAACTAAACATCATAATGATGATGAACAGATAACTGACCCAATAAGCAACCTACTGTAAGAGTGAAGTGAGGAGGGTGAGGAAAATAAATACACTTAAAACTAACATGAACCATAACAATATATATATTTTAAATCATTCAAAATGTATTAACTTATTATTTAGAGTTTTTTTTTTTGCTATTTAAAGAAAATACAGTAACTTATTATTTAAAGAAAATCTTTACTTTATATCTCAAATATTTCAAGCAAATAACATTTAAAATCAAAAATAAAAAACATTGCTACTGTAATAGAAGCAAAGAAATCACAGCTATATTTGTATAGCTGTACATAGTTTGCAAAAGTAATATTTTTTTAGAGTACAATTATTGTCAAATATCATTATTTATTTATTTATTTATTCATTTGTTTATTTATTTTAATATATAGATGTAAAGGTTCTGTTGTAAAGTTAGGAATGTTTTTCTCCCCATTAAAATACATTATAAAATAAAGCATATGCATACGATTTAAATTAAATACATTGTTTATGTTTAGAAATTGATATTTGTTGAACCTCACTCAAAATACATTAAGAAAATGTTAAAACATGCGTTTATCCAAAAAATATTTTGCTGTACCTTACATTTTGATTTTATGAAGCTCGCTTCTGAAATACACAGACAGGTCTAAAAGTAAACAAAGAAGGCCAAAGACAAAAGGCTCAGATCTGGGATGATACTGTGAAGGTGGGTAGTTGAACAGCGTGACACTGACTTTGCTCCTGGAGGCCTCTGTGGTGCCCTCAGCAGGGTACTTAACTCTAAAGTCAAGATCTCTCACAGTCAACAGCACGAGCGACCCTGGAGAGCAGCCACGGTCAGAGGGACACTTACACACTGCCAAGTGTTCTTGACTATCAGAGAGAAGAAGAGGTGAGGGGTAAAGAGTGAGATAGAGGACAAAGTGAAACAAAAACTGGGAAAAAATAAGATGGAGCAGTAGTGATGTTTAGCTGTGAGAGATTGAGGTACTAGATTAACTGGAAAGTTCAATTAAAAGAGTGGAAAATCTGCACTAAAACTCTTAAAAATGAAGAGTTTTTTTACAAAGAGGTGTTTGACCTTTAGAACAGAACATGTTGAACTTCAACCTAAAAAGGTCAAATAAGGTCATGTAAAATTTAGCAGGTCTATTGTAACCATTGTATTAAAGTTATGTCTAACTCGTTATAATCTGTGTTATTTTGTTACTTTTTAAAAGTGTTAAAATGTTAAATAGAAAATGCATTTGCTTTAATAAATTGTAAATTTTTGATGATTGATTATAAGCAAGTTTGGCATGCTGTCCCGGGAGAGAGCCCTGAGCCCAAAAGGTCCTTGAGCCCTGGGCTTCCTCCCGTTTGCAGGGCGAGAAGGGAGCTTTGAGCTCAGGTAGATCTCAACAACTCCCCCCTTGATAAGAGCTAATGACTAAAATGAATGCTATGAAGAGATATGCTGCAGGGTGAGAGTTTGACTGTAGTGCTAAATTTAGATTGATCAATTCACTTGTAGTGCATGTTTTTGGAATGTAGGAGGAAACCGGAGAACCCGGGAAAAACCCATGCGAACACGGGAAGAACATGCAAACTATGCACAGAAACGACCGCCAGCCTGTTAAAGGACTAGAACCGGTGACGTTCTTGCTGTGAGGCAACAGTGCTGACCACTGGGCCACCGAGCCGCCCTATAAAGGGAAAGGTGGAGAAGTAGAGGTGGAAGGGTTTTTTTTCAAATCGAAGATGGCTGTAGTGAGAAACCCTGGCACTTTATAGTGGGTTAGGACTGGCCTGATTGGTGGATCATACGTAGCTAATGCAGAACCAGCCGTGTTCAATCATAATCACGTGATCCTCTCGAAATTAGTTTATAAATAAACTTCACTAAATGAGGATATACACACTGCATATTGTATGTGTAAAGCAAGTTTTGTGATTATTTACTCACCCTTCAAATTGTTCGTATTGTATGTGAGTGAATGAGCGTGTATGGATGTTTCCCAGTAATGGGTTGCAACTGGAAGGGCATACGCTGTGTAAAACATATGCTGGATAAGTTGGCGGTTCATTCCGCTGTGGCGACCCCTGATTACTAAAGCCGAAAAGAAAATGAATGAATAAATGAATACCCATCCTTCATTTGTATTCAAAAGAAGATATTTTGAAAAAGGTTGCAAATCAGTAGTAATTGCCTTCCACAGTATTAGTTTTCCTTCTATGGATGTCAATGGTTACTGGTTTCTAACATTCTTCAAAATATCTATCTATATGCTTCTCAAACAGGTGTGTAATTACTTGAGGATACTACAACTAAACAGTGAGTAAATTTGAATTTTGAGATGAACCATCCCTTAAATATTATCTTAAATAATATTTTAGCAAAAATAGAACTCACAGCAGAAAATAGCAATCTTTTAGTGGAATGTTTCAGTTCTGGACTTCCTATCTTGTGATTTTTTGTAACCAGTCATTTCAAAGCCTAATTCTTCTCTGTGTTAAATCACTGCCACATAGAGGGAATATTATTTAAAAAGAGGATAAATTGATTCCTGCTAGTAAAAGAAATGCAGAGGTAAATTTCAGCCCACCTTTCACAGGCTGCATTCGGATTGCTGAATAGAGTCTCTTTCTCTGAGGTGTGAAATGAGATGGAAAATTAGACGAACGGATGTGAATATTTTTTTTCTCTTTTCTCTTCGTGTCTGAAAGCGCTCGTCTGCTCGCAGAGTCATATGTTCCTTTTTTTTCATGTAAGTGGGTTTAAGTGGAAGATGAATCAGCTCTTGGCCTCGTGTGTCAGGCGTAAAGATGAAGAGTGTGTGTTACTGTGTAGTCATCTGTGCGCCAAGCTCGCCTTCAATGCCTTTTGTTTTCAGCTGTATTTGTTTTGTGGATTATGATGCTTTTGTTTATTGTCACGTACAGTACTATATCTCTTTGCATCTAAGTGGAATTTGCAAGCTTTCCTTGTTAAAAGTAGCTTTGGTTCATTTGAAATTACAATTGAATCCCAATTCAAAAAAACAACACTTTTTAAAGTGAAATATATGGAAGTCATGTGAATTGTGGTTTTTGACATTTTCATATTGAAGTTTTTCAAATGACCGTTTTTACAGGGAAATGTTTCACAAGTGTTCCACCTATTTTATATGTGATTTTAATGTGTAATAGCACTCATTTTAGGCTCATTTGGTTTTATTGTAAGTTGAGAGCACTTTTGTGAACCATTTCCAGTTCACAATTAGAACTGAATCAGATTGAATTCTACAAAATGAGGTACTTAAATCCAATCACAGTAAATATATTCTTTGAATAATGGCTTGTGAATTTCAGGATGAAAAATGGCTTAAGTTTTTTTTTGACAATACTATATTGTGACTTGAGCACACATTTGATTAAGTGGCAACATTCCACTCTCCCTCGTGAAGCTAATACGGAAGTAACTGAATCTGCAGTTCTTCAAAATTCTGCTATAGGCCTGACTCCATAATAGAGCACATTTCTATTGACCACAATGTTAAAATGGCTAACTTTACGGCAGAAAAAAAAGATGCTTACAGCCTGGTACAAAATACTATTTTGACTTCATGACAAGGGGTGTACATTTTATTGTAACTCATCCTTTTCATTTATATTAAGTCTCTATTATTGAGGGCATGGACACTTGAGTGACAGCTAGGTCTCGCTGCTCACCGTGATGTCATTCCAGCTGAGTAGCCGCTGAACTTGCCTTATACATTGTATTTTTTTGTTTATTTTTTTTTAATGTGGCTACACACAGTCAGTTGCCTTTTGGAATTATTTCATATATTTATCAGATAATATAGCATGCTGTGCACTTAATTGTGCTCACAAACCATTTAAGTGGCCTCCATTTCTCAGGTGAGTGAAATTATTATATATTTATATACCATAACCTTAAATGTATTTGTTTTATTTAAGATTATTTATAATTTTTTAGACCTGTAATGCACTCTAAAATCTGACAGATTGATTAGCTTTAAGCTATAGAACAGTCATCTGAAATGTTGCCATACAGTGTTATGCCTGAATTTTATAACTAGCACAGGCTATATATGAAGTATTTAGAAGTAGTTAGCTTTTTCCTCCTGTAGAAAAACATCATAAGAGCATCGTTTAGTGTCTCAATGTATTACAACATGTTTTTTAAAAGCCCTTTATTGAAATAGTAAACAACCAAGCACAGGTGGTCAGATAATGAAGTATTCATCGTTTCTTCCAAAGAAAAGCCTGTCTAAGCAAAATGCTAGCAGGCATCTGTAGCTCCACTTAAGCTGCGCCTCTTTGCCCTTTTTTGATTCCTCCGGTTGGCAGCCTCATTTGCGCTTTTTAGAAACCTACGGGTGATGTCACAAATATACATCCATATTTTTTACAATGCTTCTGATATGTATTTCACAAGTTTTACATATAAAAAGTGTTTATTGTGTAAGTATAAATATCACTAACATTTATAAGAACAATAATTGTAGTCTTTTTATAAAAAAATATACATGTGTGGTTCTGATGTGAAATATATGTGAAATTTGAATAAAATAAACATACACTGTTGATGTATGACTGTTCACACTGTTAATTTTTGTAAAATACACAACATTCAACTTTAATATGAACCAAATTTTACTGTAGGACATTTTTTGTGGTATGTTACTGTATTTTAAAGTTCCATTTTGAAAATGACTGTATTTTACAGTAAAGATATACATACAATTCTGTAAATAAATATACAAGATGAATTGTGCTTTAAATGCAAATACAGTATATTACAGTAATTGATACAGTGAGTTACTGGCAAACTGCTGCCAGCAAGTTATTCTAGATTCTACAGGAAATTGTTAACAGTGTCAGCATAACTTTGAATAATATTTCACATTGAAAAGTGACCAGTTTTTTTATTAACCTAATTTAATTTAATTGTATTTTAATTTTATTTATTTATTTATTTATTTAATATTTTTTATATAAATCATTTTAAATTGGATCTCTTCAGTCAACCAGTTCACCCTCAGGTAAGCTACCAGATAAATAAAACTGATAATTCTGAAAACAAAAGTAAAGAAAACCAAACAAAGCAACAAATTGCATTATGCATTAGATCTGGATAAGGATTTATTTGTTGCATTCACATATCGTTTGCAGTCAATAGGGAAAGTTGTTGTGTGAAAATTATAAGGTTAAAGTAAAATATTTTCATTTTTGCACAAATACACGTTAATCTGAAGTGATATAAATACAAAGGAAAGTCAGAGGGAGTAAATGCTGAGTCAAGAGAGCTATAAACTGAAAGGGGCGCATTGTCCTTGCTGTGAAAAGAACTGAAGGATGAGTGAATGAAATAGAAAGGTCGGTATATTGAAGCAGGGTTAGCCACTTGTCATGAAGAGGCAGGAACCTTGTGAAACCGTAAGGATTAAAGGTCAGCCACGATACGCCTCATCACTTGCTGCCAATCGCTCACTTATATGCCCTGTCAGTCAAGCAGACCAATCTGATGTGGGCCTTAGCCATGTTTGTTTTTTTTTTTTATTCTGGCCAAGAACTAAACATTTGGACAGAAAGGGATTGACTGTGAAAATTGAGCTTTCTGTCTGTCCATTTAAAGCCAATAAGCACGGTTAAGATTTAATGGATGTTTTTGCACCTCCCCCAATAGCTTAAAAACTATTTTTTTTCCATAATTGTTTTTTATTTCGTGTTATGTGAACACAAAAAGAAAACACGCTGTAGATGATTAGCATACATGAAAAATACATGAAATAAATAAAAATCAGGTTGTTGAATAATAATATTGATAACAATGCCAACAACAATAATAGTGACAAAAAAGGAAAAACTGAAGAATGAATATGTGACAAAGACATACTAAAACAAATTATATATATATATATATATATATATATATATATATATATATATATATATATATATATATATATATATATAGACAGACAACACTTATTTAAATATTAATACATGGATCAGTTTATTACATCCATCCTGAAGAAGCATAAAGTGCTAAGCATAAGTGTAAATGTGTGAGTGCACATTTAAAAATGTAATAAATAATTTAAGAATCACTCAGCTCTTACTGTCAATTTTTTAATGTATGTCACTGAATGTCATCTGTACATGCAAAGGTTGATGTCAATTTTTTTTTTTACATTATAGCTTCAAAATATATCTCGACACAACTCTTTTTGTATCTTTAGTCGAGTTTAATTATAGTTGAGCCATAATGTATAATATTTTAATATTATAACATTTGTTTAAATATTATTACGTGTCAGTTTATTTTTTTTATTGCGTATTAACAAACTGTGCGTATGTGTGATGTAATTATTTGACATTAAAAACTTGCAAATTGTCAAAACATAGCCATTTTAATATTGTTTTTCATTTACACACTGAAGGTTTAATCATAACTTAAAATTGTACTGAGATTTAAAAGTTACATTTCCTCTTTTCACTCTATTTTCTCTCTCTATTCTGTCTTGTCATTTTAAATTATAGTGTAATTTAGCAATTTCATTTAAAAAGCAAGAGGTAAATGCAAGTCACACTACTTTCCAGCCACGTAGAATAATATCCATTCATCTTTAACCACTTATAAGCTCATTTGTTGTTCATAAAATTTCCTCATGGGAATTTCTTAAAAGCTTTTTCAAAGAAAAACAACCAGAACCAAATGACCAATAAATGGTCAGTTGTTAAAGATTTGAAAGTTACTGTTATTCTCACTTGATGGATGAAGGATGACGTTCTGCGTAGCATTATGTCCTTTATAAATTTGTCTATAAAAGCTTCAAAAGCCATCTGTTTAGCAATTGACTCAACGCTGCCAATAAAAAGCCGTTCTGAAATTATGCTAATTGATTCTAAAGGATTCAACTAAACCTCATCTGCATGTCCTGTTTGATAGTTTCTATGTTTTTGGCTTGAGCTCCCCTGATTCATTCAAACCCAATTCATTTCGCAGACACTGTAATCCTGTCATAATGCAAATTTTTTGTGGCTAGTCCTAACTGAGATGAATAATGTTTCAGAGTCATTTTAATCTTGGGTGAATAGGGCTTAAGTGCAAACACATAAAACAAGCGCTTTACTCATATCGGCCGATTACGCTTGACTTGGTGCCTGAAGGTTCCGGCAGAGACATGTGCCTGTTGTTTTAGTGATTTTATGTTAGTTCGGTTCATGTGTGTGTGCATGCATCTAACCTAAGGGGACGTGATGAGATCCGACTCATTTTTTTCTCTTGCTGGCAGACGCACCAGTGCACGGACTGATCCCTTTATTTACATAATCTGTTTTATTAAAAGGACAATTCACCCTAGGATAACACTTCTCTCATTTTATGCCCTTATGTAGTCCCCACTGAGCAGTACGCTACAATACTTTACACATTTATGTCTGTTTCCACTCTCAGAACTACCAACATTGGGAAGAGTACTGTACCACTTGTTATCATACCACTTTCATCAGTGCGTAGCTCCAAAAGGGTGAGGCTAGACTTGCTTCTGAATACTATTGGTTGGTTCAGAGAGAATTATCACTTGTGTGTGCAACAAACCAGGGACACAAAATTCACAGAAAGCTTAATTTTTAAATATGCAGTCTAGACATGACACCATAATACAATGATGGCATTTGGTCATGAAATATGGTCGACTCAAGTTTCAGAAAAATGTGTATTCTTATGACATGCCAAGAAACAAGAATAGGATCTGCTGATGTCCTTCATTGTTGTTTACAGCACTATTTGAAATAATGAAATTTAGTGGGAAAAGGCACAATATGTGATGTTTTTTTTTTTTTTTTTGGCAATGTTTTTGCCTTAATAACTTACGAAAAAGGGTACTGTCGGTAGTGGAAACTCACAACTGATCTGTGTGACCAGTACCAAAGTCCCTTTCAAGGAAAGTGTGTTCTCTGCTGCAAAATTTGCAATGCCTCCGGGCAGTTCATCCAAGACCAAGTCCTACTGTGTCTAAATAAAAATATGAAGAAAGCCTGCTGAGCTCATAGTAAAATGACAAGCAAAATCTGAAATGACCTGCCCTATTATTTTTGTTGCTTAAGTTCTAATTACATTTAAAATGTTTATATGTTATTGATCAAAGATTAACAAGTATTTAATTTATGTGTTTTAAGTATTTTAGTTCATGGTTGTTTTAATGGTAACCAGAGAAGACATCCTTACAAAAGTTGAAAGAATACAAACAAAACTCAAGACAAAAACTGAGGAATGACACTGGAAAGGCATAATGCATACAATGTAAAAAATTATATGATCAGTTAGTCATGACAACATATGTTTTTAGTTTATTGTAACATGTTAAACTAAATTAATCATGTTCTAACTTATTTTATTAAGTTATGCAAGCTATTTTAAGTCAGTTTAACGTAATATAAGTTCAATTGACTCATAAGGTTAATTCGGTTAAACGTAAAAGCTTAAGGCAACCAGGATTTGTATAAACAACTGTTTATACAACAGTTCTGTCTAGTTCTCGAATCTGATTGGCTGATAGCCATGATATATTTAAGTAATATCAGCAACTGTACAGCCTCTTTACCCTTTGTGTATTACTCCGCCCGCATACAGCCAGCAAAAAGCACTCACTACAGATCTAAAGTTTAAGAGATGCTTGCTCAGCTGTTTAACTGTCACCTTATGATTTGAATCCAACACGGAAGAAAGTAGTTCCTCATACAAAAGGGTTTTTGAGACTCTCCATGTTTGATTTTGTTTTTATATATACAATTATGCCATCAAACTGTTGTATAAATGCAATATCACACTCGTAGCAGTGCGATATGGCTGTATATCGGCCTGCAGCCTCATGCCAACGCACGCCTCCCACCAGTGCCGATATACAGCCATATCGCACTGCTACTCGTGTGATATTGCTCATATATATATGCATCACTAAGACAGTCTCCTTTTAGTTCATCCTAGAACCTTTTTTTAAATAGTGTATTTGTGGACTACATTGGAGGAAAAAAAGCATGTGCTAATCGAATAAATGTAAATGTACCAGCTCACTGAAGGGGAAGATTAGCAGTCAGTAATAATATAAATGTGTTGCGTTTCTTACACAGGCCTATTGTGTGGCTGATGGTTTTCTTTATTATTTTTTACTCTCTTTAAATCATAAGCTGTCTGTTTCTCATCTTGCAATTCCAGAGGTGGAAGTCTAAACATGACTAATAAAACTACACAATATAAATCATATTTAGAATGGCTGAACAAATAGAGAATATTCCTGTTTAATCCACACATACTCAAGCAGTTTGTGGGCATTACAGGGCCTCGTTTATCATACATTTATAGGTGTGGATTACCATTTTGGTCTATAGCAAGAATTGTATCAGTTGGTGCAGAGTTTAGATAATAAACTCAGAGCCCATAGAAAAGTATGGAAAGCTACATTAGATGTTGTCTAATGTGTAATTTCGCTGTTCTCGTGATTGGTTTTGAAAACTGACATAGTTTTAGATCTTACCTTCGATTTTTGGGACATTTATGCCATGTTGCAATTACCATAATTGCATAAATCAGCACATACTTGGAAATATGGGTTTCTATGGTGACACTTTTAATAGTAAATTAGCCTGTGTTTAATAAACAAAATTCCAGTTGCCATAGTATTTGGGTGAGCTTGATTAAGCTTGTCAATCTGCACAAAAATGTAAAGCTGTGCACAAATGCAAGCTCATTCACAATGCTCGTTAATGACAGTAAAATACTGCGGCATTTAACGGAACACCCCTCATTTAATGAGACATAGCAGGAGACATAGTGCCGCAGTAAAGGTTAACTACTCCTGTCTGAATATCGGCTAGAAAAACACTGAAAGAGGGAAAAAAGAAGACGACGACAGAAACATCAAAGTATGTTCGGCCTTATAAATGCTGAAGTGTGAACTACTTTAAACTTCAGAAATTGAGAAAGAGAGAGCAAAAGAAATAACAGCGTAACGCTTTTATCTAGACACCAACTGAAAGGGTTGAGTTATGTACTTTTACCTAGAACTTTCATGAGTAATCCCTCCTCAAAGGAGAATCCTAAAGCTTAATGAAGAGAAGATTTTAGACAACTGTACAACCCTTATGTCAATTTTTAAAGAGATAAAGACTCTGTTTTTGAAGTTCTAAAGTGTATCAATTGAGCTCAGAGGTGCCTGCATACTTTTTCATGCAGCCTGGGTAATTATTCAAGTATATTTTCATTCATTTTGTCTGTGGCATTTCAAAAACTCTTCAATAAAGCATTCTAAGCCTTGAACTAAAGTAGCCAACTCTGAGATGAATCACTGTCTTATAACATTTGATTCAAAGAAGAAAAAGCATTTCAAATTCTTAACAAAACCCCAAATGTATTTAAGATTTTTTCTTTTATTACTGAATGAGTGAATTACTCATAAAGCATTGCTTTATAGCTTATTATAAACGACGTATCTGTGCACTTGATTATTTAGTAAAAATATTTTGCCCTCATAATCTTAGATTTATCACCACAATTTTCCCTACTACCTCCAATAACCTTTTTAACGTCTATTCACATGGAATGTCCTTGTTTGTTCTTCAGTCTTTCTCCATTTTGTTTGCAATCAGTTCTCAAAGAACGAAATCATGCACTGCACTTTTTTCTTTATTTCAGGACTGCTTCAATAAGATGTCTATATCATTTGCATGGTATATGAAAAAATACTATATCTGTGGGCAATCTTAAACATTTTTAAATTTTAACTTTCCAGATTGTCAAAGATTGCCAAAAAAATGTCATCTTAAATTTAATTTCCTGTGGATTTTAAATATTACCCTGGTAAGAAGTTAGTTACATGTATTTCGCAAAAAAAAAAAAAAAAGAAGAAGAAGAAGAAATGCAACAAATTGACAGCTCACTTCTTTGTGTTTCCTCATGACTTGTATCATTTGCTTAAATTCTTCACTTCAGTTTTTGTTCTTGTGCTCTGATTCATAGTTGAACAGCCAATCAAAGCACTTTTTTCACTGATAGCGATTCCTTATGCTGAATTGGGCAAAATCCATTCGACATGAGCCCGACAATAGGCGATGTGTGAAACACACCAAACAAATTAGCCTGACACATATTCGCTATTCACAGATGGCCTGACATTGCCCAACAGTTGAACGTGTACTTTAAAGAATATTTTGGTGCTACCATGTACTACCTTTGTTTTTACAGTCCCACTCTATGTTAGGTGGTCTTCAATACTGTGTGATTGCATCTAAAAAAATTATACAATGTACTTACTGTGTTCATAATGCATTGCAGAACACTTCTGGTGCTATTGAGGTGGGATACGGGTAGGGTTGGTGATGTATGGGTAGGTTTAAGGGTGGGTTAAGGTGTAAGAGATGGTCAACAGTGTACTTAATAATGTAATTAAAAAAAAATATTCCAAATGTAATTACATGCAGATATTAATCAATCGTGAGTACAATGTAAAAAAAAAAAAACATCAACATGTATTTATTTAATAGGTACATTGCAACCAATGATTAGTATCAGTGTGAGTACGTATTAGTTAAGGCCATCAAATATAAAATGGGGCCGAAGGCGTTGACGGCATCATACCACCCCGTATTATTTGTTTTAAAGACAAAATGCAGTCATGCGTATCTCTGGCTACATAATTCACTCTCTCCAGATATGTATACGGGGCTACGTATTCACAATGAGCCAGTATTGGTTTTTACCATAGTACTTTTTTGAGTTTTTTTTTCTTTCATTTTATTTATTTATGTTTCCTGGTTGCACATACAATTTGGTGAAGGAACTGAAAATGAGACAAAAGAATATGCTGAACTTTGCTAATAGCAAAACATTATGCTCTATTTTGCCGGCTGTATTCAAAGCCCTGATAGACTCACATAAGTACATGCACTGTGAATGTGGATTTCACAGTGGATAAGCTGTAATTCTTTTCTGTTTCACATATGCTCATAAACTTTCACACTAAGCTCTACCGCCCGGCTTCCCTTCCAGCACTCAGGCCTGTTCCTCTCAGATAGGTAGAAACAGCAGGAGCAAAAGGTTTGCCAGGCTCAGACTAAATATCACCTCGGACACAAAGACTTTAATGCAGAAGTCACTCTGAATGGAAAGTGGGAAGTGAAGGGCTTCAGTGCAGACAAAACAGTAAAATGCATTTACTAGTCTTTTAGAATTCATGCTGAAATGGAAGTTTCGAGCCATAGTTGTAGTTATTTTAGTTTTAAAAGACTTTAATATATAATATGCATTAGTGTGAAGTAGCTGAATTGAAAGCTTTGGCTCTTAGAAACATTTCCAGCATGACATTACGCTCTCTCCTTTGGATCTTTATAATAATATACTTAAAATGACTTGAATGTACTTTTTATTTGACTGATTTGCTTTTAACTTAATTAAATTAGAATGTTGTTTTTGATTGGTTGATTGGTTGGTTGATTGATTCACTATAAAAATGTTGCTTCCTTAAACTTTAAATAATTTCAAGTCATTTCTACTTACTTCAATTAAACTGACTTAAAAGATGATGTTAAAAATTGTGAAATAGCTAAAGTTGTCATGTAATGGCTTTTTATAATATTTTTTTTTTACAGTTTGGTTGGTCGATTGAATTATTGATTTATTATTGCTTATTGAAGATGCCAATATGCATGGTAAAAATCAACAAAATCCAGAGAATACCAAAACTAAATTAAATGAAAAAGTAAAACTCAAACTTACTTAAACTAAAACTGAAAGAAATATTCATTAAAGCTAAATAAATAAATAAATATCTACATTACAAAATTACTAAATTAAGCCTCATTTCTCTAGCTCAAATCCTTAATAAATTCACAAATGTGGAACTTTCATAAATGTTTATCAGTGATACTGAAATAACACTCATTGTCATGGTCAGTAAAGCTGTATTTGTACAAAAATACAGACACATATGCTTTTATTATGTTGAAAACTGTAGCATTCTGCTAAACTTTTCGTTTTATTATCCACAGAATAAAGTAAGTCATTTCTGCATTGACATTGGTATAAATAAAGGCCATACTCTTCAGGTTTAGGTGAAAAATATAAATATCTCTTTAAACCCAACACTCAAACTCCAACACACACACACATTTTATTTCATTCAGAATGTTCTGCCTCATGCTTTCATGACATACAATGAAAAATGAACACACACTCATACTCTACACCATTAGTCCAGACAATCTCACCCGCCGCTTCCACAGCCGCACTGATATATGTTTGTGTGTGTGGCGATGTGATTTGTCCCTAGAAAAGAGAGATAGAGTGAGTGGAGTGACAGAGAGAAGAGTCTTCCTGTCACCGCGGCCCTCTGGGAAATGAGGAGTTGGACTGTGTGTTGACGCATCCAAATGTGTCACCTGTCAAATCTTGCCCAATGCAACGTCTTTACTCAAACGGCTGGGGCTGTTTAGACTGAGGAAGAGTGTGCACTTGATTTGGTATGATTGTCTTTTTTGAAACGCCTTCAATAACAGAACAGCACGTTCACAGAACTTTCATCATCCCGGGAGACCTTCTTTGCCACATCCATTCGGCTCTGAAAAGAACCTTTGGGATCGTAGTGCTTTTCCGAGAAGATGAAGAATGGGATTTTAGCTGCACTCTTTATCTGTCTGTTTTAATGGTTTCAGTAACTTAATATTGTTGAGATGACCAGCTTCTGCTATATTGTTATATAGAGAAGGATTTAGGCCATACTAAGTTTCAAAAGTCATCGAAAAAATACATAATTTTCAAAGTTTTGGTCACACTGAGATGGTCTTTTTAGGTAAAAAAACATGTATCTTTTTGAAAATGCTCTGAAAATTTAAAAACAATGATGCCTTTTTAGTCATGTGTCCAATTCATTCAAATAGTAGAGGACATTTACAGCAGTTGTTTTGGATATTCTCCTTTTTAAGAACATTACTGTCTTTTTGTACAGTACATATACTAGATAGCTTTTTTTTTTAAGGTCACTGAATATTTAGTCGGGGCTGTTGTTTTAGCTTGTCTACCAGTCTGCATTCTCACTTTTACAAATATTATTCCCATAAATATTTATCAGCAATTTCACCTCACTGTTGGTCTATTAAAAAAAAAAACTTTTCCTCATTATTTCTGGTGCTTTTAATCAACATCTTGTTTGCTACATTTCAAAGAGCTTGGACGTTAACACATGGTGTGGATGAGACACTGAAGTTTTAGATAAACAACTGAAAATAATAATCTAGATGATAATTGTTTTGGGGCGGCATGGTGGCTCTGTGATTTGCATTGTCGCTTCACAGCAAAGAGGTCGCTGGTTTGAGTCCCATTCTTATAAGGCATTTCTGTTTGGAGTTTGCATGTTCTCCAAGTGTTCTTGCAGGTTTCCTCTAGGTGCTTCGGTTTCCCCCATCATCCAAAGACATACGCTATAGGTAAATTGGTCATAGTGTGTGAATGTATGGGAGATTCCCAGTACTAAGTTGTTGCTGAAAGGACATCTGCTGCATAGGAATTGTTGGCGGTTCATTCCACTGTAGAGACCCATGATAAATAAGGGACTAAACTGAAGGAAAATGAATTCATGAATGAATGAATGATAATTGTTTTAGGTGAAAACACAGTTCATAAATTTATCCAGATTAGTTTAGACATAGCTTTAATTTACTAATGTGTTTTATGGATGGTCTAAGATTATTTGCTATCCCAACGAAAGATGAGAAAATTGAAATTATTTCTTTTTTTGTAACTCATGGTGGTTTTGCTGTTTGTACGAGTTGTTTTGATAAATGCATTTACTGTTTTTGGAAATTTCAATTCTGATCTGAGAAATGTACCAAAGCGACTGAGAAAAACTGTAAATTGACGTGGACGCTTTTCCTGTTTGTTGGGCCACCTACTGTATAATGGACCTCCTGTGTAATAATAAGCGCTATTGTACCTGCTTAACCTTTTCCTTTGGGAGAGAGTAATCGTGGCTTGACATTGCCCATTTGACATTGGATATAATGCCCCTATGGGCTTGCTATTATGTTACTTAGCAGCCACCTTCTTATCCAGAGAGTGCATTTATTACAGGTTCAGTCCCCCGGTGCAACCTGGGATTAAGAGGCTCGCTCAAGGGCATGATGGCGATAGGGGATCCCAGTACACCCTCATTATTAGCCTATTAGTGTTAATTGCTAACCAGTGGAGTCTGACTGCGTCAAGTGTTACATACAGATGTCCAGTTCACTTTCCTATTACCAAAAAAAAGTTAGTTCTGTGGGTTTGAATTGAAAAAAACAAGTAGTAAAACAAAAGATTCAACATTAAGACTACCATTTATTCTGACACAACAAACATACAGTATAAATGGGTTTCTGACCTTATATATATAGAACAACAAATCTGAAAAAGTTGGGACAGTATGGAAAACACAAATAAAAAACGAAAGTAGTCCTTTCCAAATTTACTTTGAATTGTTTTTTATTGCAGACAATATGAATACAAAATAATTAACGTTTTGTCTGGTCAGCTTCATTTCATTTGTAAATAAAAATCCTTTCCTATCATTCAGACCTGCAACACATTCCAAAAAAGGTTGGGCCAGGACAATTTAGGGCTAGTAATGAGGTAAATTGGTTAAATAATGATGTGATTTGAAACAAGTGATTTTAATTATTTGGTAAACATGGTGATTTTAAGTCAACAGTTGAATTTAATTATGTTTTAAAGCAGCATCCAAGAAAGGTCTAGTCCTTTAAAAGCAAAGGTGGGCTGAAGATTGCCAGTTTGCTAATAAAAATGTGAGAAAACTATTTAAATGTTTAAAAACAATGTTCCTCAAAAAAATTGGGATATTTCACTTTCAACAGTACATAACATAATAAAAGGATTTAAGCATTCCTGAAAAAGTGCAGATTAAATGTTAATCAAAGGCGGCAACACCAAGGCTCCAAAAATACAAATTTATTAAATTAAAAAGGCTGACACAGAGCGTGAAACGTTTCGAGCCACCTGGCTCTTCATCAGACAATGTTCATCACAATCAGGTGCTCCTGTTTGTACACTTCCGGATCACATGATATCCTGTATATTATGCATATGTATACATACACAATCATTCATATATAAATATACATATATACACATGAATACATGTATACACATTCATATATAGCCTATAGCTTTGATATTTCAAGTCCAATTACAAAAAATATATAAATAAATTAATAAACCATAATATTACATCACAAATTATAATAAAGAAAAAAATAAATATATATACCAGGATACACCAGACTATACAACAAAATATTGCCAAAAAACCTTTAAACCAAACCCCTAATTGAACCTTCATTCATTCATCATTCATTCATTATCTTTTCGGCTTAGTCTCTTTATTAGTCCGGGGCTACCACAACGGAATAAACCGCCAACTCATCCTGCACACTTCTACACAGCGGACGCCCCTCCAGCCGCAACCCATCTCTGGGAAACTAATTAAATTTTAAAAACTTTTTCAAAAATGATTAAAGAAAAGGACGAATGTCAAACTCCTCATTTAAACCTTTTGGAGACAATGTGTCTAAAGTGAAAATCCAGAAAGCTTCGCATTGCAACAGCAATTTGTTAAGATCACCGCCCCGACGTGGAAATTCCGGAGGAATTTCAGTGTGTAAAAGACAAGAGCGCATGCCTAAGCTGAACTACCGTGATATCCGATCCCTCAGGCAGCACTTCATCAAGAATTGGTATTTATCTATAAGCAATATCATCACATTGGCTAAGGACTACTTTGGCAAACCTTGGTAAAACTGCACTGTGCCAAACGGAAGCCCTATGTTAACAGTTTCCAGAAGTGCAGTTGATTTCTCTGGGCTCAGTATTTCAGGTATTTTCTGGGAGAAATGGGCGCCTTGTGCTCTAGTACAAAGCTGAAAGGGATCATCCAGACAGTTACTAGCAAAACTGTTAATCTAATAACTGTTAGTCTAATTGTGTTTTTCAACCTGTATATTTTGTTCCCCAATTTCTGTTAAACAGAAAAAAAGTTTTTTTTAACACATTTCTAAACATAGTAGTTTTAATAACTAATTTCTAATAATTGATTGGATTCTCTTTTCTTTGCTATGATGACAGTACATAATATTTGACTTGATATTTTTTACGATAATATATTAGATAGTATATAAGACAGTATTCAGCTTAACATGAAAGGCTTAACTAGGTTAATTAGGTTAACTAGGCAAGTTAGGGTTGTTCTCTAGACAATCGGTAAAATAAAGATTGCTTAAAGGGGCTAATAAATTTGACCTTTTAAAAAGCAGATTTTATTCAAGCTGAAACAAATCAGGACTTAAAGGAAAAAGTAATATAGGAAATATTGTGAAAAGGTCCTTGCTTTTTAAACATCATTTGGGGAATATTTGAAAAGGGGAAAAACACACAGGAGGGATAATAATTCAACAAGACTTCAAGTGTATATGTACGTTAGTTAGCATTTTTTAATCAAAAGTATTAAGTAAATAATTTTATACTGTCTGTCTGTTTTTTCAGAATTAATTGTAGCGCTTTTTTCATCTACCATGCATATGGTATAACTACCTAATGTTTAAGTGGCAAAACTTAATCCCATTCATTTGAACTAAAAAAAAAAAATCATCATTAAAAATATAGCCATTAAAGTCCCCAAAAAATGGGAGCAAGTAAACACAAACTTCAAGCAACTTTCACACACTCAGAGACGAGCAAAGGCAGACAGCATGCTGTTTTTCACCCCAATAAATCTGTTTCTCAGCACTTGAGTATAGTGTGTGTGTGTGTGTGTGTGTGTGTGTGTGTGTGTGTGTGTGTGTGTGTGTGTGTGTGTGTGTGTGTGTGTGTGTGTGTGTGTGTGTGTGTGTGTGTGTGTGTGTAAAGATGCTGTTGTCAGGAGGGATTCTGTGTCCCCAGTACTCAGAGCTCTGTGTGCACACGATAAGGAGCCTCCATTACTGCGACACAACAGCCAGGCAGGTAAACACCCTCCATACCTCCTGCACTTATCTAGAATACACACATTCACACACTCGGAAAGGTTAGCATGATTTGTTGTCATGTGTATTGAATGACGAGGCCATCAGTCTAAAGCTGTTAATGGTAAAATATGTCTTTCCAAGCATAGGCTACACATATGCAGCATTCGTTTTAAACATTGTATTGCTTATCTTCATATGTTAAGCGAAGGTGAGTGAAAATACAGGACTTATTCTGTCATATTATGCTATAACAGACATGGAAATGTGATATATGGCAGTATATGGAAATTACATGCATTATATGACACACGGTGGACGGCACTATGGTTAGCACTGTTGCCTTACAACAACAACAAGAAGGTCGCTGAATTGAATAAGCTAAATTCCCTATAGTGTATGAGTGTGTGTGTGTGTGTGTGTGTGTGTGTGTGTGTGTGTGTGTGTGTGTGTGTGTGTTAAAATAGCTATGTTTCCATCTAAAGATTAAATTAATTTTGTGCACAAAACAGGATTATTGCATAAAATATGTTCAAATAAAGCAGCGTTTCCATCCAATGAGTCAAGAGAACAAAATCGTCACTTCCTAATTAACTGGCACCAAATATCAATGCAATGCAATGAACGCATAGTGACGTTTGAAGGCGTTTGACACGAAGCACAGGTGCTCTTGACAGTTCTGGAAGTAATTAATAATATAAAAACACTAATATTGAAATGCTTAAAGTGTTTTAGAATGACGAAAAACAACATTTCAGATGTTTTACAATGTGCTCAATGAGATAATCACATGGTCTCTTATAACAAAAAATCACTTTACCTTTTTAATGCGCATACTGGAATTTGTTCGGTAAAAAATGTTTCCGTCGAAATTTATGTGGATCTTTTCTTATCGAATAAAAAGGTTATCCTACTCTAAACTTTTTTATGTGCATATCCAAAGTGTGCATACAAAAAGGTGGATGGAAACATACCTGTAGCTTGTAAAAGTGTATGGATGTTTCTCAGTACTGGGTTGCGGCTGGAAGGGCAGCCACTGTGTAAAACATATACTGGAATAGTTAGGGGTTCATTCCGCTGTGGCAACCACTGATAAATCAGAGACTTAGCCGAAGGAAAATGAATGATTGTAAACATACAAGGTCATATTTGAATTGCTCAGCATAATTGAGTACACCCCATTTTGAAAAAGAATGTCCATTTCTTCAGTGAATATATTGAATTGCATTCAAACAAAACAGATTTATATAACAGATAAATTTATTAAAATAATAGTTTTGCCACCAAATATATTTAGAAATTGAAAGAAAACACAATTAAATTCAAGCAAAATATTGCAAAACCTACATTTTTGGTTCTCCTGATTTCTCCTCTTTTTTTAAATTTGTATTTAATATTTTTCTATAACGTATAAATTTGATTGTGCTAGTTTTTGGATCGTTATCGCTAGTTATTTGTTTGATAAGCTCCAGATTTTTAATTTAAAAATATGAATTTAAAAGATAGATTTGTGAAGAGTGTTCTTAAGTTGAGCACTTTATAAGAAATATATGCAACATATATCACAGAGCAGAGATCAACATCTCATAATGCATTCTTTAACAGTAAGGAACACCTGTGAATCACAAAACCCAGCAACTGTTAATTAACAGACATACTCGTATGCTTTTTCATCATGTAACCTTGCCTTTTCATTGAAAAAACAAACAACAACAAAACATTATTTTCATTGGAATGTCTGTTTGTATGCAGGTGTAATGCTAAGCTCATACTTGCATTTAAGTTCAAAGTATTTAAAAAAAACACAACGAAAAAACACAAAGATTGTACAGTTCAGCATTAGTTAGCTACAGCATGTCAAGATAAATGACAGGGACTGTTAAAGCTTTACTCACCACAAAATATCACTAAAGCATGGTGGGTAGCTTTTTTTGAAAAATCTTTTTTCTCAAAATCCAATTCTCGTAAAAGCTATTTATGCAGGCAGAGACAAGGTCAACCGCCAAAGATCCATAAAAACCAAGTGATGTATTCATTTGGTCTCGACTCTCTTGTGAATATGAATGCAATGGCAGTGGACCTTAATGCAGGTTGCCATTGGATTTGAGATGTATGGCACATGTCGGCTGAATACATTAACCAGAGCGCTTGATACTTAATGCAATTGTTCATACATATTCCTGTTGTTTGCATTTCAGCACAAACTGAACATCACTGAGCGAGAGGAAATGGATCATGCTGATTTTTGTTTTGATAATCCATATCAGAGGGTAGAGCTGCGAATTATCAGAGGTGATCATATTAGCGTAATTGAAGAAGCGCTTCATAACTGCAGCGCCATATAATCAGAACCTTAATATCTGGCAGGGGTTTTGACTGTGCCATGCTGGATAACCCAAGCCCATAAAAAGCATGATTAGGCACAGCAGAAGTCCAAGCAAGCATGTGCGCGAGTGTGTGTGTGTGTGTGTGTGTGTGTGTGTGTGTGTGTGTGTGTATGTGTGTGTGTGTGTGTGTGTGTGTGTGTGTATGTGTGTGTGTGTGTGTGTGTGTGTGTGTGTGTGTGTGTCTAAGAGGAAAATAGAAACATAATCGGTATTTGTTTAAAAAAAAGGCCTGTTAATTCATAGATTTCTTTAGGGGTTTTGTTTATTTCTTGTTTTGCCTGTTTATTCTTTTATCTGTCATTTATGTAATTTTTTTTATAACAATTTATTAATCCATTTGTTTGTTCATCCTACATATCTGTTTAGTTCACTGATCTGCCCATACATCCATCCATCCATTCATTTATATTTTGTCTATCTGTTTGTTCATGCTCTCATACATACATCTTTCTACTCATCCATGTTTTACATTCCATTCATTTGTTCATCAAACCATCCATCCATGTATTAACCAAGGGGTGTCCAAACTCAGTCCCTGAGGGCCGGTGTCCTGCTGAGTTTAGCTCCAACTTGCTTCAATACATCTGCCAGTATGTTCCTAGTATACTTAGTAGCTGGTTCAGGTGTGTTTGATTAGGATTGGAGGGTTAACTCTCCAGGACACCAGCCCTCCAGGACCGAGTTTGGACACCCCTGTATTAACCCAACAATATCTTTGTCCATGTGTCTGTTCGTGTTTTCAAACATCCATCCATCCCCATCCATTTTCCATCCTTCCATTAATATTTCCATACATCTGTTCACTCATCTGTTTATCTACTTACCTACAGTATTAGTATATATATTATTAGTATATACTCAATTCCTCTGCTCTTCATTTTGCTATCCATCTGCCCATCGGTCAATATCTCTGTCAGTTAACACATTCATTTGTGTATGTCAATTCATCATCTGTCCATTTTTCATATTTATGTCATCCCATTGATTTCTCTAATTTTTCCATTCTATCTATCCATCAATCCAACCAA